>NC_092387.1:56062292-56699615 GCF_030028105.1 Mobula birostris | reverse complement strand
CTGATGTGGCCTTCTGTATATTGGCGAGACCTGACGCAGACTGGGAGATCATTTCGCTGAACACCTACGCTCTGTCCGCCAGAGAAAACAGGATCTCCCAGTGGCCACACATTTTAATTCCACATCCCATTCCCATTCTGATATGTCTATCCACGGCCTCCTCTACTGTAAAGATGAAGCCACACTCAGGTTGGAGGAACAACACCTTATATTCCATCTGGGTAGCCTCCAACCTGATGGCATGAACATTGACTTCTCTAACTTCCGCTAATGCCCCACCTCCCCCTCGTACCCCATCCGTTATTTTTATGCACACTTCTCTCTCTCTCCTCTCTCTCTCTCCTCTCTCTCTCCCCTCTCTCTCCCCTCTCTCTCCCCTCTCTCTCCCCTCTCTCTCCCCTCTCTCTCCCCTCTCTCTCCCCTCTCTCTCCCCTCTCTCTCCCCTCTCTCTCCCCTCTCTCTCCCCTCTCTCTCCCCTCTCTCTCCCCTCTCTCTCCCCTCTCTCTCCCCTCTCTCTCCCTCTCTCTCCCCTCTCTCTCCCCTCTCTCTCCCCTCTCTCTCCCCTCTCTCTCCCCTCTCTCTCCCCTCTCTCTCCCCTCTCTCTCCCCTCTCTCTCCCCTCTCTCTCCCCTCTCTCTCCCCTCTCTCTCCCCTCTCTCTCCCCTCTCTCTCCCCTCTCTCTCCCCTCTCTCTCCCCTCTCTCTCCCCTCTCTCTCCCCTCTCTCTCCCCTCTCTCTCCCCCCTCTCTCCCCCCTCTCTCCCCCCTCTCTCCCCCCTCTCTCCCCCCTCTCTCCCCCCTCTCTCCCCCCTCTCTCCCCCCTCTCTCCCCCTCTCTCCCCCCTCTCTCCCCCCTCTCTCCCCCCTCTCTCCCCCCTCTCTCCCCCCCTCTCTCCCCCCTCTCTCCCCCCTCTCTCCCCCCTCTCTCCCCCCTCTCTCCCCCCTCTCTCCCCCCTCTCTCTCCCCTCCCCCCCCCCTTTTTCTCCCTCTGTCCCTCTGACTATACCCCTTGCCCATCCTCTGGGTTTTTCCCCCCTCTCCCTTTTCCTTCTCCCTGGGCCTCCTGTCCCATGATCCTCTCATATCCCTTTCGCCACTTACCTGTCCAGCTCTTGGCTCTGTCCCTCCCCCTCCTGTCTTCTCCTATCATTTTGGATCTCCCCCTTCCCCTCCCGCTTTCAAATCTCTTACTAGCTCTTCCTTCAGTTAGTCCTGACGAAGGGTCTCGGCCTGAAACATTGACTGTACCTCTTCCTAGAAATGCTGCCTGGCCTGCTGCGTTCACCAGCAACTTTGATGTGTGTAACCCTACAAACATGCTCTCTATTCCTCAAAAAAAATATGCAAGGGGAAAAAAAAATAAAGTGTACCTCCCCACTTACCTGGCGAAGCCTGA
This sequence comes from Mobula birostris, assembly GCF_030028105.1. Taxonomy (NCBI): domain Eukaryota; kingdom Metazoa; phylum Chordata; class Chondrichthyes; order Myliobatiformes; family Myliobatidae; genus Mobula; species Mobula birostris. The sequence continues at coordinate 56,698,223 of NC_092387.1, read as the reverse complement.
ATGAGCCAAAGCTCTACCACTCTGCCTCAGACCACTCCGCCGATGACTGCTCCGCTAGGCAGTGTCTCTCTTTTATGCCTGAACCTTCCCAGCTCTCCAACTCACGATTGGTGCGCCGGTTATAGCAGAGTTCCCACGAAGCTTTTCCCTTTTAAACTTCGCTCCCGGACCTCTTCTCTTAGAGCTCTCCCAAATCATGATTGGTGCGCCGGTTTTGGTGAATATTAGATTTATTTTTCCTTTATTCCTGAAATATTTCTAAAATTCAGATTTCATTTCACCTTGTTTTTCTCTCTCATTCTATGCAATTATTGCCTTTGTGTTTGGTAAGTCAAAATTACCAGTAAACTTTCTAACTTGTTAAAGTAAACAAACGCCCTGTATTGTACTTTTACTACACAGCTGATTAACTGTGAGATACAAACACTTGTCTAGACAAATATGACAGCCAATTTAGATAAATTGAGATAATTCATTAGTTCTGATGATGGAAAATCTTGACTGAATAATCAGAAATGTTAACTTTAATGCCTGAAATAGATTTGGTTTAATGTAAAGCTTCTAGAATATCTGTATGGCCTTGATTGATGTAGCTGGCCTTAATTTTTTTTTCTCTAGTTTTCTAGGATGTGGGTGTACATGGCAGAGCCAGTATTTATTTTCCATCCCTAATTACCCTTGAAAGGTGGAATAAAGCTGCACTAATGTGGTAGTGAAGTAACAGCTGTGGCTTGCTTGTTAGACCATTTAGAGGGAAGTTGAGAGTTGCTAAATCTGTGGTCACACATAGGCCTGCCTGGATGGAATAGCAGCATTTTGATCTAAGGAAGATCCTTGAGCCAGATGTGTTTTTACAGCAGTTCGGAAAGTCTTTTTAAAATTCTCATCATATTAACATTTTAAGTTCCTCTCTCAAACATGCAGTGATGTTGCAAGTAACATTTATACCACATTACTGTCAGGTTTTGATATCCAGAGAAATATTTGGTTTTGTCATTTGTCAGGTCCTTCAAGAACACTAACAAAAAAACACAAATGCAGAAATACCTCGGTGTCAAGAACATTTTGGAGGTCTGATTATATCTTGCTGTAAGTCTTTATGTACATTTAAAGCAGGCGTTCATAGATTCTTGATTGGTTAGGGCATGAAAGAAGGAGGGCAAGGCAGGAGGTTGAGGCTGAGGGGGAAATGGATCACCTTTGTTGTAATAGTGGAGCAGACTTGATGGGCCAAACGGCCTAATTCTGCTCCTATAACTTATGATCTAAGAAACTCTTATCCTGATATTCCAAAACTTCTCTGCAGTGGCAGTTTGCAAATGTGATGGAATATTTTTGATTTGCTTAGATGGGTGTTACCTCAACAACTCCAAATAGTAAGAATTTAATACCGCACAGCCAGCATATCTTGCAGCTGAGGTCTTCTTGGGATTAAAACTAAAACCTTCCAAACGCTAAACTCCACTTACTTGTAGACAATTCAGTTTCAGCCAGCCATACTAACCTGTGGAAGTCTTGTATTTGGATAAGTCTTGTATTTCATAGGATTAGATAGCAAATGCATTAATTTTTATTATCTTAATAGCATTTCTTGTTGCAATTCCTTGAGACATATTTTCAATTGGTTTCAGCATTTTAATTGATTTATAACATATTTGTTTTATTTAACTTGCTGACCTAAATTATGCCCTTTCTCTATCTTATAACTCTGGCTCTAAGATTGGGGTTCAAACCTCGCTGCCGTCTGAAAGGAACGTATGTGCTCCCCATGACCGGTTGGGTTTCTTCCACATGCTCCAGTTTCCTCCCACACTGCAAAGATGTGCAGGTTATGGTCAGCAAGTTGTGGACGTATTATGTTGGTGCCAGAAACATGGCGACAATAGTGGGCTTCCCCCAGCATGATTTGATTTAATACAAACAATGAATTACTGCATTTAAGAACATTTCACTATGTTTCAGTGTACATGTGACAAATCAAGCTAATCTATCTATCCTGGTGCTTATTGAGGGAAAAGTTGCAGCTTTCTGATGGAATGATTAAAGTTAAGTCTCATTCTGTGCTCTTGGGTAGACATAAGAGATCCCATGGGACTCTGTAAAGAGCACTGGAATTCTGCCACAGTATGTTCCCTTCAACTATTTCCTAAAACATAATCTCCCCATTTCCTTTCATGCTAATGGTGGAAACTGGATGCATGCAAAATGATTCCCACATTTCCTGTTCTATTAGTGATTATCCTTCAAATCTATTTTGGCTGTTAAGTACTTTGTTATCCTGGGGTTGTGAAAGAAATGTACAAGAGTGAGCTAGATTGATTGGAATGTTTTCCAGTGATGCATGCATAAAGGTAATTGGTACCATAGCAAACACTGAAACTTCATTAGCGAATTAGAGAACAAGGTGGGTTAATTTAAGTCAATTAAGTTTGGTAGAAAAATGCATTTGCTGCAATGTTTTCTTTACAAAAAGCACATTGTGTACTTTTAGATTAGATTATACTTTAATACTTTAAAAGTATTAAAATGGTTATGCTTTCCTATTTTCAGTTCTAGAAGTCAAGTTTCTTCTTCATGTGCCATGCTTGGGCGATCATGGCTCTCCACATTGAACGATCCCTCGCAGCGTCAGTGATGTCTCGCACACTTAGATCTGTTAGTTCTTCACAGTGTCCATATTTTTTTTCTTTACCTTCCTCTTCCGTGTTGCCCAGGCTTACGGCCTTGTAATGTAAGGCATTCTGTTTCTCCCTTTCTGATGACATGGCCCAGGAATTTAAGTTTCCTCATTTAATGTTCTCATTAAAGATCTTTTTGTATGGGCAAGTTGGAGTACTGTCTCATTAGTTACCCTATCTCTAAATGATATTTTCAGCATTCTTCTAAGAAACCACATTTCTGTTGCTTTGAAGTTTCTTTGGAGTTTTGGTGTTATAGTCCATGTTTCGGAAGATTGACCAGATGTAACATTTTAGTAGCCTCAGCCTTGTTGTTATGGAAACGTGTCTGTTGGTAAAAATGGGTTTCATTTTTTGGAAGTTGGTCTTGGCAATGGCAATTCTTTTTATTTCTACTTTACTTCTAGCATCTTGTGATATAAAGCTACCAAGGTAATTAAAGCTGGTCTTTTGTTCAATCTCTTGGTTACCGATGTGCAGTTGGGAATATCCTATTGTTTTGATATCACCATACGTTTGGTGTTTTTTTTTTGCAGTTGATTGTTAGACCAAAATCTGCACTTGTTTGTACTACAGGTCGACCTTCTATAATCCGGCACCATTGAGACCTGAGGACTGCCGGATTAGTGAAAATGCCAAATTACCGAAGGATCACATTAAGCAATAGCTAACCGCCTCATCATACTTTAAAATATCAAAAGTTCATTTAATGTCAGAGAAATGTATACATCCTGAAATGCTTTTTCTTAGCAACCGTCTATGAAAACAGAGGAGTGACCCAAAGAATGAACGACAGTTAAATGTTGGAACCCCTAAGTCCCCCCCCCCCCCCCCCCGGCTTCCCTCCCTCCCGTGCGTAAGTGGCAGCAAGCAACAATCCCTCTCCCCTACCAGCAAAAAATAAAGTGCACCCACTACCAGCACTCAAGCGTGAGCTAAGCGATAGCAAAGACACAGACTTGCAGTTACCCCAAAGAGTACATTACACTGGCAGTTACTGAGGGAATCCTTGTCAGTTTCTTTTCCCCCAATTAGTAATATGCTTAAATTCAGTGGGTCACCACGTCTGATCTGAGGTCGCAGGCAGAAGAGAACAGGGCACTGGCCGGGCGAGGCTGGAGGGCAGTGCGCGACTGCTGGCAGGCGGGCGAGAAGGCGGACTGACCCAGCGCGCGCCAGCTCCCCCGCCACTGGCGGGTGAGACGGGTTGCCAGGTGGCCGCGCCTCATGTAAATGATATTAATAAATGCAGGAAGACAAGCAGGAATCGCCTGTCTGTGCTTACAAGAGTGCGCCAACACATGAACAGATCTAGCGCAACCAAAACAATGCGCAGCAGCTTGGTATGGTGGCCCGGAAAATTTGAAATCAGTGCGGATTATCGAAGGAACCGGATTACAGGTAGTCAGATTAGTGAAGGTAGACCTGTACTTTCTCTAGGAGGATTTGTAGGTCTTCTGCAGCACTTTCTATTAGGGTGGTATCGTCTGCATATCTTATATTGATGTTAACGGCTTTAATTTTTATCTCATCTAGGTCTTCTATTTCTCTGGTGAGGCAACGCATCCCTGTCTAACTCCGCTTTGAATTTTAGTCCAACTGCTTATATTATCATCAATTTTTACCGCCTCCGTTTGATTCCAATATAAATTTTGAAGCAGTCGTTGGTCCCTTCTGTTAACGTTTAGTTTAGCGAGAATTTGAAGTAATTTTTCATGTTGCACTTTGTTGAATGCTTTAGTGAAATCAATAAAACATAAAAAGACATTTTGATATTCAATTGCCCTTTCTGAAATACTCGTATGCCCTTTCTGAAATACTCGTAGTATGAAAATTGCATTTCTAGTTCCTCTGTATCCTCAATAAACCCATATTGCAGTTTAGAAGTTTCTGGCCTTAAGAACATAGAACATAGGACAGTACAGCACAGTATTGGCCTTTCGGCCCACATTGTTGTGCCGACCCTCAAACCCTCCCTCCCATATAACCCCCCACCTTAAATTCCTCCATATACCTGTCTATTAGTCTCTTAAATTTCACTAGTGTATCTGCCTCCACCACTGACTCAAGCAGTGTATTCCACACACTAATCACTCTCTGAGTAAATAAGCCTTCCTCTAATATCCCCCTTGAACTTCCCACCCCTTAACTTAAAGCCATGTCCCCTTGTATTGAGCAGTGGTGCCCTGGGGAAGAGGCGCTGGCTATCCACTCTATCTATTCCTCTTAATATCTTGTATACCTCTATCATGTCTCCTCTCATCCTCCTTCTCTCCAAAGAGTAAAGCCCTAGCTCCCTTAATCTCTGATGATAATGCATTCTATCTAAACCAGGCAGCATCCTGGTAAATCTCCTCTGTACCCTTTCCAATGCTTCCACATCCTTCCTATAGTGAGGTGACCAGAACTGGTCTTAAAACGATTTAACTTGTTTTAATTCGACTCGGAACAATTCTCAACAAAATCTTTATTATGTGGATCATAAGACTGATCTATAATTTTCACAGTAAATAGTTCCAGGAATTTTCGGCAGAGTTATAAATACTGGTTTCAAGAGATCGTCAGGCAATACACCAGACTCGTATATGCCATTAAACAGTTGAAAAAGAATATCTATGCCCAGATCTTCTAGGGCTTGTATCATTTCTTGTATCATTTTCACTGAAATTTCATCAGGTCCAGTGGCTATACCATGTTGCATGCTTTTCATTGCCTTAGTTATTTCTTCTTTGGTAATAGGTGGGCCAGAATTAGGGTGTTTAATATCTGGGGGTTCCACTCTATCTTCAAAAGCTGCTCTATATACTGAACCCACCTCTCACATACTTTATCTGGATCTGTTAGTATGGATCTGTCATGCATTCTGCAGAGGAGGTTTGCTTGATTCCAGTAATTTCCTTAAATTTTCTTGTGCATTTCTTTGCTGCTGTTAATATGGCCTTCTACTTCATTGCATTTTTGATTCAGCCATTCTTCCTTTGCAATATTGCACAATTGTCTGGTCTGTCTGTCTAGCTGTCTGTATTGCACTTCATTATTCTTCACTAACCTTTGTTCCATCAGATTTAGAATTTCTTGGGTTATCCACCTCTTGGTGTGTTGGATTTCTCGTACTGGGATTATCTCCTCTGCTGATTGCTGTATAACATGTTTAAATCTGTCCCAAATAGGTGTTTTGAATTGTTGCTTAAGTACGTTATCATTTTTAAGTTCTCCCAACATATACTACTTTCTCTTTTTTCCACGTTTCATTTTCTTTAATTTTGTTTTGATGGTAGCTATTACTGGATGGTGATCTGAACCACAGTCTGTTCCTGCGTAGGCTTTAGAATTTGTGACATTATTTCTAGAGCATTCATTGATGGTAATTAAATCTATTTGATTCCTTGTTCTATCTTCAGGGTTAATCCAAGTACACAATCTACGTGGATGGTTTTTATACCAAATATTGGTGATCCGCTTGGTTGTTCCTGACACACCAATCAGTAAATCTTTCTCCATTTTCATTTTTCTCCCCTAATCCAAAAGGTCCTATGATGTTATCACCCCTTTCCTGTCCAACTTTGGAGTTAAAATCTCCCATGACTCGTTTTATATCCTGAGATTTACATTGCTCATAAGAACTGTCGAGATCTTCATAAAACTTGATATCCTCTTCATCCGCGTCATTTGTTGGCTCATAGGCTTGGATTATGCTAGTATTAAAAGGGTTACCCCTTAATTTAACTAAAAGCAGTCAGTTGAATATCGCCCAATATCCCATAAGACATTTTGATATTTGTTTATTTAAAATAATTCCAACTCCATACATATGCTGTTGACCTCCAGAATACATTATCAGAGAACTCTTCTTAGTGAATTTGCCATTGTTGGTCCATCTAATTTCTGACAGGCCTAAGATACCAACTTCCAACCTTTTCATTTCATTTAATGTGTTGTCCAACTTTCCTTTCTGGTAAAGTGTACGGATGTTCCAGGTTGCTACCCTTAGCCTTTCCCTATTGCTTACAGTCTCTGGATGATGGTCCAGTGTCACCTGCAGCCCATGACTACCCCTACCAATCGAGGTGTTGTTCTGTTCATTAGAATCAACCCCATTCATGCTGTTGTCTGGTTTCCTTCTTTTGTTCTTTTCCATGATTGACTAGGCAGAAATTACAGCAGTGGTTTGCCATTGCCTTCTGTTGCTGCAGTGCTCATCTAACTAGAGCATTTGACCTCTACTGGTGTTCCCAGTTGGCCATTGGGAATCATACACTAGACGTCGCCCAACCTTTGCTGTTGTTATACAAAGACAATCCTCCATCAAAGCTTGGAATCCATCTCCCTGCTGCCGAAAACTTCAGTGATTTTAGGTGACACCACCACCATTGGTCTGGTTATTTTTCTGGCGCAAAGCACTCGCCATAGACAGAGCTCCTTCCACGAGTCAGAGTGCACCCGGACCTAAGTCCTACGTGAAGGCGGAGTTGTCTTGGGTGGGAGAAGCTATATAATCGCTATTGGCATTTCCTGATCTTTAGTCAGGACCAAACCACCCCATACACCCCAGAAGTTAAGTTAGTTTTCTTTTTTAAAGTTGTTTTTAAATTGACCAAGCCAAAACATGCACATCTGTGAAGGGGAGTGAAGTTTATAAGTAATTTATGACTTATTTAATTAGTCTATTTAAAATAGAATTTCATATTCCCTTTGCATAAACTAATTGAATTTTGCATGAGTGAATCTAATTTGACCTTTGGATGTGTTGTCTGTTTACCATCTAAGCTTATCAAATAAGATGTTTATATTTTTAATCTTTCACATGAGGCTTGAAGGCCTTTGTCTTCAGTTGAAGCATTTTTGGAAAATGAGGGTGATAAAGGAATGGGCACATGTAATTCAGCCCCTACATTAAAATCATCTGATCATGTGTGGCTAAATATTTTAAATTCCCGTGTGCACACGTTTTGGAATAGTGTTTGTATACATAGACTGCAGTTGTACTCATTTCCTATCTAGCGAGCATGTTTCAGCGACTTCACTGGCAAGGTAGTGTAATTACAGTTTGACAAGTTGGACAATATCCCTTTCAGATATGAATGTAGTAATTTATGGTGTCAGGAAATGCATGTGGATGTTAAATTTGTTAATATACTTGGGTGTATATTGCACAGGATATCTGGTAGTGGATTTGTTGGAAGTGAGATTCCCAAAGAGGTGGAAATGCTGTTCAAGTGTTATTTTACTAAAATCCACTCTGTATTTCTTGTTGGTTTGTAGAAGTTTGCTAGAATATCGTTGGAGTCATATTGGAGGGAAACTGATAGGTATTTGTCCTGTCTTCATTTTAAGACTTGCACAAAATTCTTTTGGATTGAGCTGTGGATTTGTGCTTAGAATCATATGATAGAATATCTAATGAGATGGAATAAGGCCAGTCGGGCAGTTTTTGGTAAGAATGACCAGCCCTAGTCACATCCCAGCATTTAATCCATGCAGGTCATGGCTCTTCAAGTACTAATTGAGTCAAAGAATAGTGAAGTGTTGTTCCTCTAAACTGACTACCACCTTCACAAACTCCCACAGCTCCGGATGACCTTGTGATTTCAATCTCTGAGGCCAATATGAGATCATCCTTCAGGAGGATGAACCCACAGAAAGCATCCAGCTCAGATGGGGTACTAGGCTGAATACTAAGGACCTGTGTTGTTCAACTGCCTGGTGTGTACACCAATTCCTTTGACTTCAGCAGTCTGAGGTGTGCACCTGCTTCAAGCTTCTTCAACTACTTCCCAGAGTCTTGTCATCTTCAGAAGTTTTCTGATGACTCTGCCATAGTTGGATGCATCAGCAAGGGAGATGAGGCTGAGTACAGGGCTACGGTAGGAAACTTTGTCACATGGTGTGAGCAGAATTATCTGCAGCTTAATGTGAAAAAGGCTAAGGAGCTGGTGGTAGACCTGAGGAGAGCTAAGGTACTGGTGATCCCTGTTTCCATCCAGGGGGTCAGTGTGGACATGGTGGAGGATTACAAATACCTGGGGATACGAATTGACAATAAACTGGACTGGTCAAAGAACACTGAGGCTGTCTACAAGAAGGGTCAGAGCCGTCTCTATTTTCTGAGGAGACTGAGGTCCTTTAACATCTGCCGGACGATGCTGAGGATGTTCTACGAGTCTGTGGTGGCCAGTGCGATCATGTTTTCTGTTGTGTGCTGGGGCAGCAGGCTGAGGGTAGCAGAGGCCAACAGAATCAATAAACTCATTCGTAAGGCCAGTGATGTTGTGGGGATGGAACTGGACTCTCTGACGGTGGTGTCCGAAAAGAGGATGCTGTCCAAGTTGCATGCCATCTTGGACAATGTCTCCCATCCACTACATAATGTACTGGTTGGGCACAGGAGTACATTCAGCCAGAGACTCATTCCACCAAGATGCAACACAGAGCATCATAGGAAGTCATTCCTGCCTGTGGCCATCAAACTTTACAACTCCTCCCTTGTAGGGTCAGGCACCCTGAGCCGATAGGCTGGTCCTGGACTTATTTCCTGGCATAATTTACATATTACTATTTAACTATTTATGGTTTTATTACTATTTAACTATTTATGGTGCAACTGTAACGAAAACCAATTTCCCCCGGGATTAATAAGGTATGACTGACTTTCAGACTCCCCATAGTCACCTCTGAAGACATCCTATCTGCATTTTAACTGCCTTAATGACTTGTCTGCTACCTTTCTCAGGGTGTGTACATGTACACCCCAAGGTCCCTTTGCTTCTTGACTCAACTCACATCTTAATATCTACTCACATTCTCTTAGTATACTCCTTCAGATGTCTTCAAATATATGATGTCTTATCAGACCTTGCTCGATTAAATTTAGTTCCAATCTTTGCTCAACTGACCAGGCCTTTTAGCTTTACAAGTTAACAAAAATCCAGCAGATAATGGACATCTAAAATAAAAACAGAAAATATAGGAAATGGTTAGCAGCATTAACCTGACCTGGGTGTTTTCCAGGAGTCTAAAACTTTTTATTTCACTGCCAACCATACAAATTTTTTATCATCTGTAGAAGTCAACTTCTGACCTTTGCTTCCTTTCATTGAGCTATTTTTATATCTATTTTGCCATTCTTGCTGAAATCTTGTGGGCTTTGTTTTCATCAGCCTGCATTGTGACCTTGTCTTGCTAAAGTCCATGTGGACTGCACCCAGCACATTGACTCTCCTTGATGCAAAAAAAATCAATCAAATTAGTTAAACTAATTTCAGTTTACAAATCCTTGCTGACCCTCTAACATGCCTATCAAAATACTGCAAAGTACGGTATGTCATATGAATATAATTTATTTTGACCAATTTATTGGGTGTTTCATGTTGTACATTTTGCTGCAAGGAAGTTTTAACTAAATATGTAGATTTTTGAAAGCACAAAATGCAGTGAAGAATTTATTGTTTTCCTGGCTGTTGTTCTATAGGTACTTTCAAACCCAGTTCATAAAGGATAACTAGATGAAAGGTCCCCATCATTAAACTTTGAAGGCTATTTAAATAACACTTAGAGCTGCAAGGACTGACTTGTATTTGTATAGCTCCTTTTACATTGAATTTGGCGCATCTGAAATGGATTTGCAATCAGGAAGTACTTTTAGAGTGTAGTTACTTTTGTAACATAGTTATGCAGCAGTCAATTCAGACACCATGGTGTCTCACAAATCAACTTTAAATAATAGCATGACAGTGAAATAAAATCTGCAATTAGTGAAAAAGAAAGTGCAAGCTGGGAAGTGAATTCAATTTATTTTTATTTGTCGCTACTTCTGCCCTTTCTGCTTGTACTTCATTGCTCCTTTTCTATTTTCTTTGCCCTTTTTGATGTTTGTCTGGAACTTAGAGCATCTTTGTGCACTGACATCTGTAATCCCCACCTGATGAAAAGGATTCAGTAAAACTGGTTAATTGGGTATGAGATTCCTGGTTGGAACTATCTCCTAGGATTAATCTTCTTGAATTTTATGGTTAAATTTTATTTGGTTCATTATTTTCAATCTGAAGACATTTTGAATAAAATCAAACATGGTGGCTCAGTAAATGATTAATTCCATAAAATTGTAAGCAGTGACATCTGGATGTAAAAGTGTTTGGATCTGAATAGTTTGACACAGTTCATTTCTGTAACTGGATCTGTATGTATCTCCTCCTCCTTCAGTCAAATAAACCATGATCATTAAAAGAGAAAAAAAATGACATGGTCATAAAAAATTATTTTTGGTTTGGATTTTTGCATAAATTTCATTAGACTAGTCTTAAAATGTCTGCAGCATGCTCAGTTATAATTAATTAGTTGGGATTTGATATTCCATATCTTAACTAATTCAGGCACTGTATGCAGTAAAAACACCTTGCTATTCTGTCCTAGAAATATGCCTTCACCTTAATATCAGAATGCAGTAGCATTATTTCAACAGTATTCTGCTTTTACGTTATTGCTCTAGTCATCTGTGACTACTTGTAGTGACTACTTGTATTGTCAGTTTGAGTCAAAATTTTAAAAATACGTAACATCAATGTGGCCATGCAAATAGCAATTCAGTAGAACGTTGAATTCAAGCTTTTCATACCAGCCATGTATAGGCAGCACAGAAAACTTTTATGGCATTTCTGTGACAGGATTTTGGGAATTTAAGGTATGAAGGGTCAGTTTTAATCTTAGTTACAATCTTGTCTTCCAGTGTTGTCCATAGAAACCCTTGTCAAAATGGTTTGATATAAGTTAGCGTGCAAGTGCTATCTGCTCTCTAGTAAAATGCACTTAACGTGATTGAGGTCACTTCTGTTAAAGGAACAAATGTTTTTTAATCATGAACCTTGCATTAATCTCCATTTCGTGCAGTAGAGGGAAATGTGATAAGATTGCGTTTGTCAGTCTTGACAGTGTAATCTTATCACAAAAACCTTGTACCGCAACCACTGATAGCGATGTCCATTGCTTATGTTTCTGATTCAGAATCACCTTCTTTATAAAATTGAAGTGCATTCATGCTTGTAAACCAAAATCATTGACACCATTCAGCAGCACAGGCTCATCACTCAGCAACACAGATATTCTGTTTAGCTGTAGAATAAGGGAAGGATGAGAAAATTACCTGAGAGGCTGGTTGTTCACTTTGAAGAAGTAACCATATGGGTTCAATATAATGCTGCTAGCATTGGAAATGAGATTAGTACCTGGTTGTTGTACAGTGGCTCACATCAAAGTTTGGAGAACAAAATTCAGCAAGGTTCTTTTAGAAAATATATAATTAATCTCTTGACAAATAATTTTGTCATATAATTAACACTTCATGGGGATAAAAGGTTAAATTAACCCAGATTTTATAAGCTTTCACATGTACAGCATGCAACTGTATCATGTCACCTGCCAGTTTATACTCATTTACCTCCCCCGACTTTCTTATTGTGGCTTCTTCTCTTTCCTTTCCAAATGTCGACTGTTTATTCCTCTCAATTGATGCGTTTAGACTTGCAGAATTCTTCCAGCACATTAAATGTGTTTTCCTCTAGATTTCCAGCATCTGCAGAACCTCTTGTGTTTAAAATATCCCTTAGTGTAGCTTTGTATTATGGAAGATGAATTCTCTAATGTCCTGGCCAATGTTCATTCCTTGTGTAAATTAACAGTGTGATATCTATTGCACTGTGGGAGCTTGCTGTGTGCTAATTATCTGTTACATTTGAGTACAAATTTGACAGCACTTCAAACGTACAGCGTTGGCGATTAATCTCTGGGATGTCCAGAGTTTGTGAGCAGTATTATGGCAGAGCTACCTAATTTAAAAATGATGGGGCACTGGAAGTAGGTATGAATATTTTTAGGATTAGTAGATAACAGAGAAGAAAGCAGGTGAAAGGTTGCTGTGGATAGATAGGAATACAGAATTATAGATGCAATCACATTAGCCATGGTTTGTTAAATGTTAGGTTTAAGTGACTAAATGTTCTATTGCTCCTAGTTTGTGTGATTCTCAGTTCATTCATTGTCATATTGTCAGTTTTATCATTTAATAATGCTCAGCACATTTCTGTAATTTCAGCTGGTTAGTCAGCTGTAGTTGAGAATCATTATGCTTGTTTTTTTTTAACCTTGTATATTACATGAATAGGAATAATAAGACCATAAAACATTGGAGCAGAATTAAACCATTTGGTCCATTGAGTCTGCTCTGCCATTCCATCGTATCTGATTTATTATCCCTCTCAACCCCATGTGCCTTGGAAATGAGAACCATCCACCTCCATGTTAAATCCTTTAAAGGTTGTAGGAGGTGTATAATGCTAAAGGCTAATGTTGCTGGAAGGCAAGAGTGGGGTGATGTCCGCCTTGCTGAAATTTAATTATACTCTTAACTATAAGCTGCTTAATCTGGCTTTTAGCTGTGTTGCCTTGAATATAACCACCATAGCACATCCCGAGAATGTTGGCTGCCTGAGACAAAAATTCAGCAAGCTGCATTTGTGTTCCCCCCTTTGTAATTATAAACTATTCAAAGGAATGAAATGAGAAGTTTGACTGCTGATAGGGCAGTGATTGAAACAGTGGGGTTTGAAGAGGTTTTGGAAAAGGCGTTCCAGAGTCCAGAAGCAGAGTGAAGGCTACAGATTGCTTTAATCATCAAAACATGGAGGTGTCTTTACAAACTCCCACAGCTCCCAATGACCCAGTGATTTCAGCCTCTGAGGCTGACGTGAGAGCATCCTTCGGGAGGGTGAACCCATGGAAAGCATCTGGCCCAGATGGGATACCTTGTTGAGTACTAAAGATATGTACAGGTCAACTGGCTGGAGTGTTCACTGATATCTTTAAACTCTCACTTCAGCTGTCTGAGGAACCTACCTGCTTCAAGTAGGCTTCAATTATATCAGTGCCTCAGAAGAATGTGGTTACTTGCCTCAATGTCTATCGTCCAGTAGTACTTACATCCACTGTGATGAAGTACATAGCAAGGTTGGTGATAAAACACATCAACTCCTGCCTGAGAAGCAATTTGGATCCACTCTAATTTAACTACCTTCACAACATTGCATTGGCTCTTCATACAGCCCTGAATATCTGGTCATTGAAGATGCATACATCAGGATGCTCTTTATTGACTACAACTTAGCATTCAATACTGTTATCCCCTCAAAAATAATCAAAGAGCTTCAAGACTTTGGCCTCAAACCTCCTTGTGTAATTGGATACTTGACGTCCTCACTTGCAGACCCCAGTCAGTTTGGATTGGCAACAGCATCTCCTCCATAATCACCATCAGCACAGGTGCATCACAAGGCTATGTGCTTAGCCCAATGCTATACTCACTTTTACTTGTGTCTGTGAGGCTAAACACAATTCCAAGCCTGGTATGGAAGCACCAATGTCCTTGTATGGAAAAGCCTACAAAATGTAGAGGAGGCAGCCCAGTCCATTATGTGTTATGTATAGCCCTCCCCACCAATGAGCACATCTACATGGAGTGCTGTTGCAGAACCCCCACCATGCAGGCCATGCTCTTTTCACACTGGTGCAACCAAGAAGGTGGTACTGGAGTCTCAAGGCCACACCTCCAGATTCAGAAACAATTATTACCCCTCAACCATCAGGTCCTTGAATCAGAGGGGATACCCTCACTCACCCCATTACTGAACTGTTCCCATAACCTATGGACTTGCCTTTGGTTGTGTTTTTGATATTTATTGCTTAGTTTTTGTTATTATTTATTTTCTCTTTTTGTATTTGCACAGTTAGTTGTCTTTTCCACATTGGTTGTTCGTTCTTCCTGTTGGGTGCCGTCTTTCAGTGATTCTATTATATTCCTTGTAGTTACTGTGATTGCCTGCAAGAAAATGAATCTCAGGGTTGTATATGGTGACATGTATATACTTTGATAATAAATTTACTTTGAACTTGAATATGATATTCAATCAAGCATCTCACAAAATTCAAATCCTGAACATGAATTTTTCTTTCCTGTGCTCTTCCCCACCTCATTTAAAATAAAGCCTACAGTTCAAATTATTTTTATTTACTGATGTTTTTCTCATTTGTCCTACAAATTCAGTATTGTACTCTTACAAGTTATTGGTTAACAATTTACATATGTCAGGCAAGGTGAATTTTTTTTGTACATCTTGCAGATTGTAAAAATTTGCAGTTGCAGGCAGTTTTTCAATCAGGGTCTCTGGTTATAAGCAAATTACTGCTGCTAACCTCAAAGTCTCATAGCGTGCCAACTGAGGTCCAAAGTTCTACTTTATAACACTTGTGTGACAGAAGTCAATAAACAACCAATACTAAAGTAAGTTATGTAACAATGATTTTCATGTAGCTTTAAAAATTTATAACTCTATTGTTGGCTATGAAGCCAGACTACAGACAAACTACAGACTTTTATTAGTGGAGTATCTGACTTGGTAAATGGTAATTAAACTATAAATACAATGTTTATCATTAATAAATTTATTGCTTCATGGGTAAAGTACCCGATCATTTCAGGCTGCTCACAGTTCTACTAAGTTGATGGTTAAGAATTGCAGTTAGTTTTTCCAAAGGTTGGGTGTTTGTGTACTTCTCAGGTTGCGTGACCCGTTGTGTGCATTTGGTGTTTGCGTGAGAAAGATTTTGTCAGATAGTTTTAACCATAAACGGGCATATCTGTGGGAAAATCTGTGGTACATATATGACAGAAAGGTATGTACTTCTGATTTTCTAATTTCTCATGGTTTACATTTAGGTCATTGAAAATTAAATAAATGTGTTTCCATTATTCTTTCTGTGGTTTAGCGCAACCTGCAAACTGTAAACTAAATTCTTTTGCTTATTAGTTTTACTCCAAATTGCATGGATGATAATTGCACAGTTCTTATTTGGAGTGGCCATTTATCTACTAGCCACACACAAGATGCTGGACGAACTTGGAGGAGAGAGGAACAAATCGTTGACGTTTTGGGCTGAGACCCTTCATCAGGACTGGAAAGGAAGTGGGCAGAAGCGAGACTAAGAAAAAAGGAGAAGCAGTACAAGCGGGGTGATGGTTAAGACTACATGAGGGGGAAGGTGGGTAGGGGATGGGGAATAAAAGCTGGGGAGGGATAGGTAGAAGAGAATTGGCTGAAGGAATCTAATAGGAGAAGACAGTAAATCAAAGAATAAGAGGAAGGGGAGGAGAAGAGAAGGGGTGAGATGGTGACTAAAATGAGAATTAGAAAAAAAAAGAGGGGGAGGGGGAATAGAAACCATAGAAAAACTACAGCACAGAAACAGGCCTTTTGGCCCTTTGGGGCTGTGCCGAACCATTTTCTGCCTAGTCCCACTGACCTGCACACGGACCATATCCCTCCATACACCTCCCATCCATGTATCTGTCCAATTTATTCTTAAATGTTAAAAAAAACCCCGCATTTACCACCTTGTCTGGCAGCTCATTCCATACTCCCACCACTCTCTGTGTGAAGAAGCCCCCTCTAATGTTCCCTTTAAACTTTTCCCCCTTCACCCTTAACCCATGTCCTCTGTTTCTGTTTTCTCCCCTTGCCTCAGTGGAAAAAGCCTGCTTGCATTCACTCTATCTATACCCATCATAATTTTATATACCTCTATCAAATCTCCCCTCATTCTTCTACGCCCCAGGGAGTAAAGTTCTAACCTATTCAACCTTTCTCTGTAACTGAGTTTCTCAAGTCCCGGCAACATCCTTGTAAACCTTCTCTGCACTCTTTTGACCTTATTAATATCTTTCCTGTAATTTGGTGACCAAAACTGAACACAATACTCCAGATTCGGCCTTACCTATGCCTTGTACAACCTCATCATAACATTCCAGCTCTTATACTCAATACTTTGACTAATAAAGGCCAATGTACCAAAAGCTCTCTTTACGACCCTATCTACCTGTGACACCACTTTTAGGGAATTTTGTATCTGTATTCCCAGATCCCTCTGTTCTACTGCACTCCTCAGTACCTTACCATGTACCTTGTATGTTCTACCTTGGTTTGTCCTTCCAAAATGCAATACTTCACACTTGTCTGTATTAAACTTCATCTGCCATTTTTCAGCCCATTTTTCCAGCTGATCCAAATCCCTCTGCAAGCTCTGAAAACCTTCCTCAATGTCTACTACACCTCTAATCTTTGTATCATCAGCAAATCGATGGTTATGCTATCAGGGTGGTGCTCCCCTTTCCTCTTTTCCAATCCGGACGAAGGTTCTTGGCCCCAAAACGTCAAATGTTTTTCCCCCTCCATAGGGGAATTTGCTGATTTCCTCTACCATTTTGTGCATGTTGCTCCAAATCTGCACAGTCTTTTGCTCGTTAGATATAAATGCCTGGTCAGATTCCCAAAACAGGTTTGCTTTTAAAAAAAACCCTTAACAGGTGATCTCAGCATCTGGAAAAAGTTCATGCATGAAGGGGCTGTTCACAATAAATGTTTGTTTTGTACCTCGAAGCCTGATGAAAGGCTTCATTGCCAGCTCGTTGCAGTAGTTCCTGTCATAACATTGTGATAGAACATCAGAAATAACACTATTAAAAGGCTCAATTCAACACAATTTTAGCTAGAATTATCCAGTGTGTATGCACCAATTAAGGCCTTCACCTGCCAGGTTATTTCACACCTGTCCCGTTTCCCATTTAATGTTCTTCATTGTATCTTTAATTGAAACTGTATCATTCATTTTGTTACTTTGTATGTTAAGAAATTTCATGTTCTGATTATTCTTTGTAATGAAATTGCTCATGAATTTCATATTAGAGTTAGTTGCTTGTGATGTTCATGTTGACTAATCATCTGTAGAAGTTTACCATTTTGAATAAAATCAGATCCTGTCTGCATTCTCAGAAGGGTGCACAATATCTCAATTTAACCTTTAAACCTCAGGGCAGTTGCAGTATTATTTTGGCTTGGGCAGTGAAACCAATATTGGGTTTTGAACCATGACTTCCGAGAGCACTGAAAAGCAAAGGAAATTGAAGCTGGAAAGTTCATGACTACCTCCAGTGTTTGTGAACTTGGCCTGAAGTTGTCTTTTATAACTAGATTGCATATTAGGTGATGATGGATAACTGCATGTGAAATTCTTTTCAAAACCAGTCTGCAAGTTTTCAGGCTCCAAGCATTTTCCTACCATCTATGGGTGCAAAATTATTTTGTTAACCAGTTTCTTAGTCCATTTCTGAAGTTCTTGCCATGCTGAAATATGTTCTCATTCTCAGACTGTGGACCATCATTTAGAGCATCCTAACTGGAGTTAGCAACTGAAATGACATTTATTGTCATGCTACTTTCAGTATCACCAGGCTTATTCGATGGTGATTAACATCAAAACAAGCATACCAAACTTGGATAATGACTGAGAGTTTGTGCAAGATTTTTCCTCATGAACTACGCAAATGTGTTTTAGTGTTGTCATTACAGGTGTCCCCCGCTTTTCAAACGTTCGCTTTATGAAACCTCGCTGTCACGAAAGACCTACATTAGATACCTGTTTTCGCTAACAGGTGTTTTCTTTTTTTTCTTTTTTTAAAAATTTTATTTTTATTTGGATAAGGAATTCACAAGTATCATGTAGTTTTTTCACACGTATAACCTTTTCCATTTTTTTATATGTATAAAACTATATTTATACATTCTTAAGTACACATTGAGATGATATAAAAAGAAATTAGACACTTAAATAGATAATTATGTACAGTGGTAATTCTAATCTATTAGACTAAGTAATGGTATTAGTTGTTAAGAAAAATAGTAATAATAGTTTCCATATATCTCTTCTGGACCATTTCTACTGGTCCAAAATGTTGTATGTAAGCCTATGTAACAACCATTGTAGGTGTTTATATCCTAACTTGTTCATGCTTGCTCCTGCCCCCAGACATAATTATCCAATCCCTATGTACTTATTTACTTAATTTTTAACAGGTGTTTTCATTGTTACGAAAAAAGGCAGCGTGTGCCCCGAGCAGCCAAGCTCCTACCCCGGAGCTGCATTCTAGCCGGCATTGTTTAAACACGTGCCTGTGAGCATCTGTGCTTTATCTCGACTTATTTTGAGCATCCGTAAGCAAGATGAGTTCTAAGGTATCGGAAAAGCTTAAAAGAGCTCGTAAAGGTGTTACACAGCGTAAAACTAGACATAATTAAGCATTTCAATCGTTGTGAATGAAGTAAGGACAAAGTGAGTTTGGCTTGTGGAAGTTGACTAAGATGATGCTGAAGAGGTTTTGGCATCCCATGACCAAGAACTGATAGATGAAGAGCTGATGCAATCGGAAGAGGAATGGATAACAATCAAAACCGAATGCAGTAGTGAACGGACCGAAAGTGAAGTCGCCCATTAACTGAATGTGAAGCAACTGCATGAGATTTTCGCTGCAATGATTGCAGAAAAGTACCACTTTAATTTTGAAAGGGTACGTAGGTTTAGGGCATATTTGCAGGATGGTTTGAGTGCTCACAAAGAACTGTATGATAGAAAAATGTGTGAGGCTAAGCAGTCAAGCACACTGTTGTTTTTCAAGCCTTCCACATCAGCCATAGCAGATGACGAACTTCGACCTCGAGGCAGGCAGGCATAGAAGAAGATGACCTGCCTGTCCTGATGGAAACAGACGATGGTGAGATGACACCCCAGTGTTCCACCACCCCAACCTCTGGGCCGCGGACCTATACCGATCTGCGAAGAATGCAGCGGTAGCCGGGACGCACCCAGCACATCTTTAAGAAAAAAGCCGAAATAAATAAGCTAATTAATTAGGTGCGGCCTTAGCTTGTTTATTTCGGCTTTTTTCTTAAAGATGTGCTGGGTGCGTCCCGGCTACCGCTGCATTACTCGCGGATCGGTATCGGTCCGCGGCCTGGAGGTTGGGGACCACTGCACCACCTCAACCTCCGACTCAGTCTAACACACCATCATCAGTGTGCTCAGCGCTGTCTTTCTGATTCCGGTAAGTGATACTACACTGTACGTACATTATTTCTACTTTATATAGGCTGTGTATTTTGGTATGATTTGGCAGCTTCATAGCTTAAAGGTTACTGGACAGAGTGTTTCTGCCGAGAGCGCTTGCGTGAGATCTTCACTACGGTGGACAGTGCGGCAATGATTGTAGAAAAGTATTTCTACTTTATATAGGCTGTGTATTTATCATATCATTCCTGCTTTTACTATATGTTACTGTTATTTTAGGTTTTATGTGTTATTTGGCATGATTTAGTAGGTTATTTTTGGGTCTCCGAATGCTCACAATTTGTTCCCATATAAATAAATGGTAATTGCTTGTTGACCGCGCTAGCCAGGCGTCAGAGAACATTTCGGGAGTGTAGTGTTATGTGTTTTACTGGAATGGGGCTGCACGAGCACTTACCCGATCAAATCTTTTCCATGGACAGCTTCCAGACCGTTTGGGCTGACCGGAAGTGCACTGAGAGTGGTAAGCGTAAAGGAGTTGGGTGCTTACTGTTCTGGTTAACGACAAATGGTGCAATCCAGGTCATATTACGATCAAGGAACGTGTTTGTAGACTGGATATTGAACTTTCTGCTGTTGGACCGGCCATATTCCACCGAGATACAACACTGGGCGGCATGGGAGGTCGTTCCTGCCTGTGGCCATCGAACTTGCAGCTCCTCCCGTGGGGGGTCAGACACCCTGAGCCAATAGGCTGGTCCTGGACTTATTTTCCACCTGACATAGCTTGCATTTTGTTGTTTGATTGTTTGTGGTTTTTGTATTGCTATATTTATACTCTATTCTTGATTGGTGCGGCTGTAACGAAACCCAATTTCCCTCGGGATCAATAAAGTATATCTCTCTATCTAACTTTACGACATTCCAACTTACAAACTGTTTCATAGGAATGCTCTACCTTCGGATGGCAGGGCAAACCTGTATTGCCAATACAGTAGATTCAGGTTAATTGGGGCAACATGTTAATTTGGGACAACACTTATGAACAAAAACTAAATTGAGAAAATATCTGGGATTCCTTGCATTTATTTGGGACACTATGCCACTTAATTGGAGCAGGAAACAGTTTCTAAGTAGCATCAGTTGCATGCTCTTGTGTAGCCATAGACACTATCATGCTTAGAGTGATTAGTTTTTAAATAGCATCAGTTGAATTTGTGTTCAAAATGAAGTGTTTTTTTGTCACTGATCATTGGTGAGGAATAAGCAGGAAGACAATTTGGAACTGTTATGCTCACCGTGGTTTCATGCATGCAGGCTTAGATGCCAGAAACAGCTGGGAGTGAATATGAAACAATTTCACTAGTTCAACAGTTAGGAACTATGAAGAATTTGAAGATATCAAAAATCATCTGGAATGTAAAAGTGAACCTTAAGATTTTGTGGATGCAATCGTCTAAAGCCTTATATGAAGTCCGTTGTCTCTGCTAATTTTGTTCATTTACAGTCAGTCAAAATAACGTAGCAGATGAATTCCTTTGATAACTGTTAAGAACTTACACAGTTTTATAGTAATGTAGAGGTATTTGTAGTATTCTAATTTGTTTTGTATTTCATTTATATACACAAATTGTTACTCATTCAGATGAGTTTTTTATTCAGACCTTTGAACTATTTCCATGAAACTTTAGCTAACTGTGGCAGCCACTTAGTTGGGCCAAAGTATACTGGTCCAAGTTAATCAGAATCCACTGTATTGGACTTGGCCCATACATTATTTTGATTGCTGGAATCTACACCTATGCTTGTGTGTGATGGATCACACCATGCATTTATTTGTTTGGATATAAGTTCATGTTATTTTCAGTTTTCTGCATTTTATGATTTTCATTTATATTCCACATATTTCTTACAGTTATACTGTACAGCAGGATATCATTCCTTCTATTTGTCCCCGCTGGCTTATTGACATGGCTATCCAATAATCACTACTCGCTCTTTCCAACAATCCTGTGATTTAAAAAAAATTGCTCCCAAGTATTTACCTGCTTGCATCTGAGGGTTTTTGTTGCTTCTACTACCCTTTCAGATATTTCTTTCCTCATCACCAACAGCTTTAGCTACTTCATTGGAAGAAATCTGCAGATCCCTTTTTTTTTACAGAAGGATATTATGAAATTTGGGCAAGTTTCTCAGATTGACCAATTTTGGAATCGGTCAGCAGGAGAATGACAAAGCACAGTTAAAGCTACTTTGATCAATTGTGGATTTGTCAGATGTAGTGAAAATGACAACACAAAGCATTTACTTGTGAAATATGCTTAGTCTCTGCTTGCATTGACTCTTCCTCTGCCTTTATTGTTCACTGACAGCTAAAAATAGCGTGTATTTTGTACATGGACTGTTGCTGTTTGCATTGCTGTATAATTTAACTGAATTTTAATCCTTTGAATCACCATCAATTGTCCAAATTTGCTGGTGCCTTTTATCTTTAGAAGTTACTTTTATATGCATTAGTTTGCAAATTTAGGATATTGTTTGTATAACTATTTTGGGAAATTTGAAAAACTGGTTTCATTTACCGGTTTAACGCAGTTATCATTTTACATTTAGATTTTAATACTTGCTGTAAAATCAAGAAAAAATATTGCATTAGGCTTATTTGCTAGTTTGATATATTTGTCTCATCAACTGTTCCACTACTCTATTTAAAAAAAAATACAGTTAGGAATTTGTATATCCTGTAGAATTGTACATTGACTTGTTGCTGTAGACATAATTACTGTGGAGGTATAATTTTCCAGTTTTCGGCAGTTTAATTATTTGGTGTGCTTCTCATTTGGCATTTGCAAAAGTGTAGCTATTCTTGGCTGTAGCTTTGATGCATAGAAGATATTGCCATGAACAAACTCACATTATTAAAAACGTTCATGATGGTGAAATTTGTTCACTTGTACTATTACTTGTCCCCTTTTTATAATAATTTTTTGAGAGCAAAGGCAAGAGGGAAAACAGGGTAGTATAAAATTGTTTGGGTGCTCTAGCCTCTTGATTTTCTTACATTAAGTATATTTTAGCCTCTACTGCCTTGAAGTAGAACTCGTGATCTGAGCATGAAGTGGAGATAAATTGAAAGTTGTAGCTAAGGTCAGCTTGCGATGTAATTTGCCTCTGTGTACATCATATACGATACCTTGCTATTTTGTGGAGTTTTGTACAGTTGGCCCTGCTTATCCACGAGGGATTGGTTCCGGAACCCCTTGCGGATACCAAAAAATGTGGATGCTCAAGTCCCTTATTCAACCTGTCTCAGTGCAGTGGACCTTAGGATCCAGCAGAACCCTGGACCTTATTTAACGTTTCTCAGTGTGGTGGGCATTAGGACCCGGCAGTGGAGCTCTTAATCCACAGTGTTTCTGTTCACGAAAACAATCATGATCGCGATTTAAGATAAAGTGGAAATAATAAAGCGATCAGAAAGAGGTGAAACGCCATCGGTCATTGGAAAAGCGTTAGGCTACAGTCAGTTAACGATCGGAACAATTTTAAGGGATAAAATGAGAAAGGCCCTGCCCTGATTAAAGCTACAATTATTATGCAGCAATGCAGTGGTTTAATTATTGGGTTTTGGGGTTTTGGGTTTTTGATCCTCCACAAAACCTGGCAGGGACGGACAGCACGCTCGGGAGCGATCTGTCACTGGATCGAACTCGGGAACGATCTGTCACTGAATCGAACTCAGGAACTTCCGTTCCCGAACCCGGTGCTGAAACATACGTTTCTTAAGTATTTTATATGTATAGAAAGGTAGAATATATACTATATACTAAGACAAACGTTTGACTAACTGACGCTAAATAATATCGGATGTACCTGTTCTGACTTACGTAGTAAGAGAACTTATGGTTTATTTCCGATACCGATCCACGATAACCTATGCACATCCTCCCGTATACTTTAAATCATCTCTAGATTACTTATAATTCCTAATGCTATGTAAATAGTTATATTGTATTGTTTAGGGAATAATGACGAGAAAAAAAGTCTGCATGTTCGAACAGCAGGTGCTGGAAGAGCACTTCCGGGTTTTCTCGATTCACTGTTGGTTGAATTCGCGCATGCGGAACTCGCGGATAAGGAGGGCCGACTGTATTTGAATTCAAAAGAATTGCCAGATAATTTTGTTCTTCAGAGCAAGCAATTATGACAGAGCTTGCTAAATGAAACAAGTCAACCAACTCGGGGTCTCATTCATGTGAACTATGCCAGAAACAATTTAATACTCCCGTGTTAAGATTTTTCTCTCAGATATGATAGCAAGGTGCCTTTTCTGTACAATCTGATCACATGGTCTATTTCAATCAGTGTGCTTCACTCAAGGAAATGTTGCAAACTTGAGTTTTTTCAAATTAGGTCACTTGCTCTGGAACAAATTTTCTGCGTATGTTATCTTTGAGCTTGCCCCCTCTCACCTTAAATCCATGCCCTCTAGTATTAGGTGTTTCGTCCCAGGGAGTAACAGGCTGTCTGCTCTATCTATGCCTCCCATAATCTTAATTTCTATCGGGTGTTAGCCCCGACATTCGAGAAAACAAAAGTGATGCATAATATCTCTGAAGGTGACTGTAGAGATGTAGATATCATCCTGGATCTTGACAGACAATCGAGGAAGAAAAGGAAAACAAGTGTAACTAGTACTTTTTGAAAAAGGGAGGTAAGTGAGGAAGCTTAATTTGATAAATTACATGTTATTTCATTGGAAGTACTCCTTTGGATTTTGTACACAAATATAATTTGTTTAAACAGAACTTTAAGCACGCTTTAATTCTGTGAAGGTGCCGCTCTGCCTAGTATTGCTGATTAGATTGTGGTTCATGCAGAATAAAAGGGAACATTTGAATTGGAGTCATCTAATTTGAGCAGGTGAGTAATTCCTTGCTCGATTGACAGTATAAAATCAGTTCTATAAATATTTGAGAACAGCTATCTAAATGGGAAGAGCTCTTCCATTATTAGTTAAGTAACACTTAATGTAGTCATGCTCCCCGAATCATTTGTTGTCTCAAGAACTGCAGCTGTTCGAAAAGGTGGCTCACAACCACCACCACCACCTTGGGCAATTAGGGATGGGTAATGTATACTGACCCACTTCCCAAAACTGAATTTTAAGATAAGTATCAATTAGGCAGCAGTATGTAGTTTATAACCCACAGTGAAATTGAGCACTGGAGGTAATTTGGTGAGTTCCAATGGCAGCACTAGAACGTTAACTTCACTACTTACTGGAATTGATTTTTTTCTGTTATGCATTGCATTATACTGCTGCTGCAGGTCAACAAATTGTACGACACATGTTGGTGATAACTATATACTACTAAAACTCTCATGCTCTGTCTGTTTGTGACCTCCAATTAGTGGAAATGGTGCATTACAGCGGCACTTTTTTTTGGCTAAATCAAATTAAAATGCGCTAACTTACAGAAAGCAGGCAAAGTTCAGGGTTATATATTCGTATAAAATTGCTCATTCGCCAAAGTCAGCAGGCTCTCTTTTAACCCGAGAGCCGGTCCACCATCATGGAAATCGGGACGCAACAGCCCAACGCATGTGCACGGCCAACCTCAGCAGCGACACCTACCGGAGCAAAAGGGCAGGGCAGCTCTATTTCGAGTGGTCACATTCTGCTAATCACCATCAGCATGTGCAGGATTGCGACAGATCTAACTACCACCCATCAATGAGATAATTAAATCTTATTGTAATGACATACTTCGAGACACCCATAAAACCCTTTGCTGCAGTCAAAGGACAGCGGTGACTATATCACGTCTATTTAGGAGAACACCAACCACATCATCAAGAATAACCGTCTCGACTTCACCGCACCTTGTTCCCATTCCAACCTCACTCCTTTTGAATGCTCTGCTCTCCACTCCCTCCGCACTAATCCTAACCTTATTATAAAACCCGCCGATAAGGGTGGTGTTGTTGTAGTCTGGCATACTGACCTCTACCTTGCTGAGGCACAGCGACAACTCACGGATACCTCCTCTTATCTACCGCTCGATCATGACCCCACTAAGGAGCACCAGGCCATTGTCTCCCACACTGTCATCAACTTTATCCGCTCAGAGGATATCCCATCCACTGCTACCAACCTTATAATTCCCACACCCCGCACTTCCTGTTTCTACCTCCTACCCAAGATGCACAAACCTGCCTGCCCAGGTAGACCCAATGTCTCAGCTTGCTTCTGCCCACCGAACTCATTTCTGCATACCTCAGCACTGTTTTATCCCCCCCTTGTTCAATCCCTTCCTACCCATGTTCGTGGCACGTCTCACGCTCTGAATTTTTTTGATTTTAAGTTCCCTGGCCTCCACCGCTTTATTTTCACCATGGATGTCCAGTCCCTGTATACTTCCATTCCCCACCAGAAAGGTCTCAAAGCTCTCCGCTTCTTTTTGGATTCCAGACCTAACCAGTTACCCTCTACCACCACTCTCCTCCATCTAGCGGAATTAGTCCTTACTCTTAATAATTTCTCCTTTGGCTCCTTCCACTTCCTCCAAACTAAAGGTGTAGCCATGGGCACCCATATGGGTCCCAGCTATGCCTACCTTTTTGTTGGCTTTGTGGAACAATCCATGTTCCAAGCCTATACTGGTATTTGTCCCCCACTTTTCCTTTGCTACATTGACGACTGCATTGGCGCTGCTCCTGCACGCATGCTGAGCTCGTTGACTTCATTAACTTTGCCTCCAGCTTCCACCTTGCCCTCAAGTTTACCTGGTCCATTTTCTTTCTGTCTCTATCTCTGGAGACAGCTTATCTACTGATGTCTACTATAAGCCTACGGACTCTCACAGGTACCTGAACTATTCCTCTTCTCACCCTGTCGCTTGCAAAAATGCCATCCCCTTCTCGCAATTCCTCCATCTCTGCTGCATCTGCTGTCAGGATGAGGCTTTTCATTCCAGGACTAAGGAGATGTCCTCCTTTTTTAAAGAAAGGGGCTTCCCTTACTTCACCATCAACTCTGCTCTCAAACGCATCTCTCCCATTTCACGCACATCTGCTCTCACCCCATCCTCCCGCCACCCCGCTAGGAATAGGGTTCCCCTTGTCCTCACCTACCACCCCACCAGCCTCCGGGTCCAACATTTAATTCTCTGTAACTTCTGCCACCTCCAACAGGATCCCACCACTAAGCACATCTTTTCCTCTCCACATCCCCCCCCCCCACTTTCCGCAGGAATTGCTCCCTACGCGACTCTATTGTCCATTTACCCCCTGCATCCCTTCCCACCGATCTCCCTCCCGGCACTTATCCTTGTAAGTGGAATAAATGCTACACGTGCCCTTACACTTCCTCCCTCACCACCATTCTGGTCCCCAGACAGTCCTTCCAGATGAGGCGACATTTCACCTGTGAGTCGGCTGGGGTGATATACTGCGTCCGGTGCTCCCAATGTGGTCTTCTGTATATTGGCGAGACCTGATGCAGGCTGGGAGACTGTTTTGCTGAACACCTACACTCTGTCCACCAGAGAAAGCAGGATCTCCCAGTGGCTAAACATTTTAATTCCACATCCCATCCCATTTGATATGTCTA
This sequence comes from Mobula birostris, assembly GCF_030028105.1. NCBI lineage: Eukaryota > Metazoa > Chordata > Chondrichthyes > Myliobatiformes > Myliobatidae > Mobula > Mobula birostris. The sequence goes on along the minus strand of NC_092387.1, from coordinate 56,670,992 downwards.
TCCACGGCCTCCTCTACTGTCAAGATGAAGCCACACTCAGATTGGAGGAACAACAGCTTATATTCCGTCTGGGTAGCCTCCAACCTGATGGCGTGAACATTGACTTCTCAAACTTCCGTTAATGCCTCACCTCCCCTTTGTGCCCCATGCATTATTTATTTATTTATTTTTTCTCTTTCTCTCTCCTTTTTCTCCCTCTGTCCCTCTCACTGTACTCCTTGCCCATTCTCTGGGCTTCCCCCCTCCCCCTTTCTTTCTCCCTAGGCCTCCCGTTCCATGATCCTTTCATATCCCTTTTGCCAATCAACTGTCCAGCTCTTAGCTCCATCCCTCCCCCTCTTGTCTTCTATCATTTCGAATCTCTTCTTTCAGTTAGTCCTGACAAAGGGTCTTGGCCTGAAATGTAGACTGTACCTCTTCCTATAGATGCTGCTTGGCCTGTTGCATTCACCAGCAATTGTTATGTGTGTTGCTTGAAATTCCAGCATCTGCAGATTTCCTCGTGTTTGTGTTTCAAGAATAATCAGCATCCTTTGGTGTTACTGTTTCGTATCTTCTATCCAGCATTAGGGTAAAAAAGAATGGTCAGCCTAATTATGCCATGTGGAAAGGTAAGGGGGACATTATGGTCAAGAGATGACACCAAACGTCGTCGGGAAGCGGCAAAGAGAGGGAGAAAACAAGAATCAGATGAGGCCAGGGCCGCACAACTCTAGGATCAAAGAATTAGGAGGAAAAAAGGTGAAAGAAGAAGAAACCGAGGAGGAGAGGCATGCACGTCTCCAAAATGACAACTGGCATAGAAGGAGGAGAGACGAAGACACAGAGGAGCTGAGAAATGCACATCTCCAGGATCAGAGACAAACAACAAACAGCAGAAGGGATAAAGAGACGGAGGATGTCTCTAGAATGACAAAAGCAGGCACAGGAAGAGGAGAGAGGAAGAGACAAAGGAGCAGAGAAATGCATGCCTCCAAGATCAGAAACAAAGAATAAGTGGAAGAGATGAAGAGGTGGCAGATGAAAGGGCTGCATGTCTGCAGAATGATAATGAGGCACAAGGGTGGCAGATCAACCAGAAATGGAACTAGAAATGTTATATTTACCAAGTACCAATTAACAGCTATATGCAGGTGTTTTCCAAACTTCAAGAAATGCCAGAACACATTTTGGAATCATGGAGTGAAATAGTTAAGTCTCTGCTCTCATTTTACAGAAGTTAACTTGCTGCACAACATTATAATACAAGATAATTTGTTGAAATTGGTGTTGTCTAAAATTGCTTCTGTGACCTCACTTAAGCCTACTTCTTAAACCAAACTTTTGACCGCTTATTCTATTATTCCTTCTTGAATTATGCTCCCTTTGTTCTCATTTACTCCTTGGAATGGTTATCTCCAAATGCAGAATATAGAGTCAATTTGGCATTTCAAAATGCTTGGAAGTTGTCAAGTAAAGTGTATTGACCTTGAGTCTGGCTCCAGGAGTTCTGTGTCAAATATATTAAATGCATTTAGCAGGGGTCTGTGCCAGCATAAGGATTTGCAGAGTCCACTGGGTACATTTGATTGCCAGAATCCAACTCCTAAGCAGCTTGATCTTGATGTTCCATGCGATGTTATATTATCTTAGTTGTTCAGCAACTTTTTTTTTGCTCACTGCGACAATCATTACAGTTTGTTAAGCATGTTATTCCACCATGTTAAAGCAACTTAGTTATTGTAATATGCAGCTCTCTGCTCTTTGCTATCTTTCTTTGCACCAGAGCAAGACTTTCAAAATGCTCCAACAATTTGTGTGTCTGTGTGTGTGTGTTAGTTTGGATTTCCAGCATCTGCAGAATCTCAGTACAGTAGAGGTTGGCATAGATTAAAATGGTCCTGGGTTGCTTTGCATAGCACTGCTCTACTGGTGGGCTAAAATGAGTTGTATCATTAGTTTTCTAAGATAGACTAGTTTCTGCAGTTATGTGAATATTTAAGGTGAGGGTACCTTGCATCATCATTGGCCATGCTGGAATTTTGAGTTCAGTCACATTTCTGTGCTGATGTTTTGTAGAATGCTAGCAACAGAAGAGCAAACACTTAGAGGTTGACTTGTGCCACACACGCTCTAAGTCAATATACTGCACACAGTCATAGAGTACTAGAGCATAGAAACAGGCTTTTCAATTCATCTAGTTCACACTCAATTGTTTTTCTGCCTCATCCAATCTTCCTTCACCCAGATCCTTCAAACCCTTCTCATGCATGTAGTTATTCAACTTTTTAAGTGCTGCAGTGGAATCCGCATTTAGGACTTCTGGCAACTCCCACCATGTACACACTACCCTCTGAGTGAAGAAGTTCCTTGTAAATATTTCACTCTAAACTAATGGCCTGTAGTTATAATCTCACTCAACATGAGGGGAAAAAGCCAATGTGTATTTACCCTATCTAATTTTGTGCACTTCTATAAGATCTCTCATCTTTTTCCTACACTCCAGGAAATAAAGTCCTAAATCTTTTTTTGACCATTTCCCTATAACTCACGTCCTCGAGTCCTGGCAACATTCTTGTAAATTTTCTCTGTGCTCTTTCAAGCTTATTGATGTCTTTTCTGGAGGTAGGGGCCTGGAACTACATACAATACTCCAAATTCAGCCTCACCGATGTCTTATAAAACTTCAACATAGTATCCCAATTCCTGAGTACTCGGTGCTCTGATTTAGAAGGCCAAAAGCTCTCTCTATGACTCTGATGCCACATCTGAGGAATTATGGATCTTTATCTCTTTGTTGTTACGCGCCATGGTTTTATCATTTACCGTGTAACTCCTACTCAGGTTTGTCCCATCAAGTGCAACACCTCTTGTCTGCCATTCCATCTGCTATCTTTCAGCTCATTTTCCCAGCTGGTCCAAGGTCACTTTGCAAATTTTGATGGCCTTTCTTGTTCTCCACTTCTCCCCCAATTTTGGTGTCCGTCTTTATGTTCACAAGCTTAGTATTTGTTACTGTATAGTCAAATTTTTAAAAAAATCTCCATTTACCCATTTTTTAACTTTTAGGTCACTAGTGCTGTTTTGGAAAACACTTTTGGGTTTCCTACAGGCTGTCACAATGTACAGTCAGCCCTACTTATCCGCGAGTTCCACATATACGAATTCAACCAACTGCGAACCGAGAAAACCCAGAAGTGCTCTTCCAGCTCTTGTTGTTCGAGCATGTACAGATTTTTTCTTCCCCTTGTCATTATTCCCTAAACAATGCAGTATAACAACTATTTTACATAGCATTTACATTGTATTAGGTATTATAAGTAATCTAGAGATGGTTGAAAGTATACAGGAGGATGTGCGTAGGTTATCGTGGATCGAGATCGAAAAGAAACAGGAAATTCTCTTACCAAGTTGGAACAGGTACATCCAGTATTATTTAGCATCAGTCAAACGTTTGTCTTAGTATATAATATATATTTTACCTTTCTATGCATATAAAACACTTAAGAAACGTATGTTTCTGCACCAGGCTCGTGTACAAAAATTCCCGAGTTCGATCCAGTGACAGACCACTCCCGAGCGCCCTCCATCCCTGTCGGGTTGATGTGGAGGATCAAAAACCCCAAACTCCAAAATCCAATAATTAAACCCACTGCGTTGCTTAGTAATAATTGTAGCTTTCATCGGGGCAGAGCTTTTCTCACTTTATCCTTTAAAATTGTTCCGATCGTTGACCAACTGTAGCCTATGCTTTTCCAATGACAGATGGCGTTTCACCTCTTTCCGATCGCTTTATTATTTCCACTTTATTTTAAATCGCGATCGTGATTATTTTCAGGAACAGAAACACTGCAGATTCAGAGCTTTGCCGTCAGGTCCTAATGTCCACCGCTCTGAGACAAGTTTAGTAAGGTCCGGGGTTCCGCTGGGTCCTAAAGCCTGATTTATACTTCTGCGTCAACGCGTCGCCGTAAGTACTGCGTCGCCGCAAAGCTGACACGGAACAGTACTCGAGAGCTTGGGTTGCTGCGACGCGCACCTCTCCCAAAATGTAACCGCACATCGTGGCAATGCAGAACGCAACAGCTGTGATTGTTCTGCTTGGTAGCATCACATGTCATCCTACGCTGCAATAGCTTCCCATTGGGCGACTGAAGGGCAGGGAAGGAACTCTGGCTGCAATGCTTTCCATAAAGCTTTACAGACCTCCGAAATTATGGAGGACACGTTTTGCTTTTACGAAAAAAGACGCTCACATCTTGTTTACCCCGAGAAAGACTACCATGACCATGAAGCCTTGCACGGGCAAGTGTGTGCGTACGCGTGACGTGCGCGAATTGCAGAGTGATGCAGACACACCAACGCACAAGTATAAATGCTCACAACACGCGTAAGTCACTTGCATAGGTTACGGCGTCCAGTTAACGCAGAAGTATAAATCAGGCTTTAGGTCCACCACATTGAGACAGGTTGAATAAGGGATTTGAGAATTTGTGTTTTTTGGTATCCGCGAGGAGTCCCGGAACCAATCCCTCGTGGATAAGGAGGGCTGACTGTACTGATTATGCAATAAATAGAAGTATGTAAAGCTTACATTGGACAAAATGGAGGATTGCTTTTCTTTTTATGAGCAGGATTCTCATTAAAAATCATTGATTCAACTTCTCTCTGATTACTGGAATGATATTTCCTATATTAGGTTGCAGTCCATTTTCTACCAATCTCCAATTAACCTTCTGAAGTTAGTAGATTTGGTTTTGTTAGTCCTAAAGGCGTTGCATGTAAAATAGCATAATGTACAATCTAATTTTATTGATTAAAAATTAGGTGGGGGGAAAATGGTGAAAAATTACATTACATTACATTGTTCCATGACATTAATGGAGCATGCTGGAAATGTTAAGGACAAGCTTCATCTTGGAGAGAGAAAAGTGGACAATGGTTTGACCTAGTTTGCAGCTCTAAGTAGAATAAAACAATAAAAACATAAATGTACAAAGTAAAGTGCAATAGAAACTTACATTAATATGCATTTCACAACTATACCAGATACCAAAACATGCAATAGCTACAAAATACTTTTGTAGTTCCTATTGAAATGTAAAATTTGCAGTAATGTAATTGCAAACATGAATCTCCTATGTACATCAACATGACGACCTAAATTATCTGTGTACTTGATTGCGTAGTGAATAGTGAAATAATTGTGGGATGAAGTATTGTGAACCAATGAGGTAAAAGAATTTCACTTTATTTTGTAAGGGTTTTCACTTGGATTTAAAAACAACATGCAAATCTACAAATTGTCCATGATATTCTTGCTTTAACTGATAAAGCTAGGACAACAAATTGGGTGACTTGTTCATTTTGGAGTTAATGTGGACCCTCTAAACCTTTTCACTTCTTTGTAGAAGTTCTCGCCTATTTCTCACTCACTAATTTCTGCCTAATGACAATCTTGGAGATAAATATCTATCTAAGTGCTGTTCTTTTTCTATAAGACTACATTTTGCAACATTCTTCATGAACTACGGTAAAACTCCGATGACCTGTCAGACTCTGCTGCGCTCAGATTTTCTAGACTATTGGATATTATTCCTATTAAGGCTCCTGCATACTTTTTAGATGTTACATAATTGTACAATAAATCCTGCAGTGAACTAAAAGGAGTATGGAAGCTGGTGCCCCGATAAGTTGAAAGGGAATGTGACAAGCATCACTTGAGAGCCAGATGCTGAACCATTACTGTTTCCAAATAGTCAGGAAATACATCATTAGAGTTTTGCTGTCATTGTTTAAGGTTGTTAATGATAATTGATGTTAAATGCTATATCATGAAAATAATCCATATCTTATTACATTATCAAAAGTATCGTATTGTAAACTGCTGTATCATATGAGATAATATGATAAGACTGGAGGGAATAAATCAAGGGAGATCAATCGTGATCTAATTGTTTTTGAGGTGGTGGCACAGGGTAGTTGGGGACTGAAATGCTTTAATATCCTGTGCTTTAAAATCCTGATCTTAGTGAATATTTGGTAGCCCCATTACAAAGCATAAAGTGGTGCTAGTAAATTAGTAAGTTTGTGAACCCTTTAGGAGTTTCTCTATTTATGCATAAATATGACCTAAAATGTAATCAGATCTTCAGGCAAGTTCTAATACTAGATAAAGAGAACCCAATTAAATAATGATACAAAAACATTTTACTTGTTTGTTTATTGAGAAAAGTTATCCAATATTACATATTTTTTGAAAAAAGTATGCAAACCTCTAGGATTATCAGTTGATTTAAAAGAAGTTAGTCAGGTGCTTCAGTCAATGGGATGACAATCAGGAATGAGTGTTGGGAGACCCTGCCCTATTAAAAGAACATAAACCTAGGTCTTCACTATCAAAGTCTGATGTTCACCACATGATGTTTTTGGAAGTGTGCCATGCCTTGATCAGAGGAGATTTCTGAGGATCTCGGGGGGGCGGGGGGGGGGGGAACGGGGAGCGCTGACACTCACTAGGCTGGAAAAGGATACAAAACCATTTCTGAAGTGTGAGGACTCCACTAATCCACAGTCAGGCAGATGGTGTACAAATGGAGGAAATTCAGCACCATTGTTACTCTCCCCAGGAGTAGTTGATCAACAAAAATCACTCCAAGAACAAGGCTTCTAATATTCCAGGAGGTTGCAAAGAACCACAGGGTAAGATTTGAGAAGGTACATGCCTCTCTTGCATTGGCTAATGTCAGTGTTCATGAGTCTACCATCAGGCAAACACTGAACAACAATGTTGTGCATGGCAGGATCGCAAGGAGAAAGCCACTACTCTCCAAGAAGAACATTGCTACTCATCAAAAGTTCGCTGAGGACCATGTGAATAAGCCAGAAGGCTACTGGAAGAATGTTCTGTGGCTAGATGAATCCAAAATAGAACTTTTGGGCGTAAATGAGAAGTGTTATGTTTGGCGAAAAGTAAACACTGCATTCCGGCATAAGAATCTCATCCCATCTGTGAAACATGTTGGTGGCGGTATCATAGTTTGGGCCTGCTTTGCTGCCTTGGGACCAGGACAGTTTGCCATCATTGATGGAACTATAAATTCTGAATTGTACCAGCAAATTCTACAGGAAAATGTCAGAGTATCCATCCGTGAACTGAAGGACAAGAGGAAGTGGGTCATGTGGCAAAACGATGACCCTAAACACAAGTCAGTCTACCGAAGAATATTTAAAGCAGAAGAAATTTCAGGTTTTGGAATGCATGAGTCAAAGTCCTGACCTTGATCCTATAAAAATATTGTGGAAGGACCTGAAGCAGGCAGTTCATGCAAGGAAGCCCATCAACAACCCAGAGTTGAAGCAGTAAAATTCCTCCAAGCCGATGTTTAAGACTGATCAATAGTTACCGGAAACATTTGGTTGAAGTTATTGCTGTACAAGGAGGTCACACCAGTTAGTGAAAGCAAAGGTTCGCATATTTTTTCCAACAAATGCATGCAATATTGGATCATTTTTCTCAATAAATAAATGAACAAGTATAATGTTTCTTGTGTTATTTATTTAATTGGGTTGTCTTCAAATGGTTTTAGGGCTTGCATAAAGATCTGATCACATTTTAGGTCATACGCAGAAATAAAGAAATTTCTAAAGGGTTCACAAAGTTTCTAGCACCACTATAACTGTTACTACTAACTGGGAGAATTCCTGTGGTTTTTGCAAGTATATGTTAAATACATTCAGTATATCAATTTCAGCATTGTTCTTCATCTTTTTCCATGTAGGGTCCTCAAGCAGCAAGCTTCCGAATCAAGCAACACCAAAGAAAAACGGAGTAAAGAATGGACCAATGAAAAATAAAGATGATGAATGTTTTGGGGATGGAATTGAAGTAATCCTGGACACAGACTTTGATTTTGAAGGCAATCTTGCACTCTTTGACAAAGCAGCAGTGTTTGAGGAGATAGATACTTTTGAAAGACGGAATGGAGCCCGCTCCAGAGGGACACCCAATGAGAAGCCAACAAGATATCGCCATGATGAAAACATCCTAGAATCTGAGCCCATTGTCTACAGACAAATCACAGTGCCACAGCATAGTGGTAGAGAATATTGCACTGGTAAGGCTAATGAATTTTGAAGGTATAAGATGAAGAGCGACTTGAGTTGAACAGCTTATAGCAATTAATATTGCAAGTTAAAAGGCTTATTTAACAATGTATTTGGAATGTTTCAGGTGTGACGATTTTGGACTAGCAAGCTTGATCTATTCATAAGATGCCCAAAATTGCATTTTTAATGTGGCCAAAATGGATTTGAAGCTTTTGTTTTTCAAACAATAGGTGGAATTTTGAACCTTTCCCTTTTAGATAAAAAGAAATTGTAATGTTGGCTGGATTGGAATGCTTAGGAGTTTTCCCTTTAAGTGTCCAGAAATAGCCCTACAGTGTAAACACTTCTCTTTCAATATTTTTATTAGAAATAGAAACTGCAGCACAGAAACAGGCCTTTTGGCCCTTCTTGGCTGTGCCGAACCATTTTCTGCCTAGTCCCACAATATTATATAAATTGCATGAATACAAATACAAAATGCATATGAATACAAGTAATACGAATTACATTACATTTAAATCACAGTAATATGATCACAGTATCCCATATTCCAAATCAATCATGTAGAAAAAAGATTGTATTATGAAATAAAATAAAATAATTGTATTTTATTTACAAAAAATCTACCCCCCACTAACAAAATGAGCTGGTTGGTTTAAAAAGAAGAAAAAAAAAATACCTTACCATATAATATTGTAATAATAATGGCTCAGATCCATACTTTAATAACAGTTCAAAACTTATGAAAGTAACTCAGAAAGGGTCCCCATAACATTAGAAAATCATGCTTAGAATCAGAAATCGAACAATGAATCTTCTCTAGGTCAAGGCACAATATAACATCAGATAGCCATTGAATATGAGTGGGTGGGGCGGCCACCTTCCACTTGAGCAAGATCACCCTCCTGGCCATAAGAGACATAAAGGCCAATACCCGCAAATTAGATGGCTTCAGATTTGTAGCACTATCCTCAACAATACCAAACATGGCAACCAAGGGATTGGGCTTAAAACTAACATTGAAAAGTACAGAAAAATGTTTAAATACATCTTTCCAAAATTTTTCTAAGCTCGGACATGTCCAAAACATATGAATTAGTGTGGCCACTCCATTAGTACACCTATCATGGTAAGGGGAAATATCTGCGTAGAAACGAGAGAGCTTGTCTTTGGACAAATGAACTCTATGTACCACTTCGAATTGTAATAAAGAATGATGAGCACATAATGATGAAGAATTAATCAATTTTAAAATAATCTTCCAGCTCTCTTCAGATAGGACAATCTGTAAATCCTTTTCCCAGTCTCCTTTAATTTTATCTAAAGAGACCTTTTTCAGTCCCAACAGCAAACCATAAATGTAAGACATTTAACTGTTGTCAAAGGGTTTCAGATTAAAAATTCTATCTATTATATTCTTATCTGGGCTTGTAGGAAATGTATGTAATTGAGATTTTAAAAAATCTCTAATCTGTAAGTATCGAAAGAAGTGGGTATTGGAATGGTTAAATTTTTAGATTATGAGGACACTCAGTCCTCGTTTATTGTCATTTAGAAATACATGCATTAAGAAATGATAACAATGTTCCTCCAGAGTGATATCACAAAAAAAAAGGACAAACCAAAGACTAACACTGACAAGACCACATAATTATAACATATAGTTACAGCAGTGCAAAGCAATACTATAATTTGATAAAGAGCAGACCATGGGCACAGTAAAAAAAAAGTCTCAGAGTTCTGATCGACTCTCGATAGTCCCGATAGCAGGCGGCAAAAGGGAGAAACTCTCCCTGCCATAAACCTCCAGGCACCGACAACTGCTGATGTATTAGAAGCACCCGACCACAGCTGACTCTGAGTCCATCCAAAAACTTCGAGCCTCCAACCAGCCCCTCCGATACAGCCTCCCGAGCACCATCCTCTGCCTAGTGCTTCGACCCTGCCCTGGCCGCCAAGCAACAAGCAAAGCCAAGGACTTGGGGCCTTCTCCGGACATTCTGGATCGCACAGTAGCAGCGGCAGCAAAGCAGGCATCTCAGAAGTTTCTCCAGATGTTCCTCCGTGCTGTCACGTCTGTCTCCATCAAATCAGGATTGTGCACGGCACCCTACTTAACAGATAACAGATATCATTCACCGGAGTGGCTGCTGCGCGCTGCGTCGCGCCACCATCTTCTTGTTGAAATTTCGTTGAAAGTTGCACAAAAGAAGAGAGATTCCCTCCATCAAAAAAATCCTGAAATTGTTTAATACCCAATCTATCCCATTCTTTAAAAGAAAAGTCAATTAAAGATGGTTTAAAAAAAATTAGAAAAGATGGGACTCGAGAGGAAGAATCTCAATAAGCCAAAATGTTTTCTAAACTGTAACCAAATCCTCAAGGTATGTTTGACCACCATGTTGTCAGTTAGTTTATTTAAGATAAATGAAGTGAGGATCCAAGTAAAGAAATAATGGAAAATTTCATAACAGAGTTGACTTCCAAAGAAACCCATATAGGTCAATTCTCATGGTTAATGTAATATATCCAGAACGTAATATTTCGTATATTAATTGCCCAGTAATATAACCTAAAATTGGGTAAGGCAAAGCCTCCATTCTGTTTGGTTTTTTGAAGGTGAGCTTTATTTATTCGAGGGTTTTTATTCTTCCATATATAGGGAGAAAGAATTGAATCCAAAGAGTCAAAAAAAGATTTAGGAATTAAAAACAAGCACAGCTTGAAAAAAGTACATAAATTTAGGTAAGATATTCATTTTAATAGAATTAATTTGGCCAATCAGTGATAAAGAGAGAGGTGACCAATTAGGAAGTTTTTTTTTAACATAATTCATTAAAGTTAAAAAATTTTCCTTAAATAAATCTTTATAATTAGTAATTGCTACTCCTAAATACATAAATTGTTTTCTTAATAGTTTAAAAGGAAGGTTGCTATCAGTTGGTATTAAATTATTTAAAGGAAACAGTTCACTGTTATGTAAGTTTAATTTATATCCTGTGAACTGACTAAAATAGTCAGTAAACGAAACACATGGTAAAGAGGTTGTAACATTAGATATAAAAAGCAATAAGTCATCAGCATAGAGTGGCACTTTATGAATAGTACCTCTCCTTAAAATACCAGTAATCTCTTTAGACTGTCGAAAAGCAATTGCTAAGGTTTCTAATACCAAATCAAAAAGCAGAGGGCTCAAAGGTCAACCTTGTCTAGTCCCACGTTGGAGTTTAAAGGGTTTAGAATTCTGAAGATTAGTAAGAACCCAAGCGGAGGGAAATAAATAAAGTAATTTAATCCAATGAATAAAATTAGGTCTAAAATTAAATTTCTCTAAGAATGTAAAAGAATAATTCCATTCAACTCTGTCAAAAGCCTTCTCCTTATCCAAAGATATCACACATTCCAATATTTCCTTAGATGGAGAATGCGTAACATTTAACAAACATCATATATTAAAATAGGAATACAGGTGGTCCCCGTTTTCTGAATGTTCACTTTACGACACCTGGCTGTTATGAAAGACTACATTAGTTACCTGTTTTCGCTATCAAGGTGTTTTCACTGTTACAAAAAAAAAGGCAGTGCGCGCCTGAACAGCCAAACTCCTCCCCCGGAACTGCATTGTAGCCACCATTGTTTAAACACGTGCTTTATCTTGATTTATTTTGTGCATCTGTTAGCAAGATGAGTTCTAAGGTATCAGAAAAGCCTAAAAGAGCTCGTAAGGGTGTTACATTTAACGTAAAACTAATTAAACGTTTCGATCGTGGTGAACGAAGCAAGGACATTGTCCCTGCGTTGAACCTGCGTCCACCATCTGCACTATTTATACGCAGAGAGAAAGAATTTTGAAACCTGCCAACGTTACTGTTGGTTCTGCTCATAGCAACGTGGTCTCTCTTAATCGGCATCCAATAATGGATAAAATGGAAAGTCTATTGCTTGAGTGGATTGATGGGTGCACAAAGCGTGGTGTTCCATTAAGTTTTCTTATACTTAAGGAGAAATCAGTCAGTCTTTTTAATAAGCTGAAACAGAAAGCACTGGACAATGGTGATGAAAGTGTTGCAAAAGTGGAATTTAAAGGTAGTCATGGGTGATTTGATCGGTTTCTGAGGCGAGGGCAGCTTCATAGTTTAAGCAGTGATCCCCAACCTCTGGGCCGCGGACCGATACATTGCTGCGAAGTATGCAGTGGTGCAGCGGTAGTCGGAACGCACTCAGCACATCTTTAAGAAAAAAGCCAAAATAAACAAGCTAATTAATTAGGTGCTGTCCGGCACTAAATGTCGGCCCAGATTAGAGGCGGTTGCCGATTGCGTCAGGTGGTTATTCATATAAGCAAGTGTTTCCAACTGTGACAAAACTGCAATTTATTGGAGTCTTCCCGATTTCGGTAAGTGAAACTACACTGTACATACATTATTTCTACTTTATTTAGGCTGTGTATTGTTTTGTGTTATTTGGTATGATTTGGCAGCTTCATAGCTTAAAGGTTACTGGAGAGAGTGTTTCTGCCGAGAGATTTTCACTGCGCTAGACAGTGCTGCAGAAAAGTACTTCTACTTTATAAAGGCTGTGTATTTATCATATCATTCCTGCTTTTACTATACTTTACTATTATTTTAGGTTTTATGTGTTATTTGCCATGATTTTGTAGGTTATTTTTTGGGTCTGGGAACGCTCAAATTTTTTTTCCATATTAATAAATGGTAATTGCTTATTCACTTTACAACATTCCGGCTTGCGAACCGTTTCATAGGAACGCTGTACCTTTGAATAGCGGGGGAAACCTGTATCGATTTTTAATAAATCCTGTCTGATCATCCGAAACTATAGAAGATATATTTTCAAGTCTGTGAGCCAACACTTTAGATAAAATTTTAGTATCAAAATTGAGTAAAGACATAGGTCTATACAAAGAACATTCAGTAGGATTCTTATTCTTTTTGAAAATAAGCGAAATGGAAGCTTCGTAAAAAGACTGCAGTAATCTTCCTGCCTTAAAGGAATCTGTAAGAGTAGAACATAAATGTGGTATAGGCAAGGAGGAAAAAGCCTATTTAAAAACTTTCCAGAGAATCCATCGGGTCCTGGGGATTTCCCAGAATGCAGTTCTCATAGCCTGAGCAATTTCCTCCTGGGAAAGGGTTGATCCAATTGCCTACGATCATCTGACGAAAGATTAGGAATATTTAATTGATCTAAAAAATTATTCATTGCAATATTATCATTAACAGAGTCAGAACTATACAATTTGGAATAAAATTCCCTGAAAGTGTCATTAATTTCAATGTAACACACACATCAAAGTTGCTGGTGAACGCTGCAGGCCAGGCAGCATCTCTAGGAAGAGGTACAGTCAATGTTTCAGGCCGAGACCCTTCGTCAGGACTAACTGAAAGAAGAGCTAGTACGAGATTTGAAAGTGGGAGGGGGAGATCCAAAATGATAGGAGAAGACAGGAGGGGAGGGATGGAGCACCAGCAACTTTGATGTGCGTTGCTTGAATTTCCAGCATCTGCAGAATTCCTCGTGTTTGCATTGATTTCAACGTGGTGAGTTGTCATGTCCCCATTAATTTTATGTATTTCTTTAAATTTGCCGTTCAGCTATAAGTTGCTTCAATTGATTAGCCAGTAGCTTACCAATTTTATCTCTGTGAATATAAAATTGACTTATATCTTTTAAAAGCTGGCTTTCAATTGGATACGTTAAAAGAAGATCATATTTAGTTTTGGTTTCAGTACATTTCTTATATGTTTCAGGATCGGGTACCGAAGCATATTTATGGTCCAGTTGTTTTAACTGATTAGCTAGTTTGTTTCTCTCTTCGTTAACTTTTTTAATGATGTTTGCAGAATAAGAAATAATTTGACTCCGGATATATGCTTTAAAAGTATCCCATATATAAAGACTAGATGTGTCTTCCAACGTATTTTCTTCAAAAAAAAGAGTAATTTGATTCTCCATAAATTTTTAAAAGTCCTCATCGGAAAACAGAGTTAAATTAAATCACCAAAATCTACTCATAGGGCTAGGACCAGGAAGATTTAAAGATAGAAGTACAGGAGAGTGGTCAGAAAATAGCAATCTCTTTATATAATCGATCGATCGAACCAATGGAATCATTTGACTGTCAATAAAAAAAAAAAAAAATCAATCCTGGTATAAGAATGATGGACATGAGAGAAAAAAGAATACTCCCTGTCTGTGAGATGAAGAAAACGCCAAGCATCAACTGTACCACATTTAGTTAGAAAGGATTGGATAAACAAAGCTGATTTATTAAGTGCGGCTGGTTTGACAGATGAGCGATCTAATACTGGATCTAACCAGCAGTTAAAATCTCCTCCCATCACAAGAGAGTAAGTAGGCAAATCTGGCAAAAACAAAAATAGACGTTCAAAAAATCCTGGATCGTCTACGTTGGGGACATATACATTAGCAAAAACAATCAATTTATTGTCTAAACTCCCTGATCCAATAACAAAGCGACCATTAGCATCTGAAACAACTTTATGCTGAACAAAGGAAACTGTATTATCTACAAAAATGGAAACTCCATGTGATTTTGCATTAAACGAAGGATGGAATTGTATATCCTTCCACCGAGTAAAAAAACAGAAGCTATCACAGCTGCGTATGTGCGTTTCTTGTAAGAAAATAATGGGTGCTTTTGATTTTTTAATATAAGCAAACACTTTGTTCTGTTTAATGGGGTGATTCAAACTAAATAAATTAATATTTCAAACCATTTAAAATTCAAATCATGTAATTGAACGATCTGGCCATAAGTTATTAAAAGTAGAAAGCAAACTAAGGTAAGGTAGGCAAGCAAGCAATCATATAATCAACCCAACACAGCTCCCAGAGAGAAATAGGCCCTAGTTTCTCTCTCCCACCCAAAGCCAGAAAGCTGACCAATAGACAGTCAGCCATCTAACAACTTAAGAAGTTCCCTCCCCAAAAAATCCTGTTGACAAAAACTCCGGTCCTTCAAGGTCAATTATGTCCCTACCAAGACACAACATAAAAAGAAAAATAACTCAGTATTCGAAAACATAAAAAGATCAATTTGAATAAATTCAAAGAAAGCTATCGTGTTTGCTGTTGTGTGCTGGGGCAGCAGGTTGAGGGTAGCAGACACCAACAGAATCAACAAACTCATTCGTAAGGCCAGTGATGTTGTGGGGATGGAACTGGACTCTCTCACGGTGGTGTCTGAAAAGAGGATGCTGTCTAAGTTGCATGCCATCTTGGTCAATGTCTCCCATCCACTACATAATGGACTGGGTGGGCACAGGAGTTCATTCAGCCAGAGACTCATTCCACCGAGATGCAACACAGAGCATCATAGGAAGTCATTCCTGCCTGTGACCATCAAACTTTACAACTCCTCTCTTGGAGTTACAACTCCTCTCTCTCTCTCTCTCCCCAATTTCCCCCGGGATCAATAAAGTATGACTATATTAAAATAAAGCCTCAAAAAGGGATATAATAAAATATCATAAAATATATACCGTAAGTTCCGGTGTATAAGCCGAGAATTTAACCCTAAATTTTGGTCCTAAAATTAGGGGGTCGGCTTATACAGAGGGTGCCAACTTTGGAAAAACGAATATACAGAAGACAGTATTTATTGGCTATTTCTGAGTCAAATTCGTGCCACTGTTGACGCATGAATTCTTTGAATGGTTTGTTTAAGCTCACATCTAGTGGCTGGAGCACGGACATCAAACCACGAGGGATGACTACAATGTCCGTATTTTCAGCTTTCAATGCTGTCTTTGTCTCTCCTGACAA
Organism: Mobula birostris; assembly: GCF_030028105.1. Lineage (NCBI taxonomy): Eukaryota > Metazoa > Chordata > Chondrichthyes > Myliobatiformes > Myliobatidae > Mobula > Mobula birostris. The sequence goes on along the minus strand of NC_092387.1, from coordinate 56,655,098 downwards.
GTGCACTTTGAACATGTCCCAGACAAGTAGTGACTTTTTCTTCCAGAAACCTTCGGGACGTTGACACCACACCTCTTTAACCCGCTTCGTCCATCCAGCAGCGATTTTGGACGTAAACAAAAACACCCCGCAGGAATTTTCTGAGCAATCTTTGTTTTTTGTCTCAACACAAGATCACATCTATTCATAAATCAGGTGCACCAACTTCGCATAGCTTTGACATTTTCACTGACCTTACGCTGTCTTTCGTCCCATTTCAATGCTTGAACTCGAATCATTTCTCTGGTAACAATGTATCCAAACGATTGCTGGTGATTCACCCATTCTAAAACTTTTTCTTCCAGTTCTAGCCACTGGCATGTTTTCCTGCGGTTTGCACATTTCGTCTTTGGCATTTCCCTCAGCGTGTCCTCTGCCTTTCTCCACTCTCTCACTTGTTTCTCGTTTACACTAAACTTAGCAGCTGCAGAATTATTCGTTCCTTTTGCAAAATCAACAACCTTCAGCTTGAAGCCAGCACCATATCACATTCGTTTTAATCTTTTGTACATGGTGGTTGCAAACTCAATACTGAGTACACATACTGATCCCGCCACCCCATGTTATGTTTTAACAAGATTACGATGGGCGCTAAATGCTTTCACAGGGGTTACATTCCAGAGGATTCTTTACCATTGGAGACCTAATCCAAAATTTCCCTCCCTGATTTATTTATTAAGAATTCACTTATAATGCTCTACAATGTATAGGCCTCTTTTCTTAGCAGGGACTGGTTCGCAAAATTTCCAGGTTCTGGATCTGGCAAAGCTGAGTACTGGCATGTGAAATCTTGTGATCTTTTCCGGTTAAATCAAAAACCTCTACAAAAGGGGTTGGCTTATACAAAGGTAACACGAAAAAGTCACTTTTTTAACCTTGAAAATGGTGGGTCAGCTTATACTCCGGAATATATGGTAACAAAAAACAATATATGAACAGCCAAAACGTAAGCTTATTGTAACCTTATTTCAAATTCATATTAACAGAAGAAAAAATTGATCAAATAAGAATTATAACAGTTTTAGACTTCAGCCTTCAGAAGCTCTTTTGCGTCTTCAGCCGACTTTATTCTTTTTTGCAATCCGTTCTTCGAAACAATAGATGGGCGGGAAATCGAAGGGATGGTTCAAATCCGTTATTGTAAAGTTCTGACATAACTTTATATTTCATACGATCAGCCATAACTTCAGGCGAATGGTCTTCCACAAATCTGACCTCGTAACCATGGAAATCGATCATTCCTGGTGGACGGGTATAGTGAATTATAAGGTCGGGTATAGTGAATTAAAAGGTCCTTAATACGAAATTCATGAAAACTTAGAATGACCGATCTGGGTCTTGCTGCCGACGACAATGGCTTCGAAGTCGGCAAGCGATTTGCTTGATTGAGCTTTGGCTCAGAAGTGAATAAAACAGGGAATAGCTGTTTCAGAAAATTTGCAAAGAACTTCGTAAGGTCAGCGCCTTCAATTGATTCTTCAAGCCCCAGAATTTGCAAATTATTTCTCCTGTTTCTATTTTCTAGACTGATAATCCTTTTCATCATTTTTTCATTGGATAAGGATAACTCTTTGCAGAGTTTAATTGTATCTTCAACATCCTCTTCAAGTGTCACCAGCTTTGCAGTATTTTCCTGAATTTCATTCTCATGCTCAAAGTTTGTTGGATTGTATCCAATTTGCCACTAAGTCATTGAAACTCCTCAGAAAATTCCGAATTTTGCCATTAAAGGAAGTCACTGATTGAATCCAGGGTGACTGGGAATTCATCTTCTGTTTCTCTTTCTTTTGTAGGAGCTTTTGTTCTTTTCCCAGCCATAGTAGAGCAGTATTAAAGTATTATAATAAGGTTTAAAAAAAACTGGTAGGAGAGAATAAAGTAAGTAGGGTAGGAGCAATCTAAAACAACGTTACTCCATCAGCTGCCAACAGGGCTCTCCTTAAGCACTTCAGTGCCTGAATATTTCTGAGTGATTTTGTTACAGTTTTATTTTGGTGTGAAAATAAATATTTGTAATAGTGTTTTATCTGTGTATAATTGTCGCAAGATGTTATTTTTTGAGATTTTCTTGCAATAAAGGCCAACATATTATTATAATGATTGTAAGCAAAAGATTTCAAAGGTGTTTAAAGGTTTTTATGATTTAGTTAAGTGCATTTGGGAGCAAATGAATGATTGCTTTGCATCTTGATATATGGGAATATTTTTGGCCTGATTTAGCAAGCCTGTTCTCATTGGAATTAGAATTTTAGTTTTCTGTTAAGCATTTTGATTTGAATATATCCATTTCTCTCTTCCTTCTGCATTCTTCTGTGTGTGTAAAACAGTATAAATGCTTGTAGCCTTGGGTAACTGGAACTGATAATTACTGATAATTTCATTAGTTCTTCTTGTCATGAATGTTTTAAATCCAATTTGGACAAGTGAAAAATGACAAACTTGAAAGTCATCTTTAGTGGTATATCGAACTCCATACCATACTCGCTGCACTTTAATATGCTTAGGGTACTTGCTGCCAATTTTGAATGTGAACAAATAAGTTTTCACGTGACTAACTGGAATATTCGGCAGGCAGTAATCTCTTGGATTTGTAAAGTAAACCCATGCGCTAAGAATCAATTAATTAAACTTGAGGTTTGACATATTTGCATTCAGAGGGGGGAAAAAGAAACTGCTGAAACTTTATCCTCGAGGAAAAAAAATCAAGTAGCAGAATTTAGATTTGATTCTCTTCCACATAGTGTACAATGGAGATCTGAGTGATACATGTACCTTTTATATCAACAACAAGCAGTGAAATAATCAACTGCATATGGATCACTTTGTCCTGTTAGCAACAGTGTAATGAGCACCATATGCTGTTCATCCATCATTTGTGCATTTTACGTTGTTCACTGACTTAGATGTACAGATATTTTTCAGTCATGTCACTAAGTGGTATCAGAATGGTTTTGGTAAGTCAAATGTCATAAAACCCTTAAATTGTTTCTTCAGATTAGATTAGCCTTATTTGTCACATGTATGTCGAAACATTGATACATACAATTAAATTATTGTAATAAAGGCTGATATTCCATTGCTTTACAGTTTGGGTTTGTATCCGATTTTGATTTAGAGATGCAGCAAGGTAACAGACCCTTCTGGCCCAACGAGCCCACATCATCATTTACACCTTGGTAACAATTATCTTATTAACCCATGCATTTTTGGAAAGTGGGAGGAAACCAGAGCACCGGGAGAAAACCCTCATGGTCATGGGGAAAATGTGCAAACTCCATACAGACAGCAGTGGAATTGATGTTGTAGTTCATGCTCAGCACATCATGGTAACAGTAATTGAAGTTCTTTTATCTATCTAGACTTTGTAGTAAGATCAATATCTGTTCAGCTTCCCTTGTGTACTCATATGTGCTTAGACTCCCAATTCGGCATTAACTACCTTTATTACGACAATTATTTCCCTCAATATTTTGATTTGAAATTTACCTCCATACAATTTGAAGTTTGAAAACCCAAACCAAATAAAATTAAAATTAATTTCAAAAGTTTGCCTGTTACTGACTAAGCTAACCAATCTTTAAATACTTTGCTTATTTAAACAATGGTACAACATTCCGTCCTCTAATTCTCTGTCACTGCTTTAACTATATTGGATTGAAATTTAACGAGGGAGAGGAACAGTTGAATTTCTGTTAACTTCCACATTAAAACCTTTGTCTACTGTTCTTGTCAAGATGTTAACCTATTTACTTTCAACTGTTCTACAGCGGTGTTTCAGATGAGCCAAAGATCCTCTCCCGTCTGAAACTGTTGCTGCGCAACTGTTGTTATGTTTATGTAACATGAGAGCAGTTTATTTGATGTGTCCATCAGTGAAATAGTCTGGTTTGTTGTATTAGATTGAAGGCATTGATGTTGTATAATTTTGCCCCAAGGTCACTCATTCCTGGCACACAAATTATACCACATTTTGACCATATGAAGCTTCTGCACATTCTTTTGTGTTATCTGTGTATTAAATGTCACTTCCCTAGACTTGAATTTGGAGCATATCTTTGGAAAATCAGGTCAAATGTTCACAGCCCTCTTGGAACCTCGCTTGAAAATTGCATCTTTATTAAACTCAGTAGGCATCTCAATCCAATCATAGCTTAAGTCCACATTACTTGACTTTGGCTTTTATCTGTGCCATAATTCTCTGCCTGTACATTAATGTGCTGCATTGCTTTCAAATATTAATGAGGGCACCAAAGTACCAAAGACTATAGTGCTGCTGCCTCTACTTCAGGACCTGGGTTCAACCCTAACTTTTGGTACATGTGCTCATTGTAACCACACATTTTTCTTTTTGGTTCTCCTGTTTCTTCCTACACTCCAAAAGACTTGTGGACTAACTGGCTACTATAAATTGTCTCTGGTTGGGGTGAATGGTAAAATGATTTAAAAAAAAAAAGGGTTGTGAGAGTGTGGAATGAACTGCCAACACAAGCGGTGCATGGGAGTGTGATTTCAACATTTAAGAGAGATTTGGATAGGTACATGGATGCTAGGGGTATAGAGGGCTATGGACCTGGTGTAGGTTGATGGGAGTGGGCAGTTTAATGATTCTGCATGGACTAGATGGTACAAAGGGCCTGTTTCTGTGCTGTACTTTTCTATGACACTGACTGGAGGGTGTTGAGGGGAAGTAGACAAATTAAATGGGATTAGTTGGGAAGTAGACAAATTAAATGGGATCTGGAGTTTGTTGATTGTTATGAAGGCTCTGTAACTCTATACTATTGTTCACCAAAACCGATTCCACTGTCAGTCAAATGGAATAAAGCCAGCAAGGCTATACTACCTTTATAGACCAATGTGAATTTATATAGAAACATAGAAAATAGGTACAGGAGTAGGCCATTCGGCCCTTCGAGCCTGCACCGCCATTTATTATGATCATGGCTGATCATCCAACTCAGAACCCTGCACCAGCCTTCCCTCCATACCCTCTGATCCCCCTAGCCACAAGGGCCATATCTAACTCCCTCTTAAATATAGCCAATGAACTGGCCTCAACTGTTTCCTGTGGCAAAGAATGCCACAGATTCACCACTCTCTGTGTGAAGAAGTTTTTCCTAATCTCAGTCCTAAAAGGCTTCGCCTTTATCCTCAAACCGTGACCCCTCGTTCTGGACTTCCCCAACATCGGGAACAATCTTCCTGCATCTAGCCTGTCCAATCCCTTTAGGATTTTATACGTTTCAATCAGATCCCCCCTCAATCTTCTAAATTCCAATGAGTATAAGCCTAGTTCATCCAGTCTTTCTTCATATGAAAGTCCTGCCATCCCAGGAATCAATCTGGTGAACCTTCTTTGTACTCCCTCTATGGCAAGGATGTCTTTCCTCAAATTAGGGGACCAAAACTGCACACAATACTCCAGGTGTGGTCTCACCAAGGCCTTGTACAACTACAGTAGTACCTCCCTGCTCCTGTACTCGAATCCTCTCGCTATAAATGCCAGCATACCATTCGCCTTTTTCACCGCCTGTTGTACCTGCATGCCCACTTTCAATGACTGGTGTGTAATGACACCCAGGTCTCGTTGCACCTCCCCTTTTCCTAATCGGCCACCATTCAGATAATAATCTGTTTTCCTGTTTTTGCCACCAAAGTGGATAACTTCACATTTATCCACATTAAATTGCATCTGCCATGAATTTGCCCACTCACCCAACCTATCCAAGTCACCCTGCATCCTCTTAGCATCCTCCTCACAGCTAACACTGCCGCCCAGCTTCGTGTCATCCGCAAACTTGGAGATGCTGCATTTAATTCCCTCATCCAAGTCATTAATATATATTGTAAACAACTGGGGTCCCAGCACTGAGCCTTGCGGTACCCCACTAGTCACTGCCTGCCATTCTGAAAAGGTGCCGTTTACTCCCACTCTTTGCTTCCTGTCTGCTAACCAATTCTCTATCCACATCAATACCTTACCCCCAATACCGTGTGCTTTAAGTTTGCACACTAATCTCCTGTGTGGGACCTTGTCAAAAGCCTTTTGAAAATCCAAATATACCACATCCACTGGTTCTCCCCTATCCACACTACTAGTTACATCCTCAAAAAATTCTATGAGACTCGTCAGGCATGATTTTCCTTTCACAAATCCATGCTGACTTTGTCCGATGATTTCATCGCTTTCCAAATGTGCTGTTATCACATCTTTGATAACTGACTCCAGCAGTTTCCCCACCACCGACGTTAGGCTAACTGGTCTATAATTCCCTGGTTTCTCTCTCCCTCCTTTTTTAAAAAGTGGGGTTACATTAGCCACCCTCCAATCCTCAGGAACTAGTCCAGAATCTAACGAGTTTTGAAAAATTATCACTAATGCATCCACTATTTCTTGGGCTACTTCCTTAAGCACTGTGGGATGCAGACCATCTGGCCCTGGGGATTTATCTGCCTTCAATCCCTTCAATTTACCTAACACCACTTCCCTACTAACATGTATTTCGCTCAGTTCCTCCATCTCACTGGACCCTCTGTCCCCTACTATTTCTGGAAGATTATTTATGTCCTCCTTAGTGAAGACAGAACCAAAGTAATTATTCAATTGGTCTGCCATGTCCCTTGCTCCCCATAATCAATTCACCTGTTTCTGTCTGTAGGGGACCTACATTTGTCTTTACCAGTCTTTTTCTTTTTACATATCTATAAAAGCTTTCACAGTCAGTTTTTATGTTCCCTGCCAGTTTTCTGTCATAATCTTTTTTCCCCTTCCTAATTAAGCCCTTTGTCCTCCTCTGCTGAACTCCGAATTTCTCCCAGTCCTCAGGTGAGCCACTTTTTCTGGCTAATTTGTATGCTTCTTCTTTGGAATTGATACTATCCCTAATTTCTCTTGTCAGCAACAGGTGCACTACCTTCCTTGATTTATTCTTTTGCCAAACTGGGATGAACAATTGTTGTAGTTCATCCATGCAATCTTTAAATACTTGCCATTGCATATCCACCGTCAATCCTTTAAGTGTCATTTGCCAGTCTATTTTAGCTAATTCATGTCTCATACTTTCAAAGTTACCCCTCTTTAAGTTCAGAACCTTTGTTTCTGAATTAACTGTCACTCTCCATCTTAATGAAAAATTCCACCATATTATGGTCACTCTTACCCAAGGGGCCTCTCACGACAAGATTGCTAATTAACCCTTCCTCATTGCTCAAAACCCAGTCTAGAATAGCCTGCTCTCTAGTTGGTTCCTCGACATGTTCAAAAAACCATCCCGCATACATTCCAAGAAATCCTCTTCCTCAGCACCTTTACCAATTTGGTTCACCCAATCTACATGTAGATTGAAGTCACCCATTATAACTGCTGTTCCTTTATTGCACACATTTCTAATTTCCTGTTTAATACCATCTCCGACCTCACTACTACTGTTAGGTGGCCTGTACACAACTCCCACCAGCGCTTTCTGCCCCTTAGTGTTACGCAGCTCTACCCATATCGATTCCACATCTTCCTGGCTTATGTCCTTCCTTTCTATTGCGTTAATCTCATCTTTAACCAGCAACGCTCCCTCACCTCCTTTTCTTTCATGTCTGTCCCTCCTGAATATTGAATATCCCTGAATGTTGAGCTCCCATCCTTGGTCACCCTGGAGCCATGTCTCTGTGATCTCAACTATATCATAATCATTAATAACAATCTGCACTTTCAATTCATCCACCTTGTTACGAATGCTCCTTGTATTGACACACAAAGCCTTCAGGCGCTCTTTTACAACTCTCTTAGCCCTTATACAATTATGTTGAAAAGTGGCCCTTTTTGATGCTTGCCCTGGATTTGTCGGCTTCACGCTTCAAAACCTGTGCAACTAGATCCCATACTTCCTTATCAGGAGACCAGTCAGTGCAAATTGGTAACAACATCTGCTCGCTGACAATTAACATTGGCACACCTCAAGGAACTGTACTTGGCCTATTCTTCTACTTTCTCTTCACTCATGATTGTGTGTGACCAGGCACAGCTCATATGCCATCCATAAATTTTCTGAATCTCAGGCAGGGGTGAGGAGGCATATGGTACTAAGATAGATCAACTGGTTGAGTGTTGCTGTAAAATCCTTGCACTTAGCTTTAGTGAGACTAAGAAATTGATGATAAATTTTAGGAAGGGGTAGTTGGGAGAATGCACATCAGTCCTCACTGAGGGGTCAGGGTGGAAAAGGTGAGCAGCTTCTAGTTCTTGGTTGTCAGTGTCTCCAAATATCTATTCTGGGCCCAGAATATTGATGCAATTATGAAAGCACAGCAGCAGCTATAGTTAATTAGGAGTTTGGGAAGATTTGGTATTCCATCAAAGCCTCTGCACACATCTATGAATGCATGGTGGACAACATTCTGACAGATTGCATCACTGGCTGGTATGTAGGCTTCAATGCACAGGATCAAAAGAGGCTGCAAAGTGATGTAACTCAGCCAGTTCCATCACAGGCACAGCCGGCTTCATCAGTATCAGGTTTAATATCACTTCCATAGGTTGTGAAATTTGTTAAGTCAGCAGTACAATGCAATACATGATAAATATAGAAAAGGCTGAATTACAATAAATATATGTATATTAAACAATTAAATAAGCAGTACAAAGACTGAAATAAATAATAGTGAGATAGTGTTCATGGGTTCAATGTCCATTCAGAAATGAGGTGGCAGAGGAGAAGCTGCTGTTCTTGAATCATTGTCTTCAGGCTTCTGTACCTTCTTTCTGATGGTAACAATGAGAAAAGGGTATGTCCTGCGTGATGAGGCTCCTTAATAATGGGCTCTGCCTTTTGAGGGACCACTCCTTGAAGGCCCCCAGCCTACCGAATGGTGATGTAGCCAGTGAGAATGCTCTCCATGGTACATCTGTAGAAAATTTTTGTGCTTGCGAACCTCTATTGAAATCTCGTCACTATCTTGCTTTCTTTATAGCCACATCAATATGTTGGGACCAGATAGATCCTCAGATATATTAACAACAAGGAATTTGAAATTGCTCGCTCTCTCCACTTCTGATCCTGAGGATTGGTTTGTATTCCCTCATCCTGCCCTTTCTGAAGTCCACAATCATCTATTTTACTGATGTTGAGTGCAAGGTTGTTATTGCAACACCACTCAACAAGCTGGTACATCTCACTCCTGTACGCACTTCAAGGACACCTTCTCAGTGCCTTAAGAAGGTAGCGTCCATCATTAGAGGCCCTCTTTACATTACCAATATCAAGGTGGAGGTACAGGAACCTGAGGATCCACTTAATGTTTTAGGAACAACTACTTCCCCTCTGCCATCAGATTTCTGAATGGTCCATGAAAATTAGTTCATTATTCGTCATTTGCTCTATTAATTTAGTTTGTAACATATTAAATTTGACTAGCACTGTACTGCTGCCGCAAAACAACAAATTTCAAGACGTATGTCAATGATATCCTGATTCTAATACTGAGTAATATTCTGTTTTCACTGAATATCTATGCAGATGTTTTAAAGATGAAGCCATAATCTTTTCAGTTATTACCTATAATACCTACCTACTGCATTTAGTCAAACCAAGTTACAGGGTACCCTATAGGAATAAACCACTTGGGAGTTGTCTGGCAGTGAAGTTATGTGCATAGCCATCAAACAGTGTAAAAATCTTACCACTATGCATGCCATGAATTGATTGGATATTTTCCTCTATATATTGACCTTATCAGCTAACATTTATGTTTTAATTGAAGGTTATGCAATACATTACTGTCCTGTAGTGTGGGAAAAATGAATTGCCTTTCAGTGATGAGAACATTTTATTGCATTAATCTATTGTAGTTAGTATTGGCATCAGTTCAAGTAAATTTCTTTCAGTGAGTAGAGTGTTACTGCTGTATACACACTGTGGTGTGACCTTGATTCTTTTCCTTTATAGTTTATCACACTTGCAGGTTTAGGGTTGTGCTGCAAGTCTACTGATAACCTTTCAGGGCAGGTTGTGCATTGCGTGTGTACTTGACGGGAAATTGGGTTGGTGGCCAATACCCCCCTCCAGGCAGACTGGTTAGTATCAGTTAGAGCAAAGTGCATTACTTCTGTTTCCTTTGGCTGAAATAGTACGGACTTTTGCTCTGTTTACCAGACAATTTGTGTGCATCATGGTCACTTGAAGTAAATTCATATTTTAGTATATACTTTTTAACTATTTAGAGAAGTAATTTTACCTTTTATCTTTTCCATATTCTGTAACTTGTGCAGTAATAAATCAGGAAAAGGAAGTGTTTTGATAGATCTTTTCACATACATGGGATACCAGAATGCTTTATAACCAGTTATATTGAGCTCTTGTTAGCACTTGGGCTGTACTCTTTAATTGGACAATCATTTCCTCTGCATTACAAATTTGTTTTGCTGGATTTTCTTTTTCTATTTTAGTGTTACATAGCATTTTGCTTAGGTTCCCAAATGTATCACAAACCTGTCCTTTGCCCTTGCAAATCACCGGTACATGGTGGATTATCATCCACTGTAATGTGGTTGGAATTGTTATTTGGGCCTTGAAACAGTTTACTGTGCATAAATTTTAAAAGATAAAATTGAACTCTTCTTGCATGGTAAATGGTCTAATATGCCCACATATGCGCATGCAGATTTCTAATGTGTGTATGAGTTTGAAATGTGTTATGGTACCTAATATTAAATCTTGGAATAAATGTTAATCAGAAGTGGACTTATCCAGATTTCAATTTCTCTTATTCCTAATATTCCAGTATCACCAGGTTTTGGAGAAGCATTTTCTCTATATTTACTTCTATGTATGGGTCCATTCACTTCACTTAGGTTTGAGTGACTGGCCGATGTGCTGCTGCTCTTGCAACAAGCACATCAGTGATGATTGACTGTTCTTTCTCTCAAGGGCAGTATATTGGTTCACAAAAATGATTGTGGATGAAAGGGTTAATGAGTGTTTGATGGCTTTGGGCCTTTACTCACTGGAGTTTAGAAACCTATAGAATATTGAAAGGCTGAGGTAGAGTGGATGTAGAGATGATGCTTCCTATAGTGGGTGTAGAGATGATGCTTCCTATAGTGCAGCGGTCCCCAACCACCAAAGCATGTGCTACCAGGCCGCGAGGAAACGATATGATTTGGCGATATGAGTCAGCTGCACCTTTCCTCATTCCCTGTCACGCACTGTTGAGCTCGAATGCATGCGAAGTCATTACGCATACGAGGTCATTACCCGCGCGTCATTCATGTCAGCGCGGGAAGGAGATCAACTCCTTGAGCTTGCAAATGACAGTGGGTTGAAAAGTATGTTTGACATAACATCTCTGCCGGCATTCTGGATCAAAGTCAAGGATAAATATCCTGAGATAGCCACGAAAGCACTGAAAACGTTGCTTCCATTTCCAACATACCTCTGCAATGAATGCAACGAAAACTAAATTGCGGAATAGACTGGACATAAGGAACCCCGTTCGAGTATCGCTGTCTCCCATCACCCCTCAATGGGACCGTCTTGTTGCAGGAAAACAAGTCCAGGGCTCCCATTGATTCAGCGATATTGGTGTGTTGCAATGATTTTATATGTTCATACGGGGAAATTATGTGCTGTGTGTTTAATATCCAAACATTACTTAAAATGTTATGATGCTATTGACTTATATAACCATATAACAATTACAGCATGGAAACTGGCCACCTCGACCCTTCTAGTCTGTGCCGAACGCTACTCTCACCTAGTCCCACCGACCTGCAATTAGCCCATAACCCTCCATTCCTTTCCTGTCCATATACCTATCCAACTTTTCTTTAAATGATAATATCGAACCTGCCTCTACCACTTCTACTGGAAGTTCGTTCAACACTTACTTCAAGCTCCCCTATCCTCCCCTGATAATTGACTTATCACTATATTCATGTGAGGAAAATATGCGCTGTGTTTAATATTAAATTCGTTAGATAAACCCTTTTAGAAATGAAATTGAGTGTATTAGCCACTTATCACCTATATTCTGGTTGTGATTAACACCCCCCCCCCAAACAGAATCACCAAAAACGATTTGTGGGAAAAAATCGGCACGTATACACATGCGCACTGGTGCCCGCGCAAGGCTCATGGTCATTGTAGTCTTTCTCGGAGTAAACAACGTATGTGACTGCTACTCTTGTCTGTTGGCATCCCTACTGCCCGCCCCCCCGGGTCGGCTGGTCTGCAAGAATATTGTCAATATTAAACTGGTCCGCAGTTCAGAAAAGGTTGGGGACCGCTGCTATAGTGGACATAGTGAAGATGCTTCCTATAGTGGGCAAGTCTGGGACCATATGGCACAGGCTTAGAATAGAGGGACATCCATTTAGAAAAGAGATGAGGATTTTTTTTAGCCAGAACATGGTTAATTTGTGAAATTCATTGCCACAGACAACTGTGGAGGCCAGTCATTGGGTATATTTAAATCAGAGGTAGATAAGTTCTTGATTACTAAGGCCATCAGAGGTTATAAGAAGGCAAGAAAATGGAGTTGAGAGGGATAATAAATCAGCCATTGTAGATTGGTGAAGTAGTCTGGGGGCCTAATGACCTAATTTTGCTCCTCTATCTTACCGTCTATGGTTCCATGTTTGCACTGGGAGTTAGAATTTCAGAAGGAGCTATTTTACTTTAGAATGGTTTTAGCCTCTGAATACATTGTTATGTACAGTGCAATATGTATTTAGTACACTTTTTGATTGAATAGGGATAAGTAACTCCTTTGCTGTTTCTCCTGGAATTAATATGTTGGCACCTATTTCAAAGATGACAGTGTCAGTTAGAGCACTGTGTAATGTGCCACCCTTGATGGCTGTGAGTGAAAATGTTATGCCAGACATTTGAGCAGAAAGTGCATGCTGATTTGAGGTACTTAGGAGTTTTGCACTCCTGTCAATAAGGCATCAAATTGGTGCTCTTCCTAACAGCTTGGATAAATCTTATCTCTCAGTTAACGGAGCTTAACCTGGTGCGTATTATCACATTGCTATTCATCAGAGCATGCTATGCATAAATTTTCTGCTGCACTTAGCTAGGGACTATGCATCGTGTACAATTATAATTTTCTGGTGGGTTCCTGGAAGCTCAATAATAAATCCAACTTTAATTTTCCAACACAGTTATGTGTGCCAGCTATGTGTGACTTTGTTCAGGGGTTACCAACCCTGAGGTTCACAGACTCCTTGGTTAGTGGTAGGAGTCCATAGCATAAAAAAAAAGTTGTGAACCCCTGATTTAGTTAATTTAATGTGACTTATTGGTTGAGGGAGGATAATTGGGTAATAACTTGCAAAGTGACTGTGCTTTTTCCACCCTAATCAGTAGAACAGGGCTTCATTTTAACACTTTAGTGAATAGAGCGCTGCTCCAATAATACAAGATTTATTGAGTCAGCATTTGGATTGGACTGTGGTTAATTTTTAATTGGCAGATCTGAAGTGGAAATTTGCTGTTTTGATTCCCAGACAGAAATTCATTTTGCATGTGCAGTAATGGTAACCAAGAAACTCTTATATTTACAACCTGTCTTTATCTCCTAGTACATGAAGCAATGAATGAAGAATGGTGCTTTTACTGTAGACAGTTGTGCAATGCAACAATAATATGGCTAAACATAATTAAACTTTGCATGAAAGGAGCAATAACCACCATTTGCGGGATTCATCAGTACTTGTGAAACTTCAGTCAAGATTTAGTGTATGTAAAGTGAGAAATGAAAGAATACTTTAAAATAGCTGTTGGAATATTGGACACAGTTATTAAGGCAAGTCTTGCTGAGTGCAGCAATGAGAAGTGAGCTAGTGCTGCCGGTATATTGGCTTATTATTGTCACAAGTACTGAGATACATTGAAAGACTTCGTTTTGTGTTCCAGCTATGCTGATTATTTCCTCACACCAGCCCATTGAGGTAGTACAAGGGAAAACAATGCAGATTAGTGTTACAGAGAAAGTACAATGCAGGCAAACAAATTGTCTGTTACTGACTGGTGGAAACAAAAGCATCCTGATACCAAATCTCGACTTGCCGTTCATTGGGTTAGCAAAATGAAAATCTTTACACATTGTCATTTCAGGGAATTTTGGCCCTTACTACTTGTACTCTTGTCAGTGGTCTGATGAGGCAAAGATACTACTGTTGTCTTCTCCTTTTCCAGTCCTGAAGGAGGGTTTCAGCCCAAAATGTGGACTGTTTATTCATTTTCATAAATGCTGCCTCACCTGCTAAGTTCCTTCAGTATTTTATGTGTTGCTCTGGATTTCCAGCATTTGCAGAATCTTGTGTTTTTTAAAAAATGTTTATATCTTGAGTATGTAAGCACATGAAAGGGCATTAAAGTAATGGCAAAGCAGAAACAGAAATTAGCGGATGACCTAATTTGGGTAAAGGAAAATACTGATAGACCAAGAAATTGAGAGGTTGGCTGAAAGTAACCTGACTCTTGCTGAGATGCAAAAATGCTTACATTTAATTGTGGCTGAGAGGACAATATGGTTGATCTAAGTGGAAAACACCATGTGGATTAAAAGTGACAGATACTTCATTGATTCCAAAAGAAATTACAGTGTCACAGTAGCATTACAAGTGCACAGATATAAATATTAGAAGCGTAGTAGAAAGAATACAAAATACCACAAACAGTCTTAACAGGAAGGGGTCATCACTTTCTCAGCTATAGATTGACTCATTATAGAGGCTAATGACCTCATACAGTGCTCTTTGGAGCAGCATGGTTGTCTTAGTTGTCTGTAAAACACTACCACAAAGCACCCTTTCAGTTTTTAAAGAAAAGTGGAAGGCAATAGAATACCAACAGTGCTAATGTGATGTTGTGTTTTAGTTTTAATAAGTTGGTGCAATGCTAGTGACATTATTGAAAATTGGACATAGTAAAGTAATCTGATGTGATCAAGGTAAAATATAACCACCTTAATCTTTGAAAGTTTTCAAATAGTTTGTACCCTGGATAATCTGTTTAATAGTTTGCCCCATATTGTGGACTTGAGCCAAACACCTGTGCCATTTTGAAACATTACACATTGATTAGAAATAATTTGCCTGAAGTGAAATTTGCAATATTCTGAAGTGGCAGCTGGGAATTACTGTCAGTTTACCTTCCAAAAGCTCACTGTTACCAAACTAGTTAAGTAACTTGCTTCAACAAATTTCTGAGTACATGCTTGGCAAATTGAGGTATTTTGACCTGTAACGCATATCAAAACTTGTCAGAAACACCTCGTCAAAAGAGCATTTGGTAACTTGACACCAAGGCTTGACTTTTTTTAAGATGGGGTGGGGGAGGAAATATGTTTGCCAGCCATTTATGAGGATTTGCAGAGGAATTACATTGTGATATTTTAAAATTTTGTGACAATGAAAGAGTTGCCAGATTCCTCGCTCCTAAAATTAGTTTGACAATATTATTATAATATATTATAAAAAATGTTAAAATGATTTCTTGCACCGCAGGTAACCAGAAAATTCATTATAGCTCCTTCGATCACCATGGCCTGTTTAAACTGAAGATGTAAAATGTAGGAGCTTGGCATGATTTTAATTGTTCTGCTTCATTACAGAAATAGCAGCATATAGTGACATGCTATTGTTTTCACAGCCTTGGGACACAATTTTGCGTGTATATGTATGTATGTATTACAACATTCCTACCTGTATTGTTGCAATATTTGTCCTATTACTAATGACCTGATCCCAAGCCTTGAATGACTGCAATCTGTCATGGTGTATAAGCACCACCTAACAGCCTGTATTGTGCCATCTCATAATGTATCCTGTTGACAAATGACTAAGGAAAAATATATCTTTGCACTCGCGGGTGTTACTGTGTAGCAATCCTATTAATGCTGATTTTTCTGGGGGAAAAAGATCAAAATTTTGAAACTCATCCTAAATCAGTAGGGCTTAGCATAGCTCTGGCATAAATTTGCATCCAATCCAAGAAATGCCCTTTTTAAAGCAACAAAATAAAATATATTGCTCTCATGTATTCGTCTTTCATTATTATAAATAATCCTAGCCCATTATTGATTTAAGCAGTCCTTTTCTCTGCTTCTGTAGAAAGTTTCAGGCAGCATCCGTGGAAAAGATGAGTCGATGTTTCGGGCCAGAACCCTTCATCAGGACTGTAGAGGGAAGGGGCAGAGGCCCTACAGCCCTGACAAAGGGCTCCGGCCGGAAACATAGAAAATAGGTGCAGGAGTAGGCTATTCGGCCCTTCAAGCCTGCACCGCCATTTATTATGATTATGGCTGATCATCCAACTCAGAACCACGCCCCACCCTTCCCTCCATACCCCCTGACCCCCATAGCCACAAGGGCCATATCCAACTCCCTCTTAAATATAGCCAATGAACTGGCCTCAACTGTTTCCTGTGGCAGAGAATTCCACAGATTCACCACTCTCTGTGTGAAGAAGTTTTTCCTAATCTCGGTCCTAAAAGGCTTCCCCTCTATCCTCAAACTGTGGCCCCTCGTTCTGGACTTCCCCAACATCGGGAACAATCTTCCTGCATCTAGCCTGTCCAATCCCTTTAGGATTTTATATGTTTCAATCAGATCCCCCCTCAATCTTCTAAATTCCAACGAGTACAAGCCCAGTTCATCCAGTCTTTCTTCATATGAAAGTCCTGCCATCCCAGGAATCAATCTGGTGAACCTTCTTTGTACTCCCTCTATGGCAAGGATGTCTTTCCTCAGATTAGGGGACCAAAACTGCACACAATACTCCAGGTGAGGTCTCACCAAGGCCTTGTACAACTGCAGTAGTACCTCCCTGCTCCTGTACTCGAATCCTCTCGCTATAAATGCCAGCATACTATTCGCCTTTTTCACCGCCTGCTGTACCTGCATGCCCACTTTCAATGACTGGTGTATAATGACACCCAGGTCTCGTTGCACCTCCCCTTTTCCTAATCTTGTACTTTAAACGTCGACTCATCTTTTCCACGGATGCTGCCCGACCTGCTGAGTTCCTCCAGTGTGTTGTGAGTGTTGCTTTGATCCCAGCATCTGCAGATTATTTTGTGTCTGTAGAAAGTTTTATTTTATTGAAATGTTTTGTGGAAGTTGAATGGCTGTAAGCAGGAAGTGTCTGCACTGATGATACCAGTCTGTTGATTCCATATTAGAGTGAACAGCAAGGCCTAATGCATCCATAGCAGTCATTACCAGGGCACAGACCATCTCATTCCTGGTAGTGAAGCTTACTAAGATCCTTTTCTGACTTGCCCCTTCTGGGGTGTGCCCACTGCCTTGTACTTTAAACTAACCACCTGCAATCTACAGTGTCGTTCTTATTTACAGCTGTTCTCTCATTGTCCAAGTGCAAGTTCCCAAGCTAGAACAGTAGACCAGTATTCAGATCAATTGCTGCTTGCATTGTTCACTCAGATCTAGAAATTCCACTTTACTCTCTTCATATTATGGAATAGAATTTGTCTCTGCCTGGTTTCCATACATTCACAGTAACTATAGCACGCCAGCTGTTACACAGACGTGACAGAGCAAACCTGAGTCTGATGCAGGGATTTGTCACAGAAAAGGTTTAGCAGCCTGAGAGAGGAAAAGATTCAAGGATGTGCTCAACAAAGCAGTATTCCCTCTGAATCTTGAGAATCAGGGATCCTTGAATTCTTGAAGTAGAGAGGAAACTTTTTGAGATAACTTTGAGGACCTAAAGTTCATGCAGAAAGATTGCGGAAACCCAGGAACTTGTACTGTTTGCATGTGCATATCAGGATAACAATACCTTAAAATAATTTCCTCGTTTTTGCGTTTTTAAATTCACTACTGCGAAGCCTCTTCCAGTGATGCCTACACTGAAGAAGTTTAAATCTGCTCTTCAACGGGAGTTCAGTGAAACCATCTCTCACTGCTCCCCATCTATAATTTCTTCGGCCCTTCAACTTTTCGACCCCATTTTGGCTCAGACTCGCAACTTTCCAGCTGTTAGCTTCATCCCTCCCCCTCCTGTCTTCTCCTATCATTTCGGATTTCCCCCTCCCACTTTCAAATCTCTTACTAGCTCTTCTTTCAGTTAGTCCTAACGAAGGGTCTCGGCCCAAAATGTCGACTGTACCTCTTCCTATAGATGCTGCTTGGCCTGCTGCGTTCACCAGCAATTTTTGTGTGTTGCTTGAAATTCCAGCATCTGCAGATTTCCTGGTGTTTGCGTTGTTAAAGTCATTCAGCTTCATTTATAGGTTTAAAAACAAATGAATATCAGAAATTGCATGTGCAGGTGTGTGCATCTGACATTATCCTTATGGATTAATGCTGTAAGTTCTACTAAATAAAACTGAAGTGCTCCAAATTTGTTGATCTCTGTAATGGATCATTCTTGACATCAGGAACAGTCCACTGAGTTGTGAGCTCAGTATTCAAGATGACATTTCAGATCCATTCCTTATCACAATCTTGCGGTATTAAAGTTTAATGGTGAGGTTGGATATAAATAATACAACTAGACTACAGTTTCATTCCTAATGGAAATTATTAGGCATTTCCTTATTCTGAATAACCTACATGGTGGATTGAATTTTAAATTGGAACTATTTATTTTGTTTTTCATGCTAAGAATAGGGAAAAATGCTTGTCTGCCATAAACTCTTGATAAGGGCTTTGCATATAATGTTATCAAATATACTAAAGTCCTAGTTAACATCTCATTGGAACAATAGACAAAACAAGTGTTGACTTAAAAGCCGTGTGTTGCTAAGCATTTCAGTTGAAATCCTATTGAGATATCAAAGCTGACTAGGTATTAAAATGAAATTATTGGTTTGATTCCTCACTTGGCAAATCCACTGCACTGCATGGGTCTACAAGCAGATTTGGCTGTTCCTGCTTTTTCAGTGATCGTTAATGACACTTTTTCTTCTTTCCTTATATAACAATGGGTATGTATGTAAATCCAACTAGAAAATGGAAGGAGATTTTTGTTTTTATACATTTCCTACTGATTGGCCACTTATTGTAGGTCGGAGTATAGTAGTTAAACATAGGAGCACCTTCATAACACTTTTAATAAAGCAGATTATCATCTGTGGCTTACAACATCCGAGAATTTGTAAATGCTCGAACCAATGGCACTTTGGAGAGCTTTCTCCTATGTTCTGTTCCCTTCCATTCAGAGCATTAAGCTTTTGTGGCGACCCACTTTCTAGCACACACGAACCGGCTCACAATAGCACGCGCAGGCAGAGGGCCGGCCCCAAAAAGGGCTCCAGGCCATCTTCACCAGCAGGGGGAAAATCCCGTGTGCGGAAAGGGTCTGGGAATATGCATTCCTCACAGTAGTCCAGCCCAGGGAGGGTGGGAACAGGAAGGCTTTAAAGCAGGCCGCGAAGTTTGGATAAATCTCTTTCATCGCCACTCCAACTCACCAACTCCATGTGGTTATTCTAGCGCTGTGTGTAGCACACCGCTACAATTGGTGACCCTGATGGCCCAAACGATATCTGGGCCAGAGATGACCGACGTCGCATCTGTTCACGCAGTTTCGTTACAACTGCCAAGCTTTTGGCCGCTGAGACCCCGTCTGTGGTTGGAACAAGCAGAAGCACAATTCCACATTCGGCAGATAACCTCGGAGTCCACTCGCTACTACTACGTGCTGAGCTCTCTCGACCAAGAGACTGCTGCACAAGTTGAGGAGTTTATACAGTCGCCCCCGGAGAACGGCAAATACACAGCATTCAAAGCCCTGCTCATAAGGACTTTTGGACTCTCGTGGCGCAAACGAGCACGCCGCTTAATGCGCCTGGGTGGTTTGGGAGACAGGCCACCATTGGCATTAATGAATGAAATGCTGGCCCTGGCTGAAGGACACAAACCCTGCCTCATGTTTGAGCAGGCGTTCCTAGAGCAACTGCCTGAGGACATACGCCTGCTGCTGTCCGACACAGATTTCAGCCACCCCCGAGAGGTGGCGGCCCGAGCAGGTGTGTTGTGGAGAAGGAGAGGGGCGTCCGTTGCACAGATCACCAAGCCGCGGGCCCAACGACAGACCAGACCAGGCCCGGCAGCAGAGCCCAACAAACAATGGTGCTTCTACCACCAGCGGTGGGGCACAGAGGCCCGCCGCTGTAGACCACCCTGCAAATTCCCGGGAAACGCCAAGGCCCAGCCGCCGATCGCTACGGCGGCTGGCCATCAGGACAGCCTCCTGTACGTCTGGGATAAGCAGTTGGGACGCCGATTTTTGGTCGACACCGGAGCGGAGATCAGCATTTTACCTCCAACGAGTTACGACACCCGCAACAGAGAACCCGGACCCACCCTGAGGGCCGCAAATGGCAGCACAGTACGAACCTACGGCACCCGCACTGTGCGGCTACAGTTCAGCTCCAACCGGTTCACGTGGGACTTCACACTGGCTGCCGTGGCCCAACCATTCCTGGGAGCGGATTTTCTGCGAGCCCACAGCCTGCTGGTCGACCTGCAAGGGAAACGACTAGTCCACACCAAGACTTTTCAAACGTTCTCCCTGGGTGAAGCGAAGTTGCCAGCCCCACACCTGGACTCCATCACGCTGTCCAACGATGAATTCACCAGAGTCCTGTCAGATTTCCCATCAGTACTGACACCGCAGTTCATGGCAGCCATGCCCAGACACGGAGTACAGCACCACATCCCGACCCAGGGACCACCCCTCCACACCCGTGCTCGAAGGCTTCCCCCGGACAAGCTCTGACTGGCGAAGGAGGAGTTCAAGAAGATGGAGGAATTGGGGATCATACGACTGTCCGACAGCCCATGGCCCCCCCCCCCCCCCCGCACATGGTGCCTAAGGCAACGGGGGGCTGGAGACCATGCGGTGACTACCGCAGACTGAACGAGGCTACAACGCCAGACCGCTACCCTGTGCCGCACATTCAAGACTTTGCAGCAAACCTACACGGCGCAAGGATCTTTTCCAAAGTAGACCTCATCCGGGGATACCATCAAATCCCGGTACATCCGGACGACATCCCCAAAACAACACTCATCACCCCGTTCCGACTTTTCGAATTCCTCCGAATGCTGTTTGGTCTAAAGAATGCCGCACAGACTTTCCAGCGGCTAATGGACGCGGTGGGACGCGACCTGGACTTTGCATTCATCTATTTGGACGACATCCTCATAGCCAGCAGTAGTCGGCAGGAGCATCTGTCCCACCTCCGCCAGCTGTACTCCCGCCTGAGCGAATTCGGCCTTACAATCAACCCAGCCAAATGCCAGTTCGGACTCGATACTATTGACTTCCTGGGCCGCAGGATTACTAAAGGCGGGGCAACCCCACTGCCCGCCAAGGTAGACGCGGTCCGTAACTTCCCCCGACCCAACACAGTCAAAGACCTGCAGGAATTCGTGAGTATGGTGAATTTCTACCACCGTTTCCTCCCCTCAGCAGCCCGAACCATGCACCCCCGTTCACTCTAATGTCGGGTAAGGGCAAGGACATTACCTGGGACGAAGAGGCAGCAGCCGCTTTCGTTAAAACCAAAGAAGCCTTGGCAAACGCCGCGATGCTAGTGCACCCCAGAACGGACGTTCCTACTGCCCTCACTGTGGACGCATCCAACACAGCAGTCGATGGAGTGCTGGAACAACTGATCGAGGGTCGCTGGCAACCCCTGGCGTTCTTCAGCAAACACCTACGACCACCTGAACTCAAATACAGTGCTTTCGACCGGGAGCTATTGGCACTATACCTGGCAATCCGGCATTTCAGGTACTTCTTAGAAGGTAGGCCCTTCACCGCGTTCACAGACCACAAACCGCTAACCTTTGCGTTCATGAAGGTGTCCGACCCCGGTTGTCCCACCAGCAGCGACATCTGTCCTACATCTCCAAGTACACGACGGACATCCGGCATGCCTCTGGAAAGGACAACGTCGTGGTGGGCGCACTATCCAGACCTACCATACAGGCCCTGTCCCAGGGGATGGACTATGCAGCGCTGGCAGAGGCACAGCAGGCAGACGCTGAGATCCCCAGTTACAAGACTGCAGTCTCCGGTTTACAGCTCCAAGACCTCCCCGTAGGCCCAGGTGAGGGGACTCTACTATATGACGTAGCTACCGGCCAACCCCGCCCCGTCGTCCCAGCGGCCTGGCGCCGGCGGGTTTTCGAATCCATTCACAACTTAGCGCACCGCTCCATCAGGACAACCGTCCGGCTGGTCTCCAACAGGTTCGTGTGGCATGGGCTTCGTAAACAGGTCAGTGAATGGGCCAAAACATGCATGCAGTGCCAAACGGCCAAGCAGCACACCAAGACTCCGCCGCAGCAGTTTGAACCCACCCGCCGGAGGTTCGACCACATTCATGTGGATATCGTGGGGCCCCTGCCAGTGTCGCGAGGAGCGCGGTACCTCCTAACTATGATAGACCGCTTCACCAGATGGCCAGAGGCAGTCCAGCTCACCGACACCACCTCCAAATCCTGCGCCCGAGCACTGATCGCAACCTGGGTAGCCCGCTTCGGGGTACCGGCCCACATTACCTCCGACAGGGGCGCCCAGTTCACCTCCAACCTGTGGTCGGCTATGGCCAACCTTTTAGGATCACAGCTACACCGCACAACTGCCTACCACCCACAGTCGAATGGACTAGTGGAGCATTTCCACCGTCACCTGAAGTCGGCTCTCATGGCCCACCTGGAGGGGCCTAACTGGGTGGACGAACTTCCCTGGGTCCTGCTCGGAATCCGCACGGCGCCCAAAGAGGATCTGCACACCTCGTCGGCTGAGTTGGTGTACGGCACACCCCTGGTCGTCCCAGGAGAGTTCATACCAGCCCCAAGGGGGCAAGAGGAAGAACCCGCAGCAGTCCTGGACAGACTACGTGAGAGGCTCGGTAACCTGGCCTCCATCCCCACTTCACAGCACGGACAGAGCCCGACCTGCGTACCCAAAGACCTGCAGAACTGTAAGTTTCTTTTTGTACGACGGGGCGGACACCGGGCACCGCTACAGCAGCCCTACGAGGGGCCGTTTAAGGTGATCAGGAACAACGGGTCCACGTTCGTGCTGGACATGGGGGGGAGAGAGGAGGTCTTCACGGTGGACGGACTCAAACCGGCCCATGTGGACTTGGCACAGCCGGTCCAGGCTCAGGCACCATGGCACAGGGGCAGACCTCCCAAACAGAGGCCGATCCAGACTGTGGACATTGGGGGAGGTAGCGCCAGTTCTGGGAGGGGTTATGTGGCGGCCCACTTTCTAGCACACACGAACCGGCTCACAATAGCACGCGCAGGCAGAAGGCCGGCCCCAAAAAGGGCGCCAGGCCATCTTCACCAGCAGGGGGAAAATCCCGCGCGCAGAAAGGGTCTGGGAATATGCATTCCCCACCGGGAAGGCTTTAAAGCAGGCCGCGAAGTTTGAATAAATCTCTTTCATCACAACTCTAACTCACCGACTCCGTGTGGTTATTCTAGCGCTGTGTGTAGCACACCGCAACACTTTGATCTTAGCTAGAAAGTACTTACTAAAGGTTCATCTTGGTTTGAATAGACTGTCTTTACAAATTGAAATATTCAGGGCATTGTCCCTTTCTCAAACCATTTAATTAGGTAAATTACCCTGTATTTCAATGCCCCATTTGTGAACAACAGCTTGGTGTTGCAGCGGCCTCAGATTTCCCTAATGGACTTCAGCCCAAAGTTAAGCATGCTACCAGTCACCCAAACTGCTACGTGGAGAAACTTCTGAAGCTAGAATGTTTTTTAAATTTACAAAAATAGAATTTTTTTGAATGAATAAACTATTCATTCCTACAGGGAAGAATGGTAGAGTAGTGGTCTGTCCCCCACTTTTCCTTCGCTACATCAATGACTGCATTGGTGCTGCTTCCTGCACGCATGCAGAACTCGTTGACTTTATTAACTTTGCCTCCAACTTTCACCCTGCCCTCAAGTTTACCTGGTCCATTTCAGAAACCTCCCTCCCCTTTTTAGATCTTTCTGTCTCTGTCTCTGGAGACAGCTTATCCACTGATGTTTACTATAAGCCTACTGACTCTCACAGCTATCTGGACTATTCCTCTTCTCACCCTGTCTCTTGCAAAAATGCTATCCCCTTCTTGCAATTCCTCCGCCTCCGCCGCATCTGCTCTCAGGATGAGGCTTTTCATTCTAGGATGAGGGAGATGTCTTCCTTTTTTAAAGAAAGGGGCTTCCCTTCCTCCACTATCAGCTCTGCTCTTAAACGCATCTCCCGCATTTCATGTACATCTGCTCTCACTCCGTCCTCCGGCCACCCCACTAGGAATAGGGTTCCCCTGGTCCTCACCTACCACCCCACCAGCCTCCGGGTCCAACGTATTATTCTCCATAACTTCCGCCACCTCCAACGGGATCCCACCACTAAGCACATCTTTCCCTCCCCCCCCTTCATTCCGCAGGGATTGCTCCCTACGCAACTCCCTTGTCCATTCGTCCCCCCCATCCCTCCCCACTGATCCCCCTCCTGGCACTTATCCATGTAAGCGGAACAAGCGCTACACATGCCCTTACACTTCCTCCCTTACCACCATTCAGGGCCCCAAACAGTCCTTCCAGGTAAGGCAACACTTCACCTGTGAGTCGGCTGGGGTGATATACTGCGTCCGGTGCTCCCGATGTGGCCTTTTATATATTGGCGAGACCCGACGCAGACTGGGAGATCGCTTTGCTGAACATCTACGCTCTGTCCGCCAGAGAAAGCAGGATCTCCCAGTGGCCACACATTTTAATTCCACATCCCATTCCCATTCTGACATGTCTATCCACGGCCTCCTCTACTGTAAAAATGAAGCCACACTGAGGTTGGAGGAACAACACCTTATATTCCGTCTGGGTAGCCTCCAACCTGATGGCATGAACATCGACTTCTCTAACTTCCACTAATGCCCCACCTCCCCCTCGTACCCCATCTGTTACTTATTTTTATACACACATTCTTTCTCTCACTCTTCTTTTTCTCCCTCTGTCCCTCTGAATATACCCCTTACCCATCCTCTGGGTCCCCCCCCTTGTCTTTCTTCCCGGACCTCCTGTCCCATGATCCTCTCGTATCCCTTTTGCCTATCATCTGTCCAGCTCTTGGCTCCATCCCTCCCCCTCCTGTCTTCTCCTATCATTTTGGATCTCCCCCTTCCCCTCCAGCTTTCAAATCCCTTACTCACTCTTCCTTCAGTTAGTCCTGACGAAGGGTCTCGGCCTGAAACGTCGACTGCACCTCTTCCTAGAGATGCTGCCTGGCCTGCTGCGTTCACCAGCAACTTTTATGTGTGTTGCTTGAATTTCCAGCATCTGCAGAATTCCTGTTGTTAGAGTAGTGGTAGTGTATTGCTTTAAAGCACTGGTGATCACCAATTGGGGCCTTAAGGAGCTCTTGTCTGTAAGGAGTTTGTATTTTCTTCCTGTGACTGTGGGGGTTTCCTCTGGGTGCTCTGGTTTACTCCCATATTCTAAAAAGGGTTAGTGTTAGTAAATTGTAGGTGCCAATTGTTAGTGAATATGTTGTTGGTGCCAAAAGCATGGCGACACCCACAGGCTGCCCCTGCTCCTTCACACTGTGTTGGTCATTGATGCAAAGCGACATATTTCACTGTTTCAAAGTTTTGATGCGCATGTGACAAATACAGATAATCTTTAAACTATTTGGTTACTTTGCAAAGTGAAGTGATCTGGAAGTTTTAAATTTGAAAGCCTGTTTCTGAGTCTACATGAAGATGGATAGATTATTTTCATATGTTGTTTATCTTACCTTAAGAAGATTTTGTGATGCTTGGGAAAAGTAGAGCTTAAATTGTAAACTGATAGAGGTTCCAAGAATACTTTCCTTAAAATTTAAATAAAGTCCTATTTTCTCCTTGCATCTATAATTGCAAGTGGTGTTCCACAGTTCCTTTGATCAACAAAATCGAGTTTTTTGTGAGGTTGAAAGCCATTTTTCTTTGAGTTGTACAGTGAAGATGTTCGCTGAGCAGTTTTGGTTAGGGAGCTTTAAAGCAGCAATAACTATACTACTTGTACTTAATTTGTCAGTAAAGTATGTTGTGACAGCCTAATGCCTTGAAACTACTTCTACATCATTTGATGCCTTTTTGGCCTTGGGATTTTATCAGAATGCTGGGTGAGGTGTCTGTTTTTTATTGACAGGATGTACGAAGCATTTAAAGTTTCAAGGGCCGTTTTAAGCTAATTAATCGCACAGTACAGTTCCAATTCCACCCCTTACTTCCCAGTGGTAAGCAGCTGCAGTACGGTGTTGCTTATCCTTTCCATGCCTCCAGTCCTACCACACAGATCTGTGAGACACTCACAAACCTTGGGGCAGGAAGGGGTGCAACTTTGATATAAACACCTCTGCTGCAGCATTGACTTGACTCGGGCCGTCAAGCTAGCAGCTCCCTCTACGCTATATATTTAGTGTATCGTATTGGTGACTTGGCCCATCACACTAGCATGTGCTTGTCCAATAATCTTCAGTCTGAACAAGTTATACTACACTAGCTCTAACCCTTTCAGTCATTGTGGGAAACTGAATTGTTGTGAAACAAATCAAGGAGGCATGAAATGTAATGCCAGAAGTTAACTGCATTGCTAACTCCCTCTCATGCCAGTTAGTATGTGATGCTTATCGTAGATTTTGCCATCCCTTGTACGTAGCAGTTTATGATCCAAATTGTAGTTGGCAAATTCTGCAGAGTTGTTTGAATGAAATACAGCATGACTAAATCAGTGCTTTGTAGCTTTAGTTTGAATAGAAGCCCTGGATTTTTATTGAATCCATTCAATTGAGTTGAATCGCCAAAAAATGCATCGTTTGGAATGTAAATCAAGAGCGCCACCTACCTTGACTTCTGGATTAAACAGACTAATTTGCATTTTAGACCATATGATACAGGAGCAGAATCAGGCCACCTGTTGAGTCTGCTCCACCATGTTCTTGTGTAGAGATGAGGGCTTCTTGGGAGGTAATTCCAGAACAGAGGGTCTTGGTAGACAGTGCTGAAGAATTTAAATTGAGGTGTGGAAGGGGCGTCCAGGAGTGGATCCAGTGATAAGTCAGTAGGAAGGCAGGTCAGAGGAACTGAACCCCCTCTTACAGTCACAGCTCACTCTCAGCTTGTTTCCATCTGTTGGTCAATGATCCACTATGGATTTTCACCAGATGTTACGTTGTTTCTGATTTGGAGGGTCCATCGTTCTCAGTCTTTAAGCTTCCTTCATCAATCTTAATAGTATGTATAATAGTTTGGATTTTTTATGTAAAATGCCAGACAAAGCATATTAACTCCTCCAAGTCTTTGCTTGGAAGTACTTAAAAGAAAAGTTGTCAAGTTCACCTGAAGTCAAGCAGTTCATTTTTGGCACAGCCCTGTTGGTATGTAAGTTGCCTAGTTATACTGCTATCCCAAAGTACAAAAGACTCAAGTTTAAAAAATGTTTTACAAGCACATCAGAGCTGACCCATCAGAGTGGAATTTAATGTTGGTGAATTATGCAATTGCCATGGGTAAGGCAAAGCAACTTAATATTTTTGAAACTTTTCCTATAACTTTCCCACTTTTGAAATCTTTAGTTTTGGTGCATGTGGCCGGTATCTGCTTAACACCATAGCTGAAGGACAACATTGAACTAGGCATTCCTCAGACAAATTTGTTTTCTCAGCAGTCAATTTTGTACGTATCCTCAATGCAGTTTTCTCCATTATTTCCACGCTTGAAGAAAATGCAACTGATTTACATTTAACAGCCACAAATCTGTGACCATCTAATCAATGATTTCAAATTGACTGCAAGGGAAAACTACAAAATTGTGCTGTGCTCTGATGTTTCCTTCAGGGAATGTGCATAAGAATGAAGCTACTGAGTTAATGATCTAGTGTCTTGGACAAATAGGAGACTAAATTAGTGAGTGAAATTTGAATTTGTAAATTAATTTGGTTTTGAAAACCTAACATCTGTAATGGTAACAATTACAGTGCAAGTTCACTTTTGTCCTTAGTGGATGCAGTTTATGTGTGATTCCAGGGCAACAGCAGCATAGTGATTTACCTATTTTGGATCAGTATTGTCCATTTCTGGTCACTTCAATGATGCAAGGTGAGAGAGCAGGAAAGATTTGCTTTAATGAATCTAAAATAGAGAACTTCAGCAAAGAAGATTGGAGAACTGTATGAGATGTGTATGATCCAGGTTGTTCAGATAGGTTAAGTAGAAGAGAGCCATTCCTTTGAAATGATTTAAGGACTAGAAGCACAGTATTGGAGTTTTGAGGGACAGGGGAAGAAAGTGCAAATCAGATACAAGGAGTTCCCCCCCCCCCATCCCCTAAACAGTAAAGTTATGATGTTACCTATAAAGGTGGTGGAAACAGCTTCCAGAAATGAATGATTTGCAGTTACGGGGACAAATATTGATGCAATTATAAAGAAGGTATGTTAGTGGCTATATTTTATGGGGAGTTTGAGGAGATTTTGTATGTCACTGAAGACTCCAGCAAATTTCTACAGAAGTACTGTAGAGAGGTTGCATCTGGTATAGAGAGGGAGATGCACAGGATCGGAAGAAGCTGCAGAGGGTTGTAAACTCAACAAGCTTTATTATGGGTGTAGCCTCCCCAGTGTTGAGGAAATGTACAAAAGGCGGTGTGTGAAAAAGGCAGCATTCTTCATTCTCCACCTCCCAGGACATGCCCCCTTTTCATAACTACATCAAAGAGAAGGCATAAGAGCCCGAAGACACACACTCAACATTTTAGGAACGGCTTCTTCCCTTCTGTTAGATTTCTGAATGGACAATGAATCAACCCATGAATACTACCTCACTGTTTTTGCTCTTTATGCCACTACTTGTTTTTTATAATTTTGTAGTTTATAGTTTTTAATGTTTTGCAATGTATTGCTGCCGCAAAACAACTCATTTCACAATGTGTGCCAGTGATAATTAACCTAATCTAATTCTGAGAATGTAGGGGAATGGGATTTCTAGATTTGCTGTAGCAGAAACCAGTGTAAAGAGCTGAATGCAGTTCTGTGTATGTTATAACAATTCTCTGACCATTTTTTTTGCCGCCTTAAATAGCCAAGAAAACCAAATATTTTTATCAAACAAATCCACTAAATAGCACCAAACAAAATTCATCTTAAACTTATATTGACTTACAGCATAGTCAACCAAATGGTATGGGAGTCGGGGTATAAGGTGAATCATTAATAGTCATTAAATAATAACTTTGCCTGTAGCACCCACATTGTATGTAACAAATAAATGTTCTGGTTTGAGCCATTTTAAAGCGACATGCCACCAGTCGTACAGTGCTTCATGCTGCAAGGAGATTAATTTATTGCAAAGAGATTTCCTGCATCAAATTGTTCTTCTTGTACATATTTGCTGTCAGCAGTATTTGCATTGTCCTTCACTGACACCTTCTCTAAATGCGCTGTAGGCTTTAATGTCTCTGGGCCTTCAGACTTCATACAAAATGATTTGGGTTCCTTCTAGGTGTTCTATAAGCCTCATCATTCTTCAACTAGCATCCCGTGTCCAGAACTGCATTGAGCACCTTCTTTACTTTGACTAAATTCAGAAATGTTTGTTGGCCGTGAGATGCTTTAGAGTGTCCTGAGGCCACAAAAAGTGTTCTGTAACAAGTCTTTTTCACTTTCAGAGTAGATGTTGCAGAATGCAGAGTGGAATATCACCAGCATGTGCCCATGTGCAACTTCTTAAAAATGTAAACCCATATTCTTTCCCTGGCAATCAAGAAATAAAATTTTACCAGTTTTTGGTAGTAACTGTAAAGTAGACTTTTTGGGGTTTCTCCTCAGTTGCATGTACCATGCTATATGTTAGTATTCTCCTTAATCAAGTTTGGATTTTTTGGGTTCCTTCTTAACAGAAACAGGATTGTTTTGATCATTTCCCTTTACAAAATCAAGGTACATTTAAGTTAAAAGATGTAAAAGGTTCTGTATCCATTCAAAGGTATTTGAATCTAAATGTTTTACTAGTTAGTTTCCATTTATGAAATATTGTAATATGTGCATGAGAGCACCATCGGAGCAACAGTTTTAATGCTCAGTGTATGTTTTGTGATGTGTATATTCTACCTTAATTTCAGAATCAAGTTTGTTATCACTGACACGTGTCGTGAAATTTGTTGTTTTGTGACAGCAGTTTAGTGCAATATGCTACAAATATAAAATATACTATATACTCAAATATTTTATTTATTTTAATTTTCTTTAGCGATACAGTGCAGGGTAGACCCTTTTGGCTATTCAAGCCACACTAGCCCAGCAGTCCCTGACAAACCCAATGAACTCTAATCTAATCAAGGGACATTTTAAAGGTTTAAAGGTCCAATGACCAATTAACCTACCCAATGCATCTGTGGACTGTGGGATGGAGCCAGAGCACCCGGAGAAAAAACCCATGCTTTCTATTTGGAGGATGTTCAAAGACTCCTTACAGAACGGTGCTGGAATTGAACTCCAGTACACCCCCAGTTGTAATTGTGTCGCGCTAACTGCTACTCTACCATGGTACTATAAGTTACAATTTTAAAATATTAAAAAAAGCATAGTGAAAAATAGAGCAAAAATAATGACGTCATGGTCATGGGTTCCTGGGCCGTTCAGAATCTGATTGCTTATTTGTAAAAAGTAAACATTGTCATCAAGTCCTAAAAGCACCAGTTTTGCTTGTAGCTCACCTGCATGTAATGATTAAGTTCCTGTTGCACTGTGTTGCAGTTGATAAATTCAGTCTCTGATATTCTTTGGAGTCTGAGAGTGATTTTTTTTTTCACATGCATTTGTATATGGAACTTTAAATCTCAGGTTCAAATATTACTAGTTCTCAAACTATTCAGAACTCCAACACTCAGGTGATCATAGAGTTATAGACCACTACAGCACAGATCCTTGTCATACTCCTTTTGGTCCTCTTGTGTGACAGAAATCTTAAGAATTTTTTCCCCCAAAGAAAAGCATCCACTCTAACCAGTGTTGCATGTTAAGAATTAAAAGCATTGTTCCTTGGCAACGTATGTTTACAAAATTGTGTGTTTTAGCCTGAAGTATACAGTAGCGGTTTCCTCATTCTTCATTGTTGCTGTGTAATTGGTATGTGCTGCATCTGAACTACTCATTCAGAATTTCTTGAGAGGCATGCAAACAGGTTCTGGCAAAAAACATAAACTTGCCTGATGACTTTTGTTTTAAGTATGTGTATGTTTCAAGAGCCACCGGATTTGTTTCGATCCCTAAAGGCTAATAGACATCAGTCCTGTCATCTCTTGGTTACCTTTGTAAGCAAACAGATCATCTGAAAAGTATAAGTTACCATGGTAGAGTGAAATTATAAAGAAATGAGGTACCATGTAATCTTAAGAGTTGACAGGTGCATCAATACTATCTAAGTTTCATGGGATGTTGCCTTATAGAATATCAAATGAGATATGTATAAGCTTTCCTGGCAGTTGTTTCAAGATTCAAGATCGTTCAATATCATTTCCAGAAAACAAGTGTAAAGGAGAATGAAATAATTGTTACACCAGATACGATGCAGCACAAAAAAATGTTGAGCTAAAGAACATAATAAAAAACATGACAAATATAAATAGTATGCTGTCTAATATACATAGATTGATTTATGTCCATAAAGTGTCACACGGCACAGGACTGTCTACATAAGGTGACTCTGACAGGAAATTTTAAAGTAAAGTTGGTGGGCTGGGTTAGTGGTAGAGGTGTTGATCAGCTTTACTGTTTGGAGAAAAACTGTTTTGGGACTAGTGGTCCTGGCATTGGGTGTCGGGGTGGAGATGGGTTGCTACCAAAGGATGTGTAAGGTGCTCCTCCCCCCCACCCCCACACCCCATTAACCTGCAGGTCACTTTTGGGCATAGCCCGTTTTCTCTCTCCCCCCGGATCAGGGTCACGTGAAGCCATGGAAGCAGGAGGTGGATGGTCATACAAGCATCTGCTGAATATCACAAGTCGTAGTTATGTGATCACTGATGCCAGGCAGACAATCTCTGAACAGTATTGGTAATGGCTGGGGTCACTAATCTTGTAAAGGCACTGCCCAGAAGAAGGCAATGACATTGTGCTTGACCTTGCCAAGCACAATCATTGTCATGGATAGACCATAATCGCCCACGTCATACAACATGGCACATTATGATGATGGTCCTGGGGTGGATGCTACATAGCCTCCTCCCTGATGGCAGTGGGTTATTGGTTAGCAACATTACTGAAATCTAGATGTTACCAATGGCATAATTGATTAATCACTCAATCTGAATTAGAATAAAGTTTAATATCAGTGGCACATGAGGCTGCTTAACAAGTCCATGGTATTACTAGCATGGATAGAAGACAAAAGATTGGCTGACCGGCAGGAGGCAAAGAGTGGAAATAACGGGTGCCTTTTCTGATTGGCTGCTGGCGACTAGTGGTGTGCCACAGGTGTCAATGTTGGGACCGCTTCTTTTCACGTTATACGTCAATGTCAATGATTTCGATGAAGGAATTAATTGCTTTGTGGCTAAGTTTACAGGCAATACAAAGATAGGTGGAGGGCAGGTAGTGTCGAGGAAGCAGGATGTCTGCAGAAGGACAAAGACAGATTGGGACAATAGGCAAAGAAGTGGCAGATGGAATACAGTGTCGGGAAGTGCATAATCATGCACTTCAGTAGAAGGAATAAAAATGTGGACCATTTTCTAAATGGGGAAACAAATTCAAAAATTAGAGCAGCAAAGGAACTTGGAAGTCCTGAAAGCAAAGGAAGTAGGATTCCCTGAAGGTTACCTTGCAGGTTGATGCGGTAGTAAGGAAGGCAAATGCAAAGTTAGCATTCATTTTGAGAGGGCCAGATTTAAAATAAAACAATTTCATGCTTAGGCTTTATAAGGCATTGGTTAGACCGCCCTTAGAGTGTTGTGAGCAGACTTGTGACCCTTATCTCAGAAAAGATGTGCTGGCATTGGAGATGATCCAGAGGAAGTTTACAAGAATGATCCCAGGAATGAAAGAGTTAACATATGAGTAGTGTTTGATGGCTGTGGGGCTGTATTTGCTGGAGTTTAGAAGAATGGGGCGGGGGAGTGATCTCATTGCAACTTATTGAATATTGAAAGGCCTAGATAGAGTGGATGTGGAGAGGATGTTTCCTTATAGTGGGGGAGTGTATAACTAGAGGGCACAGCCTCAAAATAGAGGGACATCCATTTCAAACATTGGTGAGGAGGGATTTCTTTAGCCAGAGGGTGGTCAGTCTGTGGAAATCAGTGCTACAGATGGCTGTACAAGCCAAGTCATGGGTAGATTTAAGGCAGCAGTTTATAGGTTCTTGATTAATTAGGGCGAGGGCAGGAAAATGGGATCCGGGGGTAATCAACCATGATGGAATGGTGGAGCAGGCTTGATGGGCCCAATGATCTAATGCTCCTCCTATGTCTCGTGCCCTTATGGAAATCTGTTTTGTGGAAGTATAGTGCAATACATAAAAACAAATTACAATAAGAAATATATAAAAATTAAATAAGTAGTGCTAAAAGAGAACAAAAATTAAGTACTGTCCATGAATTGATCCATTGTCCAAAAATCTGGTGGGGGAGGGGAAGAAATGGGTGTAGGGGATCCTTATTGATGGATGCCATTTTTTTGAGGCATCGGGTTTTGAAGATGTCCTTGGTACTGAGGAGGCTGCTGCCTACGATGAAGCTGGCTGTGTTTGTTTGCAACCCTCTGCACCTTTTACTGTTCCTATTCAGCGCCCCTCCATACCAAATGGTGATGCAACCAGTCAGATGATGTCAAATGACCATGGAGAATTTAATTCCTGGTGACCCCCTGTAGCAGCTCTGAAGTAGTGGTTTTATATTTATTACCAATGGAAATCAACCACCGTTACTAATCCCATGCAACTGTTACCAAAATTCTCATGTTCTTTCTGTTAATGAAGGGCACGCTTGTGATTAATGTTTTTATTCATGTAGCCCCCAGTAAGCCTCAGGCTCGCTCAGCTTGCTTTCGTCTAGGGGGAGCAGCCTTCGGCCCCGCCAGACGGGGTAATCATGTTTGTGTGGATGCTGTGTGATGTAACCCACCCTGCCAAATAACAGGCAATACATCATATGCGATTAAATGATTACATTTTATAGATCTTACTGGAACTATGTAATGAATAGAGATAAAATATAAAAGGAAAGTAAAAGGCACCAAACTTATCAAAGTTCAACCACTTCATGCACAACAGTTGGAGCTCAATTAACAGAATCTTCTTTCCACCATTCGATCCCCTCCGACCTCCTCAACCCGCCGCCTGGGACCAACCACGGTGGTCGACCAGATGCTCCACACGAGTCTGTCTTTGTCTCCTCTCCTCACTGAAGACCCTGGGCCTTGGGTCCGTCCCGCCGCCTAGTTTACAGCATCATGTCTCCTCTCTCTGTCCCCATCGCACCTTCTGCCTCAAAGCCCGCGCAAACAATAGCTTACAGACACAAGAAAGAATAACATCTATCCAAATTGGTTAGCAAATGAATACAAATTTCTTATCAGTAATTATAACCCAAATAAGCTGTGAGAGAGAAGCACTTTCTCACCAGTTAACATAACAAAGAAGCCATTTTATTCTAACGTAACAAAGAAGCCATTTTTATTAGCTTTAGCAGTAACATAAAAGAAGAAACCCCTTACATTCACAATTGTAGACTTGGCTAGCTCTCTTTGCCTGGACGTACAGGTGAAGAGCAGTATTGAGGTCACATACTGGAGCATGCCCTGTGAGAACTAAGTTATTAACACAAGTAGCCAGCAAAAGCCAAGCCAGGTATCTTTTGTGTTTATATTTATCCACAAGGTAAGCTCCCTGAGAACTAGATGTTGGTTGTGGAGGATAATCAGCTGTCATGAGCTGACAGGCTGCAGTTTGAACCCAGGCTTCCTGTATGGGGTCTGAGAATATAACTTGTGTTAGGTTGTTGGAATTTCAATATTTCAGATTTTTCAGGAGTTCTGTTGAAATTAATTTCCTCTCTTACAATGATTCTCCTGCAAATGTATACACCAGTTGAAAAAATGTGGTATGTATTATTTTCAGAGTGTAGAATTCATAGGAGTCATTTGTTTTTTTCAATCATGGATAAAAATGCTGTTTATTCACCTGTTCCAAAGTTCTGATACCGATAAAAATTTAACATTGAATATTGTGGCTTCAGAAAGTTGTGCTGATTAACTTATGTACGTTATAGTCTGCAGAACAGATAATTTCTGAAATAGTTAAGTACACAAGACTTTGTATTCAATCAGTAGACTGTTTTAATTTGTTAACATACTCTTAATCTTCTTGGAATTTTCTCATCCATGTATGGGACAGTCACTCTCCTCAGCCAACACTGCTGGCTGGAAATCTGCTTTACCGCCAACTACTTTAATATCCTGCAAGAGCAGCTCTCCTACTATCTTTTCATTGTGTGTCTTTGTCTTGGGCTGTAATCATAGTCGCCTCAGTAGTGACTGGGCAGGTTAACCCATATCCCAGTGATTGCAGCACTGATTTCTACGTGTCTTTAAAGATTTTTTTTGTCACATATACATTGAAGCATACAGAGAAATATATCATTTGTGTTAATGGACAACAGTCCAAGGATATACTGAGGAGGAAGCATGTGTCACCATGCTTCTGGCTTGAACATAGGGTAGCTACAACTTACTAACCCTTCCTAACACATACAGCTGTGGAATTTGGGAGGAATTATAGTACCTGGAGGAAAGACGGGTCACAGGGAGAATATACAAGAACACACACACACACAGTGCTGGAGGAACTCCGCAGGCCAGGCAGCATCTATGGAAGCATATACAGTCAACATTTCGGACTGAGACCATTCATCAGGACTTAGAGATAGCGGCAGGAATTGAACCTTGATTGCTAGCACCGTAAAGCATTATGCTAGCCTCTATATGACAATGATTCCCTTCATTTTCTTCTTTCCTTCCCCACCCTCAAGATCCCAAGTATTCTTAATCTTCCAAAATACAAACCAGAGGCATCGTTCCTGTGAGCTATTTATGATAATGTGCAGTATATAAAGGTATCAACAATACTGCTTTATAAGTAGCTTTAGCTTTCCACTGAAGATTTTTGGAGATACAATTTATGATGTATTTGGTTTTAATTTAGATTGACTGGATTCCCCAGTGACTCAGTTGCATAATGTATAACTTCTTAATTCTTCCTGAAGAATATATCTAGATTTCACTACAAGCAGCTGCTCGTGGAATACTTAAGAGTTTCAGGGAATGCACATTAATTTTATTGAAGTTCATTACTTGTTTTCCAGTTGTCAAGTAGAATTACAAGAAAAATAATTTTCCTTTGTAAATCAGCTTGCTTTTTAACTTGCTCTAATAAAGGGTACCTGAACATACTTTTAGGGTTACTTCAGTCTTGGCTTTTTATTTTTGGGAACCAGGAGGTAACTAACCACTTCCTGGCTTTTTTATATTCTCTCTTATTGTTGTACCTGGTTTGTGTTAATTGCATCTTTAAATGACGCATCAGAGTGGGAATTCATCATTTTTAACATCTGTCTATCCCATCATCCTGCATTAAATATTCATCAGCTGGCTGCCTTCAATAAACGGTATTAAGCAGTCTATTGGCTTTCACCTCACTTATTTTGTCGACTGTAAAATGGCATAGTTACCAACATGTATTATTTAAGTCGTTGCAACTTTTGCTTTATATAATGGGGGTATCGTCATCAGATATATCAGCTCTGCTCTTTAGCCACTGAAGAAAGTTTCCATACTTGGAGAACCTAGTTGCAATTTTTTTCAAGATTTAAACTGGTGCACAATGCAGTTTTGAGTGAGAAGTGCATGGATTTTTGTGAGAGTTCTTAATACTGGATAATTCAGTTTAGATTTCCTTTTATCTACTAAGAATAGCATAATTCTGGTATAATGTTTGGATATGGGTGCCATTGACAGCATTTACCATGTCTCCCTTATGGCAACTTGCTGGGTCAGTTCAGATGCCTGTTATTCTGTTGTGCTGCTCTGGGATTGGAATCATTATACGAACTATATAGTAACGGCTTCACATTACTAAAGAATACTAGTGAAATAGTTCACTATGATAGCAGACATCCCACCTCTCCCGCATATTGATAGCAGCTCCCTGATGCCTGCAAATTATATACAATATCCCGGAAATCAATCTTTTTTTGTGAGTGAGGGAGGGGGAGAGAGGGATAAAAAAGAGAATATCCTCATAGGTGTACTTAGCACAAAGAGACACCAATCAGTTTTCTCTGTGGGCAGGCTTTACAGTCGATCTCCCCCCCCCCCCCCACTCTCCCCTCTCTCTCCCTCCCTCCATCAGTTCAGGTTAGTGTCCTGCAGCGCCATAGCAGAGTGTTCCAAAAAGAGAACATATAAAACGTGCTTCACCCCAGCCTACACTAAAGTGTACCCTTGCCTAATAGGGGTCAAAAATAATGACTGTATTGCTCGCTGCACTGTTTGCAACACTGACTTTCCCATTGCCCCTGGTGGGTTAAATGACTGTAAAAGACATGTTGAGGTGAGTCCTGGATTATGTCTCAACTAACCTTGAAGGACTGGTGCCAAACTACAAAAGTTTGCCAGTTGATGAGTTCTGGGGGAAGCTGTCCAAAGTAAAATCTGTGAGCACGGGGCAGTTGAAATTCAAAGAGCTCTGCTAGTTGATGAAGCTGCTTTTGGTGCTGCCAAATTCTAATTGTGATGTAGAAAGGGCATTCAGCATGGTGCGTCACATTAAGACAGAATTCAGAAGTCAGCTATCTCACAAAATACTTGTGAATCTGATGTCTTGCAAAATTAACAAATTCATTGACACAGACTGCTATGAGGTTGAGACTTCCGGTTGAGACCTCCTTGAAATAAGTTTTTGCAAGGTGGGATGTCTGTGATAGCTTCATATTCACTTTTGCAACTAGTTAAACTGAACATATATTGTACATTGGGCTTGAGCTCACATTCTCTTCCTTGGTTAGTTGGCGAAAGGGCCAAATAAGCTAACACTGCAATCGGTTTGGATTTTTTCCATATTTGATAGTTGGTTTTCTTTTGCATTACAGATTCGGGATTGGTTGTTCCTAGTATTTCTTATGACTTGCACAAAAGGCTGCTGGCAATTGCAGAACGGCATGGCCTATCGTTGGAACGCAGGTTGGAAATGATTGGTGTATGTGCCAGCCAGATGACACTAACACTTCTTGGTGGGCCTAACAGGTACCTCTTGTGTTAATGTTGATCATTGTGCCTTATGTTTCAAAAGGACTTGCAGGTTGCCACTTCATTCATCTTTTGTTTCCCCAGTAATTTTGCTTTTAAGAAATGAATTATTCTAGGTTTTCAAACATCATTATTGAACTTCACCTCCCCCCCCCCCCCCCCAGGGTTGAGGGATCCAGAACTAGAGTGCATAGGTTTAAGGTGAAAGGGTAAAGATTAATAAGGAACCAAGGGGCAACGTTTTCACCAGAGGGAAGTTGATATGTTCAGTTAACCACAAGAGAAAGTGGTTGAGACTGGTATGGGCAAATGGGACCAGCTTAAATGAGAATCTTGTCTGACTTGGGCCAGTTGGGCCAAAGAGCCTGTTTCTGTGCGGGATACTGCAATTACATAGGCAGTGGATGATCTTGTACTTGCATCTCGTGTCTTATCTGATCTGGTTTGAAACTTGAGCAAAATGGTTTCTAAACTTTTAACCCTTTCAGAGGAAAAGATCCAAAGATGAGCCACTTCTAACCAATTCTCCCCATCTTTTAGCACCACTTAACTAAATTTTTATTCAATCCCATTTTTCACATTCATGGAAGCACTCCTTTATTAACCTGTTTGCCCTCGTCAGCATTTGGTGCATGCCTTCATTCTCTAGGATTCAAGAACAAAGTATGGTTACTCAAATCAATGTTTGCTGTAGTGTAAAACTTAACTGCTGTTTGTAACTTATGTCCTCTATCAAACTTTAAAAATGGCATCATCATCAGAGTAAGCACTTGAAAGTATTAACTCCAGTATTAATGTACAAAGGGATATTGGGGTACAACTCCATAGTTCACTGCAAATGGAGCATGTTGATGGGGTCGTAAAGAAGGTGTTTGTAAAGGCACTAAGTTCAAGAGACGAGTGATCTATTGAAGCTTTTATTTTAAAAAAAACCTCTGGTTAGGCTACAGCTGGAATATCTCCATAAGTTTCCATCACCTTTTTAGAGGAAGCATGTTGCGAGTGTGGAGAGGCCTCAGAAGAGGTTTGCAAGGATGTTGCCTGAGTTTAGAGGGTATGTGGCTGGATTGCACTCCTAGGGGTGGTGATGGAGGTGGAGAGGATAGAAGCTTCTTAGAGGGTCTTAGATTGGCATATGCAGAGAATACTGTGGGATATGGACTACTTGCAGACAGAAGGAATTAGATGTCATAAACAAGAGATTCTGCAGATGCTGGAAATCCAGAGTAACACACACACAATGTAACTCAGCAAGTCAGGCAGCATGTATGGAGAGGAATAAAGAGCTGATATTTTGGTCCAGGAACCTTCATCAGGGATTAGGTGTCACTGGCTTGATTAATACAACTCAACATTGTGGGCCAAAGGGCCTGTACCTATGCTGTACTGTTGTATTTTCTGTTTTTATTATTTTAGACTTGAAGTAAACTGGACTAGATCTGGGAAAATCTAATAGGATATGAATTTGGTTTCCATGGTCATGAGAGAGACAACTGGATATAGCAATTGTTACCATTCCGTCCTACCCATGGAACAAGCTGATTTTGTCCGGTTTCAAAGGTTTCAGTAAACATGCAGAAGATTAAATTTTAAGTCCCCCAAAATTTACCAGAGTCATCAGATAACACTGTGATACTGCTGAACCTCTCATCACAACACTAAGCAGTATTGCATCCGTATTGTACTGTCTCAGTACTTTTATATTTGTGTGCTGTAGCACTTTTTTTATTCACAGTTATTTTGTAAATAACACTATTCTTTGCATTTCTGGTCAGATGCTAAATGCATTTCATTGGCTTTGTATCTGTACTCGGCACAATGACAATAAAGTTGAATCTAATAACATTCAGAACTGGATGCACTGGTATGTTCATCAGTGTTCTAATGATGCAATCTCAACAGACCGAAGGCTTAAGCCTAGGATTATAGTAATCTGTAGAATCTTGTACCGGTGTTGGGCTGCAATAGCATACACATGAGTAAACTATGTATGTTGTTTCACTGGCACATTTTGTCAATTATATTGTGCATTAATTTGTTTTATAATAATCCAGTAATATTGATACCTTCATTATCTAGTGCACATTTTTTTTCACATTGGCACCTAAAGCTGCTGTGAAAACCTTCAAAATTTTTTTGTTTCTTACTTCGATTCATACAACTGGCCAGTAAGGTGGAGTACAGAGGGTAGCTAGGACCTGGGGATTTGTGATATATTACGAATTAGCAACTGACAAGATATTGAAGTAGAATGGAAGTCTGATGTGATGTCATGCTTGTAGAGAGCATTTCAACTGAAGGTCAAATTATCTTGATCTAAGCATACATCAGTCTATTTGTTGTTTTCAGGTTAAATCCCAAGAATGTCCACCAAAGACCGACAGTCGCATTGCTGTGTGGACCACATGTGAAGGGAGCTCAAGGTATCAGCTGCGGCCGCCATCTTGCCAATCATGAAGTACAAATTATTTTATTCTTGCCCAACTTTGTGAAGATGCTGGAATGTATCACTACTGAGCTTCAACTTTTTAGCAAGACTGACGGCAAACAAGTGGCCAGTGTAAAAGGTATCTGATTTTCCACGTTGTTAGTCCTAATACTTAGTCCTTTTGTTTGTTGTAGGACATGTGGAACCTGTATTAGTGTAAATCTACTTAATTTAAGGCAATTCTCAGAAGTCAGGTGTGGATTTCAATCTTTAACAAAGTAAGTTAGCACCTAAAACTAGATCTTTAAATTTCTCCAGTCTGAATTCAAAGAGATAATGAGATTAGCTTTGTTTGTCACATGTACATTTAGTGAAATGTGTCTTTTTCATCAGCAACTAACACATTTGACATTTTCTAGGGGAAGCCCACAAGCATCGCCAGCACTGACATAGCATGCCTGCAACGTACTAACCCTAACTTTTGCATTTTTGGAATGCGACGGGAAAACAAGAGTACCCAGGGGAAACCTATGCAGTCACAGGGAGAAGTTCAAGCTCCTTACAGATAGCAGGGGGAATTAAACCCTGATCTTACAGCTAGTGTTGAAAACCAATTATGCCAACGGCTATGCTACTGCACTGCCCACTAATCAGATTTCCTTTCAAATTTCCACTGGAATTGAACTGATAAGATTTTAAATGTGTAATTGCCATTGATTTTCAAGAGTACAATATATGAAAAGAACTGATTAGAGTATGAATGAAATATAATTTACTTCCAAGTATTTGTCAGGGAGAAAGTATAACAGTGCATCCTCACTTCTGAATCAGATAACAATATGTCAAGGCTCACTCAAGGACCAGAACACACACTGGAGGTTGTTATTTCATTGGAGCACTGTGGTAGTCTTGCATTGTTGGAGATGCCACATTAGGATAAATGCGATTAGGTGACTGGAATCAAAGACCGGCGAATTGTTTGGCAGCAGGCAAGTTCCATTGTAAGCAACACAACAATGAGAAGGATGAACTGCAAATCAAACGCACAAGAAATTATGCAGATGCTGGAAGTCTTGTGCAATACACAAAGCAATGAAGGAGCTCAGCAAGTTGGGCAGCATCTATGGGGAGGTCTTGCTGAACTGTCTTGGTGGGCTGAGACCCTCCATAGATGCAATAGCTATTGTGGAGAATGAACCCAAGTGTTGTTTTACATTACAGAGAATTTTTAAATCAATAGCTTTCCTAACAATGAAAGTCAACAAACGAATGTTCATGTCCTGCTCTAAGGATTGAGTCACCGTACAGACTACCCTAGTTCCTGCTGAACTTTGTGACAGTATTGGAGCAGATCACTTCTGAGCTTCAGTGGCCTTTGCTCATTTCATTCTCCCTCAAACATGTCAACCGAAACTGTTCTTATCCTAACTTTCACCAAGTTCTTTTCACTGGGACTTATGGGAATTGAAACAGGAGTTCAGTGTTCTGCATGACCGTCTGTTAATGAGAGGATGAAATGGAAGTTGGCCTTGAATATAGTGAAGTAAAGTCCAGAAGTAATGAGGATATAGTTTTGAATCAAAGGGCAAGGCCAGTGATATTATCATTCTAGACTTATGCAGATACTATTTCTAGTATTTTCGCCCGTAAAGGGTCATCTGGCTAATGGCCTGTGAAGGACAATTTGAAGGGATTATATTCCAGGGTTTTGGTTTGGGGAGGCTGGAAAATAGGAAAGTAACTAACAAGAAAATAAATGTTTCATAAATTGAGGGGTATAGATACGGTAAATGCAAGGAGATTTTTTTTCTGTCTGAGGTTGGGTGAGACTAGAATCAGAGGTCATGTGTTAAGGGTAAAAGGTAAAATGTTTAAGGGGAAACGCCACTGAGGGTGGTGCGAATGTGGAATGAGCTGCTGGTGGATGTGTGGATCTAGGTTTGGTTTGAGCACTTAGGGGATGATTGGAAAGGTACGCGAATGGGTGAGGTATGGAGGGCTATAGTCCAGGTGCAGATCGGTGGGACTAGGCAGAATAACAGTTCAATATCGACTAAATGGTCCAAACGGCCTGTTTCTGTATTGTAGTGCTCTGTGACTGCAGTATAATCTTACAAACTCCTCAAATAATAGTGAATTTACTTCTGATATCTTACATTTTGAGTATGTAAG
The DNA here is from genome assembly GCF_030028105.1 of Mobula birostris. Classification (NCBI taxonomy): domain Eukaryota; kingdom Metazoa; phylum Chordata; class Chondrichthyes; order Myliobatiformes; family Myliobatidae; genus Mobula; species Mobula birostris. The sequence goes on along the minus strand of NC_092387.1, from coordinate 56,612,129 downwards.
CATCCAGCAGTGAAACAGTTAGAAACATAGAAAATGCACAGCGCAGTACAGGTCCTTTGGCCCACAATACTGTGCTGAACATTTACGTACTTTAGAAATTACCTAGGGTAACCCATTGCCCTCTATTTGTCTAAGCTCCATGTATCTATGCAGGAGTCTCTTAAAAGACCCTGTTGTATTTTTCTCCACCACCGTTGCTGGCAGCCCGATCCATACACTCACTACTCTGCATTTTTAAAAAAAAACAACTTGCCCCTGACATCTCCTGTGTACTTCCAAGCACCTTAAAACTGTGCCCTCTCATGCTAACCATTTCAGCCCTGGGAAAACAAGCCTCCAATGCCTCTCATCATCTTATACACCAGTTTTACAGTGAGCTTGAAAAAACTCTGTGATTAGTTATCGATGTGTGGTTTTAACAAAATAAAACACTGCATTTGTTAAGTTACTTTGTAGGTCTTGGTTCTGTGGAAACCTGTAGAGTTTCAGAAGTTTACTGTGTAGGAACAAAATAATTTTAAGTTGTGATTGTACTGCTTTATCACCCTTTAAGTTTGCATAGCTTTGTCCTTCAATATATTATCTTAGCAATATACATACACCTCAAATGTTTGTGCTTCATCACTTCCCAGCTTCTCACTTCATTCCTCCCCCCTTCAGCTGGCTTCACTTTTCATTATTCAGCTTGAACTCCTTCCCCTTCTCCCTTCTTCCATTCCCCACACTGGCTCTCTGCTTATTTCTTCTCGTCATCTGCCCATCTCCTCCTCATGATACCCCTCCTCCTTCTCTTTCTCCCATAGTGCAGTCTCCTCTCCCTTTAGATTCCTCCTTCAGCCCTTTACCGTTTCCACCTATCACCGCCCAGTTTCTCTCTTGATCTCCACCCCTACCCACCTGGCTTCACCTAACACCTAGCTGTACTCCTTCCCCTCCCCCTGCATTCCATTCTTATTCTGGCTTCTTCCCCCTTCCTTTCCAGTCCTGGGGAAGAGTCTCGAAGCACTGACTCTTTATTCCTTTCCATAGATACAGCTGATCTGAGTTCCTCCAGCTTTTTGTGTGCACTCTGGATTTCTAGCATCTGCAGAATCTTGTGTGTTTATAATTATGTGCTTCTCTAATTTTGACCCCTTACTCATCTTCAACCATTAATTAGCAATGAATGACTGTGCTGTCAGTTTTCAGAGCTCTATGTCCTTTCAATATTGCCTTCCTACTTTAACTCCTCCATGAAATCCTTATAGAATTTACAATGTTTCTATGCTTTTGGCCACCTAACCACTGTTTCTAATATATTGGCATTGTCAACTTTTGGTTCCAGTCAACTCCCTTATAGTGCTTTTCCATGCCCCCTCTCTAAAAGCCTTCTAAAAACCAAATTCTTCCTCTGTGTGCTATTAGCCAGATTAGCTTTGATAGGGGAAAAGGTGGTTTGGCATATCGTTTTCCATAGATCCTGTTTTTATTGTACCTGGCACATTGTATAAAAGCACAGCAAATGAGTTTAATTGTTCTGTATTGTAGTGGTCCTGAGAAGTCTGCACAAGCCAACAGAATGAATATTATGTTCTCAGAGGTTCTATAAATCAACTTCTATTTAAACAATGCCAACTTTTCTCTGGAAGAGTGCTGGCTGCTAAATATTTTGCCATGTTATTATTTAAATCTATCTTGGATTACAGTAAAATTTCAGAGTAGTTTTGGCCTTGTCGTCCTAAACTGATTTCATTGTTTTACAGCTTGAGTGAAGCAGCCACCAACCTCCCAAAACTTAGTTGCCTTCCCAGTTCTCCCAAATACACTGGCTTTTACTACAGATAAACTTGGGCAGTGGCCCAAGAGGCTTGTTGTCTCTAAGCCCAGATCCAAGAGCGTTTGCACATAATGAGCCTGAAGCCACTTTTCCTGATGTTTCAAATCTGTTGTTTGCAGCTATGAATACATCAACAAAACAGGATTCTGCTCTTTCCCTTTCCCTCTCCTGAACACAGATACACTGTGGTACTCTTGCAGTTCCTTAAATGGTTTCTGATTAGATTACATTTTGGGAGAAATAAGTTTTGGAAGCGATTAATTACATTGCTGATTCCTTGAAATCCACTGGTTTGAGATTGGAGAGGAAATTGCTTGAAACATGCAGCTTCCAACGGCTAAATCATGTTTTAGCTTGAATATGTATTTTTGGCTCATGACCATCACTGCTTCCTTCACATCCAGTCTCAGAACGGCTTACACCTGGGGCTCTTTAACCCTGCTTGTACTAACATCTCAAAACTGTTGTTGCCCCAAATTAGTAAATGTTGATGGGTGGCGTTAATCTTGCTCGAGGTGGATTATTATTATTATTGCTCACCTGTTGACACCAGCCACAATTCCATTTATGATCACATTTATTCTGCAAGAGACTGACTTCTTGAAGTGAACTTAGAAACTCCATCTCAGGATTTTTATTAAGTGTTCATTTTATGTTGTATAACCTGTCATTTCGAGTCTCGTAATAGTCTGCAGACTATGCACGAATATCTGTTCTCTCCTGTTAGTGACTAGAGCCCAGAGGGTTCCTGAGTTAAAGCCGGCAGCTGAGACTTGGTTTAGATCCATAGCAGAGAGGAAAAGGTTTTCAGTTGTAACATGTCTTTAATGATAAGAATTGCCCCAAAGTGCTTTACAGTTGAACGTCCTTCAGAAATGTTCCTCTTGGACTACAGAGAACCTGGCAGCCAGTCTCTGAACCGCAAGATTTTTTAAAATAGCTACATAACAAACAATCTGTCTTTTGACATGTTGGCTTAGGGATATAGATTGAGCAGGGCAACATAAAGAATGTGCTGTATTTCTTCTTGTTTAAAATGGGTACATGGGGTAATCTCCAGTACTTCATCCAAAAGATGAAGCTTTTGATAATCTTAACATTTTCTCAGTGGTTGTAATTTGCTGTATTCCGTAACTGGTGTATGGTTTATTTAATTCTTCTGTCCCATAGCACAGTGTTTCTGCTCTGTTCGTGCATTACCAAGCAATGAACCAAATTGCACCCCCATTGATCTTCTAACTATATATACTGGGCTCAGTAAAATTTTACAGCAGAACTTGAATCGTTCCTGGTATCAGAAACCTGGGGAACATCCTGGCTTTTCCTTGTCTGGCCCTTTCTACCACATTACACAACCCACATACAAAAACAGTGAATGATCAGCTACACACACAAAATGCTGGACGAATTCAGCAGGCCAGGCAGCATCTGTGAAAAAGGGCTCGTTCTCCCAATCTGCGTCAGGTCTCATCAGTGTACAGGAGGCCACACTGGGAGTACCAGACACAGTATATGACCCTAACAGACTCACAGGTGAAGTGTCACCTTGCCTGGAAGGACAGTTTGGGGCCCTGAATGATAGTAAGGCAGGAGGTGTGGGGGCAAGTGTAGCACTTGTTCTGCTTGCAAGGAAAAGTGCCAGAAGGGTCAGTGGGTAGGGACGAATGGAGAAGGGAGTTGCGTAAGGAGCGATCCCTGTGGAAAACAGAAAGTGGGGCGGGGGGGGGGAGTGAAGAAAATGCTTGGTGCTGGGATCCTGTTGGAGATGGTGGAAGTTACGGAGAATTACGTGCTGGATGCGGAGGCTGGGTGGGGTTGTAGGTGAGGGCAAGAGGTTGGGTGGCAGGAGGATGGGATGAGAGTTGACGTGTGTGAAATGAAAGAGATGTGGTTGAGGGCAGCATTGATGGTGGAGGAAGGGAAGCCCCTTTCTTTGAAGAAGGAGGATATGTCCTTCATTTTGGGATGAAAAGGCTCATCCTGAGAACAGATGCAGCAGAGATGGAGGAATTGAGAGAAGGGGATGGCATTTTTACAAGTAACAGGATGGAAAGTGGTATAGTCCAGGTAGCTGTGAGACTCTGTAGATTTATAATAGGCATCAGTAGATAAACTGTCTCCAGAGACAGAAACAGAGAGATCAAGAAGGGGGAGGGAGGTGTTAGAAATGGATCAGGTAAATTTAAGGGCAAGATGGAAGCTGGAGGCAAAGTAGATGAAGTCGACGAGTTCTGCATGGGCACAAGAAGCATCACCAAATCAGTTGTCGATGTAGTGTAGAAAAGTGGAAGACGCTACCGTGTAGTCTTGGAACACAGACTGTTCCACGTAGCAGACAAAAAGTTAGCCATAGCTGGGACCCATGCATGTGCCCATGGCTACATCTTTTGTTTAATGGAATTGGGAGGAGCCAGAAGAGAAATTATTATGAGTGAGGATGAGTTCCGCTAGATGGAAGAGAGTGGTGGTGGAGGGGAACTGATTGTGTCTGATATCCAGAAAGAACCAGAGACCTTTAAGGCTTTCCTGGTAGGGGACTGAGGTATATGGGGACTGGACACCCACAGTAAAAATAAGATGATAGGGACCAGGGAACTTGAAATCATTGAAAAGATCCAGAACGCGTGAAGTGTCACGGATGTAGATCGGAAGGGACTGTACGCTTGCCTCGCCTGCTGAGTTCCACCAGCATTTTGTGTGTGTTGCTTGGATTTCCAGCATCTGTAGATTTTCACTTGTTTGTGAATGATCGGCTAACTTGATTTGGTATTGATATAATGGATTTTTCTAATTGCTTTATTATTGCACATGTACTGATATACAGTGAAATGCATTGGTTTGCATTAACAACCTAAGAAAGTGCTCGGGCAGCCCACAGTTGTCACCCTGCGTCGTTCCTGCACCACAATGGTCAACAGAACAACAGCAGTAACAAAACAATAACAGCAAAACAACTTCTTCCCACTCACTCACCCACAACACATACGCAGTCCTCCAAACCCAGGACAGGACACCTCCAGGCCTCTAGTCTCTAGAGGATTTGTGCAGATATTGGGCCTTCGACTTCCCGGTGGACTTGCAGACCCAGAGCTTCGGTCCTGGGCCACTCAGACAGCTCATTCCATAGATAAGTACACTCTTGTACAAAAGGAAAATAGAATTCAAAATATAGTTATAGTTGAACTGAAATTGCAGTGCAAGTAGACAGATCATGTAAAGATCAATGAGTTAAATTTAGATAAAGAGCTGACAGTGTGGCTGGGGTGAAAATAAATGATGTTGAAAGTTTAAGCAAATCCACTGATAGAAAAGTTGTGAGTGGTGGTAAAAATCTTCTGAGGTGTATATATTTCAATGCTAGGAGTATTGCGCGGAAGGCGGATGAGTTGAGGGCGTGGATTGACATGTGGAATTATGATGTCGTAGCAATTAGTGAAACTTGGCTACAGGAGGGGCAGGACTAATATTCCAGGGTTCCGATGTTTCAGATGTGATCGAGGCAGAGGAATGAAAGGTGGGGGAGTAGCATTGCTTGTTAGGGAAAATATTACAGCAGTGCTCAGGCAGGACAGATTAGAGGGCTTGTCTACTGAGTCCTTATGGGTGGAGCTGAGAAACAGGAAAGGTATGGCCACGTTAGTGGGATTGTATTACAGACCACCCAATAGTCAACGAGACTTGGAAGAGCAAATCTGCAGAGAGATAGCAGGCAACTGCAGGAAACATAAAGTTGTGGTGGTAGGGGATTTTAATTTTCCATACATTGATTGGGACTCCCATACTGTTAGGGGTCTAGATGGTTTAGAGTTTGTAAAATGTGTTCAGGAAAGTTTTCTAAATCAATATATAGAGGGACCAACTAGAGGGGATGCAATATTGGATCTCCTGTTAGGTAACGAATTAGGGCAAGTGACAGAAGTCTGTGTAGGGGAGCACTTTGGTTCCAGTGATCATAACACCATTAGTTTCAATTTGATCATGGACAAGGATAGATCTGGTCCTAGGGTTGAGGTTCTGAACTGGAAGAAGGCCAAATTTGAAGAAATGAGAAAGGATCTAAAAAGCGTGGATTGGGACAGGTTGTTCTCTGGCAAAGATGTGATTGGTAGGTGGGAAGCCTTCAAAGGGGAAATTTTGAGAGTGCAGAGTTTGTATGTTCCTGTCAGAATTAAAGGCAAATTGAATAGGAATAAGGAACCTTGGTTCTCAAGGGACATTGCAACTCTGATAAAGAAGAAGAGGGAGTTGTATGAAATGTATAGGAAACAGGGGGTAAATCAGGTGCTTGAGGAGTATAAGAAGTGCAAGAAAATACTTAAGAAAGAAATCAGGAGGGCAAAAAGAAGACATGAGGTTGCCTTGGCAGTCAAAGTGAAGGATAATCCAAAGAGTTTTTACAAGTATATTAAGAGCAAAAGGATTGTAAGGGATAAAATTGGTCCTCTTGAAGACCAGAGTGGTCGGCTTTGTGCGGAACCAAAGGAAATGGGGGAGATCTTAAATAGGTTTTTTGCGTCTGTATTTACTAAGGAAGCTGGCATGAAATCTATAGAATTGAGGGAATCAAGTAATGAGACCATGGAAACTGTACAGATTGAAAAGGAGGAGGTGCTTGCTGTCTTGAGGAAAATTAAAGTGGATAAATCCCCGGGTCCTGACAGAGTGTTCCCTCGGACCTTGAAGGAGACTAGTGTTGAAATTGCGGGGGCCCTAGCAGAAATATTTAAAATGTCGCTGTCTACGGGTGAAGTGCCGGAGGATTGGAGAATGGCTCATGTTGTTCCGTTGTTTAAAAAAGGATCGAAAAGTAATCCGGGAGATTATAGGCCGGTGAGTTTAACGTCAGTAGTAGGTAAGTTATTGGAGGGAGTACTAAGAGACAGAATCTACAAGCATTTGGATAGACAGGGGCTTATTAGGGAGAGTCAACATGGCTTTGTGTGTGGTAGGTCATGTTTGACCAATCTGTTGGAGTTTTTCGAGGAGGTTACCAGGAAAGTGGATGAAGGGAAGGCAGTGGATATTGTCTACATGGACTTCAGTAAGGCCTTTGACAAGGTCCTGCATGGGAGGTTAGTTAGGAAAATTCAGTCGCTAGGTATACATGGAGAGGTGGTAAATTGGATTAGACATTGGCTCGATGGAAGAAGCCAGAGAGTGGTGGTAGAGAATTGCTTCTCTGAGTGGAGGCCTGTGACTAGTGGTGTGCCACAGGGATCAGTGCTGGGTCCTGTGACGAGAATACACATAAATTAAGATGTTTGCTGGCCTGGGCTAGCACCAGTGGCATCAGCAGTTGGTCTGCCACTTGTCCTCAGGGGGAGGGAGAGATAAGGAACACAATGAAGCAGCATTTGGAGATGTTAATGAAGGAGCCATCAGTCTGGGTATTGTCAAGATCGGCTCCCCCTTTGAACCCTGAACTGTTTGAAGTGATGGACAGGCAATTTGGAGATGTGTAATGAAGGGACGGGAGAGAGAGCTGTCTAGAGCGGCTCCCCCTTTGAACCCTGAACTGTCTGAAGTGATGGACAGGCGATACCCCAGCAGGGGGATAAAAAGGGAGAGGTTCACTAAGGCAAGACACCCACGACACCCGAGGTAACGAGACCCTGGAAGCGGTGCGCCTCTCACAAGTCGGTGGGAAGTACCGGGCCATAAATGTACAGGGTGGAAAGGTACGATCAGCGGGAACCCGGTGTGTGTCCACCCTTGCTTGGGTGCCGGGTTCACTGCAGAGTATTGACCGCATCTGGAGGAGGGGTCACAGTCGGTGACCTCAGGTGACATCACAAAGGACTCGCCCGAAAGCTGCTTGTGAGCAATATCGCAGGTCTGTGTGTGGAAGCCGTTTCGAATGATCATTCGTTCTTGTTCTCTCTCCTTCCCCCCACATTGTCCATCGCCATGGCAACGATTACTGCGAACTGAACTAAATTGAACTGGACTTTGTGTCACTTTGAAATTCTAGACAACGATAGAGCTTGATTGATCCTGTTATCTTAATTCTGTGCACAGGTGTGTTTATCATTGCTGAACTGTTGCATTTATTATCCTTTCAATTACTGTGTTGCTTGTTTCTTTAATAAAACTTTCTTAGATCTAGTAATCCAGACTCCAACTGAGTGATCCATTTCTGCTGGTTTGGCAACCCAGTTATGGGGTACGTAACAGTCCATTGTTATTTGTCATCTATATCAATGATCTGGATGATGATGTGGTAAATTGGATCAGCAAGTTTGCTGATGATACAAAGATTGGAGGTGTAGTAGACAGTGAGGAAGGTTTTCAGAGCCTGCAGAGGGACTTGGACCATCTGGAAAAATGGGCTGGAAAAATGACAGATGGAGTTTAATACTGACAAGTGTGAGGTATTGCACGTTGGAAGGACAAACCAACATAGAACATACAGGGTTAATGGTAAGGCACTGAGGAGTGCAGTGGAACAGAGGGATCTGGGAATACAGATACAAAATTCCCTAAAAGTGTCATCACAGGTAGATAGGGTCGTAAAGAGAGCTTTTGGTACATTGGCCTTTATTAATTGAAGTATTGAGTATAAGAGCTGGAATGTTATGATGAGGTTGTATAAGGCATAGGTAAGGCCGAATCTGGAGTATTGTGTTCAGTTTTGGTCACCAAATTACAGGAAGGATATAAATAAGGTTGAAAGAGTGCAGAGAAGATTTACAAGGATGTTGCCGGGACTTGAGAAACTCAGTTACAGAGAAAGGTTGAATAGGTTAGGACTTTATTCCCTGGAGCGTAGAAGAATGAGGGGAGATTTGATAGAGGTATATAAAATTATGATGGGTATAGATAGAGTGAATGCAAGCAGGCTTTTTCCACTGAGGCAAGGGGAGAAAAAAAACAGAGGACATGGGTTAAGGGTGAGGGGGGAAAAGTTTAAAGGGAACATTAGGGGGGGCTTCTTCACACAGAGAGTGGTGGGAGTATGGAATGAGCTGCCAGACGAGGTGATAAATGCGGGTCCTTTTTTAATATCAAAGAATAAATTGGACAGATACATGGATAGGAGGTGTATGGAGGGATATGGTCCGTGTGCAGGTCAGTGGGACTAGGCAGAAAATGGTTCGGCACAGCCAAGAAGGACCAAAGGGCCTGTTTCTGTGCTGTAGTTTCTATGGTTCTATGGTTCATTGTACAAGAACTCCATTTAAGAGTCTTGTAACAGCTGTCCGTCAGCATGGTGGTAAGTATTCTCAAACCTTAGAATCTTCTACCTGATGGAAGGAGTGAAGAAGAGATACTTGGGTGGGAGGCCTTCTTGATGATGTTACTATTTTTACAAGGCAGCAGGATTCGAATGGAGGGAAGGCTGCTTTCCATATACACTGGGTTGGGTTGCATTCACAGCTCTCTGCTATTTTTGTTTTTGCATCCTTGGGCAAAGCAGTTGCCATATCAAGTTGTTGTGCCTCTGGATTGGTATGATGCTGTTCAAAAAAACTGGCAGAATTCTTTTGACATGCGCTTCAGGATACTGTTCTCGTATCTTCAGTGGAAGATGGTACTGCTGCCCCTGTAGTTTCTGCTCCTGCACTAGAATTTCGGACCATATTTTGTACCAATTGAGAAATGTGAACCTGGCTGTATTCATGCTACACAGAGACAATTTTACATTAAATCTACATCTAATGTAATGCTGGTGCCTTTCTGAAACTGAATGTTCAACTCTCAATTTGTAGCAAATGCTGTAAAGCAGAGAACACTTCATTGGATGTCCTTGGTACTGGGTAGCAATGCTTTTTAGTGGAATTATCATCCAGTGCCTTTCATAAATAATTTTTTCTTTTTAAATTTCCAGACTTGCCAGATACTCCCGTTGACTTGGTGATCAATTGCCTCGACTGCCATGAGAACCCATATCTTCGCGAGCAACCATGGTACAGAGCAGCCGTTGAATGGGCCAACCAGAATCGGGCCCCAGTGCTGAGTATAGACCCGCCTGATGGTGAATTGGAACACGTCATTGATGCCAAGTGGTCTTTAGCTCTCGGCTTGCCTCTGCCTCTAGGGGAAAGTGCTGGCCGCCTATATCTCTGTGATATTGGAATACCAAAGAAGGTTTTCCAGGAGGTGGGAATCTCCTACCATTCACCTTTTGGCTGCAAGTTTGTCATACCTTTGCACTTGGCATAATCATGGCTCTGTGCAGAAGAAGAAGAAAGTGCAGGTGGTAAAATATTCCCGCAACTGGCAGAGGGAAGTGCATGGTGAAGAGTTTGAAGCCTTAATGGACAACTGACTTGGGTTTAAATGATCTCAATGTTACAGTGAGTTATTTTTTTTAATGCAGGGAAAGCAGTGTCCTGTTGCAACTTGTGCAATACCACATTCCATTAAGGGATGGTTGTGCTCAAGGCGGTTATAGCTTTGCAGTTGAACCATGTCCGTATGCAAGTTACTGTGTTTTTTTTATTGAGAAAACAGTGCATAGTACTCTTCATAGCATTTCTGAATTTGTTAAGTGTATGAAAGGGCACCAACAGTGAGATTGTCTGTTGAATAGCCCCACTACTTGTTACTTTCGTGGGGAGAATTGCCATTTTAAGCTTGAGCAGATTTAAAAATTGGTAGGTATTCATTAGGAAAGATAAATAATGGCATTTGCAGTTTTCTTTGCACCATTCAGATGTGGTAGAATAATTTGTTTGTCAATAACAAACAGGTAATGGCTTAAAGTAATTACTTAAAATGCAGCTAATGTCTTTTAGATTTATTTGGGAGAAAGTATCAATTACATGTTCTATTGCTGTCTTGGGAATACACAAATAGCATTATCTTGTGTAGTGCAGATTAGGAAATGTCTTCAGTGAAATGGTTTTCAGCAGTAGTTGCTGTTCCAATCATTCCCAGCTATGGATTGCCATTTGGAATGGAGCCCTGAATAGTACCAACTCTATTTCTCTAGTGGTTGCATGTTAAACCTATCGGGTATGAAATGGCTTTAAGCATAGTAGGCCGTTATAGTAAGGTGGATCTGAAAAATGATTTTGAATGTGATCCAAGCTACAAAATAGTCCTGCATGCGCCTAGGTTGACAGGTGTCAGTTTAATGATTGTACTACATTTGAGGGAAGGATAGGGCTCTGTTTTTGCCAAGTTAAGTGTTTGTGCGCAATTATAATGGAGGAGGAGATAGCAGGGAATCGGTTTGGTAGATGCTGTGTAATAATTACAAGTATTTTCAGTATCAGGGTGTTTTATGTCTGGGAGCAAGCCAAATTCCCAGCAAATGTAGCTGATGGGAGGAAAGAGGACAAAGTGAGGCTGTTTCCAATGTTAAACTAAGTTATAAAACATAGGAGACCCTAAAATAGAGTTCAAAATGTACACAAAGCTAGAGCCAGCCATAAAAACAATCCTTCAATGTGTCCATAATCCAATGAAATATTTCAAATAACTTTATTTTTTTGGCTTGGTTAGAGTAGTAGAGAGAATGGTGGTATTATAAATGAAGACTTTAAAAGGTACACGACAGTGGATCAAAAGTTTTTGTTTCTACTCAAGCTGTGTGTGCCTAAAAGTATTTCAATGCGTCATGCTACTTGCATTCTAGCTACATGGGGTTCCAAGTGTTGTGTGCTCATTAAGTGAAAAGGTAGACAATTTTGTTATTTATGCTAGCTATCGGAATTGCACACAATCCAATCATTGAAAGCACATTTTTTTTTTTGTGTGGATCAGCTTGTTGTTTCTCACCCCTCAATTTGTACTCCCATCACAGGTTTTGCTTGGACAATCGTAACCTGTTCTCTATAAATTTGGGAAATAGAGGAAGAGAGGTAACTTCTGAGAATCGTTTCTGAATGATTATGACAAATACTGAACAACAGTCAAACTCAGAAATGCAACTTGAATGGCAGAGCCATCAATGGCATTACGTTTTTCTTCAGAGACAAATATAGTCTCAGCATTAATACTGACATGGCCCTTAAAGTGAGGGTACTTTGGTTTCCCCTCAAGTCCTAGGTGGCAAAAGTTTGCTAATATTGCATGTATTAATATTTCTAGAAACTGATGAAGATGTTCTGACTTTAACTTGCCAAACTGTTCAAAAGGTCTCTTTAAATAATTTCCCGTTGGGATGCCTATGTTTGCATGATATAGCCCTCATATTATTGATCGAAATCAGAGAACAATGTTGATAATTACTTTTCGTAGGTCAGAGGACCTTGGATGTTCGTACAAAGTAGTAATATTTAGAACCAGGTTAACTATTGATGCAGAAGTATTTCTTACTCCTTGTGTGCTTCCTGTCTCCTGAAGGTACAATGGTCAAAGGATTGGAAGGGTTCAGCAAGCAGCATAAAATGCGCAGTCACAAAGTATCTGTTTACCAAGATGATTCTTAAGTTGATAGTTACTTCTGATGGGTAGGGTACCATGGCAGGCAGCATGGGAGCTGAAATAATACATGTCCTTAATTTTATGATGTTTGGTTTCAATCTTTGTTATTAGAATGTTAAGATTTAAGATCTTGGTATCATTTTATCCTTAAGGGGCTAACACAGTTGTTGCAGTTTTGCTCGTGTTGTGAATACCAGGATCACCACCAGTGAACATGTCTCTTACAACCAGAAGTGCAATATTTCAATGTAGAACCTGGTTTAATGTTTGATTTTAATTCAACTCACCTTGGTCTTTTTTTTCCATTTAAGTCAATACTACTGCAACAATATACCTCTTTCTAAGCCTCACGTTTGCCGGCTGTCCACCATAATCAAAAGCTGTTGAGATATCATAATTGAGTACAATAGTGAATTTTTTTTTATTGGGTATATTATAGGTTTTTTTTGTAGCAGTGAGGGATTGCTGCATTTAATGGACTAATACCTGTATAAAATTCAATTTGACATAGAAACAAACACAAAGGCTACTTTTACCAATGTAACTGATTTTGGGGTGGGGGGGAAGGAACATTGACTTTTGATACATAAACTGGGGAAAAAAGCTGTATAAATCTGCTTAAAGGCCTTTCAAAAGCACTTTGGCATTACACCTGTAGAAAGTCGGGATCAAACATTGTCAACAGTGCTGAATATGTACTTCCAATGAAGCAAATGCATAATTCCATTGGGATGGAGCTTTTGTGTGCGAGGACTTTGATTTTGGAAGTATAGCTAGCAGGAATCCTTAACACTTAAGTCCTATTTTTAAGAAAGTATCTCATTGTTTGGCTTAATTTTCTTTGTACAGATTATTTTGTACCAATGCCTACGTAAATTTTCTGCACCATGACTATCAGAAAGCTGGTGTAGTAGTGGAGTGCCAATTTCTTTTCAAGAAGAAGCCAGATTCATTGACAGGTTGCTTCAAGAATGACTGCAATGATATTATTGCCTCAATGTGCTCAGTTGCTTGTTCAGTGATGAGCCATATTTAAGTATCCTGGTGCTTTTGGAAAAATGTGATGTTCTGTCAAATATTCCACCATGTACTTCAGATAACACTTCAATCTGTAGTTACAGCACCACTATTTCCTTTGTTTTCTGCACCAGAAGGCTATTACACGCTTGAGCACAGTGTACACTTGACCTGGGACAAATTCTGATTTCTCAGCACTGTTGGAGGTCTTTAACAAGTTCCAGAAGTACTGATTCAGAAAAGGAGGAAGGACTTGGCCTTGATTAGTCCTCACTTGTTTTTTTTTTAATAAATAGCTATGGGTATAGATCTTGTATTTAATGGCAGCACTGATTTGAATAGGCAGGGGGTAGGTAAGTCCTATCTTCCACAAAATTTTTAAGTGGTGTATTCTGTCAACTTTGGTGGGAGGTGGTAGACAACTTGATTATCTCTGTAGTTCCTTATACTACCATTGGACAGGTGATCCATGTCAAAGTCCTTACTATGGAAAGTTCTAAAACTTCAACTGAAATCTGGAGGATGATACTAGACAATTGTAAACCTCCCAGGCAATACAGGCAGATCTGATCAATTTTGACTGCCTTTGCCATTTATTGTGGGAGAGCCTGAAGAAGAAAAAGACAAGCTTTACACATCCATCACCTTCCAGTGACCTTATTTGCTTCGGCTGTTGTACAAATACAGATTTAGACCTGGATTTTGCAGATGGCAAAACATTTGCAGGCTCTCAGGAAAAATAAATAGCAGCTTGAAGAATCGCAGAAATAATTTGCCCAAGTTGGGGAGAGAATTGAGGATGTAAAAGTGCTTGGAAGTAAGTTGCTACCTTGCCTTTAAAAACCTGCAAACTTTACAAGTGCATGCAGTTTCCTGTCTTCAAAAACTCTCTCAGCTTTGAGAGGGAAAGCTGCTATCAATATTTTGTCCAGAGCAAAGTGAAATCACTTTAAGCTCTTAACTGCATGAATGAAAGGATCAAAGTTAGTGTTAACAATACTGAAATGTTTCTCTACGAAGTTTAACCTGGTTGCTACAGGTTATGAAACCGTTCCTTTAGTATTTCAGAACTAAGATTCAGTGCTCCTTAGTTATGTTTACATGCATTACAGCTAATACACTGTACTGCCAATAACGTATTTCTCAAAGGAGAATGCCCACCTCCCTTCCTTCAGTAGACAATTGTGAACGTTTAGTGGAAGCTCCCATCCATGCTTCGGGCGCATGATTTAAATATTGAATATTTAAATATTAAATACTGCAGCAATGTTTAAATATTGAGCTGTGATGTGTGTGCATGAACTGCCAGTGCTACTTCACCCTCTCCCTCTTCTGTTTTGTATTGCTGTCGTCAGCGGCTGTTAAAACATCTGTTTATTAGAAGGTAATTATTTAACTGAGTATCAGCTGTCATATAAAGACATTGAGTAAGTTTAGATAATAAGTGGAGCAGGTCACTTATAAGTTGGTTTAAAATGTTGAAGTTAGCTAGCTTGTTGCATCAGGCTCCAGCACATACTGTACCTCTCCATCACTTCAATTTTAAAGGCTGGGCATTTAACTCCAGAATCAGAACTGATGTCATTCTTGGGCTGTAGTAGTCTATTGCAGTTATAATGATACTACTTCATAAGTAATTGTGACTCAGATGTTTTGTGGATTTGTTGCTTTTGATGACTAACATTTTTAAAAGTGTGTTAAATTGAGGAAAAAAATGTCCAAATATGCTCTTGTTTTCTGGAAGAAATGTGATTTCTTTTTGATGCCACCAGAGAAAGTGCTCAATAAAACTGGGAGTTTTCCGGTGGTTGGTCTCGTATTCCTCTTGATGTGCTGCTTGGTGTGGTTCCTGGTGCAGTAAGAAATAAAAGCAAGGAAGTTAGGATGCTCGAAATAAAAAATGAATAGCCACTTAATTGGAATGTTACAAACAAGTCCAAAGCTTACTAAAAAGCCAATCAATTTCTCTTAATTATATTTGTCAAGGAGCTCTCCTCATCTTCGGAGAGAAGAAAACCCTTGGGTTTTCCTTTGATTTATGGATGTGATGAAACTGTAGGAACTCCCAGAGAGAGTTAACCATTGTCCTCTTGACTAGCTTGATTGGAGTTTTACTGGCAATTGATGATTTAGCAGTTCTTTGTTTTTTTTTGTGGGGAGGGAGATAAACAGCTTCGGTATTGCCTTACACTCAGTAGCCACTTTATTAGATACCTCCTGTACCTAAAGGGGCCACTGAGAGTATGTTCATAGTCTCCTGCTGTTGCCCATCCACTTCAAGGTTCAACATGATGTGCATTCAGTGATGCTCTTCTGCACACCACTGTTGTAACGTGTTATTTAAGTTACTATTGCCTTCCTGTCAGCTTGAACCAGTCTGGCCATTCTTCTCTGACCTCGCTCATAAATAAAACGTTTTTGCCCTCAGAACACTGGATGTTTTCTGTAAACTCTAGAGATTGTTGTACATGAAAATCCCAGGAGAACAGCAGTTTCTTAGATACTCAGATCGCCTTGTCAGGCACCAACAATCATTCCATAGTCAACGTCACTTAGATCTCATTTCTTCCTCATTCTGATATTTGGTGTTAACAACTAAAGCTCTTGACTGCATGCTTTTAATGCATTCAGTTGCTGCCACATGATTGGCTGATTAGATATTTGCATTAGCAACCAGGTGTACCTAATAAAGTGGCATCTGAGCATATTTCAAACAGAATCAGGTTTATTATCACCGGCATGTGTCGTGAAATTTGTTAGCAGCAGTTCGATACTATACATAATATAGAAGAAGAAGAAGAAATAAATAAATTTACAGTATACATATAATGAATAGATTAAAATCATGCAAAAACAGAAATAATATGTATTTAAAAAGTGAGGTAGTGTTCACGAGCTCAGTGTCCATTTAGGAGTCAAATGGCAGAGAGGAAGAAGCTGTTCCTGAATTGCTGAATGTGTGCCTTCAGGCTTCTGTACCTCCTACTTGATGGTAACAGTGAGAAAAAGGCATGCCCTGGGTGCTGGGGGTTCTTAATGATGGATGCTGCCTTTCTGAGACACTGCTCGTTGAAGATGTCTTGTGTACTTTGTAAATTAGTACCTAAGATGGAGCCGACTAAATTTATGATCCTCTGCAGCTTCTTTCACTCCTGTGCAGTAGCCCCCCAACAGACAGTGATGCAGCCTGTCAGACTGCTCCCCACAGTACATCTGTAGAAGTTTTGAGTGTTTTTGCTTGCCAGTTCTTGAAATACATGGCTGAATCTACCAATTCAGTGGCCGTAAAAGAGTCAAACTTGCATGAGTTGAGGGACCTGACCCAACCAAAATTGCAGAGTTTTCTTCTCTCCAGAACAATAATGATTTAAAGACAGTTAAATCAGCCTTGAAATGGGATTCCAACCTTCCTCAAATTAATTTTACAGTTCTTTAGATGCTATTAAAATAACATAACTACTGTATAACCATTCCTTGCCAATTGTTCTGCATGCACCTCCATCCCACGCTGAATGACTTTATTAGTTTAATTCTTCCATTTTTATCCTGCTTCGCATTTTTAAAAAAACTTGCAAGACAAGAAAGGGTGCAGAAAAGATTCACAAGAATACTACTGGAACTGGAGAACTTGAGTTATAAGGAGAGACTGGATAGGCCAGAACTTTTTTCCTGGATAGTAGGAAGCTGAGGGTGACCTTACAGTGGTATATAAAGTCATGAGGGGCATAAATAAAGGTGGATTGTCACAGTCCTTTTCCCAGGAAAAAGAAGTCTGAAACTAAATGGCATGCAATTAAGATGAGAGGAGAAAGATTTAAATGGAATCTGAGGGGTAGCTTTTACATATGGAGGGCAGTGGGTATGTGGAATGAGCTGCCAGATGAAGTTGTAGAGTTGTGTACAATACAAAGTTTAAATTATTTGCATAGGTACATGAATAGGAAAGGTTTAGAGGAAAATGGGCCCAAAGGCAAGCAAATGAGACTAGATCAGATAAGGCAACTTGGCTGGCATGGATAAGATGTATCAAAGGGCCTGGTTCCATGCCGGGCACTGTGCTAATCAATTCAATTGGTGCATGTGTTAACTGAGTTCCACATTCTCTTCGCTGTCAGGGTTTAGAAAAAAATGCTCCCTTGTTTCTTTTGGATTTATTTGAGAATATTTTCTAAAATTATCTCTGCATTGTTCTTCCTGAAGAATGAGAATATTCAGGGTACACAGCCTGTAAAGTTGTAATTTGATTTGGGTTGAGAGAACAATATTTATGGCTTTCCTTGCTTGCTGTGAATAAATATAATGTTTTGGTTTGAAACGATGATCAAAACATCCCTTCAGGTGCCAAAAGCATTCCAATATTTATGACCAGTGAATGAAACAGACTCCAGGTATTAATCTAGGAATGATTTTTCCAGGTAAGTGTTAACTATTGAAGTTATATAGTTCAGAAGCACAGGTCTGTTTGGGAAAGTGAAAATATTGTTATAAAGAGGTCATTTTGGGCTGGGAGGGGATTGGGAAGCAGCAGAGAGTTGTACCAGGGTTGGCCAGTTTAGTTATGAAGGGAGACTGAACTGTTTTATTTGGAAGATGTGCTGGGAGTGGTGATCGTGGAAATGATCATCAGATTTAAAAGGTACTACTTGGAGGTCACAAGGTTGTTGACTGAGCAATTATCAGAATCAAGTTTAATATCATTTACAAATGTTGTGAAATTTGTTGCAGCAGCACAGTGCAATATATTAAAAATACAATAAGAAATATTAAAAATTAAATTCCAGTAAGTAGTGCAAAAAGGGAGCAAAGTCATGAGGCAGTGTTCATGGGTTGGTTTATTGTTCAGAAATCTTATTGCAGAGAGGAAGAAGTTGTTCCTAAAATATTGTGTGTGTCTTCTGGACCTGCTGTCTGATGGTTGTAATAAAAAGAAGGCATGTCCTTGGTGATGAGTCTTTGATGATTGCCATCTTTTTGAGGCATCGCCTTTAGAAGGTTTAGTCGATGCTGGGGAGGTTAGTGCCCAGGATAGAGCTGGATGACTATAAAACCCTCTGCAATATTTTGTGATCCTGTGCAGTGGCTCCTCCATACCAGGTGCTGATGCAACCAGTCAGAATGCTGTCCATGGTATGCCAGCTGACATGCACCCAGAGGTTTCTTTGGTGCTCCTTTCTTAATCCATATTCAGCTAAATTACTTGAATATTCACTGTTCAACCAGCAGATGGCAGTAGCTTCTTTATAATGCGAAGCTCATCGGACAAATCTGGCTGTAATGATAGTGTAGCCACAAGACTGCAGATGCTGGAAATTTGGAGCAACGCACTAAGGTGCTGGAGGAATTCAGAGGCTGGGCAGCATCTATGAAGATAGATGGACAAATCCTTTTTAAATCTTTTTTTTAATTTTTCAAAATTACAAACTCAATAACAAAGTTGGTACACAGAGATTGGAAAAATGTTCATCAACATAGATAAAATGAATTTTAAGTAACACAGATATAAAAGACTTCCAAACTCATAATGAGTTTAAACATTAAAAAAGAAATAAAAAGAAAAAATATATATAAACAAAAAAAACCCCAAAAGAAAAAAAACCCAAGAAAAAAAAACAAAACAGGGCTAGACCAGCAGCTTATATCGAACATGTTCAACAATGTCATTAACTCCGCTCCTCTCCTCATATAATTTAAGTTTAGAAAAAAGATTCGGAAAAGTCAGATTACATCATATGAAAATGTTGCATAAAAGGTTTTCAAGTTGCTTCAAATTTAACCAAGAAATCCTATAGTTGTGTAGGAGGGGAGGGTTAGATTGATTGTGGAATAGGTGGGCACATTATTGGTCAAAAGACCTGTACTGTACTGTTCTATGTTCTAACTTTCCAGATGGAAGGTCAGTACCTGAAATATTGATTGACTATTTCCCTCCATAGATGCTGCCTGACCAAACTTCCTGCACCACCTTTATTTGTTGCTGTAAATGTTAGTGTGTTCCAAGTAACCAGTTCTTCTATCCATCTGAAGAAGAATGACAAGATTTGATATGACTGCATCTCTACTTTAGTTCCATGCCTTTTACCTCTAGACTTGGCCACCCTGCCTCAGTCCTCTCAAAATTTGATTTCACCCAAAATTCTACTGGCTGTGACCAAAAGCACATCAAGTCCTTCTCATCCATCACACAAGCTTTGTGAATTTCAAGTTTCTACTATCTGTGGTGGTCTTTTCTTTCCTCTGACCTGCATTCTGTCTTATAATTGTCCATGTTTCTGATATCTTCATGTACACTTAATGGCTACTTTAGAAGATACACCTGTGCACCTTGTTTATGCAAATATTTAATTAGTCAATCTTGCTGCAGTAACTAAAAGTATAAAAGCATGCAGACATGGTCAGGAGGTTCATTTGTTTTTCGGACCAAACATTAACAATGTGATCGAAGTGAGTTTGACAGTGGAATAGTTGTTGGTGCCAAACAGAGTGGTTTGAGCATCTCAGAAACTGCTGAACCCCTGGGAATTTCATGCACAACAGTCTCTAGAGTGTACAGAAAACTGTGTGATAAACAAAAAGCATCCAGTGAGCAGCAGTTCTGTGCGCAAAAATGCCTTGTTAATGAGAGAGGTCAGAGGAGAATGGCCAGACTGGTTCAAACTGACAAGAAGGTGACAGTAACTCAAAAAACCTTGCGTTACAGCAGTGGTGTGCAGAAGAGCATCACTGAACAAACAACACGTCCAACCTTGAAGTGGATAGCCTAAAGCAACAGAAGATCACAAACATAGGCTGAGTGGCCACTACATTAGGTACAGGAGGAATCTGATAAAATGGCGACCACCGAGTGTATAATTGCTGCCATGACATATCTTTAAAAATCTCCATCCGAATCTTCATTTTAAAATGATTCATAAAATGTAATACTTTGAGCAACACACATCAAAGTTGCTGGTGAACGCAGCAGGCCAGGCAGCATCTCTAGGAAGAGGTACAGTCGATGTTTCGGGCCAAGACCCTTCGTCAGGACTAACTGAAAGAAGAGTGAGTAAGAGATTTGAAAGTGGGAGGGGGAGGGGGAGATCTGAAATGATAGGAGAAGACAGGAAGAGGAGGGATGGAGCCAAGAGCTGGACAGGTGATTGGCAAAAGGGATATGAGAGGATCATGGGACAGGAGGCCCAGGGAGAAAGACGGGGGGGGGGGGAAGCCCAGAGGATGGGCAAGGGGTATAGTGAGAGGGACAGAGGGAGAAAAAGGAGAGAGAGAGAGAAAGAATGTGTGTATATAAATAAATAATGGATGGGTTACGAGGGGGAGGTGGGGCATTAGCGGGAGTTTGAGAAGTCAATGTTCATGCCACCAGGTTGGAGGCTACCCAGACAGAATATAAGGTGGTGTTCCTCCAACCTGAGTGTGGCTTCATCTTTACAGTAGAGGAGGCCGTGGATAGATATGGGACGTGGAATTAAAATGTGTGGCCACTGGGAGATCCTGCTTTCTCTGGTGCACAGAGCATTGGTGTTCAGCGAAACGATCTCCCAGTCTGCGTCGGGTCTCGCCAATATATAGAAGGCCGCATGGGGAGCACCAGACACAGTATATCACCCCAACCGACTCACAGGTGAAGGCCTCCTCTACTGTTAAGATGAAGCCACACTCAGGTTGGAGGAACAACTCCTTGTATTCCATCTGGGTCGCTTCCAACCTGATGGCATGAACATTGGCTTCTCAAACTTCCACTAGTGCCCCACCTCCCCGTCGTACCGCTTCTGTTATTTATTTATTTATATACACACGTTCTTTTTCTCTCTCTCCTTTTTCTCCCTCTGTCCCTCTCACTATACCCCTTGCCCATCCTCTGGGCTTCCCCCTCCCCCTTTCTTTCTCCCTAGGCCTCCTGTCCCATGATCCTCTCATATCCCTTTTGCCAATCAACTGTCCAGCTCTTGGCTCCATCCCTCCCCCTCCTGTCTTCCATCATTTTGGATCTCCCACTTTCAAATCTCTTACTACCTCTTTCAGTTAGTCCTGACGAAGGGTCTCGGCCCAAAACGTCGACTGTACCTCTTCCTATGGATGCTGCCTGGCCTGCTGCATTCACCAGCAACTTTTATGTGTGTGGCTTGAAATTTCAGCATCTGCAGGTTTCTTAATGTTTGCGTGTAATACTTTGACTAAGCTTTTGGTCACTTGACACACTATGTGACTTATAGTATTCCTGACAGGAGATTAGGAATGTTCTTAATGTCAAAATGCCACACAAATTGAAGCAAGTAATTTTGGTGTATGACTCTGGGGCTTGTCAAAATAAAAACACCACTTATTTGGTTGAGCAATGGCCATTGTCAGCTGCTTTTTGAAAATAAAGCCTGTCCTCTCATTTGTGGATGCAGCTGACAAGTATGTGAAGGTCACAGGACTTACCCAAATACACTGTAAAATCCTGGCCAGAGGTCTAGAGAATGCAGTGAATTTTGTAGATAATGTCCACTGCAGCCACTGCTTCTCGGTGATCATAGGCAATGAATTTTGGGGGGGGAGGGGTGGATTGGGTTATCAGGTGAACTGTTTTGTTTTAGATGATTGAGATGTGACAGCTGTTGTGACAACCAGAAGTGTAGTCGCAAAGTTCACTCCCGCAAACAGCAATATATCAGAACTCAAGATAATGAGTTGGCATAAATTTAAGGTGATTGAAAGAAGGTATAGAGGGGATGCCAGAGGTAATTTTTTTTTACACAGTGGTGGGTGCGTGGATTGCACTGCCAAGGATGGTGGTAGAGGTGGATATGTTGGGGATATTTAAGAAACTCTTTGATCGGCATCTGGATAACAGAAAAATGGAGGGTTTGTGAGATGAGAGGGTTAGATTGACCTTACAGTAGGTTAAAAGGTTGGTGCAGCACCATGGGCAAAAGAGCCTGTACTGTGCTGTAATTTTCTATGTTCTATAATGACTGGAACGTGTTTCAGTGGTATTGATTGAAATATACCAAAATATTGGAGAAAACTTCCTGGTCGTCTTTGAAATAATGTTGAAGTATATTTTGCACCTGTCTGAGCAGACTTTAGCTTAACATTTCAGGTAAATAACCACACATCTGACAGTGCAGACTCCATCAGTATCACAGTGAAGTGTTGTTGTGGATTTTGTACCTGTGTCTTCTCAATTGGATATCAACCCTTAGAGACACAAATAATGTGCTGTTCTTGATTTCATGGTGTTCAACAAATAAACTTGAATAAATTTTTTAAATTAATTCTTTCCGTGTCTGATGATCTGATCTACGGGTGTCGGAATTGCTGTACTCTAATTTAAGCAAATCTCACATTTCCCTAGAAGTTGATCGAGTCTGGACTGGTGATCGGTCTCAAAAGTTGTCACAAACCCACAGATGATGCACTGGTCTGAAAACTACTCAGATAATCAGCTCTTTTGATTGACTAAGCAAAATGTTAATGGGCCTCTGGTAGCATGGATGTTACATCTAACAATTTTCCAATTTTCAAAGGTACCTCATCAGAGAGAGGACGTTGAGGTTTTAGAGAGAACGCAGAAGAGGTTTACCGGAATGCTGTGTGGATTAGAGAGCATGCATTATAATGAGAGGTTGGACAAACAGGTTATTTTCTCTGGAGCAGTGGAGACTGACAGGAGATCTGATAAAAGGTTTATAAGATTATGAGAGTCATAGATAGAGTAGACAGACAGTATCTTTTTCCCCAGGGTTGAAATATCTAATACCAGAGAACATGCACGTAAGGTGAGAAGGAGTAAGTTCAAAGGAGATCTGAGGACAATTTCTTTTTACACAGTGGTGGGTGCTTGGAATGGACTCTTTGGGGATGGGCGGTAGAAGCAAGTACATTAGGGACTTTTAAGAGACATTCAGTTAGACACAAATGTGAGGGAAGTGGAAGGATATGGACATTGTGCAGGTAGAAGGGATTAGTTTATTTGGCTATTTGACCACTAATTTAATTGGTTTGGCACAACATTGTGGGTGAAAAGGCCTGTTTCTATCCTGTATCTATCTACATTCTGTTACATTAGGGCAGCAATGAAAATCCTCCATCCCTGGTGGTGTTCAGGGTCTCTTCCATTGTGTCAGTAGCTCGATTTTCACTTTTGTCAGTCATTCAAGTTCCAGGTGACACTCAGGAATACTGTCGCACTCAGATGTAGATGGATTCTTCATTGTTGTTTCTATAACAATCTTGTTTTACTAGTCGGGGTTGTTTGCTCTGAGTTGGACCACTGATCCTAGAGGTCCAGCGGACCACTCTTAGTCTGGCCTCTACCCTCTGATCTGTTTGGCATGGGTGATCCTACCTGGAGCCAAAAGCATAATACCCTGACTCCAGCCATGAAAGCTCTCTGGGTCACTGAGACATGTAAGCCTCCAAACCACAACAAGGTTGTAGTCCTCTTTGAGGTCCCTATCCTGCACTGTTCTATTTTCTGTGTTCTGTGCAGTTTGTCAGAACTATTGTGTTTAGTTACTTCAGGTCTCAACAATTCTCTTCTTGTCTGAATCTTTTTTTCTCCTATAAGTTTCAGTCCATTCTAAAGAACTGCCTATAATCCAGATTTAATTGAATAGTGATAATCCACCAGCCCTGATTTATACAGGTTTTTAAACACAAACAACAGGAATTCTGCAGATGCTGGAAATTCAAGCAACACACATCAAAGTTGCTGGTGAACGCAGCAGGCCAGGCAGCATCTGTAGGAAGAGGTGCAGTCGACGTTTCAGGCCGAGACCCTTCGTCAGGACTAACTGAAGGAAGAGTGAGTAAGGCATTTGAAAGTTGGAGGGGGAGGGGGAGATCCAAAATGATAGGAGAAGACAGGAGGGGGAGGGATAGAGCCAAGAGCTGGACAGGTGATAGGCAAAAGGGGATACGAGAGGATCATGGGACAGGAGGTCCAGGAAGAAAGACGGGGTGGGGGGGGGACCCAGAGGATGGGCAAGAGGTATATTCAGAGAGACAGAGGGAGAAAAAGGAGAGTGAAAGAAAGAATGTGTGCATAAAAATAAGTAACAGATGGGGTACGAGGGGGAGGTGGGGCCTTAGCGGAAGTTAGAGAACTGGTTGTTCATGCCATCAGGTTGGAGGCTACCCAGACGGAATATAAGGTGTTGTTCCTCCAACCTGAGTGTGGCTTCATCTTTACAGTAGAGGAGGCCGTGGATAGACATGTCAGAATGGGAATGGGATGTGGAATTAAAATGTGTGGCCACTGGGAGATCCTGCCTTCTCTGGCGGACAGAGCGTAGATGTTCAGCAAAGCGGTCTCCCAGTCTGCGTCGGGTCTCGCCAATATATAAAAGGCCACATCGGGAGCACCGGACGCAGTATACCACCCCAGTCGACTCACAGGTGAAGTGTTGCCTCACCTGGAAGGACTGTTTGGGGCCTTGAATGGTGGTAAGGGAGGAAGTGTAAGGGCATGTGTAGCACTTGTTCTGCTTACACGGATAAGTGCCAGGAGGGAGATCAGTGGGGAATGGACAAGGGAGTTGCGTAGGGAGCGATCCCTGCGGAATGCGGGGGGGGGGAGGGAAAGATGTGCTTAGTGGTGGGATCCCACTGGAGGTGGCGGAAGTTACGGAGAATAATATGTTGGACCCGGAGGCTGGTGGGGTGGTAGGTGAGGACCAGGGGAATGTCGACTGCACCTCTTCCTACAGATGCTGCCTGGCCTGCTGCGTTCACCAGCAACTTTGATGTGTGTTGCTTTATACAGGTTTATTAGGTTTACACAATTTCACACAAAATGTTTTAAATTACAAGTTTTAAGATTTTGAAACTTTTCCCATGACTGTCACCTCTCCTCTACATCACTGAGATCCTTAACCTTCCACCAAATTTGCTCCATCATACCTGACTTTGTAATTGGCTGTGTCTTGAGCTGTCAATGCCATAGCTCTCAAATTCCTGTCTCCCAACTGTTCTGTCTTGCTTCTAAAGATGTATTATTAAACTTAAGTTTTAGATCAAACTTTTATTAGTTTATCTAGCTAGGCCTGGGGTAAGAGATTGCCTGATTATTTTCTTATACAGGTTCACTTGTGTTTGAATAAAGGAAAAACAATTAAAAAAACATTCAAGAGGTCAAACAGCCTCTGTAGAAAGAGAAACAGTAACTGTTTCAGGTTGATGAGGATCAGAGTTGTGCCCTACAGTCTACCTTATCTGTGCTGATCATTTTTGCCCATCTACACTAATCCCATTTGTCTACATTAGAATGACATGCTTCTGTGCTATGCCTATTCAAGGGTCTGTCCAAATGCCTCAAATGTAGTAACCAGATCTGATCCCACCACGTGCATTCCAATGTCAACTGCTGTTTTTGTAAAACAAAATACCTTTCAACTCCCCTATAAACTCTTTGCCACAAAACACACGCACGCGCACACGTTCTGATAAATTGCGCAGAGCACATAGAAAATAAAACAGTACAGGATAGAAATGGGTGCTTTTCTCACAACATTGTGCCGATCAATTAAATTAGTGGTCAAGTGGCCAACTAAGCTAATCCCTTCTACCTACGCAATGCCCATATACTTCCACTTCCCTCACATCTGTGTGTCTAACTAAATGTCTCTTAAAATTGCCTCATTTTTGTACTCCTACTAAAGCAAAAAGAGTTTGTCTCTACTCTATCTTTGCCTCTCATAATTTTAAAACTACTTTTCGGTCACCCATTAGCCTGCTTCCCTCCAGGGAAAGTGTGACCATAAGGCTTAGTAGCAGCAGATGTAGGCCATTTGGCCCATTGACTCTGCTGTACCATTCCATCATGGCTGATTCATTAGCTCCGTTAACTCCATTCTCCCGCCTTATTCTTGTATCCT
This sequence comes from Mobula birostris, assembly GCF_030028105.1. Lineage (NCBI taxonomy): Eukaryota > Metazoa > Chordata > Chondrichthyes > Myliobatiformes > Myliobatidae > Mobula > Mobula birostris. The sequence goes on along the minus strand of NC_092387.1, from coordinate 56,586,062 downwards.
TTGACATCCTTACTAATCAAAAACAAGCCCAGGCTATCCAGTATCCACCATTAACTAAAGTCAATCCAGGCAATGTCCTGGTAAATCTTCTCTGCACTTCACTCAGGCTGTCCCAGAGTGCTTACAACGTGGGCACCTTCCTGACAGTGTAGAGTTTTGACCATTGCTCAAGCAGTGTCAGTCTGCCATTGGGTGGGATGGTAATGTTCTTGGAGCTTTTTCCATCATCTGTTGGATTGTGCTTCACTGCATAGCAGGAGATGAAAGCGACTGCAGAGCTTTGATTTTGTATATTGAACATAAAGATTTAAGATTAGATTTATCTATCACATGTACTTTGAAACAGGGAAAGCACTGTTCAGTGAGGATTGTGCTGGACACCCAGTGTCAACATAGCATGCCTACAACTCGCTAATCATAACTGTACATCTTTGAAATGTGGGAGGAAACTGAAGCACCCCTAGAAAACCCACTAGATCCATATGCCTCCAGTCTCTGCACATACATATGGCTAAGAACCTCTCAACCACTTCTATAACATGTATCCCCTATGAAAATAGAACTTTATAGCACAGTACTGGTCTTCAATGGGCTTCAATGTTGTGCTGATTTTATCATCTACACTTAAGACCAATCTAGCCTTTCTCTCCATTTATCTATCATCCATGTGCCAATCTAAGAGCCTCATGGATGTTCCTCATGAATTTGTCTCCTCCACCACCACCCCTGGCCGCACATTCAAGGCACCCATCTGTTTTTTAAAAAAACCTTGCCCGATGAATCCTTTGATCATCCCCTCTCACCTCAAAATGCACATCCTCTGGTGTTAGACGTTTCCACCATAGGAAAAAGATACCCCCAGTCTATTTAGAACCTAGAACATAAAAAGCCTACAGCACAATACAGGCCCTTCGGCCCACAAAACTGTGCTGAACATGTCCTTACTTTAAAAATTACCTAGGGTTACCCACAGCCCTCTATTTTTCTAAGCTCCATGTACCTATCCAGGAGTGTCTTAAAAGACCCTATTGTATCCACCACCACCACCGTCACTAGCAGCCCATTCCGCGCACTCACCACTCTCCGCATAAAAAAAACTTGCCCAACATCTCCTCTGTACTTACTTCCAAGCACCTTAAAACTGTGCTCTCTTGTGATAGCCATTTATGTTTCTCATTGGTCCTGAGATTATTTACCTCTGTGGTTCCACATACATGTTGAAGCTTCAGCAAATTGGCACCTCATTTGTTAGATGCTGCTCTCTGTATTGACCTCAAGGAATCTACTTTTGGAGGAGAAGAGTTTGGTGGGTAATACCGTTCTGCCTGACCGGAAGTGCACCGAGAGCGGTAAGCGGCGTGAAGGAGTTGGGTGCTTACTGATCTGGCTAACAACAGATGGTGCAATGATCGAGGAACGTGTTTGCAGACTGGATATTGAACTTTTTACTGTTGGACTTCGGCCACATTCCACCGTGATACAACACTTGGCGGCACAGGAGGTCGTTCCTGCCTGTGGCCATCGAATGTGCAGCTCCTCCCGTGGAGGGTCAGACACCCTGAGCCAACAGACTGCTCCTGGACTTATTTTCCATCTGGCATAGTTTTGCATTTTGTTGGGGTTTTTTGTATTGCTATATTTACGCTCTATTCTTGGTTGGTGTGGCTGTAACGAAACCAAACTTCCCTTGGGATTAATAAAGTCTGTCTGTCTATCTATCTAATCCCACCACACATTGGCCCAGATTATGTTGAGGGTAGGTGCTGTTTCCTTGAAAAATCGGTCGTGAATGGTTTCTGTAGTTTGATGCCAGGATTCATCAGTGGCTAACAATTTCAGTTCGACTTCTGAAAGTGGGCACCCATTTCAATTTGACTTCCCATTCCCATGCTGACACGTCGTTCCATAGCCGCCTCTACTGCCACAATGAATCCACACTCGGGTTAGAGGAGCAGTACCTCATTCTGCCTGGGTAGCCTCCAACCTGATGGCATGAATATCAATTTCTCTAACTTCTGGTAGCTTCTCTTTCTCTCTCCCCCCCCCCCACCCTTTCCCATTCCTCATTCTGGTCCCCTTCCCCATCATTATGGAGCCCCTCTTCCTCCCCTTTCTCCCATGGTCTACTGTTCTCTACTTCAGCCCTTCACCTCTTCCAGTAATCACCTTCAAGCTTTACACTTCATTCTCCCTCTCCACCTACTCACTTACCCCTCACCTGGTCTCATCCATCATTTTCCAGCCTGTTCTCCTCCTCCTCTTCTCCTCCCCTCCACCACTTCTTATGCTGGCTTCTTAGCCCTTCCTTTCCAGTTCTGATGAAAGGTCTCAGTCTAAAACTTCAGCTGTTTATTCCTCTCAATCAGGGGTTCCCAACCTGGGGTCCATGAACCTTTTCTTAATAGTATTGGTCCATGTGGGCACGTGGCCAAATGGTTAAGGCGTCTCAGCCTAAAACTTCAGCTGTTTATTCCTCTCAATCGGGTTCCCAACCTGGGGTCCATGGACCTTTTCTTAATAGTATTGGGCCATGTGGGCACGTGGCTAAGTGGTTCAGGCGTTCGACTAGCGATCTGAGGCGGCGTGTTGTGTCGTGTCCTTGAGCGAGGCACTTAATCACACATTGCTTTGCGACGACACTGGTGCCAAGCTGTATGGGTCCTAATGCCCTTCCCTTGGACAACATCGGTGTCATGGAGAGGGGAGACTTGCAGCATAGGCAACTGCCAGTCTTCCATACAACCTTGCCCAGGCCTGCGCCCTGGAGAGTGAAGACTTTCCAGGCGCAGATCCATGGTCTTGCAAGACTAAGGGATGCCTTTAATCATTGGTCCATGGCATAAAAAGGCAGAGAACCCCTGTTCTCTATAGATGCTGGCTGACTGACTTGTTGAGTTCCTCTAGCATTTTATGTGTGTTGCTCAAGAATTCCAGCATCCGGTGTGTAGTATCTGTATTCCTCTGTCTGCCCTAGTGCAATGCAGGAGTTTAGATCTTGTTGCCAATAAACAGGAGAAATCTCATTTACGTAATTACCACGCTTTGCATTCTCAGCTATTGACAAAATATTGGAAAGCAGAAAATGGGATACATTTGCAAAGAACCGTTTCTGAAGTACATTTTGGATATCACTCGGAGCTCTTTCCTCCAGACCTCACTCATGTATGGGCCAAAGAACTAAAATCCCAAAGGAGAGGAGATAATGGCGTTAAGGCGTCAATAGGCATCGAGGGGATAACAACCCAATGGTTTGAGGGATAAAGAGAGCACAGAGATACTGGGTTTGGAGGTAATTGGGATACTTCAGCAAAAGGAGAGAGGCGTTAACAGGTGCGAAAGCTGACCATCTTCGGAGAGGGAGAGGTAATCAATTTACCATGAGTTCGCTCATATTTTGGTTCAATTTAGAAAACCGTTCGAAACCTATGCGTCGGGAGCAGAGTACATATGCAGTCTAAAATCAGGGAAACCAGCAATTTCTGATTTTATTTCAGATTCTCTGCATCCAGAGTACTTTTGTTTTTGTATAGCTGCATAAATTAATTGACATGAAGTTCAAATATACTTTAAAGCGGAGGAAATACAGGTCAACCCGGCTCCAGAGCACCGTTAACGTTATAACCTGGAATTCCTTGTGAAACAGCAGGTTTGAATGATCGTATGAACAACAGATTAAAATAGAGTAAAATTTGAGTTTGCAATTTTAAAAGAAGATACAGATGATTTCAAAGAGCAGTGTGTTATCCTTCCCAATCGTCGGTCGTTCAGTCTGTGCACAATTTTAATCCAATTGAATTCGAGGAGAAATTCCCGCGGTACTGCCCGCTGCGCAGGCGCAGTCTGTGCGAAGTCGCCCTGGACGGGATGCATTATAACTGAAAGTGGTTACATTGTCAGGGAAACTCCGGGGAAAAAAATTGGACGCATTATTGCTGGGGGAGGATTCTAGGTGGGAGTCGGTTTTGGGAATTAATCCAGCGTTAAAATACACTGAAGCCCCTTGGAGTAATCGAAGGGGCTGGGGACTTCTGTAAAAGGAGAATTTAAATAAAAATAGCACTCGAAATATGCTTACAAAGTATCGGGGAGAGTTAGAGAGACAGGACAGTTGTCGGTTGCAATTGCGTGTATATTTCCCGTTACTGTGGACGCAGAAGGCGGGGTATTTCAAAGTGACACTAGAAGAAATAGGAAGTGCCCGGATTTGTTTTCCTAGTGACCGATGCAAACAACTATTTGCCTCTCGTAAAATGTGGGAATATTGAACCCGCAGAGCTGCAGGGTAGTTGTACTGAGTTGTACCCAATCACTGTCTGATCCTGCAGACTGCTTCTGTAATGCCGCGTATGGTTTATTGGAAAGTATTTCTCGGCCTGGTGACTGACAAATGGCTGATTTCGCCACCATCCGAGAGGCTCGTCGGTGCTTGCCTGCACAAGATTGGCAGCATAGGTTGGGGCTGAGAGACAGCTGCTACGGCAGAGAATACCCCCGGTCCCCACCTCTCACTCTCAAGGAGCTGGGCGGCAGCTGCGATGAAGGTTACAATCCAAACAGATCTCCGCTCCAGTTTCAGGTAACGTGCCTTTAATGACTGGGGTCACTATACATTTATCTTCCAGTGGAAAATGTATTCGTGTTGTAACTTTGAGAGTGGCTTGTAATTAAAGGCAGAGATTAACGTAACCATTGTGTCATGTGGGCGTTGCGTTTTCACCGCCCTTGAGCCGAATACTGGAGGCCACTTCAGAGTATTCCAGGATTGTGCCACTTCAAGATTCGAGATTGTTTCTAGTTATTCTTCAGTACACGAGTGTAAAGGAGAACGAAATGATCTAATACCCCGGATCCAATACAGCATAAAAACACACACATTGAGCATAGAGAGCAAAACTTGTAAAACACAGTAAATATAAATACAATCGTATAAAAGCAACGCGCAAGTAACTTATATACACAGACTGATTGTAGGTACATGAAGTGACGTTAGGTGGTGTAGTTTAATAAAGGGTGGAGGTGTTGATCCGTTTGGCGACTTAGGGAAATAGCAGTTTCTGAGTCTGGCGGTGCTGGTATGGATGCTGCATAGCCTCCTCCCTGTTAGGAATGGGAAAACAGTCCAAAGTCAGGGGTGGGTGTGATTCCTCATGGTGTTACTGGCCCTTTTCCGGGAAGTAGGTCACTTGACATTTACAGAACGATAAAGGGATATAAAGGAATCAGCTTTGGAGTGACTGAAACGAACATTTATCACAAATTCAGTTTGCTGAATTGAAATTCTGCAGCCGACTGTGCAACTAGAGCTTGTAAACTCAGCCAGTTCCTTTCTGGTTACCAGCCTCCCCAGCATAGAGGACATCTTCAAAAGGTGATGCCCAAAAAGGCGGCATCCGTCATTAAGGACCCCCATCATTCAGGACATGACCCTTTTCTCATTGCTACCATCAGGGAGGAGGTACAGAAGCCTGAAGACACACATTCAGCGTTTTAGAAACAGCTTCATCTCCTCCGCCATCGTATTTCTGAACGGACAATGAAGCAGCCCATGAACACTACCTCACTATTTTTGTTCTTTATTTCTAATACTTATGTATATGTATATATCCGTATAAAATGTGTGTGTATGTATGTAGATATATATGATTGTAATGTGTGTTTTTGTGTATTGCACTGTACTGATGCTGCAAAACAACAAACTTCACGACAGCTGTGAGTGATAATTAACCCGATTCGGATTCTGAATTTGAATTTGCGGCTCCAGGTTTTTGTTGCGCGCCTTTGTATCAATGTCCAGGAGCCACATTACTACGTTACTTCGTAATGATTCACTGCGTCTGGAACAGCAGGTGCGGTGTTCTGGGAGAGTGGAACTAGAGTGGTAACACATTATCCACAAACCTGATGATCAGTGTTGTAATTCACAAGGCGGTAAATTCAGTGCCAGAGGAGGAGGCGATTGGGGGACAGAAATAAATCTGGGAAAAAATACTGTCAGACTGTATGCCTCATTCCAGGTTTACACCTTATTTGGTTGCACAAGCTGTTGTGGCGTGAATGAAATCACGGGAGAGCGAGAGAGTCACTGGTAGATACAAAGGAGCTTCTTTATTCAATACAACAAGGTACAGCAGGCATCATACGGACGGAGACACTTTCGGTGGAAAGGTCTGCTAGCCCAATGTGGGCTCGATATTTATTTGCTAAACACAAAGGGCAATCCATACTTACAAAGTATAGACAATGCTTTCTTTTGAAGCTACATACAAAACATCACACCACCTGACTTCATCCAGTCCTACCGACGCCGGCATGTCTGGGCTGGTATTCACAGCTTTTAGAAATGCAAGTTAAATCAACAATACATTTATTTGGTATTTTACGTTCTAACGTAGAGGACAATTCATGTTTACAAAGTATAAATAATGCTGCCGTCGAAACTACCTGTAAACTTCACACTTCCATCCCAGAGGCAGCAACAGTGTCTGGGCTAGAATTCTGGTATCACAGCTTTTACGAAATGCATTGTTGTGAACTCAATCCACAGTACTTTGTCAAAGAGCAGAAAACTGGTGGCCATAGTCATTTAAGAGTAAATGAATCATCTACCCAAAAACTCACTCTAACACAAGCCTTCAGGAGCAACGTGGTGTGTGTGTGTGTGTGTGTGTGTGTCTATACGCATGGTGGGAGAGTTGGTGTGTGGGGAGGTGTGCAGAAGCAACATGGTGTGTGTGTATACTGTACACACATTGGGAGAGTTAGTGTGTGGGTGGTGTGTGTGTATACACACATGGTGGGAGAGTTAGTGTGTGGGGAGGTGTGCAAAAGTGTCATACCTTTATTCTTTTTACATATAATAAACTTTGCTCAGTTTATTCTTGGTCCAGCCTTGTCACAGCCGAGCTCCTTCCCGTGTTTATCTGGGATATCTATCGCACTTTCTGACTGGCACTCTCCACCCTGACTTGCTGTCACTGTCCAACATGCTGCCCTGGGTAAAACCAGCCAAATTAATACAATTCAGATTAATTCTCCAGTGGCACAAAAAAAAGGTCAGTTCTCCCAACACCCCCACCTAATAGTTTTGCAGTTTTAGGGCTAGCTTCTGTCTTACCCAGAGTGGTCAGGCAGTTATGACATTTGACGTGCAAAAACTGTCTCAACACCTAAATGTGCTTGAAAATTTGGGCAGTCCCCCACCTCCCAGCTGTTTCAACCCACTATTAGGTAATTGATTTAATTATCCAATCAGTGGCCACTTAATGTAAATATTTAATCATCCAAACATGTGGCAGCAACACAAGGCATAACAAGCATGCCAATATGGTAAAGGGGTTCAGTTGTAGTTCAGGCCAAAGATTGGAATGGAGAAGAAATGTCGTCTAAGTAATTTTGTCCATGGAATGATTGTTGGTGCCAGATTGGGTGGTTTAAGTATCCCAGAAACTGCTGATCACGCACAACAGTCTCTGGAGTTTACAGAGAATGGTGCGAGATACAAAAAAAATCTGATGAGCAGCAGTTCTGTGGATGAAAATGCCTTGTTAATGAGAGAGGAGAGAGGTCAGAGGAGGATAACTAGGCTGGTTGAAGCTGACGGGAAGGTGCCAGTACCTCAAATAACCTCACATTACAACAGTGGCATGCAGAAGAGCATCTCTGAATGCACAACATCTCGAACCTTGTGAAGTAGATGGGCTACAGCAGCAGAAGACCACAAACATACACTCCATGGCCACTTTATTAGGTACAGAAGATAGCTAATCAAGTGACCACTGAGTGTAAGTTCTCCATTAGCATGCACCGTACCCCTTGTCTCAGCTCCAGTACTGACTATGCCGTTTTCTGCTGCAGCACAAGGAGCTCTCCCCATGTGCAATAATGAACTTGTAGAAGACTACTTGCCACTATCTTCTCAATAATACTTAGCATACATACTTAGATAACAAGGCCCACTGTTAGCCTTGACACCTACAATGAATAATTTTGAAAAGATTTATTTATTGTTCATTTTATGATGGAATTAGTAAATAGGGTAATTATTGTAATATGTACTGAGGTATAGTGAAAAACTCTGTGCTGCATACCATCCATAAAGATCATTTCATTACAACAGTGCATTGAGGTAGAAGGGAAAAACAATAACAGGTTGTAAAATATTGCGTTACAGTTACCGAGAAAATGATGTGCAGACCAGACAATAAAATGCATGACCAGTAAAGTCAAAATCAAGTTTATTGTCACCGGTGCAATGAAAAACTTACTTGCAGAAATATCACAGGCACAAAGCATCACATAGTGGCATTCACAAGAAAAACAAATTAAATATAAATTAAACACCAGATTTACAAGAAAGAGCACAATTAGAACAAAAATAAGGCAATTTTCAAGCTTCCTTCTTGGTGGTCTGTTCTGTCAGCCTATTACATCTAGGATTCACAGTACAATAATGCTAATTCATTTTAATGGCTTTAAAGTACATTGTTTACCATAGTAATTTCCAATGCAATTTTCTGGTTTAGAAGGTGAAATCCCAAGTCTGAAACTGTGAGGTAGATAATGAATTTACACTTAAAGTATGAGCAAGTATGATAAGATCCAGGACAATGTTCATCCATCATTGTTTCGTCTTTTCTATTCCAAGCTAATGAGCTTGAAAGAGATCTGTCCTTTTGGAGTTATAGAGAAGTACAGCACAGAAATGGGCCCTTTGGCCCATCTAGTCCATGCAGAAAACATTTAAACTGCCTACTCCCATTGACCTGAACTGGGACCATAGCCCTCCATATCTCTACTATCTATCTACCTAACCAAACTGCTCTTAAACATTGAAATCGAGCTCCCATTTACCACTTGTGCTGGCAACTCATTCCACTCTCTCTGGACCCTCTGAGTGAAGAAGTTTCTCCTCATGCTCGCCTTAAACTTCTCACCTTTTACCCCGAACCTGTGACCTCTGGTTGTAGTCCCACCAAACCACAGTGGAAAACTCCTGCTTGCATTTACCCCGTCTCAACCACACATAATTTTGTATGCCTCTATCAAATCTTTTCGCAATCTTCTATGTTCCAAAGAATACAGTCCTAACCTATTCAATCTTTCCTTATAACTCAGGTCCTCTGGTCCTGGCAACACCCTTGTAGATTTTCTCTGCACTCTTTCAACTCTGTTTACATCTTTCATGTAGGTAGGTGACCAAAACTGGACACAATACTCCAGATTAGGCCTCACCAACATCTTATACAACTTCAACATAACATTCCACCTTCTGTACTCAATGCATTGATTTATGAAGGCAAATGTTCCAAAAGCTTTCTCTATAGCCCTATCTTCCTCTGATACCACTTTCAATGAATTATGAACCTGTATACCCAGATTCCTTTGTTCTACACACTCCTCAATGCCCTACCATTCACTGTGTAAGACCTACAACAGTTGGTCCTATTGAATGCAAAACCTCACACTTGTCTGCATTAAATTCCATCTGCCAATTTTCAGCCCATTTTTCCAGCTGATGCTGATCCCTCTCAAGCCTTCCTCACTGTCCACTACACCCGCAATTTTGGTGCCATCCATAAATTTGCTGATCCAGATAACCACGTTATCATCCAGGTTATTGATATAGATGACAAACAGCAAAGAACTCAGCACCGATCTCTGTGGCACACCACTAGTCACAGGCATCCAGTCAGAGAGGCAACCCTCTGCTACCAGTCTCTGGCTTCTCCCACAAAGCCAAAGTCTAATCCAATTTACTACCTCATCCTGAATGCTGAACAACTGAACCTTCTTAACCTGCCTTCCATATGGGACCTTGTCAAGTGCCTTACTAAGTTTCATGTAGACAACATCCACTGCCTTGCCTTCATCCAATTTCGGGGTAACTTCCTCAAAAACTCTATCGGTTTGGTGAGACATGACCTGCTATGCAAGAATGCATGTTGACTATACTTAATCAGTCCATGTCTATTCGAATACTTACATATCCAGTCCCTTAGAATACCTTCCAATAACTTCCCCACAACTGATGTCAGACTCATCAGGCTATAATTTCCTGGTAACACACATCAAAGTTGCTGGTGAACGCAGCAGGCCAGGCGGCATCTGTAGGAAGAGGTGCAGTCGACGTTTCAGGCCGAGACCCTTCGTCAGGACTAACTGAAGGAAGAGTGAGATATGGATTTGAAAGTAGGAGGGGGAAGGATAGAGCCAAGAGCTGGACAGGTGATAGGCAAAAGGGGATACGAGAGGATCATGGGACAGGAGGTCTGAGAAGAAAGACAAGGGGGGGGGACCCAGAGGATGGGCAAGAGGTATATTCAGAGGGACAGAGGGAGAAAAAGGAGAATGAGAGAAAGAATGTGTGCATAAAAATAAGTAACAGATGGGGTACGAGGGGGAGGTGGGGCCTTAGCGGAAGTTAGAGAAGTGGATGGTCATGCCATCAGGTTGGAGGCTACCCAGACGGAAGATAAGGTGTTGTTCCTCCAACCTGAGTGTGGCTTCATCTTTACAGTAGAGGAGGCCGTGGATAGACATGTCAGAATGGGAATGGGATGTGGAATTAAAATGTGTGGCCACTGGGAGATCCTGCCTTCTCTGGCAGACAGAGCGTAGATGTTCAGCAAAGCAGTCTCCCATTTCACGTACATCTGCTCTCACTCCATCCTCCCGCCACCCCACTAGGAATAGGGTTCCCCTGGTCCTCACCTACCACCCCACCAGCCTCCGGGTCCAACATATTATTCTCCGTAACTTCCGCCACCTCCAACGGGATCCCACCACTAAGCACATCTTTCCCTCCCCCTCTCTCTCTGCTTTCCGCAGTGATCGCTCCCTACACAACTCCCTTGTCCATTCGTCCCTCCTATCCCTCCCCACTGATCTCCCTCCTGGCACTTATCAGTGTAAGCGGAACAAGTGCTACACATACCCTTACACTTCCTCCCTTACCACCATTCAGGGCCCCAAACAGTTCTTCCAGGTGAGGTAACACTTCACCTGTGAGTCGACTGGGGTGATATACTGCGTCCGGTGCTCCTGATGTGGCCTTTTATATATTGGCGAGACCCGACGCAGACTGGGAGACCGCTTTGCTGAACATCTACGCTCTGTCTGCCAGAGAAAGCAGGATCTCCCAGTGGCCACACATTTTAATTCCACATCCCATTCGCATTCTGACATGTCTATCCACAGCCTCCTCTACTGTAAAGATGAAGCCACACTCAGGTTGGAGGAACAACACTTTATATTCCGTCTGGGTAGCCTCCAACCTGATGGCATGAACATCGACTTCTCTAACTTCCGCTGAGGCCCAACCTCCCCCTCGTACCCCATCTGTTACTTATTTTTATACACACGTTCTTTCTCTCACTCTCCTTTTTCTCCCTCTGTCCCTCTGAATATACCTCTTGCCCATCCTCTGGGGCCCCCCCCCCCCGTCTTTCTTCCAGGACCTCCTGTCCCATGATCCTCTCGTATCCCCTTTTGCCTATCACCTGTCCAGCTCTTGGCTCTATCCCTCCCCCTCCTGTCTTCTCCTATCATTTTGGATCTCCCCCTCCCCCTCCAACTTTCAAATCCCTTACTCACTCTTCCTTCAGTTAGTCCTGACGAAGGGTCTCGGCCTGAAACGTCGACTGCACCTCTTCCTAGGGATGCTGCCTGGCCTGCTGCGTTCACCAGCAACTTTGATGTGTGTTGCTTGAATTTCCAGCATCTGCAGAATTCCTGTTGTTTGCGTTTATAATTTCCTGGTTTCTGTTTAGAGCCTTTTTCAAATATTGGAACATTGGCTACCTTTCAATCCTCTGCTACCTCTCCTGTCGCTAAGGATGTTTAAATACCTCTGCTAGGGCCCCAGCAATTTCTGCACTTGCCTCACGAGGGAACACCTTGTCATGCCCTGGAATTTATCCACCCTGATCTGCCTCAGTGTAGCAAACATCTCCTCCTTTGTAATCTGTACAGAGTCCTTGAAGTTGATGCTGGTTTACATCACTTCTATAGACTCTCCCAAGTAAATACAGATGCAAGGAATGCACTTAACATCTCTCCCATATATTTTGGCTCCACACACGGATTACCATTCTGGTCTTCCAGAGGACCAATTTTGTCCCTTGCAATCCTTTTACACTTAACAGATCTGTAGAATCCCTTAGGATTCTCCTTCACCTTGTCTGCTAGAGCAACTAAATGCTTTCTTTTAGCCTTCCTGATTTCTTTCTTAAGCGGTCTCTAACATTTCTTATTCTCCATATGCACCTCACTTATTTCTACTTGCTTATATGTGCTATGCACCTGCTTTTTCCCTTAACCAGGGCCCCAATATCTCTTGAAAACCAAGGTTTCCTATATTTGTTATCTTTACCTTTTATTCCGACAGGCACATATAAGCTTTGTACTCTCAAAATTCCGTTTCTGAAGGCCTCCCACTTTCCAAGTACACCTTTGCCAGAAAGCAGCCTGTCCCAGTCCACTCTTACCAGATCATTTCTGATCCCATCAAAACCGGCCTTTCTCCAACTTAGAATCTCAACCCGCAGTCCAGACCTCTCTTCTTGAATATTTAGTTTGAAACTAATGGCATTGTGGTCACTGGATACAAAGTGTTCCCCTACACAAACTTCTGTTACCTGCCCTGTCTCATTCCCTAAGTGCAGATCCAGTATCACACACTCTCTCATTGGGACTTTTATGTGCTGATGAAGGAAACTTTCCTGACCACATTTGACAAACTCTATCCCAGTATAGGATTCCCAGTCAATATGTAGAAAGTTAAAATCACCTATTATAACAACCTTATGTTTCTTGTAGAAATCTGTGATCTTTTAACAAATTTGTTCCTCTAAATCCCTAGGACTGTTGGGTGGTCTGTAATATAGCCCAATTTATATGGGCATACCTTTCTATTTCTCAGTTCCACCCATAACACCTCACTTGTCAAGTTCTCCCATCTGTCCTAATAGAGCACTGCTGTGACCCACCTTTCCTATGATTCTTCTCACATTGAAATATATGCAGCTCAGGACACCAGTTCACCATGCTCACCCTTTAGATTCCTGACTTTGTCTGAGGCCTTACCAACATCTGCCCCCATAACCTCTCCACTAACTATTCTGACACTCTGGTTCCAAACCCCCTGCAACTCTAGGTTAAACCCCACCGTGCAGCATTAACAAACCTTCCTGCTAGGATATTAGTCCCCATCCAGTTCAAGTGAAAACCGTCCCTTCTGTGCAGGTCCTACCTTCACTGGAAGAGAGCCCAGTGATTCAAAAATCTTAAGCCCTCCCTCCCTCACCAACTCCTTAGCCACATGTAAACTTGCATAATCTTCCTAGTTCTAGTCTCACTAGCACATGGCACAGGTAGCAATTTTGAGATCACAGCTCTGGAGGTCCTGCCCTTTAACTTAGCACCTAACTCCCTATGTAGAACCTCATCACTTGTCCTACCCACGTCATTAGTACCTACATGGACCACGACCTCTTGCCATTTCCATTGTCCCGGGCCCTGGCACCCGAGAGGCAATGTACCATCCATGAATCTTGTTCTCACCCACGGAATCTCCTGTCTGTTCCCCCAACTGACAAATACCCTATCACCAGAGCATGCCTCTTCTCCTCCTTCCCTTCTGTGTCACAGCGGCAGACTTAGTGGCTGAGACCCGACCACTGTGACTTTCCTCTGTTAGGTCAAACCCCAACAGTATCCAAAGTGGTAGACCTGTTGTTGATGGGGATGGCCACAGGAGCACTCTACACTGACTCCTTAACCCCTTCCCCTTCCTGACTGTCACCCAGTTTCCTGTGTCCTGCACCTTGGGTGTAACTACTTCTCTCTATGTCCTATCTATTACCGCTTCAGTCTCCCAGATGATCTGGCTTTCGTCCAATGCCAGCTCCAGCTCCGTATCACGAATTGTTAGAAGCTAGATGCACAGTTGTAGTCATCAGGGACACTGGAGGTCTCCCTGCCTTCCCACATCCTGCAAGAAGAGGGTTCAACTATCCTGCCTCGCATCTCTACTATCCTAACTGAGCAGATATAAAGAAGGGAAGGGAAAAAAAAACATAACCGAGAGTTTTTTGTTTTCTTTGCATTCTCTGACTGAAGCCTCGAAGGGCTAAAGCCTCAAAATCACCACTCTGACTCTGTCTACTCAGACGATGGCCACTGCTCTTGCCCTGCCTTCCTTTATTTTGCTCTTGCTATTCAATCTCAAATGTGAGTTGGTCACTGGTCAGAGCTCAATTACGCTGCCGTAATCCACGGCTCTCTTTTTCTACTCAGACAGCAGACCAGAGTGAAATCCCCTCGTTTCAAATTCTGGTGTCTGGATTGGTCGCTGGTCAAAGCTCAATTTTAAAGACACAGAAACGGCAGATGCTGCGTTATGGAGCAACAAATGTTTTGAGTTGAAACTTGATGCAAGTTTTCGACTGAAATATTCATCATTCCTTTCCCTCCACAGATGTTGTTTGACCTGCTGAGTTCCTCCCGCAGATTGTATATTGTTCTTTTTCGATCCTCGGTTCTTCACCTTGGAAGCCAAGGGCATTTGTTGAAATCAAGTGAAAGAAATGAATTGCTGAATTTTCCTCAGTATAATTGAGGAGGTTGGCTTGTGTGACTGTTGACCTTCAGATGGGAGATGTGATCAAGAAAGCACATCAGCATATTCACTTTTTTAGGTGTTTGAGGAGATTTGGCATGTCCATAAGGATTGCTCCAGATGGAATATAGGAAAAATTCTTATTGATTGCATCTCAGCGCAGTATGGTAACTGCTCTGCTCCTGACCAATGAAATTCGCAGAGTGTGGTAATCACTGTCCCATCCATCACAGGCTCGTCACTTCCTTCCATCTTCCAGGGACGCAGGAAAGAAGCATGGATGGTAGTTTGCCTCCCAGGTGCCAGGGTCTGGGATGTTTCTGATCACGTCCACGATATCCTGAAGTGGAAAGGAGAACAGCCAGAGATCGTGGTACATATTGGTACCAATGACATAGGCAGGAAACGGGAGGAGGTCCTGAAAGCAGACTACAGGGAGTTAGGAAGGAAGTTGAGAAACAGGACCACAAAGGTAGTAATCTCGGGATTACTGCCTGTGCCACGTGACAGTGAGTATAGGAATAGAGTGAGGTGAAGGATAAATGCGTGGCTGAGGGATTGGAGCAGGGGGCAGGGACTCAGACTTCTGGATCATTGGGAACTCTTTTGGGGCAGGAGTGACCTGTACAAAAAGGATGGGTTGCACTTGAATCCAAGAGGGACCAATATCCTAGCAGGAAGGTCTTCTAAGGCTATTGGGGAGAGTTCAAACTACAATTGCTGGGGGGGTGGGGGGCGGGAACTGAACTAAAGAGACGGAGGAAGAGGCGGTTGGCTCAGAAATAGAGAAAGCTTGGAGACAGTGCGAGAGGGAGGATAGACAGGTGATAGAGAAGGAGTGCGCTCGTTCTGATGGTTTGGGATGTGTCTATTTTAATGCAAGGAGTATCATGAACAAAGTGGATGAGCTTAGAGTGTGGATCAGTACTTCGAGCTATGATGTTGTGGCCATTACAGAGACTTGGATGGCTCAGGGGCAGGAATGGTTACTTCAAATGCCAGGTTTTAGATGTTTCAGAAAGGACAGGGAGGGAGGCAAAAGAGGCGGGGGCATGGCACTGCTGATCAGAGATAGTGTCACAGCTGCAGGAAAGGAGGAAGACATGGAGGGATTGTCTACAGAGTCTCTGTGTGTGAAAGTTAGAAACAGGAAGGAGTCACTAACTCTACTGGGTGTTTTTTATAGACCACCCAATAGTAACAGAGTCATTGAGGAGCAGATAGGGAGACAGATTCTGGAAAGGTGTAATAATAACAGGGTGCTCGTGATGGGAGATTTTAATTTCCCAAATATCGATTGGCATCTCCCTGGAGCGAGGAGTTTAGATGGGGTGGAATTTGTTAGGCATGTTCAGGAAGATTTCTTGACACAATATGTAGATAAGCCTACAAGAGGAGCGGCTGTACTTGATCTGGTATTGGGAAATGAACCTGGTCAGGTGACAGATCTCTCAGTGGGAGAGCATTTTGGAGATAGTGATCACAATTCTATCTCCCTTACCATAACATTGGAGAGGGATAGGAACAGACAAGTTAGGAAAGTGTTTAATTGGAGTAAGGGGAAATATGAAGCTATCAGGCAGGAACTTGGAAGCATAAATTGGGAACAGATGTTCTCAGGGAAATGTGTGGAAGAAATGTGGCAAATATTCAGGGAATACTTGCATGGAGTTCTGCACAGGTATGTTCCAATGAGACAGGGAAAAGATGGTAGAGTACAGGAACTGTGGTGTACAAAGGCTGTTGAAAATCTAGTCAAGAAGAAAAGAAGAGCTTACGATAGGTTCAAAAAACTAGGTAATGATAGAGATCTAGAAAATTATAAGGCTAGCAGGAAGGAACTTAAAAATGAAATTAGGAGAGCCAGAAGGGGCCATGAGAAGGCCTTGGCAGATAGGACTAAGGAAAACCCCAAGGCATTCTGCAAGTATGTGAAGAACAAGAGGATAAGACGTGAGAGAATAAGACCAATCCAGTGTGACACTGGAAAAGTGTGTATGGAACCGGAGGAGATAGCAGAGGTAATTAATGAATACTTTGCTTCAGTATTCACTACGGAAAAGGTTCTTGGTGATTGTAGGGATGACTTACAGCGGACTGAAAAGCTTGAGCATGTAGATATTAAGAAAGAGGATGTGTTGGAGTTTTTGGAAAGCATCAAGTTGGATAAGTCACTGGGAATGGACAAGATGTACCCCAGGGTACTGTGGGAGGCGAGGGAGGAGATTGCTGAGACTCTGTTGATGATCTTTGCATCATCAATGTCGACGAAAGAGTTTCCAAAGGATTGCAGGGTTGCAGGTGTTGTTCCCTTTTTCAAGAAAGGGAGTAGAGATAGCCCGGGAAATTATAGATCAGTGAGTCTTATTTCAGTGGTTGGTAAGTTCATGGAGAAGATCCTGAGAGGCAGGATTTATGAACAAATGGAGAGGCATAATATGATTAGGAATAGTCAGCATGGCTTTGTCAAAGGCAGGTCATGCCTTATGAGCCTGATTGAATTTCTTGAGGATGTGACTAAACACATTGATGCAGGTAGAGCAGTAGATGTAGTGTATATGGATTTTAGCAAGGCATTTGACAAAGTACCCCTTGCAAGGCTTATTAAGAAAGTAAGGAGGCATGGGATCCAAGGGGACATTGCTTTGTGGATCCAGAACTAGCTTGCACACAGAAGGCAAAGAGTGGTTGTAAATGAGTCATATTCTGCATGAAGGCCGACCTGCGGTGTGCCTCTGGGATCTGTTCTGGGACCCCTATTCTTTGTGATTTTTATAAATGACCTGGATGAGGAAGTGGAGGGATGGGTTAGTAAATTTGCTGATGACGCAAAGGTTGGGGGTGTTGTGGATAGTGTGGAAGGCTGTCAGAGGTTACAGCGGGATGTTGATAGGATGCAAAACTGGGCTGAGAAGTGACAGATGGAGTTCAACCCAGATAAGTGTGAGGTGGTTCATCTTGGTAGGTCAAATATGATGAGAGAATATTGAATTAATGGTAAGGCTCTTGGTAGTGTGGAGGATCAGGGGGATCTTGTGGTTCGTGTCAATAGGACACTAAAAGCTGCTGTGCAGGTTGACTGTGTGGTTAAGAAGGCATACAGTGCATTTACCTTCATCAATCATTGGATTGAGTTTAGGAGCCAAGAGGTAATGTTGCAGCTAAATAGGACCCTGGTCAGACTCCACTTGGAGTACTGTGCTCAGTTCTGGTCGCCTCACTACAGGAAGGATGTGGAAACCATAGAAAGGATGCAGAGGAGATTTACAAGGATGTTGCCTGGATTGGGGAGCATGCCTTATGAGAATAGGTTGAGTGAACTCAGCCTTTTTTCCTTGGAGCAACAGAGGATGAGAGGTGACTTGATAGAGGTGTATAAGATGAAGAGAGGTGACTTGATAGAGGTGTATAAGATGAAGAGAGGCATTGATCGTGTTGATAGTCAGAGGCTTTTTCCCAGGACTGAAATGGCTAGCACGAGAGAACACAGTTTTAAGGTGCTTGGAAGTAGGTACACAGGAAATGTCAGGGGTAAGTTTTTTACGTAGAGAGTGGTGAGTGCATGGAATGGGCTAACGGCAACGGTGATGGAGGCAGATACAATAGGGGCTTTAAGAGATTCCTGGATAGGTACATGAAGCTTAGAAAAATAGAGAGCTATGGGTAACTCAAGGTAATTTCTAAAGTAAGGACATGTTCGGCACAGCTTTGTGGGCTGAAGGGCCTGTATTGTACTCTAGGTTTTCTATGTTTCTATCTAGTCCACCTTCAGGAAGGCTAATGTTATCATGTCAAGGATTATTCCCATTTCGCTTTCTTTCTCCTGCATTTGGCAGTAGGAAAAGGAGCTTTAAATTCCGGACAACCAGATTTGAGAACAGATTCTCCTCCACTGGTATCACACTTTTGAACCAATCACCTCTTGTACTCTCATTATTCTAATATTGTGATTTTGATTTTTTTTACCACCTCAGATTGTAGAACAATCTGTGCACCATTCTGCTATTTTGTGCTCATTTTTGTATTTATTACCACTATATTTATCCTGAGCTTCATGTGACCATAGGATTTCACATGACAATAAAGTAATTCAAATCTAATTACCTCAGTGTGTTTACACATGTTAATTGCTCCATCGGTTGAGGTAAAAGTGAGGAATCTCCTGTTATTTCATGGCTGTGGCATATTAAGCAACGGCAGTATTATCCATAGGACTGGACTACTGATCTGGAGAGATCAGTTGAATCGCCAAACCTCATTTTGACTACCTGAACGTGGATAGAGAAGGATATTCCTTTATTTCCTCTTGTAATTTTCTTTTCTGCCCCCTTCCAGATTATGTGACAACTGGAAGTTGGTGAGATGAGCAAAGATACATTTATTCCACACGTTGAAGACAGAGATAGTTGTCCATAATCCTACCACCATGGTGACAATGCCCCATTTTCATTGCAATGTCATCCATTACAATACTAATAAATCAGACTGACATAGTAGCTGAACACTGGATACCCAATTTATTGCCAACCCACAGCCTAGTGTAAGGAGATGCAACTTCATAAATGGCTCTCTTTATTGTTTCCACCCACAGGTTATGCATCATAGGAGCCTTGATGGAAATGGCCAGTAATAACAAAAACCCACACAGGATATGTCAAAGGAGTCAGATAATGGCGAAAAGAGAACTGCTGCTTCCTTGGTTACAAACACAGCTGCATTTCACAACTGCACTGGTTTTTATGTCTGTTTCATCAAAATTTCCTGCACGTAATGCTCAGGGTCTGCATAAATGCAGTGCCTGTCTCAACGTTATTAATGTTTCTACTCCTCTTTGTTGTTATTTTCTTCAACGCTGTAATAAGACCGTAAGATATAAAAGAAGAATTAGGCCATTCAGCTCATTATGTCTGCTCCACCATTCAATCATGGCTGATGTATTATCGCTCTCAAATGCATTCTTCTGCCTTCTCCCCAAAACGTTTGATGCCCTGACTAATCAAGAACCTATCAAACTCCGCTTTAACTATACCCAATGTCGTGGCCTCCACAGCTGTCTGTGGCAATGAATTCCAGAGATTCACCACCCTCTGGGTAAAGAAGTAGCTCCTCAACTCTGTTCTAAGGGGACACCCTTCTATTGTGAGGCAACAATCCCTCGGCATTTGAGCTCCTTCAATTCAGGTATCTTGTTCATCTGCAGCTTTGGTTGCTTTGGCGACTCCTGGGTTAGCTGAAAGCTCTGAGATTCACATAAGTATCTCTGCCCTACAGCCACATTTAAAATCTGCATTTTTGATCTATTTGGTGGTTTGGAAGCTCCCTGCTTAGTATCATAGAGTGATACAGCAGATAAACAGGCCCCTCTGCCCAACGTCCATGCCGGCATAAGTTCCATCTAAGCTAGTCCCATTTGGCCCGTATCCCTCTGAATCTTTCTCAGCAATCTACCATGCACTTGTGCATACATGTACTTGCCAAGTTAAGTTTATTATCATTTGCACTTGTCCAAGTGTCTTTTATATGTTGATATTGTGCCTGCTGCAACCACTTATGATGGCAGCTTATTCTATTTATGGTGTTATGTCAAATCATCATTTTGATGTGTATAGTGTCTCAGTAATATCTTCCCATATCAAGAGAAGCATATAGAAACAAAGTATTCTTCTCTTCCTTCAGATTCCACTGGAAAATGCTCTACACCCTTTTAATTTCCCAAATGTGTACTCTGACCAGCCATCAGTCTGCTCTGAACATCAAGTTCCTGTCCTCTTTGCAAACAATTCAGCAACCACATAATCTTACAAGGGATGTGTATCATGTGGCTGATTTATAATCAACTTCCACTTTATTAGGCACACCTGTACACCTGCAAATGTTAATGCAAATGCCTAATCAGCCAATCATGTGGCAGCAACTCAATGGATACAGACACGGTCAAGAGGTTCATTTGTTGTTCAGAATGGGGAGGAAATGTGATCTAAGTGACTTTGACCATGGAATGATTGTTGGTGCGAGACGGGGTGGTTTGAGTATCTCAGAAGATGATCTTCTGAAATTTCACGCACAACTGCCTGTAGAGTTGACAGAGAATGATGCAAAAAATTTTTTAAAAATCCAGTGAGTGGCAGGTCTGTCAGCAAAAGTGCCATACTGGTTGAAGCTGACAGGAAGGTGGCAGTAACTCAAGTAACCATGTGTTACAACAGTGGTGTGCGTTTCTGAATGCACAACACATTGAACCTTGAAGTGGATGGGTTACAGCAGCAGACGACCACACCAAGTTCCACTCCTGTACCTAATAAAGTGGCCACTGAGTGACAGTCAGGATGATTGAGGGATGTGCCATTGTAACTATAGGAGTGTCCCTTCCAAAACATTATCTTCATCCAGCACAAGGTATCTTCACTACTCAAACTGTTTTGGGACATCTTGTGGTTGTGGAAGGTGTTTTGGAAATGAAGATCTTTCACTCTAAACATGAGATTCTGCAGATACTAGAATTTCAGAGCGACACACATAAAATGCTGGAAAAACAACGCAGGTCGGGCAGCGTCGATGGAGAGGAATAATCGACATCTCAGGCTGAGGCCCTTAATCAGGACTGGAAAGGAAGCCAGAGTAAGAAAAGGGTGGAAGGGGAAGGAGTATAAGTTAGCTGGTGTTAGGTGATGGGGAAGGTGAGTGAGTGGGGGAGAAGGGATGAAGTAAGAAGCTGAGAGGTGATAGGTGGAAAAGGTAAAGGGCTGAAGAAGAAGGAATCTGATAGGAGAGGAGAGTGAACTATGGGAGAAAGGAAAGGAGGAGGGGTACCAGAGAGAGGTGATGGACAGGTGAGGAGAAGAGGAAGGATGCAATGTGAACCAGAATGGAGAATGGGGAAAAAAAAGAGAAGGAGAGGGAAGGAAATTATTTGAAGTTAGAGAAATTGATGCTTATACTGTTAGGTAGGAGATTATCCAGATGGAATATTTGTTTTGCTCTTTCATTTTCCCTCTGTGCAGGCGCCTCACTTCAGATCGTAGTACGGGGTGTTGCAAGGATCTAGCCGAGACAAGAGTGGTGGGTTAAGTAGCTGGAGCTTGTGTATGAAAGGGTTAGAGATGATGGGAAGGTGAAGCAAAGGTTCAGAACAATTTCTTAATTTACAGCCAGGGGGCACTCGGTTCCTTCCACCTGCACTGGCTCTTTGAAAAACCTGTCTAATTAGTCACTCTCTCCTTGTTCTTTTCCCATTTTCCTTTGGTTGTTTTTATGGTTGCAAAAACATTTATCTAATTCCCTTCTGAAAGATTATTGAATCTGCTTCCATCAGCTTTTCAGATGGGTTATTCCTCACTTTACTAACTCGCTTGGTAGAGCAAAAGGTTCTTCATTCCCCAATAATTCCTTAGCCAGTTTTTAAATCTGTATTCTTTGGTTTCACATTCTCTAAACCAGGTGCTAGTTTCTCTTTGTTAGTGCCTATCAAAATCATTCAAGATCCTGGCACTGAGGTGTTGCATGGCACAATGGTACAGCAGTTGCCGTTGCCACACAGTTTCAGAACCAGTGTTTTGTCCTGACCGTTGACATCACTTCTCCCTGTGACCATGTGGCTTTCCCCTGGGTACTCTATTTCCTTCCATGTTGCAAAGAGATGGTTAATTGATGACTGTAAATACCCCTAATGTAGTCAGTTGACTGGAGAATGAAGTGGGAGTTGGGCATTGTTAGGGAGAGAGAGAATGGGCAATAGGGAAAATGGGACTGATGCACTGAGTGCTAGCATGAGATTAACTGGCTGAATGGTTGCCTCCTCCCTTGTTATTAAATATCAGAAAGGTAAAAGTATGAAGAAGCTTATAACAGAGGTTTGTTTGAAACTAAACTAGGGAGGGTTTTAATATGCTTTAGAATGAGTATGGTACACTGTAATATAACAAGCTGTACACCTTGTCTCAAATTTTGTTTATGAAACACAGCAGTTATTGAGGAAAGCCAATGAAAAATGTGTTGCTTTGGTTACAGTGGTTACCATAACAACCCACTGGATGATTCAGGGAAATGTCATGAAATACCAAATGATTGTTAAAGGCAGGATTGAGCTGTACTGCTTATCCCGTATAAAATTCCTGAGTTTATACTTTGTACCCTCCCTGGCCCCTTGGAGATATATTGTGTACTGGAACTTGTGTAAAAACCTTTTGACAGCTGGTCATCCACACCATCCACGTCCCACTTTTTAAAATGCAGAAACTGACAGATACTGGAAACCTGAGACAAAAAATACAAAAAAATTGCTGGAGTTAATCAGCAGGTCAGGCAGCATCTGTAGAGGGTAAACTCGTTACATTTCAGATTGATGGACTTTAATCGCAAGTATGTTTGGTTTCTAGTGTTTCTTGATGATGATGATAGGCCATCGTCCTAAAATGCTAACTGTTTCTACCCCCACACATGCTCCTGAGACTGATGGAAGTATCATTAAGGACCCCCACCACTCAGGGCATGCCCTCTTTTCATTTCTACTATCAGAGAGGAGGTACAAGAGCCTGAAGACAAACACTCAATGTTTTAGAAACAGCTTCTTCCCCTCTACCATCAGACTTCTGAACAGACAATGAGTCCATGAACACTACCTCACTATTTTTGTTCTCTTTTTGCATTACTTATTTAATATATTTTTAATACACATTATATTGCCTATTGCAATTTATAGTATGTTTTATATATCCCACTGTACTGTTACTGTCAAAATGGTTGTTGTGACATGTCTAATGTGGTAGTGTAGGGGTAGTACTTGTCACTCTCACTTTCAGCTTCCGCCACTGACTAGCAGTCTCGCGAAAAGGAGCTGACTGTGCAAGTCTCTCCCTGCCAGTACATAGCCTCTCCAACAAGCCTCACGTAGTGCCCCCTTGCTGGTGACACACGGAAACTGAACTCTTTTATAGACATAGACATAGACATACTTTATTGATCCCGAGGGAAATTGGGTTTCGTTACAGCGGCACCAACCATGAATAGAGCATAAATATAGCAATACAAAACCACAAAGAATCAAACAACAATATGCAAACTATGCCAGATGGAAATAAGTCCAGGACCAGCCCATTGGCTCAGGGTGTCTGACCCTCCACGGTAGGAGCTGCAAAGTTCGATGGCCACAGGCAGGAACAACCTCCATGATGCCCAGTGTTGCATCTCGGTGGAATATGGCCGGAGTCCAACAGCAAAAGGTTCAATATCCGGTTTACAAACACGTTCCTTGATCATAATATGACCAGGATTGCACCATCTGTCGTTAACCAGAACAGCAAGCCCCCCTCCTTTACGCTTACCGCTCTCAGTGCACTTCCGGTCAGCCCGAACGGTCTGGAAGCCTTCAATGGAAACGTTTTGGTCGGGTATGCCCATGTGCAGCCACGTTTCAGTAAAACACATAACACTGCTCAACACTCTCAGACTCAAGTTGAAGTACAGAGGACAGGGAGGAGGTCTGGCCCCTGCACACTTAGCACTCAGGCCCACCGGTGTGAGGACACACCCTGGTGCTCATGAACCAGATCCCCAGCTATGGGTAAGTAGTCCCACTGCTTTGTGGGCAGCCTTGGGAGAGGCGAAGGCTACAGGAGTAAGCCCAGACAGCAAATCCGGAGTGGAGTCCCTAAGGCAACTGGATGTCGTTGAACATCCTTTCTGCAGCTCCTGCAGCCAAGCTGATGCCAAACGTATTGATTCATAGGCTTTCCTTTGGACTACACTGACGAGACTGAGAAGGGGATCTTGACGACTGGGCATCTCAGGATCTCCATACCTTCCGCCCAGACTTGTGATGGTGATTATCATCACCCATTGTCCTTTGAGACAGACGGGTGCCAATCACCGCAAAACAACATGCTATATTTCACAATATATGTCAATGGTAATCAATCTGAATCTGACTGCTGAGTATTTCCAGCACTGTGTCTGTATTTTAAATCAGACCCCATCTTCTGATTTGCCCAGAGCTTGTTTGGGTAGCACAGTACCGTAACAGTTAGCATAATGCTTTACAGTGCCAGCAAACATCGATGGAGATTCCTACTACTGTCTGTAAGGAGTTTGTATGTTCTTCCTGTGAACATGTGTGTTTCCTCCAAGTGATCTGGTTTCCTCCCATATTCCTAAAAGATGTACAGTTAGGATTAAGGTTAGTGAGTTGTTGGCATGCAATGTTGGCACTGCAAGTGTGGTAACACTGCAGGCTGACCCCAGCGCAATCTTTGGACTGTGTTGGCCCTTGGCATAAATGACACACTTCACTGTGTTTTGATGTTGTGATGTACATGTAACAAATAAAGCTAATCTTTTACTTCAAGGTAAGTGCATTGCCTAGGTGAAATGAGAGGGAGAGTTTTACCCTATCCTGTCTGTTTTAGACATGACCCACTTCCACGTCTAAACCGTGAATGCGTGCGTCGACTATGCAACGGCAATGCAGATAAGCCTGTTCTTGTCATTACTCTGTGCTTCTACTTATGTACTCACACTCACACTTGTTTGCCTTACAAAAAAGATGTGATGTTGGTGGCTGGGTGTGGGATTGATTGAAGTCAAGCAATAAGCAATTGTTAATATGTTTAAAGGGAAAAAGAGTTATTTAGATTAGATTATGAGGACACGCAGTCCTCTTTTATTGTCATTTAGTAATGCATGCATAAAGAAATGATACAATGTTTTTCCAAAATGATATCACGGAGACACATGACAAACCAAGACTGAAAAACTGACAAAAACCACATAATTATAACATGTAGTTACAACAGTGCAAAGTAATACCGTAATTTGATAAGAACAGACCATGGGCACGGTAAAGTCACAGAGTCTCTCGAAAGTCCCATCACCTCACGCTGACGGTAAACCTCCAGCGTCACCAACTTGCTGATGCAGCATCCCAGAAGCATCTGACCACAGTCCGACTCTGAGTCCATCCGAAAACTCCAAGCCTCCGACCAGCTCCCCGACACCGATGCACCGAGCACCATCTCTACCGAGCGTTTTGACCCCGGCCCCAGCAACAGGCAAGGCCGAGGGTTTGGGGCCTTCCCTCCGGGGGTTCTCAATCGTGTAGTAGCAGTGGCAGCGAAGCTGGCATTTCAGAAGTTGCTCCAGATGTTCCTCCGTGCTTCTTTACGTCTGTCTCTATCAAATCAAGATTGTGCGCGGCATCCTACTTCACAGATATGATATCAATTTGGAACGGCCGCGTGCACTGTGTCGCGCCGCTATCTTCTCCTCCCTCCCTTGAGAACATTCCACGATTAATCCTTTGTCAATTATTTACTTTGTACCAATGCTACATTTTGAATGAAAATAAATTTGTGTTCAAGGTGCAATGATGAAATCCGTCCCTTTCTCCTATGGTCCACTCTCCCCTCCTGTCTGATTCCTTCCTCTCCAGCCCTTCACCTTGCCTACCCACCTGGCTTCACCTATCACCTTCTAGCTCTCCTCCTTCCCATCCCCCCATTTCTTATTCTGGCATCTTACCCCTTCCTTTCCAGTCCTGAAGAAGGGTCTTGGCCTGAAACGTTGACTGTTTATTCATTTTTACGGATGCTGCCTGACCTGCTGAGTTCCTCCAGCAGTTTGTGCGTGTTGCTTCATATTATATCGATTTTGCTTCGGGCTACCTACTTAGCTTGGGGTGGTTTTATTTGTCGCATGGACATCAAGTCATATAGTGAAATGTTTTGTTTTTACATCAACAACCAACAAATGCCGCCATGCTTCCCGCACCAACATAGCGTGAGCTACATGTAATCCAAGACTGTTTGCAAGGGTGTTTGGAATGGGGGAGGGTGGTACCAGAACTCCCACATAGTCATGGTGAGGGCGTACAAGCTCCTTACAGTCAGCGGCGGGAATTGAATCCTCGATCAGTGATCGCTGGCGCAACCATACCGTACGTAGCTGATTGCTATTCTGGGATACATTGTCTGTAGCAAAAACTGACCACAGGAGAGCTTACTATCCAGACCCTATTACTGCTCCATCTGCATTTCTGATACAGTGAAGGAAATTTACTTGTGTTGGCATTCTATGAACAAAACCACAGGGTCCTCCAGGGCCCATTATAATAAGGTGCAAGACTTGACCACTTTTTCCTTGTACTCAAACAAACCCATATTAACTCTGAATGTCAACACTTACTGTGTTCTGTAGTTTTTTCCATAGCATCTCGCCTCTCGTGTTGGAATTGTCAAGGTCCGTTCCAAAGATTTGAGACTTGGCGATGTTTCATTTGATGTGATCTCTTGAAAGTGCTATACAATTTTCAAATTATTTCTGGAATGTGGAACTGCCAGTATTTATTGTACATCCCCAATTGCCCCTGAGCTGAGGTGGCAACTGAGAGGTAACTCTTTTGGTGGAACTCGAGCCATGTTTAAAAGCCAGGCTGGATGAGGATAAAAGAACTCTTTCCCTGAATGACAGATTGGTCTTTATACAACCCAGTGGTCTCATGACTGTAGGTACTCGCTTTTTAAATTTAAATTCCCCAGGATGGCTGAGATGCTGAGACAATTTTCTCTGGAGCCTAGGAGGCTGAGGGATGATCTTTATAAATGTACATAAGGGGCGTAGATAGTCTTTTTATCAGGGTGGGGAAGTCTTCAATCAGAAGGCATAGGTTTAAAGTTTGAAGGCCAAGATTTAAGAGGCACGTGAGGGGGCAACTTCTTCATAGACAGGGTGGTGTGTATATGGAACGAGCTGCAAGTGGAAGCTGTATATTAGGACTAACCATCTGGGGTCCACGGACCCCCTCGGTTAATGGCTTTGGTCTATGGCATAAAAAAGATTTGGGTACCCCTGCTTTAGAAGCAGGTACAGTTGCAATGTTTAAATGACAGGTACGTGGGCAGGAAAGGTTCAGTGCGATTTGGGACAGACATGGACAACTGGACTAGCTGTGGTAAACAACACAGTCTGCATGGACAAGATGGGCTGAAGGGCCTGTTCCATGTTCTATGACTGTGATTCTGTGGCTACTTCTGGCTTCTAGTCCAATAACTTAATTACTACACTACCCTATAAGGCTTGTCACTGCAGTTTCACTACTCTGTCGGATTAGTTAAAATAATTCTCCTGATAATTATTTTCAACTTTAAATTTATTCTCCAAATAGATTAATTATCTTAAATTTAATTTTGATATCCTGTGTTTACTTTATCTGAACTATTTAATGTATTTTCTTTACAAACCACAATGAGGCCCTTTTATAATTCTCTCTCTTTTAGTCCAGTGGGTCAGCAAAGCAGTGGGTATCCATAAGAAACATGTTACAGCACATTGTCATAAGCAAACTGCCTTGATGCTCCACATTCAACACTTCGGGGAGTAGGCAGAGTGGCCACTCATTCCGTTGCAGCTGTCCTAGCACATTGAAAGATATTTAGCTCTAGCTCCCCGATCTTCCTGCTTATCTGGGCTTTTTCCGATCTGTGTGCTTGAAATCCTGAACACACAAAAGTGCTGGAGGAACTCAACAAGTCAGGCTGCATCTATAGAGGGAATAAAGAGGTGACACTTTAGCCTGAGACCTTTCATCAGGACTTCATCGCCTGATGAAGGGTCTCGGTCCAAAACGTCGAATGTTTATTCCTCTCCATAGATGCTACCTGACCTGCTGCGTTCCTCCAGCATTTTGTGCGTGTGTTGCAGGTCTTTGTCCAACTGCCGTTTGAAAGTTATCATTGAATCTGTTACCATAACCCTCCTTTGTAGTGCATTTCAGCTTTTAACAACTGACTGCATTGATGAAAATCTCCTCATCCCATCCCTGATGCTGTTCAACCATTGCCCTTTGACTGCTGTTGTGGACTCGGATTCTGCTGCCTGTCTGTATGAACCCCTGTGCTGTACCTTGCCCACGTCCTGCAGTCTAACAGGTGTTAGGCATCCTTGGTGGGTACATGGGTCAATTTTATCCCCTCCCTGCCCAGCTATTGGTAGTGACACCATTTGATGTTTACTTGACAACGAACTCCAGTCTGCCGATCTGAAGCGGCAACAGGAGCTGCACATAATCCAAGACCGTTTCCGAGGGTGGGCCCTTGGAGCTTTGATCATAGGGAATTACAGAACAGAGGAGGGTAAAGTGCAGAAATATTCCCTTTGATCCACAATGTCTGTTCCCAGCACAGTGCCAAATTAAGCGTAATTCTTTCTGCCTGCACATGATCCATATCCCTCTGTCCCCTATGCATCCATGTGTCTGTCTGAAAGCCTCTTAAATGCTGTAAAGCCTCGTATTTGATTCCACCATCACCCCTGGCAACCTGTTCCAGGCACCTCCATAAGAAAAAAAATAGTCGCACACATATCCTTTGAACTTTCCCCCTCTTGCCATAAGTGGATGTCCTTGGGGCAGCACGGTAGCGAAACGGTTAGCACAATGCTTTACAGCACCACTAATCACCAACAGCCAGTGCCTTTTTTTTGGGGTGTCAATAGTCAATACCAGTAGACATTCGTTTAAGGTGAGTGGAGGTGAGCTTATGGGAGGTGCCAGAAGAAGTTCTGTTTACGTAGTGAGTGATAAGTCTCCGATTACACTGCTGGGGGCGGTTGAGGCTGATACATTACTGACTTTTAAGAAATCCTTAGATAGGCAAATTGGATAAAAGAAAATGGAGGGGTATGGGGTGTGTAGGAGGGAAGGGTTAAGCTCAGGATCTGCTTTATTAGGTACCTCCTGTACTTAGTAAAGTGGTCACTGAGTGTATATTTGTGGTGTTTTGCTGTTGTAGCCCATCCACTTCAAGATTCAGCGTGTTGTGCTTTCAGAGATGCTATTCTGCACACCACTGTTGGTAATAATATGTGATTATTTGGGTTACTGTCACCTTCCTGTCAGTTTGAAACAATCTGGCCATTCTCTTCTGACCTCTCTTATCAACAAGGTGTTTTTGCCCACAGAACTGCCACTCACTGGATTTATTTTTTGGTTTTCACACCATTCTCTGTAAAGTCTAGAGAATGCTTTGCGTGAAAAATCCCAGGAGATCGTCAGTTGCTGAGACACTCAAACCATCCCGTCAGCCGCCAACAATCATTCCATGGACAAACTCACTTAGGTCTCATTTCTCATAAAAGTTGCTGTTGAACGCAGCAGGCCAGGCAGCATCTCTAGGAAGAGGTACAGTCGAAGTTTTGGGCCGAGACCCTTCGTCAGGACTAACTGAAGGAAGAGCTAGTAAGAGATTTGGGAGTGGGAGGGGGAGGAGGCCTCCCGTCCCATGATCCTCTCATATCCCTTTTGCCAATCAACTTTCCAGCTCTTGGCTCCATCCCTCCCCCTCCTGTCTTCTCCTATCATTTCGGATCTCCTCCTCCCCCTCCCACTTTCAAATCTATTACTAGCTCTTCCTTCAGTTAGTCCTGACGAAGGGTCTCAGCCCAAAACGTCAACTGTACCTCTTCCTAGAGATGCTGCCTGGCCTGCTGCGTTCACCAGCAATTTTATGTGTGTTGCTTGAAATTCCAGCATCTGCAGATTTCCTCGTGTTTAGGTCTCATTTCTCTCCGATTCTGATGTTTGGTCTGAACAACAACGGAACCTCTTGACCATGTCTGCATGCTTTTATGCATTGAGTTGCTGCCACGTGACTGGCTGATTTTATTTAGAGATGCGGCACGGGGTAACTGGCCCGTCCAGCCCACTGAGCGTTATATCCATGTGCTCAATTAACCTTCTAACCCCTACGTTTTTAAATGTGGGAGGAAACCCACATGGTCACGGGGAGAACGTAGAAACTCCTCGCCGACAGTGGCAGGAATTTAACTCTGGTTGCTGGTGCTGTAACAGCGTTAAGCTAACCGTTACACTACCGTGACAATTAGATATTTGCACTCATGCGCAGGCGTACCTAATAAAGTGGCCACTGGGTGCAAATCGGCACAACATTGTGCTCTACTGTTCTAGCACAGCTAGAGAAAGATGTCCAAACACAGGGATAATAATTTGCCCATTGCCATCGAGTATCTGGTTTAAGAATCATTTCCTTATCATTTTAGGGTTTACAGCTGAAAATAGATAGAGGCAGTGTTGCTTTAAGCTTGCTGGCAGGCTGCCTTGCTGATTTGTAAATTGAAAAGCAAGCACCTGACAGAGAGCTGATTGTGGAGACCGTGTGGACTGCTACACATCTTGCCTCTACTAACCCGAGCCTTCCCATTATTCCTTCAGGAGCCGCTCAGCAAGGAATCAGGAGACATTGATCCGATCTGGCCACGGTATCGTGTGAGGGAGCTGAGGTCGCTGCCAGCCTGCTATCCCGGCGAGGAGAACCTACGATCACTGAACCCTGCACAGAGGCTGTATTATGCTCCATTTGACACAGGAAGGTAAGACGGTGGACTCAATGACTAATCGCTGCGGTCTTGATTCTGAGCGTTATTTTTAATGAACACACAAGATTCTGCAGATGCTGGATATCTAGAGATACACACACAAAATGCTGGAGGAACTCAGCAGGTCAGGCAGCATTCATGGAAAAGAATAAACGGTTGATACCTTGGCCCGAGTCCATTCATCAGGACTCAGAAGAATTATTTTTAATTCTGCCTTTCCTGGATTTTTCCCTTTCTATTTTGTTTTCCTTTGTCCCACAGTTACATAAAACCTACCGGTCCAAGGGAGTAAACTGGGTTGAATTGGGCTGTAGGCGGTTTGCACCGTGATATGTCTGTAAGACATAAAGAGGGGAAGCACGACCAGCACAGAACAATCCAAATCTTGCACTCCTCGTACTGTTCCGTGAGGATGCAACACTATTCTGGATATTACTTTTATCTTCTGGTGTTAACTCCGACCCTGCCTCCTGTCTTGGATTCCACAATTGTCTTTTGAGCAGAGTTTATCCCTAAAGTTCGTAGCTGTGGTACCCATCCTTTAACCTGATTTTAGTGACGGTGGTTATCAGGGTTTTGAGGGATCTTGCTGTGCACCAAACAGGTTGCTGTATCTCCCACGATGCAGTAGTCACTGCATTTTGGAAAAGTAATTCTGATTGGCCGCAAGATGCTTTGGTGGGGTGGGGGGGGCGGAGGTGGAGAACAGATTGCCTCAAGCTGGATCAATAAAAGCTGGATAGTTATGGCAAAGAATTGTTGGCTTGTGCCCAAGTTATGTTGCTGGATGATAAGGCAAGTCAATGATATCATTACGTCTGTAATTCAGATAACTGAAACTGCAGTGGGAGCTTGCAGAATGACTCTCTCAGGACCTCATTAAAATGTGTGCATGTTGGGCACAAGTGGGAATAACATTCCACAGGCTATTTGTGGCTTGATTACACTTGGGCTACAAAGGGATTTCATTCCCTGATACCTGCCCTCTATCCTCATGGCCGAGTATCTAACAACCTGGCTGCAGGACGCTGTGGGCGCGTTTCCACCACCCACTTCTGATCAGAAATGGAAACCGTCCCAGGGCACCGATTCACGAGGTGCCCATTGATCTCTGCAGTCAGCCCGGAACCACTGGTGTTGATTCTGTCGGTGTGTGTGCGGGTTTGTGTGTGTCACAGCTACTGAGATACAAACGGGGCAATAGACTCCTGGGAATTCTGACTGGAACTTGAACCGTTATCGACTGTATGTGTGTGTGTGTGTGTGTGTCTAACTGATACTAAATTTCCTGAAGATTCCTGGGAATTTGGACTGGAGTTGGAACTTTTCTCAGTAACACCAAGGACCATTCCTCTTCTCACGTTTCTAGTCAGCCCAATCCATCACTCAAACCAGCTGACCTTCCATCACTTCACTTCTTGCTGCTTTGGGAAAACAACCAACATAATCAAGGATTCCTTCCTAACCCATCATTCTCTCTTTTGAGCAGAAGATAGATTAGCTTGAGAGCATGTAACACCAGGCTGAAGGACAGTTTCTATCCCACTGTTATGGGACACTGGAATGGATCTCTCATAAGCTAAAAGATGAATTCTTTGCCATGGCCTTGCACTTTATTTGTCCACCTGCTCTGCACTTTCTCCTCAAATGCCACACTATCTTCTGCTTGCTTTCTACTACCGCAGTGTAATTATGTATGGCATGATTTGTCTGGATGTCACACACAAAACAAAATGCATTTCACTGTGCCTCATTGCATGTGACAATAACATCAAGTACATGTGATGAAGTTGCTGGACATTTGATATTGGAAGGCATCAAGCCAAAATTCTTCTGTCCTTTGTCATAATCTCCAAGTCAGATTCACAGATAGTGAGAGTTCACTGCTATCTTTTAGCCCTCTAGATTATACCCATGCTGAATTGCTACCATTTTTTGCCTTCCATCCCCAGCCTCTCTTTGCCCAGTAACTCGATCCAAAAGTCTGTTACCTGCAGCAAAAGAATAACCTGTTGGAAGAACTCAAGTCAAGTAGGTCAAGCAGAATATTTCGGCATGTTGGGCGGAGATCTTGCATCGGGACTTAAAGTCTAGCGTCTCGTGGAAGAATAACCAATGTGTCGAAGTGGGAGGGAGGGGTAAGACTGAGGCCGGTAAGTGATAGGTGGAACTGGCATGAGGTGCAAAAAGGGTCGTGAGGAAGGGGAAAGAATGATGGGCAGTTGAACCTGGGTGGGTGAAGGTCAGTAGGTGATAGGTGGAAACACAAGGATGAAAAGTAGAAAGCAGATGGAACTTGGTGGGGGAGAAGAGATGGACTGGTAGGTGGTGGGTTGAGCTGGATAAGGGTGAAATGATGGGCAGATGGAACCATGTAGGGAGGGGATAGGAAAAGTAAATCAAGGGAGAAGAAAGCATGTGGATGCGTATGTTTGACAAGACAGAGAAACTGCTTCTTCCTTGAGGTGGTGAGACTACTGAACTCCCTGCCACCATCCAGGCCCATCACATATGAAGCACCAGAAGCATTATACTGTTTACTTTTTAACTTGTATTGTATATGCACCTCATTATTAATTAATTTATTTGGGGTAATATTACTAGTTGTGTTATGTGTGTGAATTATATGTACTGCGCTATGCATCTTGGTCCAGCGAAATGCAGATGATACTAAGATAGGTGGAGTTGTGGATAATGAAGTAGTTTTTCAAAGCTTGCAGATTGATTTAGGCCGGTTAGAAGAGTGGGCTGAAAGATGGCAGATGGAGTTTAATGCTGATAAATGTGAGGTGCTACATCTTGGTAGGACGAATCAAAATAGGACATACCTGGTAAAATGGTAGGGCATTGAAGAATGCAGTAGAGCAGAGGGATCTAAGAATAATGGTGCATAGTTCCCTGAACGTGGAATCTCATGTGGATAGGGTGGTGAAGAAAGCTTTTGGTATGCTGGCCTTTATAAATCAGAGCATTGAGTATAGGAGTTGGGATGTAATGTTGAAATTGTACAAGGCATTGGTGAGGCAAAATTTGGAGTATTGTGTACAGTTTTGGTCTCCGAATTATAGGAAAGATGTCAACAAAATAGAGAGAGTACAGAGAAGATTTACTAAAATGTTACCTGGGTTTCATCACCTAAGTTACAGAGAAAGGTTGAACAAGTTGGGTCTTTATTCTTTGGAACGTAGAAGGTTGAGGGGGGACTTGATAGAGGTATTTAAAATTATGAGGGGGGATAGATAAAGTTGACGTGGATAGGCTTTTTCCATTGAGAGTGGGGGAGATTCAAACAAGAGAACATGAGTTGAGAGTTAAAGGGCAAAAGTTTAGGGGTAACATGAGGGGGGAGCTTCTTTACTCAGAGAGTGGTAGCTGTGTGGAACGAGCTTCCAGCAGAAGTGGTTGAGGCAGGTTCGATGTTCATAGTCATAGTTATACTTTATTGATCCCGAGGGAAATTGATGGTTGTCGTTTAAAGTTAAATTGGACAGTTATATGGACAAGATCAAATATTGCTGTGATGATTGTACATTCTAGTATGAATTGTTTGGCGACAATAGAGTATAAAGTAGAAAGGAAAGGAATGGAGGGTTACGGGCTGAGTGCAGGTCACTGGGACTAGGTGAGAGTAAGAGTTCGGCACGGACTAAAAGGGCCGAGATGGCCTGTTTCCGTGCTGTAATTGTTATATGGTTATATGGTTTGGTGGTATACATGTGCCTGTTGAATGACAATAAACTGAACTTGCACAAGCATTTGGTCACTTGACAAAATTTCATTTTGCTGTTTAATGTTAGATATTTAACTAAGTAATGTTCCACTGATGCTCCTTGGAACATTTTGCTCTGTTAAAAAAGTACCATATACACCTAGCAGCCACTTTATTAAGTACACCTTTTCGTTAATGTGAAGATCTAATCAGCCAATTATGTGGCAGCAACTGAATGCATGAAATCATGCAGACATGGTCAAGATGTTCAGTTGTTGTTCAGGCCAAACATCAGTATGGGAAAATATGTAACTTTGAACTTGGAATGATTGTTGGTGCCAGACGGGGTGGTTTGAGTATCTCAGAAACTGCTGATCTCAGAAAATGCCTTGTTAATGAGAGAGGTCAGAGGAGAATGGCCAGACTGGTTCAAGCTGACAGGAAGGTGACAGTAACTCAAATAACCATGCGTTACAACAGTGGTGTGCAGAAGGGCGTCTCTGAATACACAACACATCAAATATTGAAGTGGAATGAGCTACAGCAGCAGAAAACCATGACCAATACACTCAATGCAACTTTATTATGTACAGGAGGTAACTAATAAAGTGGCTATTGAATATAAATGGAATTTAATGAACCATATTTTTTTAATCTTTGCAATCTGCTGGATTCATGTTTCCCACTGTAAATTCCATATTCAATTAATTCCTAGAATTTAAATTACTCAGCTGCCATTGTGTGACCTGAACTTGTGTCCCTGGATCTATTGACCAGATTTTTACTGCTGATTTAAGCATTGCGTGACCAAACATCACTCCTGGAAAGACTGGCTCTAACGTTTAGACAAACCGTCATTCTTAGGCTCCATAAAGAGCAGCCATTGTTTCTCTTGGCTCCCTTTTATGTCAGAATCAGAATCCAGTTTATTGTCGCTGACATATGTCATGAAATGTGTTGTTTTGTGGCTGCAGTGCACTGCAGGCTGAACAAATTACTGTAAGTTACAATAAAAACAAACAAACAAATGAATAAATAGTGCAAAAGAGGAATAGTGAGTTAGTGTTCATGGACCATTCAGAAATCTAATGGCAGAGTGGAGAAAACTGTTGCTAAAATGTTGAGAGCGAAACTTCAGGCCCATGTACTTGATGGTAGTAATGAGAAGTGGGAATGTCCTGGATGGTGAGCATCCTTAATGATGGCTGCCCCCTTCTTAAGGCTTCACCTTCGGAAGATATCCTTGGTGGTGGGGCACTTTGTGCCTGTGGTAGATCTGGTTGAATCTACTGCTTCTTTCGGAGTTTTTTGAGGTTTGCAGTTTCTGTAAACCTCAGCCAGTACCTTTCATGGGTGGAGGGTATGACCGTGACCTATGTCTGTGTGGCTAAGCACAGCCTCAATATCATATTCAAGTTTGCTGATGACACCACTGTTGCGGACCAAATCAAAGGTGGTGATGAATCAGCATATAGGAGGGAGATTGAAAACCTGGCTGAGTGGTGTCACACAACAACCTCTCACTCAATGGCAGCAAGACCAAGGAACTGATTATAGACTGCAGGAGCGGGATACCAGAGGTTCGTGAGCCAGTCCTCATTGGAGGATCAGAGATGGAGAGGGTCAGCAACTTAAAATTCCTGAATGTTACGATTTCAGAGGACCCTTCCTGGATTTAGCACGTAAGTGTAATTGCAAAGGAAGCACGG
Organism: Mobula birostris; assembly: GCF_030028105.1. NCBI lineage: Eukaryota > Metazoa > Chordata > Chondrichthyes > Myliobatiformes > Myliobatidae > Mobula > Mobula birostris. The sequence goes on along the minus strand of NC_092387.1, from coordinate 56,549,647 downwards.
CAGCACCTCTACTTCTTTAGGAGTCTGCGGAGATTTGGAATGATGTATAAAATTTTGACAAATTTCTATAGCTGTGAAGTGGAGAGTGTATTGACTGGCTGCATCACCAATGCTTTGAATGAAAAATCCTACAAAAGGTAGTGGATTTGGCTCAATACTCCATGGGTAAAGCCCTCCCAACCATTGAGCACATCTACATGAAACACTGTCGTAGGAAAGCAGCATCCATCATCAGAGATCCCCACCACCCAGGCCGTGCTCCTCTCTTGCTGCTGCCATCAGGTAGAAGGTACAAGAGCCTCAAGACTCGCACCACCAGGTTCAAGAACAGTTACCACTCCACAAACATCAGGCTCTTGAACAAAGGGATAACTACACTCATTTGCTCATCCACTGTTATGTTCCCACAACCAATGATCTCACCTTAAGGACTCTTTATCCTGCTATTTCATGTTCTCATTATTTTTTGCTATTTATTTATATTTCCATTTCAACGGTTTGTTGTTCTCTGCACTCTATTTAATCTTTCATTTGATCTTGGGGTCCGAGTCCATAAGACACTCAAGGTTTCTGTGCAGGTTGACTCTGTGGTTAAGAAGGCATATGGTGCATTGGCCTTCGTCAATCGTGGGATTGAGTTTAGGAGCCGAGAGGTAATGTTGCAGCTATATAGGACCCTGGTCAGACCCCACTTGGAGTACTGTGCTCAGTTCTAGTCACCTCACTACAGGAAGGATGTGGAAACCATAGAAAGGGTGCAGAGGAGATTTACAAGGATGTTACCTGGTTTGGGGAGCATGCCTTATGAGAATAGGTTGAGTGAACTTGGCCTTTTCTTCTTGGAGCGACAGAGGATGAGAGGTGACCTGACAGAGGTGTATAAGATGATGAGAGGCATTGATCGTGTGGATAGTCAGAGGCTTTTTCCCAGGGCTGAACTGTCTAACACAAGAGGGCACAGTTTTAAGGTGCTTGGAAGTAGGTACAGAGGAGATGTCGGGGTAAGTTTTTTACGCAGAGAGTGGTGAGTGCGTGGAATGGACTGCCAGCGACAGTGGTGGAGGTGGATACAATAGGGTCATTTAAGCAACTTCTGGATAGGTATATGGAGCTTAGAAAAATAGAGAGCTGTGGGTAACCCCAGGTAAATTCTAAGGTATGGATATGTGCAGCACAGCTTTGTGGGCCGAAGGGCCTGTATTGTGCTGTAGGCTTTCTATGTTTCATTGATCCGGTGATGGTTAATATTCTATAGATATGCTGAGAATACCCGCAGGAAAATGAATCCCAGGGTTGTATCTAGTGACATAAATGTACTTTGATAACAAAATTTACTTTGAACTTTGAACTTTTCATCCTCTAAACTGTGGGAATGGTACCTGCTATACTATACATTACTTACTTAATCTTTTATATTATCCATATAATATAATCTCCCTCCACAATGTTCCTCTCAACCCAAATGAAATAATGCCCATCAGAGTCAAGGTGGAGGGGAGGGGAAGGGAGGGAGAGAGAGAGGGAAAGGGGGGGGGGAGAGAGAGAGAGGGTGGGGAGAGGGAAAGAGAGAGAGAGAGAGAGAGTAAGATATATATATATTTACATATGTCACAGAAATTCTGAGGACAGCTTAATTCTGATGACCTGTACATTGATGATTAATTTACTTTGGACTTTGATGTGGTCTTTCTTTTTGCTACTCAGTTCACCTCTCCCAAATGGAGCAGTTGACATTGAGCCTTTTGACCATATGATGACCAGAAGACATTATTCCTCGTCCCACCATCCAGACGCCTGCCAGCTAGAACATCCCCTCCACTCGCTGTCTGAGCGGGTGGGCTTGGGTGGCTTTGACGTGGACCTCAGGGTCTCCTTACTGGACAGTGGGAAGAAGAGGGCTCAACTGGTGGGCAGTCTCAAAGAGGCACACAGGCTTCTCGAGGAACAGTCTGCCCAGCTGCGGAAACGTGAGGATCAGCTGTTGGAAAGCAAGACCAAGATTGAGATGCTCTCTCTCAAGCAGAAAGTAAGTGGCATTCCTTCTTGTTTGTTTCCCCAGATACCAGAATTGAATCAGATTGGTTATTACAGACATACACTCAGCGGCCACTTTATTAGGTACACTTGTACATCTTGTTAATGCAAATATATAATCTCCCATCATGTGGCAATAACTCAATGCATAAAAGCATGCAGACATGACCAAGAGGTTCATACGTTGTTCAGACCAAACATCGGTAAAGGGAAAAAATGTGACCTAAGTGACCTAAGAGAATGATTGTTGGTGCCAGAGAGGGTGATTTGAGTATCTCAGAAACTGCAGATCTCCTGGGAATTTCACGCACAACAGTCGCTAGAGTTTAGAGAGAATGGTGTGAAAACAAAAAAAAAATCCAGTGAGCGGCAGTTCTGTGAGTGAAAACACCCTGTTAATGAGAGAAGTCAGAGGAGAATGGCCAGACTGGTTCAAGCTAACAAGAAGGTAGAAGCTAACAAGTGTGCGGAAGATCATCTCTGAACACACAGCACTTCAAACCTTGAGATGGATGGGGTACAGCAGAAGAAGACCATGACCATACACTCAGTGGTCACTTTCTGAGGTTCAGGAGGTAGCTGCTAAAGTGGGCACTGAGTGTAGATAAAAAAAGTAAGGAAGTAGTACAAACATATTGACTTGTTGTTCATGGGTCTATTGTCTGTTAATAAATCTGATGGCAGAGTGAAAGAAGCCGTTCCTAAAATGTTGCCTGTGTGTCTTCAGGCTCCTGTATCTCCTCCTTGATGTTAGTAATGAAGAGGGCATGTCCTGGGTGGTGGCGGTTCTTTATAATGAATGCTGCCTTTCTGAGGCATCACCTTTGAAAATGGCCCTCAGTGGTGGGGAGCCTAGTGCTGAAGATGGAGCTGATTGTCTTTACGACCCTCTGCACATTTTTCAGATCCTGTCCAGTGGCTCCTTCATACCAGTTGCACCCAGTCAGAACATAATCCATGATACATCTGTAGAAATTTGCTAAGAGTCTTTGGTGACATACCAAATCCCCTCAAACTAAAAAATTATAATTGCATCAATACATTCAGCCCAGGATAGATCTTCAAAGATGTTGACACCCTCAAACTTGAAACTGCCCAGCCTTTGTGATATTTTGTGAAGATAGGTGTGTTGTGTGTGTGTGTGTGTGTGTGTGTGTGTGAGATTGAGACACCCACCAATTTGTGTCCATGCCACTGCTCGAGCTCCCTCTGTAAGTCATTGAAAGTGTTTTGATTAATACCATGAGAAGCTTCATGTGGCAGTCCTATATTCCTGGTCACAACAAGAAGGATGTGGGGAAATCAGTGTATGGGGCATCACCATCTGCAGTCTCCCCTCCAAGTTGCACACTACCCTGACCCGTAAATACATCATTGTTCCTTCATCGGCTCTGGGCCTAAATCCAGGAACACACCACTCATCAACACCTTGAGGGCACCGTCGCCAGGACGACAGCTGTTTGAGAAAATGGCTTAAGACCCAATTCTTGAGGGCAATCAGAGCTGGGTGATAAATCCTTAGTTACAAAGCCTGTAAATAAATGAATAAATGAATATCTATAAACAAATGGACATAGAACAGTGCAGCATACGACAGACCCTTCGGCCCATAATGTCCTGACCTACTCCAAGATCAATGTAATCCTTCTCTCCTGCAAAGACCTCCATTCTTCTTTCATCCATGTGCCTACCTAAGAGGTCTTAAGTAACCATATAACCATATAACAATTACAGCAAGGAAACAGGCCATCTCGGCCCTTCTAGTCCATGCTGAATTCTTTCTCTCACCCAGTCCCACCGACCTGCACTCAGCCCACAACCCTCCATTCCTTTCCTGTCCATATAGCTGTCCAGTTTAACTTTAAACAACAACATCAAACTTGCCTCAACCATTAAATGTCCCTAATGTACCTGTCTCTGCCAGCACATCCATACAGCCTCCTCTCTCTGTAAAAAATCTACTTCTGACATCTCAATCAACTTATATGTTCCTACAATCAACTTAAAATAATGCTGTCTCGTATTAGTAATTTCTACCCTGGAGAGAAAGGCACTGTTTGTCCAATCTGTCTATGTCTCTTATCATCTTATGACCTCTATCAAGTCACCTGTCATCCGGAAAATGATTATAATTCCAGAAAAGATTTCAAGAGAAAATTGTTTATTGGGGGAACAGTGAGAATGTGGAATGTGCCTCCAGGATAATGTACAAAATAAATGGAGCTTTTATTGAAGTATCATTCTGTTTCACAATGTTTTAGCAATTGGAAAATTCCATTTCCAATCTGGAAGGAGAGAAAAACTTACTGGAATTGTCACGCCTTGAAGATCAGAAGAAAAGCGGATCATTGAAAGATAAGTAAGATGTCCTTATTGATTAATCCTCTGGTAGTTTATGCTCAGTTCATTGTTTTATCCTGCTCTCTGTTAGAATGACAGTAAATGCAATGACAGCCATACCACGCTAGCTCTCTGATCTCAGTGTCATTGAGTGGGACAATATTGCAGCAGAAAAATATGCTGTTCTGCCCATTGAACTTGTGCTAGTTGTTCTAAAAGGACTGCCATGCTCTGAAATTGCTATTGAGTTTGCTCTTTCTGACTGAGAGTACCTGATCACGTTCTCCTTTGCTTCTATTTAACACACACACACACACACACACACACAAAATGCTCGAGTAACTCAGCAGCTCAGGCGATATCTATGGAGAGGAATAAACAGCTGATGTTTCAGGCCGTGACCCTTCATCAGGAGTGAAAAGAAGGGGGGCGGGAGCCAGGATTAGACATTGGAGGGAGGGGAAGGAGTACAATTCAGTCCTTTACCTCTTCCACCTATCCCCTCCCAGTTTCTTACTTCAACCCCTCCTCCCCCACACTTAGTCTCACCTATCACATGTCAGCTTGTACCACAATGGGGAGGTGTACAAGACTGAAATAGATCAGCTGGTTGAGTGGTCTTGCACTCGCTGTCAGTAAGACCAAGGAATTAATTGTGGACTTCAGGAAGGGGAAATCAGGGGAAACACACACCAGTCCACATTCAGGGATCAGCAGTGGAAAGGGTGAGCAGTTTCAAGTTCCTGAGTGTCAACATCTCTGAAGATCTGTCCTGGGCCCAACATATTGGTTCATTTACAAAGAAGGTATGGCAGTGGCTGTATTTCATTAGGAGCTTGAGGAGGCTTGGTATGTCACCAAAGACTCTTGCAAGTTTCTACCGATGTCACATGGAAAGCTTTCTATTTGTTTGCATCACTGTCGGGTACAGAGGGGCCACGGCACAGGATCGGAAAAAGCTGCCAGAAGTTGCAAACTCAGCCAGCTCGATCATTGGCACTAGCCTCCCCTTCACTGAGGACATCGTCAAATGGAGATGCTGCCATCAAGGAGGAGGTACAGGAGCCTGAATATACGCACTCAACATTTTAGGAACAGCTTCTTCCCCTCCACTGTCAGATTTCTGAATGGACAATGAACCCATCTACACTACCTCAATATCTTTTTGTGCTCTGCTTTTGTACTACTTATTTAATTTAGTTTTATATATAGTATATATTTCTTATTGTAGTTTATAGTTTTTTAATGATGTATTGCAATATATTGCTGCCACAAAACAACAGATTTCACAACACATGCCAGTGATATTCAACCCGATCCTGATTCTGATTCAGATTCCAGTCCTGATGAAGGGTCTTGGCCAAAAGTTGTTGGGACTGTTTCTTCCCCTCCATGGTTGCTGCCTCACTTGCCTGAATTCCTCCAGCATTGTTTTGTGTTGAGTAAGATTATAAAGTTGTGAATATTAAAACAGTGTTTAAGCAACTGCAAATCTCAAGGTTACTAGTTATGGTTTGTGCACTGCACTGCAGGTTCCTGCAGACTATTTATTTGTCCATCTGTTTATTCCCCTCCATAGATGCTGCCTGACTTGCCAAGTTTCTACAAAAATTCTGCGTGTATTGCTCAGTATTTCCAGCATCTGCAGAATGTCTTGCATTTTGATTCCATCTACTTTGATCTCGGCTCACTTGTCTAGTTGCCAGTAAAAATGCTGTTACGTGATTTGATCTGAAACAATTTAGTTATGCCGTTACACTGTCCCTTAACGTTTTCTCCCTTGAAAGCTTCTGCAACATGTACTTGTATAATTAAAATAAAAACTAAAGGCACTGGAAATCTGAGCTAAAAACAGAATATGCCAGAAAAACCTTGGTAAGTCAGGTAGCATTTGCAAAGGCGGGAACAGAGTTCATGATCTAGGTTGAGGATCCTTCGCCAGTTAACTGTTCCTCTTTCCATAGCTGAGATGGAACCTGGGTTTAGCATCCCACGTGCAATTTTGCCATTTCCAGCAGGAGGTGGCAATATACCAAGGAGAGCTCCTCCACTCTTTTTTAAGATAACATGATGGGATACTTCTCATGCAGGGGTTCCCAACCTTTTTTTATGCCATGGACCAACACCATAAGCAAGGGGTTTGTGGACACCAGTTTGGAAATCCCTGTTCTAGTGCATCTCTGAGCCAGACAGAACACAGGTTAAAGTCTTCTCCGAGAGTTTCAGAGTCAAGGTCATGTTTATTGTTCTATGCACAAGTACACGTTTGCACAGGTACAATGAAAAACTTATTTGCAGCAGCATCACAGGCACACAGCATCATACTGTATAAGCAGCATTCACGAGAAGAGTGTAAATTAAAGTAAATTATACAATATTTTTGCAAGAAAGGGCATAATTAGAACAAAAAACCGCCACTGTGGTGGGGTCCGGACCCAGGGCGTATCGAAGTGACAGGGCCTAGGTCCTAGAAAGAGAAATAACCCGATGTTTGGATGATTTAAATGGCAGGCTTGCTGGATTGGAAAGGCAGGTGTCAAGACCAGAGGTGAGGGTTGGGCCAGTGCTGTTCACTGCTCTGTGACATTTACTCGATTCAGCACTGAACTGAGGTTGAGGCTGTGGCCTGTTTCAGCGACCTGGGCTTTATATCTGCTGACTCACTTTCATTCTAAATGCTATTTGCTTACTTCTATTGTTTTTTTTTTCCTCTCTGCACATTGGGTGTTTGACAGTCTTTTTTTAATGGGTTCTTTTGGGTTTCTTGGTTTTGTGGCTGCCTGTAAGGAGACAAATCTCAAGATTCTGTAAGGTATACATACTTTGATAATAAATGTACTTTGAACTTTGAAAAAAATGTCTGGTTTCAAAATCGAAAATAAGTTTATTGTGATAAACACAATTACTTTTACACTATGCATATTTTCAATGAAAAACTTCCAGCAGAATCACTAGCACATAGCATCAGCTAAAGCAGTAGTCACAGGAAGAAAACATAACTTTAACATATATTTTACACATTTTTTTACAAGAAAATACATAGAACAACAAATAACAAAAGCAAAGTTTGTATCTCTTGGATTGGAAATCTTCATTAATACTCTGTGCCAGTGTAGTCGGTAGGGGATTGAACACCCAGGAAGAATTTGTGAAGAAGGAGAGGAATTTAAGAGCATAAGACAAAGGAGCAGAAGTCGGCCGTTCCGCCCATCGAGTCCGCTCTGCCATTTTATCATGAGCTGATCCATTCTCCCATTTAGTCCCACTCCCCCGCCTTCTCACCATAACCTTTGATGCCGTGGCTACTCAGATACCTATCAATCTCTGCCTTAAATACACCCAATGACTTGGCCTCCACTGCTGCCTGTGGCAACAAACTCCACAGATTCACCACCCTCTGGCTAAAAAAATTTCTTCACATCTCTGTTCTGAATGGGCACCTTTCAATCCTTAAGTCATGCCCTCTCGTACTAGACTCCCCCACCATGGGAAACAACTTTGCCACATCCACTCTGTCCATGCCTTTCAACATTTGAAGTGTTTCTATGAGGTCTCCCCTCATTCTTCTAAACTCCAAGGAATACAGTCCAAGAGCGGACAAACGTTCCTCATATGTTTACCCTCTCGTTCCCGGAATCATTCTAGTGAATCTTCTCTGTACCCTCTTCAACGTCAGCACATCCTTTCTTAAATAAGGAGCCCAAAACTGCAGACAGTACTCCAAGTGAGGTCTTATCAGTGCCTTATAGAGCCTCAACATAGCCTCCTATACTCTTTTCTTCTAGAAATGAATGCCAACATTGCATTCACCTTCTTCAGCACTGACTCAACCTGGAGGTTAAGCTTAAAGGTATCCTGTACGAGAACTCCCAAGTCCTGTTGCATCTCAGAACTTTGAATTCTCTCCCCATTTAAATAATAGTCTGTCCATTTATTTCTTCTACCAAAGTGCATAACCATACACTTTCCAACGTTGTATTTCATTTGCCACTTCTTTGCCCATTCTCCCAATCTATCCAAGTCTCTCTGCAGACTCTCTGTTTCCTCAGCACTACTGGCCCCTCCACCTATCTTTGTATCATCAGCAAACTTAGCCACAAAGCCATCTATTCCATAATCCAAATCGTTGATGTAAAAAGAAACGGTCCCAACACAGACCCCTGTGGAACACCACTGGTAACCGGCAGCCAACCAGAATAGGATACCTTTATTCCCATTCTTTGTTTCCTGCCAATCAGCCAATGCTCTATCCACGTATGTAAATTTCCCATAATTCCATTGGCTCTTATCTTGTTTAGCAGCCTCATGTGCGGCACCTTGTCAAAGGCCTTCTGAAAATCCAAATACACAACATCCACTGCATCTCCCTTGTCTAGCCTACTTGTAATTTCCTCAAAAAATTGCAATAGGTTTGTCAGACAGGATTTTCCTTTAAGGAAACCATGCTGAGTTCTGCCTATCTTGTCATATGTCTCCAGGTACTCTGTAACCTCATCCTTGACAATTGACTCCAACAACTTCCCAACCACCGATGTCAAGCTAACAGGGCTATAATTTCCTTTTTGCTTCCTTGCCCCCTTCTTAAATAGCGGAGTGACATTTGCAGTCTTCCAGTCCTCCGGAACCATGTCAGAATCTATCGACTTTTGAAAGATCATCGCTAATGCCTCCGCAATCTCCACAGTTACTTCCTTCAGAACATGCAGGTGCATTCCATCTGGTCCAGGAGATTTATCTACCTTTAGACTATTCAGCTTCCTGAGTACTTTCTCTGTCGTAATTGTGACTGCGCACACTTGTCTTCCCTGCCACCCTTGAGTGTCCAGTATACTGCTGATGTCTTCCTCAGTGAAGACTGATGCAAAATACTCATTCAGTTCCTCCACCATCTCCTTATCTCCCATTACAATTTCTCCAGCATCATCTTCTATCAGTCCTATATCTACTCTCACGTCTTTTACTCTTTGTATACTTGAAAAAGCTTTTAGTATCCTCTTTGATATTATTTGCTAGCTTCCTTTCATAGTTCATCTTTTCCCTCTTAATGACCTTCTTAGTTTCCTTTTGTAAGCTTTTAAAAACTTCCCAATCCTCTGTCTTCCCACTAATTTTTGCTTCCTTGTATGCCCTCTCCTTTGCTTTAACCTTGGCTTTGATTTCTCTTGTCAGCCACGGTTGCATCCTTTTTCCACTCGAAAATTTCTTCTTTTTTGGAATATATCTGTCTTGCACCTTCCTCACTTCTCGCATAAACTCCAACCCCTGCTGCTCTGCCGTCCTTCCCGCCAGTGTCCCTTTCCAGTCAACTTTGGCCAGTTCCTCTGTCATGCCACTATAATTTCCTTTAATCCACTGAAATACTGACACATCGGATTTCGGCTTCTCTTTCTCAAATTTCACAGTGAACTCAATCATGTTATGATCTCTGCCTCCTAAGGGTTCCTTCACCTCAATCTGTATAATCACCTCCGGTTCATTACACAATACCCAATCCAGTACAGCCGATCCCCTAGTGGGCTCAACAACAAGCTGTTCTAAATGCCATCTCGTAGACATTCTACAAATTTTCTCTCTTGAGATCCAGTGCCGACCTGATTTTCCCAATCCACTCGCATGTTAAGATCCCCCACAATTACCATAACACTGCCCTTCTGACAAGCCTTTTCTATTTCCTGTTGTAATTTGTAGTCCACATCACTGCAGCTGTTTGGAGGCCTATAAATAACTGCCATCAGGGTCCTTTTACCCCTGCTATTTCTTAGCTCAACCCATAAAGATTCTGCACCTTCCGATCCTATATCACCTCTTTCTAATGATTTGATATCATTTCTTACCAATAAAGCCACGCCTCCCCCTCTGCCTACCTGCCTATCCTTCCGATACATCGTGTATCCTTGGACGTTCAGCTCCCAGAGTCATGCATCCTTTAGCCAGGTCTCAGTGATGGCCACAATATCATACCTGCCAATCTGTAGCTGTACGACAAGATCATCCACCTTATTCCTTATGCTGCGTGCATTTAAATATAACACCTTAAGTCCAGTATTTGGTCCTTCTTGCTTTGATTGCACCGCAACTCATCCCAATGGCTGCAAATTTGCCCCATCACCTGCCTGTCCTTCCTGACTTACTGCTCACTATCTTAGATTTTTTTCTGTTTTCCCCCTCCTCCACTCTATCATTCCAATTCCCATTCCCCAGAGAAATTAGTTTAAACCCTCCCTAACAGCTCTATTAAGTCTTCCCGCCAGGATATTCACGGGTTGTTTGCATGAGTTAGGGGCTGATCAGGAGAGAGTCTGCGGAGTTATCACTAAGTTTGAAGCACCAGTCCAGATTCTGTTTGGCCTCTGTCGTGGGACTTGAGCTTCGAGTCTCCTGACTCGGATGCAAAATGGCCGGTCACCCTGAGCCACAGGTGATTTCACAGTCCAGCCTCGATGTTTGTGCAATAAAGAATTCTGTTATCCCACTCAGGATCTTACATCTGGAGGTTGAAATGGCTAAAGCAAAATCAGCACTGGATCTAATCAACCGTGACCATGAGTCGATGCCATCATCGCCCTCCCGTACGCTGTCCTTGGCGAAGCTGGAAGATGCATTTAAACAGGTGGACATTGTTGTTCTGATTTGTTACCCATTGCTTTTAAATTCTGTAATGTTTCACAAAAGCACTTGTAACAAAATTTAATTTATGAATCTTTTCAGGAGAGGCAGAGCTACAAAGTACAGCACAACACGTCACCTTATTTATAGAAAGTACATCCTCCTAAAACACCACAACCTTGTCGTAGGGTTTGGAGGCTTGTGTGGCTCAGTGACCTGGAGGCTGTGTTGGCTGGGGTCAAGGCCTTGTGCTTAGACTCTTGGTAGGGTCACCCATGCCAATAAGGTCAAAGGGTAGAGGCCAGACTAAGAGTGGTCTACTGGTCATCCAGGTTCAGGGGTTCCGCTCAGGGCTAACAACCCTGACTGGTCAAAAAAAAATAGTTACAGAAAGAGCAATGAAGATGGAGGCCTTCATTGCTGCCCTAAGCACCAGCAGCGTAACAGGCAGTAAGTCAGTAATAGGAAGTAGGTGACAGCTTTAGAGAGGGTGGAGAGGAGATTTACCAGGATGCTGCCTGGATTAGAGAGCATGTCGTATGAGGAATGGTTGAGCAAGTTAGGGCTTTTCTCTTTGGAGTGAAGGAGGATGAGAGATGACTTGATAGAGGTGTACAAGACGAAAAGAAGCATTGATAGAGTGGACCCGCCAGCATCTTTTTCCAGGTCAATGGCTAATACTTCATTAGGAGTCTGATGAGAATTGGTATGTCACCAAAAATTCTTGGGTAGTTTAGTACTATTGCAGACCTTCACTGCAGGGTGGCAAGAGTAATGATACACTGCTCAGTAGTTCACCTCAGTGGCGTTTCTTCACCACTGAACTGAATCAAGAGAGAAGTTGTGGACAGTCGCACTCCTGGTTTAATTGGACATTCTCCAGGCACCGGGTTTCCAGAAGAGGTCACTGCTTTAGGACTAGCAGCAATCAGTTCCTGTAGTTTGCCCTGATCTCCATCTTATGAAATATCCATAACGTTCTACCCCAGCTGTGATCCATAGTTAATGCTTAAGGCTGTGAACCTTCTGTACAGACTTCCTTTAAAAACACGTTTTAATTAGAGACACAGCACGGTAATAGCCCTTCCATGCCAATGAGCCGTGTCACCCGATTACTCCCATGTGACTAACTAACCTACTGACCTGTAAGTCTCTGGAATATTGGTGGAAAGCAGAGCACCCTGAGGAAACCTGCGTAGCCTTGAGGAGAACGTACAAACTCCTTACACACAGCAGCGGAAATTGAACTGTTAATACAGTTACTCTAATTTCTACACTACTGTGCCACCACACAAACGTACCTTCCCATGGGTATGGAACAAAATCCACTTATCTGGCCCCTTACATTCCCAGCCAAAAACTGCAAAACAAAAAGTTCGCTCTCTTTGTCACATGTACATCTAAATATCAAAACTTTCGTTGAAATGTGTTGCTTCACTGTATATCTCCATGTGCACATGAAATGCGTCATTTGCATCGACGACCAACATTGTCCAAGGATGCACTGGGGGCAGCCCACAAGTGGTGCCATATTCCCAGCGCCAATATATCATGCCTGCAACTCGCTAACCCTGACTTATACATCCTTGGAATGTGGGAGGGATACCGGAATGCCTAGAGGAAGCCTACGCAGTCATGGGGAGAACATGCAACTCCTTACAGACAGCGGTGGAAATTGAACCCGGGCTACTGGTGCTGTAAACTGTAATGTTAACCGTTACGCTATCATGCCACCTTTACAATTAAAATTACTACCACCACTCACTACTGCAACCCTGTTGTTTTTGTAACCATTTGCTATTTCTGACTACATTTCTGATCTTCAAATCCTGCTGACTGTTTGGAGGCCAGTGATCCCATTAAGATTATCAGCTCTTTCTGAGTTCTAAATTCTACTTATTATAACTTAAATTAAAGCTACCCCGTCCCATGATACCCTCATTGATCAGCGCTGCAACCCCTTCTAACACCTCCTCCCCTTCTGGGACCACCTCAATCCCCCACCCCAGGACACACCTGAAAATGCTATCCCCAGGAACGTTGAACTGTTTTTCCAGTCACATTTCCCTGATTTCCGTAATATCATAATTGCATTCTCAGCTCATCCGTTTCACCTCTGAGAGTCCTTGCGTTAAAGTAAATGCAGTTAAGTTCCCAACCAGCCTTCTTACATTCTCAGTCCATCTCTGGCTGTCCGCTCCTTTTACTCCAGGTGCTTCTCTCTCCCTCCTGTTACACTGCCATTTTGGGTTCCAATCCCCCACCACCACCACCCAGTGTCACTGGTTTAAACCATCCCGAACAGCAATGGCTTACCTCCCTGAATCATATTGGTCTCCCTCCAGTTCGACTGCAATCCAACATTCTTGCACAGGACACCTTGTCCCAAAAGATTGCGATCATCTAAATTTCCAATGTGCTCCTTGGCCACATGTTAATTTCTGTTCCTAAACTCACTACCTCTCAGCACAGGGAGTAATTCTGAGATTATAAACACAAGAGGCTCCACAGATACTGAAAATCTTGAGCAAAACACAAAAAAAACCATGCTGGAGTCAGGCAGTATCGATGGAGGGGAATAAGTAGTTGAAGTTTTGGGCTGAGACCCTTCATCGGGACTCAACAGGAAAGGTACATTGGGGAGGGGGGGAAGGACTTTGTTTCATCAAGGAGGTGAAATACAATGAAGTCACGTTCATAGCCAGTGAAACACCTCGCTGACACCCTGACTCCCTGAGGCTTTGTAAGGCATTGCCCAGACCACATTTGGAGTATTGTGAGCAGTTTTGGGCCCCTTATCTAAGGAAAGATATGCTGGCATTGGAAAGAGTACAAAGGAGGTTCACAAGAATGATCTCAGGAATGAAGGGGTTAACAAACAAGGAGTGTTTGATGCCTCTGAGCTTGTACTCACTGGAGTTTAGTAGAATAAGGTGGGAGGTCATTGAAACCTATTGAACATGAAAGGCCTGGAAAAAGTGGATGTGGATAGGATGATTCCTATAGTGGGATGTCTCGGACTAGAGAGGCACAGCCTCAGAATACAAGGATGTCAGTTTAGAGTTGTAGAGTGTAGAAACAGCCCTTTGGCTCTTCTAGATCATGCTGAACTGTTATGCTGCCTAGTCCTAGCAAACCACATTTGAACTATTGCCCGTCCTACTGCTTTCATCCAGGTACTTACCCCAACTTCTCTTAAATGTTGCATTTGAACCTGCATCCACCATTTCCCCCGGCTGCTCATTCCGCCCTTTGTTGGAAGATGTTCCCCCTCAGGTTCCCCTTAAATATTACACCTTTCACCCTTAACCTATTACCTCTAGTTCTAATCTCTGATTGAAGAAAGCCAAAATTCCAAAACCTCTCCTTTCATCTCTATCTACCAGTGATGCCACTTTCAAGGATTTTAGAACAAAGATGAGCAGGAATTTCTTCAGAGGGAGGTGAATTTGTGGAATTCATTGACACAGATGACTGTGGAGGCTAAGTCATAGGGTATATTTAAAGTGGAGGTTAACAGGTTCTTGATTAGTAAGGATGTCAAAGGTTACAGAGGAAAGGCAGGAAAAAGGGGTTGTGAATCAGACATGATGGAATGGCAGAGTAGACTCGATGGGTTGAATGGCCTAATTCTTCGGCTCCTATGTCTTGGACTATTGAATTCCTATCACACTCCTGCCTGTCTCATCTTTGATCTTCTCTGCTGCATGACAGAGGCAGTCCTGGTTTTGGTTTAAAGTGACAGGAATTTCTTGTACTGAGCCAGGCATGTTCAGGCATGTCCCTTTCGTAACCGGCTGACCAATTGCACGTTCATTCTCAGATAAGCAGTCAATACCAAATGATTTCCAGTGCAACCCTTGTTTTCTCTCAATTTAAATCATGTATATTCCAACCTCAGAAAATGCATCTACACAGATATTATCACCACTTCTGCACCTATGTATGCCGCTTTTTTTCATCTCCACCCACCTCTCCACAACTAAACACTTTCTGTGTGTGTGGGGGCTATTTAGGAGAAGGAGAGCTTGATCCAGGAACTGCAGTCCACTCAGGAAATGGTGCGAGTTTACCAGGAGCGAGTGAAGGTGCTTGAGGAGGAGCGTGACAAAGCTGGAGAAGATCTGAGGAACGTTCATGAGGTTGGTCTGTGCATTACCCAGGAGGGTTTATTTCTGTTTCTTAGTGATGAGAAAGGCTGTTCAGCCCCATGTCCACCACTGACTTCAGGAAAGAGATATCCGATTAACCTACACCTGTTCTTATACTCATAGTCCTGCACTGAAGCTTAAATAACCTCCATGATCCACCCAGGCAAAGCCCTCCCCACCACTGAGCATATTTACAGTAGAAGGAGCACTGCCACATGAAAGTAGAATCCATCATCAAGGACCTCAATCATCCAGGTCATGCTCTCTTATTGCTACTACCATCAGGAAGGAGGCACAGGAGCCATAGGTCCCACATCACCAGGTTCAGGAACAGTTATTACCCTTCAACCATCAGACTCCTGAACCAGTATGGATAACTTCACTCACCTCAACAGTGAACCGATTCCACAACCTATGGATTCACTTTCAAGGACCCTACGACTCACGTTCTCTATCATCTATCTATCTATCCATCCACAGCTTGTCCTCTTTTGGACATTGATTGTTTGTCAGTCTTTGTATGTGTGTAGTTTTTCATTGATTGTATTGTATTTCTTTATTTTATTGTGAATGAATGCCTTCTTAAAAAAATCTCAGGGTAGTATATGGTAACATATACATACTTTGATAATAAATTTACTTTGATCTTTGAACCAAATCAACACTGGCCATATACTATGTACTATGACCGATGTATACCAATCCTACATTAGTTCCTTTGTGTCCTTCCCAGATTCCACCACTCACAGGATAGCGAAATTTATCCTCTCACATGGCAGGGGAAATTTATAGAGGCCAGTTAACCCACTAACCTGCACGTGTTTGGAATGTGGGAGGTAACCACTGCACTTGGGGAAACCCATGTGGGTTTAAAACTCAACATAGGCAGTATCAGAGGTCAGGATTGACACTGGACCACTAGCGATATGAGGCAGTGGCTGTACTAACTACATACAGTAAATGTTGCTGCCCTGCTAGCTGCACCAATTTCTCCAATAAGTATTTAATTCAGACCATAGTGCAAAACAAATTCTCACCTACGGTACAGTCGTGTTAAACTTATATCCATTGGTTCAAAGTTTGAAGTATATTTATTATCACACTACTTATATGCCACCATAAGCTATTCTGAGATTAATTTTCTTGCAGGCATTCACAATAGAACAAAGAGATGCAATTGAATTAATGAAAAACTACACACAAAGACTGACAAATAGCCGATGTGCAAAGAAAATCTGTCCAAATACAAAAAAATCCAAATAATAAGTAATAAATATTATTCATTGATAAATACAATAGATAAATAATAATAATCAACAAGTATATAAATAATTCTGAAAATGAGTTGTAGAGTCCTTGAAAGTGAGCCCGTAGGTTGTGGAATCAGTTCAGTGTTGAGGTGAGTGAAGTTATCCACTCTGGTTCAGGAGCCTGCTGGTTGAAGGGTAATAACTGTTCCTGATCTTGATGGTGTAGGGCCTAAGGCTCCTGTATCTCCTTCCCGATGACAGCATTGAGAAGAAAGCATTGTCTGAATAGTGGGGGTCCTCAATGATGAATACAGCTTCCTCGTGGCAGCGCTCTTGGTAGACGTGCTCCTTGGTAGGGAGAACTTTTCCGATGCTGAAGAGTATACCCACAACCTTTTGTAGGTTTTTCTTTTCATGGGCATTGGTGCTTCCATGCCAGGATGTGATGCAACCAGTCAGGACACTCTCCACTGTGCAGAGATATAAGTTTATCTTTGATGTGACTCAGTGGTGAGGAGGACTGAGGTTCACCAGGGCTGATTTGTTACTGACCTTCCTGGCAGTAGGAACGGATCTCGCAGCCTACTTGATCAAAACAGCTGGTCGAGCCACTGTTTCACAATACCAGAGACTCAGACGGATAAACTCTTCTAGGGCTTCCAGCTGGGTACAGGTATCAAATATAACTGACATTTCGATGACAAGCTCTCCTACCTTCTTCAGTGATGATGCCTGGGCATGCCTAGTCCGGTGGTATTCATGCTCACAAAGTCTGTCCCTCCTGATTGGTTAGTCCTCATCCAATCAGATTTCCACTGTGCCACTTTGCTTACAATTAAAATCCTGTTCTTAATTAGAGCGAGACCTTTGTCTTTGTTAAAATTCTTTTCCTCTAATTTTATTTCAATGGCTTCCTTTACTAGGCAGTCCAAAAAGCCATTGGCGCAGCACAGTAGTTTTGTGCCGTCAAAGTCATTACTATAGTCATTGCGAATGCAATGTTCTGCTGCTGCTGATTTCTCTGGGTAACTCAAATGGATACGTGCCCTATGCTCTTTGATGCGGGTTTCCGCCATGTGCCCCTTCTGGCCGATAGACGTTGCTCCACATTCACAAGGGATCCTGTAAATGGCAGCCAACCTGTCCCAGGTTATCTTTGACCAGCATAAGCTGTGATTTGAGCTTTCTTACGGGTTTGTGGATGGTATTAATCTGGTATTTCTTCAGGATCCTGGCGATCCTTCCAGAAACCATAGAGATATCGGGAAGACAGGTGGCACTGATGGGTTTCTCCTCACTGTTAGGCTTTCTGGTTTACTGCAGCTCTTTTAAGGGCCTGATTGATTTCCTTCACCTTGTAGCCACTCTGTAGGAATGTTGTGCTTAATTATCTTATTTCCTCGGGGAAACTCTCCAGGTCTGAAATAGTTTTCACGCAGTTAATCAAAGTAGAAAGAACCACTCTATGTTGAGAAGCATGTTGGTGGCTGTTATTGTTGAGGTGTAAGTCCGTGTGAGTGGGTTTCCGATAGATGCCATGTCCCAGGATCCGGTCCAGTTTACATCGTAATTAGAATGCCCGGGAACGGGAGGCAATCATCTCTCTCCCTTGGGGTGTAAGGGCGATGAACTCAGGGCCCCCCATGTTGAAATTAGCAATAGCCAGTGACAGGGGCAATCCCATGGTCACTCTGTCCATTTGTTCATAGTAGTTCCCCTTATTGAGAAAGTACATTGATGTAAGGGTGTGTTCAAAAATGTCAATGGTACCTTTAGCAAACCTTGACTGCAGGAGAACCAAGCTGTCCTTATGGGAACTCTTGTGGGAACTAGAGGAAAAGAATTTTAACAAAGCCAAAGGTCTCGCTCTAAGTAAGAACTGGAATTCAATTGAAAGCAAGGTAGGAGAGCTGAAACCTGGTTGATGTGGTCACAGGGAGAACATACAAACTCCTTACAGGAAGTGGCAGGAATTGAACCCAAGTCACCTGGATTGTAAAGCATTGTGCTAACCACTTTGCTACCGTGCCACCTGCACAAAACAGCAGAATGGTAGTTATCAGACTCTCTGTTTCTATTGATGTTCAGTGCACATTAGTTGGGACATCAGAGATAATCTGCCTGCGATTCTTCCCAACAATGTCATTGGGTCTGTCTAAGGAGTAAATTGGACTATCGTTTAATACCTCATTGAAAGGATGGGTGATAATATGGAAAAACAATATCTCTGGGCAATTCCACTTTGATTCTGCTCTGGTAATTAAACACAATGTAGGAGATTGCTTGGAACAACTGCAATCTGTGTCACAGAAGGGTTGTGTTCTGACAAAACTGTCTTATCGTGATTTTCTGTAACGCCAAATGACAAAATTTGTTCTTCCTTTTGCTTTTTTTACATAAGTTTCTAAAGAGCAAGTTTCTAATTCTGTATCTCAGATTATTTTTTTGAATTCTGTCATGGGGAATTTCTGAGTTGTTGGAACACAAGAACGTGCTCTATTGTCTGTAAATTGACATATTTTCAGTGTGACAAATGACGGGTCCTCCATCTTTACTTTGGGGGCAGCACGGAAGCATTGCGGTTTGCGTAACACTGTTACAGCGCCAGTGACCCCGGGTTCAATTCTAGCACCGCCTGCGAGGAATTTGTGCGTTCTCCCTGTGACCCGGTGGGTTTCCTCCGAGTGCTTCGATTTCCTCACACAATCCAAAGGCGTATGGGTTAGTAGGATAATTGGACCCATGGAGAAAATTGGGCAGCTCAGGCTTGCTGCATCTCTAAATCTAAATAAATTTGCTGCTGAACTGCAAAGTCCCTTTGAGGTTCTCTATGCTGAAGAAGTTTAAATCTTCAGCGGGAGTTCAGTGCAACCCTCTCTCACTGCTCCCTCTCGGTGATATCTGCTGCTCTTCAACTCTTCGGCTTGTATTCCTAACCCTTCCCCCACCTTGTTATTCTGGCTTCTGCCCCCTTCCTTTCCAGTCCTGGTGAAGGATCTCAGCCTGAAACGTCGATTCTTTATTCCCCTCCATAGATGCTGCCGGACTTGCTGAGATCCTCCAGCATTACTCTAAACCTTTCCTCATCTGTTGCAGGCTCAGCATTCAGTGCTTTTGAAAACCAACGAAGCCAATCAAAGACTGACTGATTCCTTGCAAGCTCAGACAGAACTGCATGAAGAACTCAACGAAATGCGCGTCAAATACAACAAAGCCAGTTTGGTAATTACCTTTTGACAAAGCATTTTTAATCAGAGATTCTAAACGCATTGTAGAGATCAAAAGTCAGGGCTTAATTGCAAGACTCTTTGAGTGCAGATTGTGTTGTCCCTGATTTCTCATCTCACCTCTCATCCATACAACTTTCCAAGATCTTTGCCTTCCCTCAACCCCGGCTTCTTGTACATCCCTGATTTCCTTTGTCTCCACTATTGGCCACCATGCCTTCAGTGACCTGGCTTCTTGTTATGGAAATCCCCATCTCACCTGTCCTGTGGGGGCATGCCTTATTCTGATTGTCAAAAGTTGCTTCCGATGTAATTGGTTGGTTTGGAAGCTGCAGCTGCTTTTCATATTGGGTAACTGCCTGGCGTCCAGTTTCAAATATCCTGGGTATATAAAATAGCATGTGGAAGGGCTTGCTGTCTTCTTCCTTTGTTTAAGGTAAGACCATTGGGAAAGTGTGCTTTGTGCTCACTTTTAACTAAGTATGTTTGTTGAGTATTCAGCTTTGTAGTGTCTGTAACTTGGGAATGTTTGGTCAAATTTTTGCTATTTGTAAATCAATGATTAATGTACCCATTCAAAGTCAGTACATTTCCTGTCTCACTTGCCAGACCCCACGAACCTAATTCAACATTACACCACCCAACACCAAATCTCCCACCCCCTAGCAACTGTCTGAACCCCGTCTCTCTTATCAAGTTTTCTGTCAAGTGTTCTCAAATCGTCTGCTTTATCTGGTGTTGGAGACTGGTTGTTAAATCTTTTGAAATTGCATCAGGGCACTTCGTCACATTACACATAAGTTGCAGTTGTATTGATTTACTTTCCTATTCAAATGAATACTCCTGAGTTATGAAAGTTTGTTTTATGGAATATCACACTAATGCAAGTGAATCTCTGGGTATAGGAGGTACAAGAGCCTGAAGACCCATGCTCAACAATTCAGAAACAGTGTCTTTCCCTCAGCCATCAGATTTCTGAACGGTCCATAATCCCATGAACCCCACCTCATTACAGTATTCCTTTGTTTTGTACTGTTTACTTATTTTCTAATTATAGGAATTTTAAGTCTTTGCAATGTAATGCTGATGGTGTAATGGTTAGCACAATGCATTACAGTACCAACAAACCAGGGTCAATTCCTGCCGCTGCCCGTAAGGAGTTTGTATGTTCTCCCCGTGACCGTGTGTCTTTCCTCCGGGTGCTCCGGTTTCCTCCCACTGTCCAAAGATGTACCGGTTGGTAGGCCAATTGGTTATTATAAATTGTTCCATGATTAAATCAGGGATTGCTGTGCAGCATGGCTCAAAGAGCCGGAAGGGCCTACTCCATGCTGTATCTTAATAAAAAATTTTAAAAATAACAAATTTCACGTCATTTAAGATGGTGATTATGAACCTGATTCCAAATCAGTATGTGTCATTGATTTAGTGTGGTATTTTCATAGTAAATACTGCACTGTTCTCCATTTACAGGATAAGATGCCATTTGAGTTACATACTTCCAACGTTGTGCTCTGACTTGTCAATCCATGAAATAATTTCAAGGAACTTTTGTAGATCAAGGGATTTCTCTACCGGTTTTGATTTAATGCCAGGGACCATGTCAGGTGTAAGACATAGGAGCAGAATTAGGCCATTTGGCCCAGAGAATCAGATGTGCAAGTTTTATTTTGGTAATGACGGAAGTTGTTAAGGTGAAAAGCAGCTTGATACAGATTAGAGCAGCTCGTTTCTCTAGAGGTTCCCTTCCACAAGCATCCAATCCCTCTACCATCGATGAACAGTTGCAGCAGTGTGTACTATCTAAAGATGCACTGCAACAACACATTAAAGTTCCTAAGGCAGCACCTTCCAGACCCACGACCACTACCATCTAGAAGGACGCGAATACCTGGGAACACCACCACTTGGAAATCCCCCTCCAAGCCACTCGCCATCCTGACTTGGAAACATATCACCATTGCTTTATTGTCGCTGGGGCAAAATCATGGAATTCCCTCCCTCACAGCACTATGGGTGTACCTACGCCTCAGGGACTGCAGCAGTTCAAGAAGGCAGCTCATCACCAACTTCTCAAGGGCAGCTAGGGATGGGCAATAAATGCTGGCTTAGCTGGCAACGCCCACATCCTGCAATTGAATAAATAGCAAAAAAAGGTAGCTTAGGGGTGATTTACTGTGATTATAAAGGGGTGCAATATAAAAGTGAAGCCAATTGATGTTGGAGTGTGTTGCTTCCCTTCCTAACCCTCATTCACCTGTGTTTGTAGGCAAGGGACCTCCTCGCTGCCAAAATGGAGAGATTGGAAGAGTCTGTCACTAATTTGAAGACAAAATTAGAAGATGTGGTAGCGGACAAGGATCGTTTTTTCCAGGTGAGACCTCTAGTTGGGTGACATTTCTTCCCCAGAATTTAGAGTCATAGGCTCATGGAACACTACAGCACAGAAAAAAAGGCCCTGTGGCACATCTGGTCCATGCCGAAACATTAATCTGCCTAGTCCCATCGACCTGCACTCAAACCATAACCCTCCCCTTCCCCTTCCCATTCCGTTACCTATTGAAATTTCTCTTAAACGTTGAAATTGACCCCACATCCACCACTTGTGCTGGCTGCTTGTGCATGCTCAAAGTACTGTCTAAGTGAAGATCACCCTCATGTTCCCCTTAAACATTTCACCTTCCACCCTTAACCCATGACTTCTAGTTGTAGCCTCACCCAACCTCAGTGGAATGAGCCTGCTTCATTAACCCTATCTATACCCCTCATAATTTCGTATACCTCTATCAAATCTCCACTCCACCTCTTATGTTCTAGGGAGTAAGTTCCTTATATATTCAACCTTTCATTTAACCTTATCTCAGGTCCTCCAGTCCCAGCAACATCCTTGTAAATTTTCTCTGCAGTCTTTCAATTTTACTTCCATCTTTCCTGTAGGTAGGTGACCAAAGCTGGACACAATACTTCAAATTAGGCCTCTCCATTGTTTTATACAATTTTAACATAACATCCCAACTCCTGTAATTAATACATTGAGTTATGAAGACCAATATGCCAAAAACTTTCTTTATAACCCTATCTATCTGTGATGACACTGTCAAGGAATTATGTATCTGTGTTACTAGATCCCTTTGTTCTACCACACTCCTCAGTGCACTACCACTCAGCATGTAAGACCTACCTTGGCTGGTCCTCCCAAGGTGCAACACTTGTGTGCATTAAATTCCATCTGCCATTTTTCAGCCCATTTTTCCAGCTGGTCCAGATCCCACTACAAACTTTGATAGTCTTCCTTGCTGTCCACTACACCCCCATTCTTGGTGTTATCTGAAAATTTGCTGATCCTGTTTCACCCATTATCATCCGGATTGTTGACACTGAGGGCTAACAACAAAGGACCCGGCACCAATCCCTGCAACACACCACCAGTCACAGGGCTCCAGTCGGAGAGGCAACCATCTACAACCACCCTCTGGCTTCCTCTGCGAAGCCAAAGTCCAATCCAATTTACTACCTCATCTCGATTGCCAAGTGACTGAACCGTCTTGACCAACCTCCCACGCAGGACCTTGTCAAATACTTTGCTAAAGTCCGTGTAGACAACATCCACTGCTTTGCTTTCATCAACTTTCCTGGTAACTTCCTCGACTGGTGAGACACAACTTACCAGCACAAAGCGATGTTGACTAGCCCTAATCAGAGCTTGTCTATCCAAATACTTATATATCTGGTCCTTTGGAATGCCTTGCAATAACTTTCCTGGAAGTGATATCAGGCTCACCAGCCTATATTTTCCTAGCTTATTCTTAGAGCCTTTCTTAACTAGTAGAGCAACATTAGCTATCCTCAAATCCTCTGACAACACACCCATGGCTAAGGGTGTTTTAAGTACCTCTGCAATTTCTGCACTAACCTCTCACAGGCTCCAAGGGAACACATTGTCAGGCCCTGGGGATTTCTCCACTCTAATTTCCTAATGTCAGCAAACACATCAACCCTCTGTAATCTGTATAGGGGCAATGACCTCAAAGCTGCTTTCCGTCACTTCTATAGACTCTGTGTCCATCTCCCGAGTAAATATACATGCAAAAAATCCATTTAAGATCTCTCCCATCTCTTTCAGCTCCACACAAAGGTGACTACTCTGTTCTTCCAGAGGGCCAATTTTGTCCCTTGCTATCCTTGTGCTCTTAATATATCTGTAGAAGCTCTCAGAATTTTCTTTCACCATGACTTATTTTAGTCCTTCTGACTTTCTTCCTAAGTGTTCTCTTGCAGTTCTTATATTACTCAAGTACCTCATTTGTTCCTGCCTGCCTGAACCTGCTATGCATCTCCTTAATTTTCTTAACCATGGTCTCAATATCTCTTGAGAACCAAGTTCCATAAAGCTGTTATCCTTGCCTTTTATTCTGACAGGAACGTACAAACTCACATAAATAAGAGAAAATCTGCACACGCTGGAAATCCGAGCAACACACACAAAATGCTGGAGGAACTCAGCAGGCCAGGCAGCATCTATGGAAAAGAGTACAGTCGAAGTTTCGGGTCCTGCTGAGGGATTTCGGCCCAAAACATTGACTGTACTCTTTCCATAGATGCTGCCTGGCCTGCTGAGTACCTCCAGCATTTTGCGTGTGTTGCACGGTACTCTCAAAATTTCACTTTTGAAGGCCTCTCACCTGCCAAGTTCATCTTCACCAAAAAACAACCTGTCCCAATCTACACTTGCCAGATCCTTTCTCATTCCATGAAAATTGGCCTTTCTCCATTTTAGAACCTCAGTCAAAGGACCAGACCTATCCTTTTCCATAATTACCTTGAAACTAATGGCATTATGATCACTAGATGCAAAGTGCTGCCCTACACAAATTTCAGTCATCTGCCCAGTCTCATTCTCTAATAGGAGATCTAGTACTGCATTCTCTCTAGATGGGATTTCTGTGTACTGACTAAGGAAACGTCCCTGAACACATTTAACAAACTCTTTCCCATCCAGACCTTTTACAGTATATGAACCCCAGCTAAGATGTGGAAAATTAAAATGACCTATTATCACAACCTTACATTTCTTGCAACAATCTGTAATCTCTACACAATTGCTCCTCTAAATCTCACAGATTATTAAGTGGTCTATAGTATAATTAAACGTAGTCATACCTTTCTTATTCCTCAGTTCTACCCATAAAGCCTCACAAGACAAGCTCTCTAGTCTGTCCTGACTGAGCACTGCTGTGACACTTTCCCTGACTAGTAATATCAACCTTCCCCTTTTAATCTCTCCCACTCTGTCACATCTAAAACAACAGAATCCCAGAACACTAAGCTGCCAGTCCTGCAACCCATTCTCACTAATGGCTACAATGTCATAGTTCCACATGCTGATCCATGCCTTAGGCTCATCCACCTTTCCTACAATACTCTATGCATTGAAATAACCACAGCTCAGAATATTAGTCCCACTATGCTCAAACTTTTGATTCCTGACGTTCTATAACATCTTTCGCCACAGCCACTCCACTAACTGTGCTGGCATTCCGGTTTCCATCCTTCGGCATCTCTGGTTTGAGCCACCCCCACCCCCACCCCCATGCAGCACTAGCAATCTTCCCTGCTATGATACTAGTCCCCCTCCAGTTCAGGTCGAAACTGTCCCTTCTGTACAGGTCCCACCTTCCTTGGAATAGAGCACAATGATCCAAAAATCTGAAGCTCTCATTTCTGCACCAATTCCTTAGGGAGGGAACGTCGACTCAGACCATGAGAGGCCTGCGTCGGGCATTTTCATGCCTTACAAGGCACAGATTGGAAGTTAGTGGGGTGCCACTCCTCGCACAGACTAGAGCAATGTGTGATTAAGTGCCTTGCTCAAGGGCACAGACTCATGTGAAACTGTATGATCTTCCTATTTCTGGCCTCACTAACACGTGGCACAGATAGCAATCCTGAGATCACAACCCTGGACGTCTTATTCTGTAACTTAACACCTAACTCCCTGAAGTCACTGTGCAGGACCTCATTACTATTCCTACCCATGTCATTGGTATCAATGTGGATCATGATCTCTGGCTGCTCACCTACCAGTTCAGAATGCTGTGGACTCGGTAAGAGACGTCCTTGACCCTAGCATCCAGGAAGGCAACGAACTATCTGGGAATCTCATTCTCATCCACAGAATCTCCTTTCTGTTCCCCTAACCAATGAATCCCCTATCAGTACAGCTCACCTCTTCTCCCTGCTTTCCTTCTGACCTCTTTTCGCTAGCTTTCCTCTGCTAGGTCACTGTTCCCCCCCCCCCCCTCCACCCCCCAACAGTATCGAAAGTGGTATACAAGTTGTTGAGGGAAACGGCCACAGGGATATGCTGCACTGACTGCCTATCCCCTCTCCCACTCCTGACGGTCACCCAGTTACCTGTGTATGTGGGTGTAACCACCTCCCTGTATGTCCGATCTGTCAACCTCCTCAGACTCCTGAATGATCTGGAATTCATCCAGTTCCATCTCCATCTCCTTAACCCAGTCTGTTAGAAGCTTCAGCTGGATGTACTTTTCGTAGATGTACTCATCAGGGACACTGGATGTCTTCCTGCCTTCTCACATCCCTCAAGAGGAGCATTTCACTATCCGGCCAGGCATCCCCACTGCTCTAAGTGTGCAATAAGAAAAAAAGAATAAATAATGAAAAAGAAAATCTACCTATTGCATGAGCCTCTCCTCACTGAAGCCTCAATAAGCCAAAGCCTCAACTCTCCCACTCCAACACTGGCCCACTACCACAATAGCCGCTTCGCATAAACCTTTCTATTATGTCTTGCCAAATGCCTAATTTTGCGCAATCCATTGTTTCCTTGGGAACTGTGGCATGCTAAGTGTGCCGACTGCCCCCCGCCCACTTCTTAAAAAATCTCTCTGGCTCGCTATCCGGTGTCTACTCAGGACTGTGGTGCATAAAATGTTCATATTATTGGACTGAGTTCAGGAGTAAACCGCCAGCAGATCTACTGATACCCCAGAAGTTCTGCCAGTCTCTACATCTCTCAAACAAGATCTCAACTTGATGTTGCATTCAAAGGGGGTACAGTGGCAGTCGGCATTTTGGTTGGAGATCCTGCAGCAGGATCTGTTGACTATTCTTCTGCTTACACAGATTCTGCCTGGTTGTTTTTTTTTAATCCAGAATCCAGTATCTGCAGTGTCTTGTGTCCATAACCTGGTGTACCCCTTCTTCTGCTCCTTCTTTAACGCCTTTACAGCCTTCCTGTAGTGTGACAAGCAGAAAGTCACACATTGATCCTAATGTGGCCTAAGTAAAGTTTTTTACAGCTGCAACATGATTTCCTGACTATTCTATTCGGCCTGGAGGTCAGCATAATGCTTTACAGAGCCAGTGACCCAGGTTCATTCTCCACTGCTGTCTGTAAGGGGTTTAAACATCCACCCTCTGACTGCCTACATTTCCTCTGGGTGCTCTGGTTTCCTCCCACATTCCAAAGATGTGCAGGTTAGTAGGTTAATTGGTTTCATGGGTGTAATTGGGCAACGCAGGCTCATTGGGCTGGAAAGCGTTGTATCTCTAAATTAAAACAAAAATTCAGTGCTGCAGCTGATGAAGTTAAGTATGCAGTTTGCCACCTTTACCACCAGTCGAATCGTCACTTCTAGTGGGCCAAGGACCAGTTCAACTGTTACACTAAATCTGTAACCCAAAGGGCTCTGCAGATGCTGAAAATCCAGAGTAACACATGCCAAGTGCTGGAGGAACTCAGCAGGTCAGGCAGCAGCTATGGAGAGGAATAAACTGTTAATGTTGCAGGTGAAGGCCCTTCATCTGGTCTGGGAAGGACAGGGGGAAGAACCCAGAACAAGAAGGTTGGGGGAGGGGAAGGAGTACAAACTGGCAGGAGATAGGTGAAACCAGATGAGGGGGAAGGTGGGTGAGGGTGGGGGGGAGATGAAGTAAGAAGCTGGGAGGTGATAGGTGGAAGAAGTAGAGTGCTGAAGAAGAAGGAATCTGATAGGAGAGAAGAGTGGACCATGGGAGAAAGGGAAGGAGCAGGGCCATCAAAGGGAGGTGATGGGCAGTTGAGGGAAAAAAAGGGGTAAGAAGGGAGCCAGAATGGGGAATGGAAAAAGAGGGGGGGGGGGTAGAGCGAAATTACCAGATGTTAGAGAAATCAATGTTCATGCCATCTGTTTGGAAGATATCCAGACTGAATATGAGGTAACACGCACAACACGCTGGAGGAACTCAGCAGGTTGGGCAGCATCCGTGGAAACGATCAGTCAATGTTTTGGGCCGAGACCCTTCGTCAGGACTGAAGAGGGAGGGGGCAGGGGCCCTATAAAGAAGGTGGGGGGGTGGTGGGAAGGAGAAAGCTGGTAGGTGCCAGGTGAAAAACCAGTAAAGGGAAAGATTAGATTCAACTTTATTGTCATTGTGCCAAGTACAGATACAAAGCCAATGAAATGCAGTTAGGATCTAACCAGAAATGCAAAGAATAGTGTTATTTACAAACTAACTGCGAATAAAAAGTAAGTGCTACAGCACACAAATATAAAGGTACTGAGACAGTACAATATGGGTGCAATACTGCTTAGCGCTGTGATGTGACATTCAGCAGGGTCACAGCCCCAGGGAAGAAGCTCTTCCTGTGCCTGCTGGTGTGGGAGTGGAGGCTCCTGTAGCGCCTACCGGATAGGTGGAGAGTAAAAAGTCCATGGTTAGGGTGAGATGCAAGGGGTGGGGTGGGGAAGCAGGGAGGGGATAGGCAGGAAAGGTGAAGAGGGAATAAGGGAAAGCACAATGGGTAGTAGAAGGAAGCGGAACCATGAGGGAGGTGATAGGCAGCTGGAGGAGGGGGCACAGTGAAACTGGGATGGGGGAAGGGAGGGGGTGGGGCTTTGACCCCAGCATCTGCAGAGTATTTTGTGTTTCTGAATATGAGGTGTTGCTCCGCCAACCTGAGAGTGCCTCATCATGGCAGCAGAGAAGGCTCGAAACCTCTCCCTAGATGCTGCCCGACCTACTGAGTTCCCAGAGCACTTTGTGTGTGTTACATTAAACCTGTATTACCTGACTACCTAGTTTCCATTATTAATGTTACAAGAATCAGAATTAATTTATCTCCCCAAAATCTGCTTGAGGTATTTTAAATAGCTTGTAAACTTGGGCTTTTGAAATATGAACAACTGTATTTGTGATAATCCTTTTGACATTAATGCAAATTGCTGAATATGCCTGCAGTATTAGCTGTCGGAAACCAGAGGGATCTTTGGGCCGAAGGTGATGATCTGTAAAGGCAGGAGGCTCCATCTAGTGGTACAAGTGGGTACAATAATATGGAGACATGAGAGACTGCAGATGTTGGAATCTGGAACATCACACAAAGTACCAGTGGAACTCAGCAGGTCAGGCAGCGTCTATGGAGGTCCGTGTTTTGGGCCAAGACATTTCAACTTGACTACTTTAAAATATGGTGCAGGAAAGGGATGGAACACGACACGAGATCCTGCGGTTACTATAAATCCTGAGTAACCCACCCAAAATGCTGGAGGGATTCAGTAAGTCAGGCAGCATCTATGGAAAGAAGTTAACAGATGATATTTCAGGCCGAGATCCTTCATTGTGACTGGAAAGGAAGGAGGCAGAAGCCAGACTAGGAAGCTGTACAAGGTGGCTGGTGATAGGTGAGGCCACGTGAGGGGGAAGGATGATGTGAAAAGTTGGGAGGTAATAGGTGAAGAGGTAAAGGGGCGAAGAAGAAAGAATTTGATAAGGGGACCATGGACTATGGGAAAAAGGGAAAGAGTTTGGGAACCAGAAGGAGGTGAGGCACAGTTCATGAGGGTAGGGCAGGAAAGGAGAGGGGGTATTATAAGAACTAATTAGATATCTATCACCTACTAGTTCAAGGGTACCCAACATTTTTTATGCCAATGAGGCTTACCATTAACCAAGGGGTCTGTGGACCCCTGATTGGGAACCCCTGAACTAGTTGGTGATAGATACATCCAGGTGAGGGAGGATGATAGGCACATGAGGGAGGGGGCAGATTGGGAATGGTTTCAAAAACTAGGTGGTGATAGGCAAACGTGACCAGGTGCTGAAGATGATTGCATCTGATTATACAAATTGGAGTAGATCAGATACAGGGTTTCAACCAGAGATGTTGACTGCCCATTTCCCTCCATGAACGCTGCCTAAACTGCTGAGCTCCTGCAGTGCCTTTTTTTGTGTTGCTTGCAAAATATTGTCATTGCAGAATTCTGCAGCTGAGTTTAAATCCCATTGCAATTAGCGAATTGAAAAAAAAATCAGGTAACTAAATAAATTTGGAATTAAAAATAATTCTCAGTACTAACAACCATTAGGCCAGCACAATGTTGCAAAACAATGTATAGAGCAAATTTTCATTTACATAATACAAACTAGCTCTAATATCCTTCTCCAATGAGACATGGGAAGAATTTTGACAGGTTGGTAAGCAGAAAGTGTAAACCATTGGAAAAGGATCAAAGGATAGATGAAAATTTACTTGTATAAATGGTCTGAAAATGGTCTTGGTCTGGAGGTAAAGTAAGAACTTTGTCATGGAAAGTATGGTGGTCTGTTGGGGAGTGCGGAAGATTATTTTGCTAGTCACCTTCTCTTATTCTGGAAGCGGTTCTGTTATTTATTCTGTGTCTGTCCTTCATGATCTTAAATCAGAGCCTCAACTATTCCAAGAAGACCAACCAGAACTTCTCCAGTGTATATCCACATTACTAAAGTACCTCATCCCTGGAATCATTTTGGTAAACCTCTTCTCCATTCTCTCAATATTTTGTAAAAAGTTGTGTCCAGAACTGAACACAATCTCAAATTGTCATCAAACCACTGTTTATTACTGTTAATTAATTACAACTTCTGTGCTTTGGTTTTCCACTCTAGTTGAAAAAGTCCTGGATCCTGTGTGCAATTTTGACGTCACTGTTCTCATATTTAGAATTATACCTTCACATTTACATTGCTTTTTCTCATTTTTCCTATCACATTGCAGTAAATTTCACCTGTCACCTGCCTACATATTCCATCAGTGCACCTACATCTCACTGACCTCAAGGGACTTTGTCCTCACAGATCAATACATCTTCAAAGGTTTGTGTAAACTTGAAAACTGTGCACTGCACACTCAAGTTCAACTCATTGATATTTATTAGCAAAAATATTGATTCTAATACAGATTCTCAACTCCATTAGACACTTCCCACAGTAAGGAAATAATATTTACTTACCTCGACTGACTTTTATCCCTTGTTCCACCCATTTTGCCCCCAAAGATAAATTCATTGGTTAATGCTTATTTGGAATGTAGTCTGTTCTGTGCTTTGTAGGCCTCCCTAAAGGTTTGCCGGGTTTGTCACTTGCCTTAGTTTTGGCAATGTACTAATGTCTCTGTAATTTTATGCTGTTGACTACTACAATGCCATTGTCTTCGTATCATTCAAAAGAAATGGGTATGTAGTATTATGTTAACAAGGTGTGTCAGTTTTCTTGCACTAATACTGTTTCTGCACAATATTTTTTCTCTTTATTGTCTTGTATAACTTGTGTATAATTTATCCTTCGTGTTTTGTCTTAGCGATGCTGCTGCAAGATAGCTTTTCATTGTACCTGTACCTGTACCTCGCTGTACTTGTGCATGTGACAATAAACTTGACATAGCAACCATTAGGCTCTTGACCCAGTGTGGATAACTTCATTCACCACAACTCTGAACCTAAAGACTCACTTTCAAGGACTCTTGACCACTCATGTTCTCAGTATTAGATTTTTCTACACCGTTTGTCTTCTTTTGTACATTGGTTGTTTGTCAGAGTAACGCCACAAAATGCCGCTGGAACTCAGCAGGTCAGGCAGCATCTATGGAGAGGAATAAACAGTCAGTATTTCAAGCCAAGACCCTTCATCTGAACAGGAAAGGAAGAAAGAAGAAGCCAGAATAAGATGGTGGAGGGGAAGGGAAGGAGTGCAAAGTGATAGGTGTGACCAGGTGAGGGGAAAGGTGGGTGCATATGTAGGGGAGGGAGGGAATGAGTGAGAAGCTGGGAGTTGATAGGTGGAAAGGTAAAGGTCAGAAGTAGAAGCAATCTGATAGGAGTGGACCTTGGAAGAAATGGAAGGAGAAGGGACACCAGAGGGAGGTGATAGGCAGGTGAGAAGAAGAGAACAGACAAGAGGGGAGCCTTTGTCGATCTTTATTTATTTTCATAGGTTCTATTATATTTATCTCTTTCTGAAAATGCCTCTAAGAAAATAAATCTCAAGTAGTATATGGTAACATATAGGTACTTTGATAATAAATTTATTTTGAACTTTGAGCATGATGGCTGAGCAAGATGTCAAACGGCTAAATTCTGCAGGAGAAGCTGGAATTACACAAATGTGTCCAACATCTGACCCTGGAGTTAGAGCGAGCACTGAGAGGGCGAGAAGGTTTCGATGACCAACTGGCTGATCTCCATTTGGAGCTGCTAAACACCAAATCCCAGGCCAATAGGCAAGACCAAGAGAAGGTCTTACTGAAAGAAAAATTATCAACCATCACGCAGGTATACGTAACATTCCAATCTCTCTTTATCCTCCTCATTTGGTTGTAGCATTGCCGATTTCCCAAAGTAAAGATTAAGATTTTAAAGGTTAACTTTATTTTTCACAAGTACATCAAAACGTATAGTGAAATGCATCATTTGCGTCAACAACTAGCATGTCTGAGGATGTGCCGAGGGCAGCCCACAAATGTTGCTGTGTTTCTAATGCCAATATAGCACGTCCACAATTTACTAACCCTAACCCATATGCCTTTGGAAGCTGGGAGGGAACCGGAGTACCCGGGGGAGATCCACACGTTCATGAGGAGAACGTACAAAGAGAAGATGTCAGAACTGAACTTTGAACTCCGGTGCACTGTGCTGTAATAACATTGCACTAACTGCTACTCTACCGTGGCGTACATGTGCACAGTGCAGTTTGCTACGTTGATCTAATTGCATTGAATAAAGTATGGAAAAAGATCTCTGTTACGTAATCCTCTGTGATGAAGGATAATTTATCAAGGTGCATCTTCTAACCCTCCGCCGTCAGATTACCAAAT
This sequence comes from Mobula birostris, assembly GCF_030028105.1. Taxonomy (NCBI): domain Eukaryota; kingdom Metazoa; phylum Chordata; class Chondrichthyes; order Myliobatiformes; family Myliobatidae; genus Mobula; species Mobula birostris. The sequence goes on along the minus strand of NC_092387.1, from coordinate 56,516,904 downwards.
GGAAAATAAACCCATGAACACTACCTCACTATCTTTTAATCTCTGTTGCTGTCCTTTTCACACCATTTATTTAATGTATTTCTTTTTCTAATTTAGTCTTTTTTAAGTATTGCACTGTACTGCCACAAAAAAAAATTTCATGACATAGATCAGTGATAATAAACCTGATTCTGATTCTAACTGTCAGGGAGAGCTTTTCATTTCCCTCAACTTGCTCTAGTGTTGTTATGTATATTTAGTTGTCCCTCTTTGCACATGTATTATATATGTTAACTTTACTTCATCTTATGATTGTAATTTACTGTGCTGTTGCTGCTAAAAGCCAATTTTCATGGTACTTCCACCCTGGGTATGTGTAACCATGGCAATGAACTCAAACTTGACTTGAAGCTGAGTTTGTAATTCCTGGAAAGAGAAGACAGAAGTTTTCAAGACTGCGAGATGGCTAGAAAGGGTGGATATATTTACCCACATGTGCAGAGGTCAGAAATAAAGCCCTTCAGTGTAAGGCAGTCACTAATAAGTCCAGTGGAGTTTATTATCCAGACAGCTGACAACGCATTGTTAGAAAAAGTAGTTGAGGTGGGTACGATAATGATATCGAGAAGACATTTGGATAAGTATATGAATAGGAAAGATTTAGAGGGACACAGGCCAAGTGCTGGTAAATGGGATTATCTTAGATGGGCTCTTTCTATACATGCACAGTGTGGAGTGTCCTATCTGGTTGCATTGTGCCCAGGTATGGAAACACCAATACCCAGGAACAGAAAAGAAAGCCACAGACAGTGGTGGATCCAGCCCAGTCCACCACAGGCAAAGCTCTCCCCCCGATTGAGCACATTTCCATGGAGTACTGCCATAAGAAAATAACATCTAGCATCAAAGAAGTTTGCCGTCTAGGCCATGCCCTCTTCTCACTACTACCATTGAGCAGGAGGTACAGGACCCTTAGTTCTGCAGCACCAGGTTCAGGAGCAGCTGTTGTGCAGAGGTAATTGGGAGTGCTTGTTCTTGAATCGTAAAAAGTTGGCTTGCAGGTACAACAGGTTATTAAGAAGGCAAACGGAATGTTGACCTTCATTGCTAGAGGGATTGAATTCAGTATCTCTTTTTTGAGGCACTGCCTTTTGAAGGTGTCCTGGATGCTGGGAGGCTGGTGCCCACGATGGAGTGGGCTGAGTTTACAACTTTCTGTGGCTTTTTCCAATCCTATAAGGTGACCGTTCTATATCAGACAGTGATGCAACCAGTTAGAATGCTCTCCAAGGTACATCTGTAGAGATTTGAGAGTGACTTTGGTGACATGCCAATTCTCCTCCAACTCCTCATGAAATGCAGCTGCTTTTGTGCCTCCTTCGTAAGTGCATCAATATGTTGGGCCCAGGATAGATCCCCAGGGATGATGACACCGAGGAACTTGAAACTGCTCATCCATTCCATACCTGCTGAGGATGGGTGTGTGTTCCTTTGACTTCCCCTTCCTGAAGTCAACAATCAATTCCTTGGTTTTACTGACAGTGAGTGCACGGTTGTTGCTACAACACCACTCAACCAGCTGATCTATCTCACTCCTGTGTACCTCCTCATCGACATCTGAAATTCCATAGACAATAGTTGTGTCACTGGCAACTATCAGGCCCTTGAACTGGTGTGGGTAACTTCACTCACCACAGCTCTGAACTAGTATGACAACCTACAGACTCACTTTCATGGACTCTTTACAACTTGTGTTCTCAGTATTATTCTTTTAATTTGCATAATTTGTCTTCTTTTCCACATTCATTGTTTGTCAGTCTTTGTCAATGATAACTTCCATCCATTCAGCAGTCTCTTTGACCCCTACCATTATGCAGGAAGTACCACAGAATTAGGACAAGGACCGTTAAGATGGGAAGCAGCTTCTTCCCCCAGGCTTTGAGACTAGTGAACTCCCTGCCACCACCCAGATCTTTCCACGTATGAAACACCAGTAGCAATATACTGTTTACTTTTTAAACTTGTGGCATAAATTCACATTATTATTTGTGGTAATATTACTTCATTTTATGTGTTGTGTGTGAATTATACGTACTGTGTTGTGAACCTTGGTTCGGATGAATGTTGTTTCATTTAGCAGTATACATATACACAGTTGAGATGACAATAAACTTCAATTTAATGTTCATGTATAGCTTTTCATCAATTCTATTGTATTTCTTTACTTTGCCTGGAAGATAATGTAGAATATGGTAATGGATGCATACTTTGATAATAAATGTTACTTTGACTTTGACTCCTTAGTTAGAATTGAGTGAAAGGTGTTTTTCTGTATGACTTTATGACTCTACTGTAAATCTTTCTCTCATGTAGTAGCTTAGGTAACCAAATGACAGTATGGACAGTGGGGTAATCAATGAATTTACTAGATGTCTCCATAACTTCAGTCTCTCTTCCACCCATCCAAGATGTTAATCAGGAGCGCTGCGTATACAGGACTCATTGGATCGTTACAGATCCCTCCCATCCGTCTGTCAATCTCTTGGACCCCCTACCATCAGACAGGAGGTACTGTAGCGTTAGAGCAGGGACCTTTAGGAAGGGAAGCAGGTTCTTTTCCCAGGACGTAATACTGCTGAACTCCCTGCCATCACCAAGATCTCATCACGTATGAAGCGCCAGTAGCATTATACTATTTACTTTTGAACGTGTGTTATAAATGCGTCTTATACTGAACGTCAATCTTCTGGAATATATTTTATTATTTGTTAATATATTTGCAGTAATATTACTTTTATGTGTTGTGTGTGAGTTATATGTACTGTGTTGTGCACCTTGGTCTGGAGGAACATTGTTTTGTTTGGTGGTGTACATCTGTACAGTTGAATGACAATAAACCTGATCTTGAACTTAAGATAGTTTCCTCTTGTTTGCTTGTACCCTAGGGTCTGTGCTGTCAGGTCTTCTCCCTCTCTGTTGCTGTCTCCCATTGTTCATTCTGTGTTCAGCTGGGTGAGAGTCAGTGACCGTTTACCGCACTGTTTCAATTTCCAGGTGAATGAGAGGCTCACTGCTGAGCTGGGCGAGTTGCGGCAGACGCTGGGGCTGCGTCAGGAGCAGCTCCATCATCTGGAAGCCGAGAGGAAGATCCTGAACAATCAGATAGAGGCCCTGGAAAATGAGCGGGCTCAGCTGGTCAGCGAGAAGGAGACGCTGCTGACTGCTGTACAGGCAGACGTCAAAGCCCATGATGACGAGGTTAAGGCTCTAAGGGAACACTGTGAAGAGCTCAGGTAAAAGGAGATCACAAACAATAAGACATAGGAACAGAATTAAGCCATTTGGCCCACCTTTACCATTTGATCATGGCTGGTTTACTTTCCCCCTCAACCCCATTCTTCACGTAACTTTTGTTGCCCTTTTAATCAAGAACTTATCAACAACCACTTTAATTATACCCAATAACTTTGCCTCCACGGCCACCTGCGCCAATGAATTTCAAAGATTCACCACCTGATGGTTAAAGAAGTTTCTCTTCAACTCTGGTTTTAAATAGATGTCCCTCTATTCTAAGGCTGTGTCCTCTAGTACTAGACTCCCCCACTATAGGCAACATCCTCTCCATGTCCACTCTATCCAAGCCTTTTAATATTCGGTAGGTTTCAATGAGATTCCCCTCATTGAAATTCCTCCTCATCTCTGCTATAAAGGGACGCCCTTGTATTCTGAGACTGTGCTGTCTGGTCCTAGACTCTCCCTCTATTAAAAACATTGTCTCCATGTCCACCTTGTCCAGGCCTTTCGATATTCATAAGTTTTAATGAGATACCCCCTCATTCTTCTGAATTCCAATGCGTGCGGATCCAGAGCCAAAGAAACGCTCCTCATACGTTAACCCTGTCATTCCTAGGATCATTCTCGTGAACCTCCTCTGGACCCTCTCCAATGCCAGCACATCCTTTCTTCAATAGGGGGCCCAAAACTGCTCACAATAGTCCAAAGAGCAAAGGCATGTACCTGGAGTTTCCAAAACATTACATTAAGAGTTAGATTCGGAGTCTGAGTGTTGGAGAAATACAGAAACAGCCCTTCAGCCCAACTCATCCATGTCTTTTAATTGTTGTTATTGTTCCCACCTCAACCACTTCATCTGGCAGCCTGTTCCTTATACTTTCCACCCTCTGTGTGATAAAATTGTTGTCAGCTTCCTATTAATTCTCTGCTCTTTCATTTTAAAACTATGCCCTCTAGTTCTCCATCCCTGGGAAAAAGACCTTGCGCATTCACCCTATCCCTCATTATTTTATTGATTTATTTTATGTTATTTATTTAGGCCTTCCAGCCCCTCGAGCCACTCCGCCCAGCAGCCCACAACAAACCTGATTGACCCTCATCTATTAGAATGAGACATAGGAGATACAGGACAATTTACAATGACCAATTAGCTCACTAGCCAGTATGTCTTTAGACTGTGGAGTAAACCTGGAGGAAACCCATGCACACACGGGAAAAACATACAAATTTCTTACAGCGGACACAGGAACTGAACTCCGAACTCCAGCGCCCTAAGCTGTAATAGTTTTGCACTAACTGCTACTCTACCATATTTCCCCCAGTTATTTCATTTCACTTCCCTGAGGTGGATTGTTCTCCTGCATATTATCTCTACAGTGTAGGTAAATGGTGGCTATGGGGGTGTGGGGAGATTATTAAAAAGTGGGGTGTGTACTTGATAGTCAGCATAGCCTCAGTGAACAGAAGGGCTTTCCTATGCTGTGATTCTGACCTAACTTCCCAAGCCTCAATCATCAGTTTTCCATGACAATCTACTACCTTCTGGAGTAGTTCGAAGTACTTATATGTCGCCATATACCCTGAGATTCATTTTCTTGCAGGCATTTACAGTAGAATAAAGGAATACAATATCACTAATGAAAAACTGCACACAAAGACTGACAAGCAGCCAGTATGCAAACACAAAAAATGAATAAGTAAACAACATTATCGTAATAAGTCGGGAATTCCAAAGACTTGCAACCTTTTGTGGAAAGGAATGTCCTTATCAACGAACACTTTCTGTTGAGAACATGTTGTCTTCTGCAAGAATCTCCAACCTGTGGAACTTGTTCTTTGGTATTTACAAAGTGAAATTGGCTTTCATGCTTCTAATCAATTCGTGTTAGGTCTGGACCAGACAAGCATTTCAGATTATCTTGTCCATACTGCACCAACCACCACCGCTGGGCTATAAAAGTGCAGGAGCTCAATTTAAAATGACCCCATGTTATTTAGTTTTGAGAAAGGCACAACTTTTATTGACAGCATCAGGCAGGTGAGTCGCAAGTGATTGAGTAGGGGAGGTCACTCATTTCACAGGAAGCTGAAAGGCTGGGAGTGAAGGCGCCGAGGAGTGACCTTATTAAGGGTTATAAAATCACAAAACGCAGAGATAACATCAGTGAGGCCTAATTTGGAATATTGTGTGCAGGTTTAGTCACCTATCTATGAGAAAGACATCAATGAGATTGAAAGAGTATGGAGAAAATTTACCAGGGTGTTGCCAAGTCATGAGAACTTGAGTTATAGAGAATCTTTGAATAGGTTATGAGTTTATTCAGTGGAGCCTAGGAGAATGAAGGGAGGTTTGATAGAGGTATACAAAATTATGAGGGGTATGGATACGGTAAATCCAGACAGGCTTTTTCCCTCAGGTTGGGTGACACCAGAACTAGTGGTCATAGGTGAAGGGTGAAAGGTGAAATAGTTAAGGGGAACCTGGGGAGGAACCTCTTCACTCAGAGGGTGGTGAGAATACGGAGCGAGCTGCCAGCAGAAGTGGTGGATGCAGGTTTGATTTCAGCACTTAAGAGAAAGTTGGGTAAGTACATGGATGGGAGGGAAGTGGAGAGTTATGGTCCAGGTACAGGTCAATGGGACTAGGCAGAATAATGGTTTGGAACAGTCTAGATGGGCCAAAAAGCCTATTTCTGTTCTATGACTCTGTAAAGTGGATGGTCAAAATCCTTTGCACAGAGTAGGGAATCCGAAACTGGAGGACCTAGGTTTAAGGTGAAATAGGAAAGAGTTAAAGGGGATCTGAGTTATGCCAGTCTCCATGCTGTATAATTTTGACTCTAATTGATATTGAAAATAGAAACCACAGTAACTTCCAGTTGAGGCCATAAGACCATAAGACAGAGGAGCAGAATTAGGCCATCTGGTCCATTGAGCCTGCTCTGCCGTTTAATCATAACTGATTTACTATCCCCCTCAACCCCATTCTCCTGCCTTCTCCCCATAACTTTTGACATCCTTACTAATAATGAACCTATCAACCTCTGCTATAAATACACACAAATTCCATAGGTTCATCACCCTCTAGCTAAAGAAATTCCTCCTCATCTCTGTTATAAAGTGATGTCCTTGTATTCTGAGGCTGTGCCCTCTGGTCCTAGAGGTTCCCCCACAGTAGGAAACATCCTCTCCCTGTCTACTCTGTCCAGCCCTTTCAATATTTGATCGGTTTCAATGAGATCCCCCCTCATTCTTCTAAACTCCAGTGAGCACATGTTCAGTGCCATCAAACGCAGGAAAAGCAGGAAAATTCTTCGAGTAGTGGTGCCACGGTAGCGTATTGGGTATCGCAACGTTATTACAGCTCAGAGTGTCGGAGTTCAAAGGTTCAAAGGTACAATTTAATGTCAGAGAAATGTATACAATATACATCCTGAAATGCTTTTTCTTCACAACCATCCATGAAAACAGGGGAGTGCCCCAAGAAAGAATGACAGTTAAATGTTAGAACCCCAAAGTTCCCCCCCTCCACTCCCCTCCCTCCTACGCGTAAGTGGCAACAAGCAACAACCCGTCTCCCTCCACTGGCAAAAATAAAGTGCACCCGCTTTCAATTCCAGCATCCTCTGTAAGGAGTTTGCACATCCTCAGCATGGAATGTGTGGGTTTCCTCCCATAATCCAAAGAAGTACTGGTTAGTAGGTTAATTGGTCATTGTAAACTATCCCCGTGATTAGGCTAGGATTAAATCGAGGGGCTGATGGGCAGTATAGCATGAAGGGCTGGAAGGGCGTATTCTGTGCTGTATCTATAAATAAATAGATGGATAGATAGATAAATAACTAAATAAATAGTGCTGTGCGTGGAAGGTGATCATGTATAAGTTATTTGCATAAAGCAATCTCACTCTTGAGTAGTATGGTCAACAGGCATGATTGTCAGTAATTCTCCCATTGTGCTCACAATGTCACTAAGTTATGACCATTAATAGGAATCCCTTAAGCTGTGCTGAGTATCAGTCGACAATGGCCATTGACTGTCTCTTTCACCACACCGACGACTCTAATCTTCACTGAACCTTGTTCATTAACACTGATGTGCTTCCTCTCCAGGGTTTCCGAGGCCCAGCTCAGAGAGCGCAGCAAGTGCCTGGAGACAGAGCTACAGCTGAAGGCTGAAGAGCTCGCCATGGTAACCCTGGAGCAGGGTGAAGTTGCTCAGCAGTGGAAGGAGAAGTGGCAGGAAACTGCCTGTGCACTCAAAGCCAAGGAGAAAGAGCTCCAGCTGGCAGCTGTGAAACAACTGACCAAGAAGGAGAAGGTACGAGCTTTTATCAGGGAGACAGAAGTCAGCATGGGGCTTGAGAAACAATTTGTCTTAGTGATAGCAATGGTATGCACCATTTTATTTTCTCAGGAGATGGGAACCATTTTGGCAAGGTTGACATTTAATGTCCACCTCTAATTGCTCTTGAGAAGATGGTGGTAAAAATTCTCCTTCAGACCCTACAATCCATGTGGCAAGTGTGCTCCCACTTTGATATGGGGCAGTATGGAATCAGGGTTCTTTGAAAATGGGACTCTCAGAAACCAAGCGATCTGCTGACCCATTTCCATTTTTGCTCTGGAATTGGATTTATATATTAGTCTAGACCAGTGATTCCCAAATGATTTTGGCTCCCAGACCACATCACTTGTGCCACCCTCTCCCTTTCCAGCCGTTCCTCCTCCCACCAACAACAAAAAGCATCGGCACCCGCCACCGAGCACTCAAGCGTGAGCAAAGCAACAGCAAAGACACAGACTTGTAGTTACCCCAAAGACTTCGCGTTTCACCCGGTATTCGACATACCACAGGCGCTCTCTCTCCCTAATAAGGGAGAAAGAGGTGTCTCCATTTTCGCAGCGAGTAGGGAGACATAACAAACAACTCGCTGGTTTACAATGTTAAAAGTCCATTTGTCACTTTTTTCAAGTTCTGTGCCCAAAGATCTGAGCACACAGCTGTAGGTATTCCGACTCCCCTGATGACACACGGGTCTCCTGCCATGACACCAACCTTTGATCCGTCCGTCTCCAGAGCCCCGAGATCCTAGGCTTATAAAGCCAAGCCGGACTCTTAGAGTGAGCCCTTGGCATGCCGAACAACGGCCAGTTATGAAACCCCGAGAATGGGTCCCATTCCCGCAGAGAACCGTAGTCAGCATGTAACTTCAGGACAGGGTCTTCAAAAGGCCCTGAGAGGGAAAAATAAAGATATTAAAGATGGAAATAGAGTTGTTTCCGAAGATGCAAGGAGTCACTGTTTAGTGTCATCATCACTACACTCTTCCTCCTCCCTATAAGTTGAAGAGAGGGTGGGAAAGTGATGGATTGAACAAAGGGAACATCTGTGAAACGAGAAATAGAGTCAATATTTAAGATTGGTGGTCCTTGATCATTATTGGGAACAATTAGCTTTGTTTCTTTCTCCACAGATGCTGCCCAACCTACTGAGTAGCTCCACCATTTAAAGCTTTTATTTTAGATTTTAGTACTTAACTGAATAAATAAAAATAAATCTGTGATTAGAGAGCAACTATTCTGATTATTTCCTTTTAGAGATGTAATTGAGGTGTATAATATTAATAGTGACTCTTCACTTTGACCTTTCCTCCATAAGCTGTACCTGCAGGGCAGGAAGGCAGGATCAGGCTGGGTAGTTTCCTAACCAATAAAGACATGATAGCTTCTACTGCTATAAATTTTCTCTGATTTAGTCCATGGCAGACAGGTAAGGAGAACAAGTTCCCATTCCTGAAAGGCACAAAGGAAACTGATGATGCTAGTTTGGTAGTTTCATCATTACCAGCATTATCTTTGCAACTCCACGTTATACTATGAATTAAATCCCCAGCGGTCTTAGTGGGATTTGAATTTATATTTTTAGGATAATAGTGCCACTGCCATGTGGCCTCTCTCGGTCAGAAACAACTGTTTAACACCAGCATTAAAACTTGTAGATAACTGCCCATCATACGTAACTCAGGGTTTTGAACTTGCAGATTGGTAATCCATCAATTCCGCTAACATATAGTAATCTGTTAAGGTAATGGAATGTTTTGAATCCCTGTCTGGTTTTCTGATGATTCTCTCTTCCCTGCTGCAGGCTGAGTTGCTGGGAGATTGTGAAATCTTTGCGGCAGATTTGGAAGAGCTGATTGAGTTAAGGACTGCGTTGGCCAGGTAGGAGAAAGCTAACCTCCTGATGTTCTTACATCACAATGAATGTTCTGGCACCTCTGCGCTGTGATAATAATGATCTCAGTCTTTGCAATTACAAGAATAGAAAGGTTTATGTATGACAAATGTTTGGTGGCTTTGGGTCTGTATTTGCTGGAGTTGCTGAAGAATGAGGGGGATTCATTGAAACTTATTAACTATTGAAAGGCCTGTATAGAGTGGATATGAAGAGATTAGGACAATAGGGCACAACCTCAGAATACAATGATGTCCCTCGGGATGAGGAGGAATTTCTTTAGCTGGAGGGTGGTGAATCTGTGGAATTCATTTCCACATTCAGCGGTGAAGGCCAGGTCATTGAGTATATTTAAAATGGAGGTTGAATAATAAGGGTGTCAAAGGTTACAGGGAGAATGTAAGAGAATGGAGTTGAGGGGGAAACTAAATCAGCCATGATTGAATGGCGGAGTGGATTCGGTGGGTCAAATGGCCTAATTCTGTTCCTATGTCTTCTGGTCAATCATGTTCCAATCATAGCACAGAAACAGGAATTTGGCACAATTTGTATTCCAAATGAGCCAACAATATTCCTTTCTCCATTCCATCTAAGAAAAGGGGGTTTGGATAATCCATAGAGATGGCCATTTATATATCCAAAGGGGAACGGAACATATTATTTACATTTTTGCCAGTATTTATTTTTATATGTATATTCTTATTGCTGTTCATAGTAATTTTTAGTGTACTTTTTGCACTGTACTGCTGCTGCAAAAACAAAACATTTCGTGCCAGTGATAACAAACCTGATTTTGATTCTAGTTTAGATCTATTTCTAACCTGTGACTGTGTACCTGTAAAAGCTATGAACTTGAACTTGAGCGAGTAGGACCATTGTCTCACAGCTCCAGTGATTGGGTTCAATTTGCATACACCTTTGCATGTTCTCCCTGTGACAACCTGGGTTTCCTCGGGTGCGCATCCCAGAGATAGGCGGGTTGATAGGTCAATTGGCTGCTGTAAATGGCCCCTTGTGTGTGGGGAGGGTAGAATCTGATGGGAATGTGGGGAGAAGACGATCAGATTGATGTCACATTAATGTGAATGGGTGGTTCATGGGCATCACAGACTCAGTGGGCTAAATGGCCTACTTTATGCTGCTTGAACCTGGGATTGGGGAGAATTGTTGGTTTACTGGTGTCACAGTTATAACAATAATATTGTTGGATGTAGTCTTGCATTGTCTATTATGTTTCTTTGATTTACTGAGTATGCCCGCAAGAAAACAAATGTCAGGGGTGTATCTGGGGACATATATGTACTCTGATAATATATTTACTTCGAACTTTGAACATAAACTGAGGTACAGTGAAACACTTTGATTTTTATGCCATCCCCACTGATCATTTCATCACATCACATTCAGGTAGTACCAGGGAAAATCAATAATAAGAGAGTGCAGAATAAAGTGCTGCATTTAGAGGAAAAGTGCAGTGGAGGCGGATAATAAGATGCAAGGCCACAACAAGGTAGATTGTGAGGTCGAGAGTCCACCTTATTGCACTTGGTGACCATTAAAAAGTAGTTTAGAATCTGTTCTTGAGACTGTTCTGCAAGCTACATACAAAATTTCTAAATATATCTCCTTTGAATTACTCTCACTGCAATCTGCAGCACGTAATTTTACTTTAAGCAATGTACTTTGACTTCAGGAAGAGGAAACCAGAGGTCCATGAGCCTGTCCTCATAGGGGGATGGGAAGTGGTGAGGGTCAGCACTTTTAAATTCCTCAGTGTTATCATTTCAGAGGACCTGTCCTGGGCCCAGCGTGTAAGGGCAATTATGAAGAAAGCACGGCAGCGCCTCTACTTCCTTAGAAGTTTGCGAAGATTTGACATGACATCTAAAACTTTGACAAACTTCTACAGATGTGTGGTGGAGGGTATATTGACTGACTGCATCACAGCCTGGTATGGAAACATCAATATCCTTGAGTGGAAAATCCTACAAAATATACTGGATATGGCCCAGTCCATCACAAGTAAAGCCCTCCCCACCATTGAGCATATCTACATGGAGTATATCGCCAGAAAGCAGCATCTGTCATCAGGGTCACCCATCACCTAGTGCCATCAGGAAGAAGGTACAGGAGCCTCAGGACATATATCACTTGTTCAGGAACAATTATTACCCCTCAATCATCAGGCTCTTGAACCAAAGGGGATGACTTCACTCAATTTCATTGAACTGTTCCCACAACCTATGGACTCACTTTCAACGACTCTTCATCTCACGTTTTCGATATTTATTGATAATTTATTATTTGTATATTTTACCTCTCTATTTGCACCGTTTGTTGGCTTTTGCAAACCAGTTGGTGCAGACTTTCATTGATTCTATTATGGTTATGGGATTTATTGAGTATGCCCAGAAGAAAATGAATCTCAAGGTTGCTTATCAATGAGTCTTTGATTATAAAATGGGATTTGGGCAAGTGACGGATGGTCAGTGTGGAAAGCTTTTTTGGTGAATTTAGACCTTGATTCAGGAAAGCTAGAGGAATCATGTTGGCATGAAGGGATGGGCCTTATTTCCTCTTGATGTGCACAGGGTGGTTGTCACATTACCCTCTGCAGACACAGCATGGAATACTACAGCACAGTACTGGCCCTTCGTCCCATTAAGTTGTGTAAACTGTATAACCTACTCTATGATCAAACTAACCGTCCTCTCCAACATTGCCCTCCCTTTATCTCTCATCCATGCACCTATCTAAGAGTCTGTTAAATGTCCCCCTACTGACACCCCTGGCAGGGGTTCCACACTACCCCCCACTCTGTGTAAAAAACACTAACCTCTGTCATCTTCCCCATACTTCTAATTACCTCAAAATTATGTCCCCTCATATTAACAATTTTTGCTCTGGAAAACAGCTACTGTCTGTTCACTCAATCTATACCTCTTGCCACCTTGTACACCTCTATCATGTCACTTCTCATCTTCTTTCACTCTAAAGGGAAAAGCCCTTCAATCTATCCTCATAAAACAGGCTCTCTAATCCAGGCAGAGACTTACTGGGACCCACTCTAGGGACAGTAATTGGAATTGGTTTATTATTGTCACGTCCTGAGGTACAGTGAAAAGCTTGTCTTGCACACGCTTCATACAGATCAAATCATTACACAGTGCATTGAGGTCAAACAATAACAATACAGAATAAAATGAGAAAAACATGCATAAAGTGCTGGAGGAACTCAGCAGGCCTGGTAGCTTCTATGGAGAAGAATAAATAGTTGCCATTTTGGGCTGAGACTCTTCATCAGGACTGGAAAGGATGCAGAAACCAGAATACAAAGGTGGTGAGTGGGGGTTGCGTACAAGCTGGCAGGTGAAAGGTGAGACCAGGTGAGGGGGGAGGGAGGTGGGGGAGGGGGCGATGAAGTAAGGAGCTGGGAGGTGGTAGGTGAAAAATGTGAAGGCCTGAGGGAGAAGTAATGTGATAGGAGAGGGATGAAAGAGGAGGAAGAGGGGCAGCAGATGATAGGCAGAGGGTCACTGCACCCTCCCTGAGAGTGTGAAGCGTTACTCTAATACATCTCACCAAGTGCTCTTCCTGGCCTCAGGGTGAATGCGGAGAAGGCACAGCTCAAGCGGCAGCAAGAGGAGAGCGGACGTGTTATTGACCTGCTCCAACTGCAGAAAGACATCAGCAGCGACTCGGTAAGTCGGTCACCACCCGTCCTGTCGGGGAGCTGAGGCAATGTGGGGTGCTGAAACCCTAGTGCTACATCGACTCTTTCCGTTTTCCCCAGAAACTGCGAGGTTCCTCCAAGTTCTCCAGGAGTTTAGAGAGTGTCCAAGCTGAGCTACAGAAATATCGGTAAGTGTTCAGGAACCCTGCATACTCCATGTGAGCTCTGTGTGTCTGAGACTCTCTATTATTCTCCCCCAGTCTCTCTGACTCTGTCTCTGTCCCCCTGTCTCTCTCAGTCTCTCTGTCTGTCTGTCTCTCTCTTTATCTCTGTCTTTCTCAGTATCTCTCTGTCTCTCTGTGTCTGTTTTTCTCTCTCTATCTCTCTGTCTCTCTCTCTCTCTCTCTCTCTCTCTCTCTCTCTTTCTTTTGTTTCTGTCTCTGCTGCATCATTTTGAATGATGGGCAGGGCTATCGGTGAGCAAATGAAGGAAGTGGAAGAGAAACTCATTAACGTTCCTCTTGTTTTCAAACAGCAACCAGATTCATGGACTTGAGAAGGAGAAGGGGGAGATGGAAATGGAATTGAAGAAACTTAAGGTACATCCTTTTGGCTAACCTATTGCAGATATCCTGAACACAATGTCCTCATTAGACTTGGAATGGGTGAACTGACTTTCTGAGATCTCACAATTGAATAATTTGAATAACTTTATTAAATAATTTTAATAAAACTCAATAGTTGTACAAGTTGAAGTCCCTGTTTTCTTGAATGTATAAAGCGGTTGAAGCAGTTTTGTGTGAGGGAAAGGTTGCCATGATTTGTTTTCACAACTATGACTTATTACCTCAGACACCCCATTCTTATTATTGGTATTGGTTTATTATTGTCACTGGTTTAATATTGTCACATGTACAGTGAACAGCTTTTGTTTTGCATGCCATCTGGACACGTCTTACCATACATAAGTACATCTCACTTTACTTGGGCGTTTAGCTGCCAGTGAAGCATAAGCCATCGATGACGTTCCGTCTCCATCGTCCTCTGAAGTCACTGGTATGGTTGGAGTTCATCAATGCCTCTGCAGTCCATTGCACCCACTGTACAGGGGGCTGGCCTATACAGCTTCACCAGAGCCTCGTTGGCTAGCCTTACCCATTTCCACCTCTCACAATGGGGAGGTAGGGTTGGACTTTGAGAGGCACATAAGAACGTTGAGGAAGTAAAATGACAACAGGATGCAGAATTGAGTGTAGCAGTTGCAGAGAAAGTGCATGAGCCATGGTGATGTAGATTGTGAGGTCAAGGGTCCATCTTATTGTACAAGGAGAGCATTCAATAGTCTTAATATTGATAGGATAATTCTCTCCTTGAGCCTGGTGGTTCATGCCCTCATGCTTTTGTACCTTTTGGCTGATGGGGGGGGTGCAGAGAGAGAATGGTCTGGGTGAGTGGGGTCTTTGATTATGCTGGCTGCTTTTGTGAGGCAGTGGGAAGTGTAAACAGAGTCGATGGAGGGGAGGCTGGTTTGCATGATGTATTACCTATCCAGGTGGAAATGGCAAGATGCCATCTGTTGGGCAGGACTGGTATTGTAGGCTGGTGTGGGTGAATTCCCAATCTGTGTCAGTTTCTTTCCCACTCCACCCCCCAACCTGCTGGACCCTGAGAGCTTCCACTCTCCACCTAAAGCTCTTAAACTGGTCCTTGTACCAGGAATCTATGGTCTGTTAGACTTGGCTTGGCATGGTGCCAACTCCACGTGCCTCCCTGCCTCACCACCGGTTTGCTCCCTGACGCAGCTTCTCATGAAAAATCTTGGATGTTCTCAGCTGCAGGGTGGCACTCTGGTCCGGGTGGAGCTTGACGCCTGCAGGCAGGAGCTGGAGCTGGAGCGGAGCAGGAGCCAGAAGCTACAACATCAGCTCGATGAGTTGAAGAGGACCAGCCAACCCTTGGAGCAGTGCCAAGTGAATCAGGTATGTAACCGGTCTACCATCTGTCACCTCACCCAGCTCTCCTCAGTCATAATCATCATCATACAGCACAGAAATAGGCCCTTCAGCCCAACTTGTCCATGCCAACCAAGATGTCCCTCGAAACTAATCCCATTAGCCCATGTTTGGTCCATATCCCTCTATACCAGGGGTTCCCAACCTTTTTTATGCCAGGGACCAATACCTTTAAGCAAGGGGTCCACGAACCCCAGGTTGGGAAACCAATTCTATCTTTGTACTGTCCATATCCATGAAATATCCATTCTGTTAAATATCTCTTACAGTTTTATTGTACCTGCCTCAACCACCCTCCTCTGGGAGCTCATTCCATGTACCATCCACTCACCCTGTAGAACACATTGCTCCTCAGGTTCCTATTAAATCTCTTCCTTCGCACCATAATCCTACCCCCCCCCAGTTCTTGGCTTCTCAACCTGGGAAAAAGACTGTGCTTTCACCGTATGTAAGCCCCTCATGATTTTATATGCTCAGTCCCTAATGCTCCAAGTAATAAAGTCTTACAGAATCATAAGACTATAGCAGAATGCTTATGGATTACTTACAGTACCCGTAATTCAATATCATGCGCTTATTGTGGTGTATAAAATCACGAGGGATATAGATAAGGTGGATGTTCATAGTCTTTTTCCCAGGGTGATTGATTAATGAGTGGTTGTCCATCGTATACTATAACGACCATTAGATTTGTCCAGCCTTCCTGTTGGTGAACTGCATGCAGAAACCTGTGTGGGAGAGTTTCTAAAGTTGTACTGGGGCAGTTCCACTCAGTCAATCTCGGAAGTCTGGGTCCGGTGGTATGAGTAGTCATCACAACTGAGGTCTTCCTCGGTTGCGGTAGATGACCATGACTTCTTCTGTGCCTGGTCATGTCCTTCGCTCTCCATGAAGCGTTGCAGAACCGCCCTCGTGGCCATTGGATCTCCTGTAGATCTCATCCGCCCCGTCCGCCGGAGCTGACCGCATGCTAGGACAGGCATGTCCCAATCTTACCGGAGTATGGGGCCTGCCAGCCACCTTCACCTGCCTGGTGAAGCAGTGTGGCCACTGTCACGTGCAAGCGGTTAATTGGAGCCGCAGGTGAGAGCTGAGTGTCTGATTGGGAATAAAGGTGAATGAGCTGCCCCAGAATGGACACAACTAGCCCCTTCACCAGGGGTACTACCCCTCCCTGGATACCCCATACATCCTGGGCAGGGGATTCCAAACCTACAGAGCAGAAGTTGAGATGAGAGGGGAAAAGTTTTAAAGGGACCTGAGGGGCAACTTTTTCCACAGAAGATGGTGGGTGTCTGCCATTAAGTTGTATACAGGTACAATTATACTGTATGTGTTTAAATGATATTTAGCCAGGTACATGGATAGAAAAAGACTTAAAGGGATATGGGCCAAATACGGGCCAATGGGATTAGCTTGGATGAACATCTTGGTTGATGTGGTCGAGTTGAACCGAAGGCCTTGTTTCCAAGTTATAGAAATTATCACTCATGAGACTAAATATAATGAGGCCAAATTAAGGCATCCTCGGCCCCTTCCCTAGTTCCCTGTCTCCCTGCCTCGCTGTTTCTCTCCCTGGCTCTCACCACCCTCCACAGAAACGAGAGGATAACCGAATCGAATTCCTTTTGCAGGCAACAGTGTCACACAAGATGCAGAGCAGGCAGAGTGAACAGCCAGTGGAGGATTGTTGTCAGCAGGAAACTAGGTCCAACAAGTTAGTTTTAAAACTTTATATTTAAAACTTTGTCTCCATTGTGTATGTGTGTGTGTTAGTTCCCCCTTTCTTCCTGCCTTTTAAATGTTAGAGCATAGCCCAGTTGTGATTGTTGTCCAAGGTCTGATTGCACATTGATATAGGTAAATGATACAATGATACTAATGATACAAAACCTCAAAAAAGCCACAGTTGTTTGCTCATAAGACATAAGAGCAGAATTAGGCCATCCATTCCATTGAGCCTGTTCCCCCGTCCCATCATGGCTGATTTATTTTCCCTCTCAACTCCATTGTCCTGCCTTCTCCCTGTAACCTTTAACATTTTTACTAATCAAGAACCTATCAAGCTTTGACAAACTTCTGTATATTCACAATTAAGAGTGTCCTAATTGGTGGCCAAAAAGAGCAATTCATGTGGAGCTGCTCCCCTAGCTTCATTTCACAACTCTGCAAACAAATTCTTAACCCTTCAGATGCTTCAATGGCTCCCTCTATAAATGCAAAGATGTCATGCTGAGGCTTTGTAAGACATTGGTTGGACTGCACTAGGATTATTGTGAGCAGTTTTGGGCTCCGTCTCTAAGAAGGGATGTACTGACACTGGAGAGGGTCCAGAGGAGGTTCATGAGAATGATTCTGGGAATGAAAGGGTTAACATGTGAGCAGTGTTTGATGGCTCTGGGCCTGTACTGTATAGAAGAATGAGGGGGAATTTCATTGAAACCTTTTGAATATTGAAAGACCTAGATAGAGTGGATTTGGAGAGGGTATGTCCTATAGCGGGAGAGTCTATGACCAGAGACATAGAGTATTGGAGATTATATAAAGCTTAGGAAAGTTAACCTACAAGAAAAATAAGAATTCTGCCAACAGCTGTTTCAGTCTGTGTCTCATGGTTTTTGATCCAATGAATATTTCCATCTATTAAGCATACACCTGTGATAACTTACAGATCAGATTCATTCATTACCTCCTCTGTTGCTAGGACATCTTCTCCAGTCTACCTCCTCCCTCATTCTTGGAATTATTTTAGTAAATGTCTCTTGCATTCTCTGCAAAGCTTCACATTTTTCTGGAACAGTGGTACTCACAACTGGGAACAGTACCCCATCTGTGCCAAATCCAGTGTTCAGTAAACATTGGTTGTGACTTCCTCATCTTGAAAAATTCTCTGCTGTTTCAGTCGATCTCTTGATTCACTTGAAACCTTCGGGAATTAGGTATATTCTTTCCATTGGAGCGCGGAATGAACAGTTCTACAAATATTAACATTCAGACAGTTGCCTTTCAAAGCACCAGTGTGTGTCCAAATATTCATTCAAGTTTGTAGAGACTGTCTGTCTCTGCCTCTCTCTCTGACTCTGTCTGTCTCTCTCTGCTTCTCTCTGTCTCACTCTATCCACCTCTCTTTGTCTGTCTCTCTGTATCTGTCTGACTGTTTTTCCCATCTTTATCCTTTTACCTTCCTTCTTCTTATCTTTTTTATCTCTACTGAGTCTCGATTTCCCCCGTCAATCCATTTATTTTTACTGTCAACGTACTCCATCTTCCACTTCTCCTCCTCTTTCCTCCTCCCTTCCCCTTCCCACAGCCATCACTCTTGTTCTCGCATTGTTTCACACACATTACTAATCTTGCTTTTGTTTTGCCAGTGATAAGAATCAAGAAGACTCACCCGATCACCTCTCCTTAAAGCTTGAAGGTAATAATTTTAGACTTTTTATGATAATTAACTGAGCTTTTAAAATATATATTGTCCACTGTTTAATTAAAAGAAAATATGCAAGGAATGAGGAAAAGGGTGTCTAACTGAGGTTGATAGACTTTGACGATGTTTGTTCACAACTGACATCAGCTGTCAGTTATGACAATAACCTGTTTTCGAAGTTTGTGGAAAAACTAAGTGGGATTGTGAGTCAGGAGGGAGGTGTAGAGAGGCTGCAACAGCTTGGACCTCAGCTGAACGAATGAGCAGAAAGAATATAAGGTGGGAAAATATATAGTAGGCAGCCGTCGATCCCAGGGAGTCATGGGTTTGAGCCTCTGGTGGACTGTGTCTTCTCCAGGGTGCAAGCCTGGGCGGGAAGATTTGAAGAACCAGTTGTTGTCCATGCAGTGGGTACCCCTCTCCACGCCACTGATGTAGTCCAAGGGATGGGCAAGTGCCGATACAGCTTGGTTCCAGTGTTGTCGCAGAGGTTGCAAGAGTGAAGTTGTAAACAACATCAAACTGCCTTGGGAACCCCGGCTCCAGATTTCTTCCTTGGGGTTTACTCCCGAAGCTTTTCCCATGGGTGTGTATGGCCGCAAGGCAGCAGAGGTTTAAAATCAGAGCTCTCTTTCTCCGGCAAAATATAAGGTCGTCCAATTTGGTACATGAAACAGAAAAATGAGCACAGTGAGAGACTGGGAAATATTAACATTGATAGTGTCTGAAGCATCCTTCTACACTTCTCTGAAAGTTAAAATCCAGGTGCAGTAAGCAATTAGAAAAGCATTTGTAACTGATCTTTATTCCAGGAAGATTAGAGGGCAGGAGTAAAGAGACTAAAACACAAGAGTGTCTGCAGATGCTGGAAAAAGAGGGTTTTTTTTAGTAACCCCAAAACATAAAACGAATTGAAAGAAAAACACGGAGCGGGAAATAACTTGTGTATGTTTAGTTTTTACTTTCAGTGAGGCGTGCACTTATTACGTGGTGGCGTGATGATGTATGCCATTCACATACTTTTATATATAACCCATAATGAATTATGTAAACAACAAACATGCTTAATCAAACAATATATTTACAACATAACCTAAATATTACTGAAATATTGAATTACATAACACAGAGCAACACACACAAAATGCTGGCGGAACTCAGAAGGTCAGGCAGCATCTATGGAGGAGAATAAACAGTTAACATTTTAGGTCGATGTCCTTCATCAGGACTGGAAAGTAAGAGGACAGAAACCAGAATAAGAATGTGGGGCGGGGGGAAAGAGTACAAGTTGGCAGGTGATAGGTGAGACCAGGTAAGGGGGAAGGTGTGTGTGCGGGACAGAGGGGATGAAGTAAAAAGCTGGGAGCTGATTGGTAGAAGAGGTAAAGGACCACAATTATAAAGGGAAGTATTTGACCTCATCTTGGGTACAGTACAGTTTAGCTCATCTTAACTTTGCAGATATACTTTCCAAGCACAGTGAAAGCTCACCAGAATACTTTTAGGGATGGGGGTGTGTTACGTATGGATATATGGAGTCGACTGGGCCTGTAGTCTTGAAAGTTTAGAAGAAGGAGTGATCACATTGAAGCTTCTTACAGGGCATTTATAGTTTATTTAGAGATAAGGCACAGTAACAGGCCCTTCTGGTCCAATGAGCCCACACTACCCAATTGAAATTGAAATATCTTTATTGTCATTGCATAGTACAATTTGTCATGCACCAATACAGCGAAAATGAGTTTGCAACTCTCGTACTCAATGCTGTAAAACAACAAATAAAATAAATAAACAATAAATAAAATCAAGTAACCAGCCAGTGCAAGCAATGTCCAGCAGTACAAAAGCACAACTCAGATGCGTGACAGCCAGAAAACCAGTATTAAAGTAGCAATATAATAAACTTATGGATGATGCTTGATCGATTGGTTCAGAGCAATTATAGCTCTGGGGAAAAAGCTATTTTTCAGTCTAGAAGTGCGGGCATAGAAAATCTCATGATGTCTGCCAGATGGAAGAAGTTCAAACAGATGATTGCATGGGTGTGTATTGTCCTTACAGATGCTTGTAGCTTTCCTTAGGCAGGAGGTATATAAAATTTTGAGTGGCATACACAAGATGCATGGTTACAGTCTTTTTCCCAATGTAGGGGAGTCTAGAACTGGAGGGAATAAGTTGAAAGTGAGAGGGGATAGTTTAAAAAAAAAGATCTGAGGGGTAACTTATTCACCGAAGGTGTTGAGACTCAGTACTGTGCACAAACGGCTAGGGTGCCTAAGAATTTTGTGCAGGACTGTAGTAATTTTATGTATTGATCTGTACTGCAGCTGCAAAAAAAAAACAAATTTCATGAAATAAGTGAGTGATAATGAACCTGATGCTGATACGGGTCTGTATTGTGGACTGAGAGTGGGAAGCGGGCAGGGAAAGGGGAATCATGGTGAGAAAAGGGGAAGGGAGAGGGGAGAGAGTGGGAAGCACCAGAGAGACATTCTGTAATGATTAATAGACCAATTGTTTGGAATTAAATCACCCTGCCTGGTGTCTCAGAGCTGGATGTGTCTGCACCCATTCTATCCCCCACCCTGGCACTCCTTCTTTGCCCCTCCCCTCCCCTCAGTGCTCCACCCTCACCATTCCCAACATCTTTTCTCCCGCCAGATTCAAGGACTCACTCTCTGCTCCACACTGACAAATACAGGACTGTGCAACCGTCTTAGTCACCCTAACTATTTATATTTGCCTAAGACTTTTGCACAGTACTGTATATGCAGTGAGATAGGTACAATTACTACGTTTAGACATTTGGATAGGCGCATGGACATAAAAGATTTAGAGAGATAGGGAAGCAATGCAGGCAAAAGTGACTGGCTCTGATAGAAATCTTTGTCATCACGGAAGAGTTGGACCAAAAGACCTGCTTTTGTGCCGAATTACACTGAGTCTACCTGTTGCAGTGTCTTCCACTGTCACTAGGTGGCAGCAGCAGCCCAACTTTCTTTGATATAAACTGGATTTGAGAATCACAAAGACAAGAGATTGACCAAATGCTGGAAATCAGGAGCCCCCACACACAAAATGCTGGAGGAACTCAGCGGGTCAGGCAGCAGCTATTGAGGGGAATAAACAGTTGACATTTTGCCAAAAACACTGACTGTTTATTTCCCTCTATGGGATTTGAGAATTCCTGCTTCATGTTCCTCTTTTCTTTTTGCCGTTATTTCTATAGTTAAAGAAAATCTGAAATATACACTCAGTGACCATGTTATCAGACACCTCCTGTATGAAATAAAATGACCACTGAGTGTAAGTTTGTGGCCTTCTGTTGCTGTAACCCATCCTCTTCGAGGTTCTGTGTTCAGAGATGCTCTTCTGCACACCACTGTGGTAACATGTGGTTATTTGAGTTACTGTCACCTTCCTGTCTGCTTGAACCAGTCAGGCCATTCTCATCTGACCTCTCTCATTAATGAGGTGTCTTCACACGCAAGACAGCCGCTCGCTAGATTTTTTTTTGTTTTTCGCATCATTCTCTGTAAACTCCACAAACTGTTGTGCATGAAAATCCCAGGAAATAGGCAGTTTCTAAGATAATCAACTACCCTGTCTGGCACCAACAATCATTCCATAGTCAAAGTCACTTGGATCACGTTTCTTCCCCATTCTGAGTTTGGTCTGAAAAGCAACTGAACCTCTTGACCATGTCTGCATGCTTTAATGCATTGAGTTGCTGCCACATGATTGGCTGATTAGATATTTGCATTAACGAGCAGACATACAGGTGTAGCCAAAAAAGTGGCTATTGAGCTTATATTTAAACCACTTCAAAATCACTCCTCACTTTGGGAGTTGAACACAAAATCACTCCTCACTTTGGGAGTTGAACACACAATCACTCCTCACTTTGGGAGTTGAACACACAATCACTCCTCACTTTGGGAGTTGAACAGACAATCACTCCTCACTTTGGGAGTTGAACAGATGCTATAGCTGTTTGCAAGGGTAGTGCATCAACAGCTATTGCTTTGGGTCAAGAGGGACAAGTCAAAATGCGTCAGCCTCCTGAGGAGATAGAGGCGTTTGGCCAGGACAGGCTATTGATGTTCACTCTGAGAAATTTGCGGCTCTCAACCTCAGCATTGTCAACGTACACAAGAGCGTCTACACCCCCACCTCCCCTGGTCAATGACCAGCTTCAAGAGAAAGGCGGTTGCTGTGACACCATGTCACTATCTCCTTCCTGTACTCTTACTCATCATATGGCCCAGTACGGCGATGTCATCTGCAAACTTGTCGAGTTAGAGCAGAATCTGGCCGTGTACAGGGAGAAGAGTATGGGGCTAAGTACAAATGGTGGCACAGTAGCATAATGATTAGCACAACACTTTACAGTACAGAAAATCCGGGTTCAATTCCTGCCACTGCCAGCAATGAGTTTGTACGTTCTTCCCATGACTGCACGTGTTCCCTCCGGGTGTTCTGGTTTCCTCCCACAGTCCAAAGACGTACCAGTTGGTAGTTAATTGGTCACTGTAAATTGCTCTGTGATTAGGCTAGGGTTCAATCAGGGAATTGCTGGGAGGCCCGGCTCAAAGGGCCAGAAGATCCCATTTTGCACTGTATCATGATATCTAGACAAATAGATAGATCGATAAACAAAGAAATTAATAAAGTGTAAGGAAGTCATGTTGCAACTTTATAACGCTTTGATTAGACCACACTCTGAATGGTCTCCCCATTACAGGAAGAATGTGGAGGGTTTTGAAAGAGCTTTACCAGGATGCTGCCTGGATTAGAGTGTTTGAGCTGTAAGGAGAGGCAAGACAAACTTGGGTTGTTTTCCCTGGGGCTTCATAGATTGAGGGGAGATCTATTAGGTGTTTACCAAATTATGAGAGGCAAAGAAAGGGTAGATGGTCAGAATCTATCTCCTAGGGTAGAGATGTAAAATACTGGAGGACATGTATCTAATGTGAGAACAGGAACGTGTAAGGGATGTGCAAGACAGGTTGAGAGAGTGGTAGGTAGCTGGAACAAGCTATCAGATGCAGTGGTGGAAGTAGATACAGTAGTGGTCTTTAACAGGCTTTTAGACACATGAAAATGTATAGAACGGGGGAAATAGATTATGTACTGACAGCAGAGATTGGATAGGTAATGGATAGTAGGGATGTGGAGGGCTATGGTCCCGGTGCAGGTCAGTGGGAGTAAGCGGTTTAAATGGATTCAGCATGGACTAGATGGGCCGAAGGTCCTGTTTCTGTGCTGTGCTTCTCTATCACTCTAATTAAATTTTGCAAAGGGACCAACACAAAATGCTAGAGGAACTCAGCAGGTCAGGCTGATCTATGGAGAGGAATAACTCGTCAAAGTTTCAGGCTGAGATCTTCTATCAGCACCAAAACATCGACTGATCATTCCTCTTCATAGATGTTGCCTCACTCAGTGAGTTCCTTCAGTGTTCTGTGTTTGTCTCTCTGGATTTTCAGCACCCGTAGAATCTCTTGTTTTTATCCCACAATTGAAACAATGAAAGCAACTTTACCCACAGGCTATTGTTTCAAAGAGCTTGCTGTGTGCATATTGGCAGTTGTGATTCCTACATTACAAGACCATCGAATGTATTTTAAAGAGACATCACTGACTTGTGAAAGATGATCTAGGAATATGAGACTGCCTTATATTTTCTCTTGATCTCCAGAACAGTGAACAAACATAGAGCTGGGTAACAGCCTGCGGGGGATGAAAGGAAATCAGACAACTTCAATATTTGGGAACCACTTCATCTTCCAGACAGAAATCTTGTCCTTGCTGAGAGAGACCAGCAGCAGTCGTATCACATAGTCTTCCTATTACTCTGCCTGTTTCTTCAGCTCCTTTTCTTTCTGCCTAGTCTCCTTTTCCCCTTCTCTCTCTCTCTCATTCTGCTTTGCCTTCTCTCTCCTTTCTCCCCCTCCCTCCCTCTCTCTCTCTCCCCCTCTTCCCCTCCCCCTTCCCCTCTCTCCCCTTCTTTCCCCCCACTCTCCCCTCACTCTCCCTCCCCCTCTCTCTCTCATTCCCTCTCTCGCTCACTCTCTCTCCCTCTCACTCCCCCTCTCTCCCTCTCCCCTCTCTCCCTCCCCCCCCTCCCCCTTTCTCACTCTCTCCCCCTCCATCCTGCCTGTATACCCCTTCCCTATCTGTTGTGAAAACCGATCAGTGTGTGGGTTTTGTCTAAACTTAAAAACCTTTTTGCTGCTTTGAGCTGCAGGATGTGCTTTGCATTAAAGTGCAAAGGAGATGCTCTTTATCTTTGCCCAATTCCTGACAGTCAGTAGACTCCAGAAATGCGATGTTGCTTTGAACTGCTGTGTACAAAGTGGTTGCTGTTAATTCTGATTGGTGTCATGGTCCAACAGAACAACATTTGTGATTCCTTCATTTTGCTGGCTTCTCTGTCACAGTTCGGTACTGTAACTGAAATATTGTCTCTTTGTATTATTTTGCAGACAATGAGGAGCCAGATTGTCAGCTTCCCAACCAGGGGCCCCCTTTAAACAGGTACCAGTGCTGCTTTACACACTTCATTCGCAGAACTCAGAACAGCAGAACACAGGAACAGGCCCTTCAGCCCATCATGTCATACTGTCACAGAATGATACAGCACAGACACAGGCCCCTCAGCCCATCTAATCCATGCTGACCACAGTGTTTCATCAAAACTAGTCCAATTTGCCCGTGTTTGGCCGATGACCTTCTAAACCTTTCCAATCAATTCAATTCAATCCACATATCTGCCCAACTGGCTTTTAAACATTGTTATTGTAGCTGCCTCAACCACTTACTCGATGTTCATTCCATATGCACGCCAACTTTTGCATACAAGTAAGTAAGTTGCCCCCACTCCCTCCATGTTCCAAGTCCTTCACACCTTAAACCCGTCCCTCTACTCCTGAGGGAAAAGATTATGTGCATTCACCCTCTCTATGCCCTCATGATTTTATACACCTCCCAGTCTCTGACATTCTATGAAATAAAGTCCTAGTACAGCGGAGGCAAACCTTTTTAGGAGCATCTGCCCAAATTGGTGATAATCTTCTAAAAAAATTCTCTCGCGTGCCATGGTAGTTTTGAGCAGAGGTGATCATTATTTGATGAATTAGTAACAATAATTATGGATTTTTTAAAGGAAAAATTATGTATTCATTGTTTTATTATTAATAAAAGTATAACAGAGCCAAATTGAAATAAAAGAAGCATTTTAGAAAACCTGTTGAAAATTATTACTATTAATATTTTTTAAAAGACTATTGAAAAATAAGTATTCATGAAGGTGCTCAACTGCCTTCAGTATTTACCGTTATCATCCAGTGTTCCCTCAGAAGGACAGCAAAGAAAATGCAAGCAGAGTGAAGCCAATTGCAATTGGCCCAACCGTTTACTATCCAAATACTGATGTGGATGCCAGGTTGATGAGGATTTCAAAACTTATCGTCCAGTGTCACGCGCTCTTGCAACTGTCTGGTTGGTGCCAAGCTAGGAACTCAGCAGGACAGGCAGCATCTATGGAAATTAATAAACAGTCGATGTTTATTAAGAGACAGAAATGGAAGGAGGAAGGTGTCAGAAAATAGTTGGGGGAAGGGAAGGAGGCTAGTTAGAAGCTGATGGGTGGAGCCAGGTGGGTGGGAAAGGTAAAGGACTGGAGAAGAAGAAATCTGATAGGAGAGGAGAGTAGACGATAGGAGGAAGGAAAGCAGGATGTATCTTTTTATCACGGGAGGGGTTTAAAGAATTGAAGAGTGGCATTGCGTCCCGCAAGCCAGAACATTTTTTTGCATGCTGTCTTGTGCTGTAGGTTTATTACCCCCGTACCTAGCCTGTCCATCTTCTCCCTGTAGCTCAGTCCTGGCAGCGTCCGTATAAAACTTTTCTACATTCTTTGCATTTTACTGACAACTTTCCTATTGCAGGGCGACTAAAACTGAATGTAATACTCCAACTGCAGCCTCACCAGCATGATCGCCCAACCTTTATACTCAATGCCTCGACTTATGAAAGCCATGGTGTCAAAAAGCTTCTTTACCACCCTTGTTACCTGTGGCTCCACTTTTGGGAAAGCTTGTTCTTACACTCCAGAATCCCTCTCTTCTACAACACTCACCAGGACCCTGGCATTCACTGTGAAATTCTTACCAGGGTTTGACTTTCCAAAACATAACACCTCACACTTATCTGAATTCAACTTCATTTGCCATTCATCAACCCACTTACTCAGCTGATCGAGATCCCAGTGTAATATTTGATAACCTTCTTTGTGGTCCACTATGCTAACTATTTTAGTGTCACCTGCAAACTTACTAACCTTGAGCACTCTTATGCAAATTGTTGATGTGATGTCAGACAGCAATGTCCCTGGCGCCAACCCCTGAGATACATCACTAGCCACAGACCTCCATTTGGAGAAACAGCCTTCTGTTACCACCCTCTGCTTTCTCCACCAAGCCAAATGTGTAACCAATTAGCCAGCTCAAGTGTGGCTGTACCAGATTTTCATAGGGCTGAATGAAATTTCTTAAGACGAATGCTCTGGCCAACGAAGGTGGCCTGCCATACTCCAACTTTATTGATCTATCTACGTATGCAGCCACTTTCGAGGAGATATGAACTTGGATCCCAAGGTCTCTCACTATAACAAAATAGTTTTTTTTCTCTCAGTATCAGAAGTCAATTCCTCACACTTGGCCGTGTCTCACCACACGAACAAGCCTCAGTACACCAAGCATTCCTCACCCCTCATTCCCTGTCTTACCCACAATCCTCTGCTGTTGTCCCTGGCACCACATTTTGCTGCTCTTAAAATCTTCTGGTGAAGAAGAGAGTGAGGACAGATATATCGCCACGTTGTTGAATGTTATTTCGTTTAAATGTGCCCACTTGTTCCCAAACCTCAAGTGCACTCCCTACATTTGTCTAAATGTACAGTGGCGACGAGCTCCTGACACACGACCTGGTGAAGCAAATATCTTCCCTGCAGCAAGACCTCCGGGACTCCAAGACCACCCAGCGGCAGCAGAACGCGATCATACGAGGCCTGAGAGAGGTCAGTGAGTGACAACGGTGAAACGTTGGGGAGGGGCGGGGGCTGACATCTCGACACCCTTGGGTTAGTCAAATCCTGCGTACCTAGGCTGAAACACAGTCTACGCTATTCGCACATTTGTTGTAGCTGATGGATCAACGATGGCAGTTTAAGGTCTGCAAGGGGGAGGTTCTATTTCGATGTTCATTTCGTTGCCATCCCCATTCTGCAGATGAACCTCAATAGTGGATACAGTACTTCCTGATACCTCTCACCCCACTCTGGACGTTCAGTGATGCCCCTTCACCCCAACACTGGACACTCATTGCAACACTCCGATTGTCTCTGTCATCACTAGCTCTGAAGTTTTTTCTGTCATCCTCTCTGATTTAAATCCCTAGTTTAAGATGCATGTTACAACCTACCTCAGACCAGGCTGGCAGTCGCATTCCTCCTCGTGGCCCAGAAATTTTACTTTGAGGTCGTGTAAATCTTTTGGTTTACCCTGTTGCTGATTAAGTTTACATTGTGGTTATGTTCACAAAGGTTGGCATAGCCAGGGTAAGTAGTGGGGATTAGCTCCCACCACCTATTAAATGCTCCCAATAGTGTGCATCTCAAATAGCCATGGACAACCAAGTTATGCTCCTGGCCTTCACATATGTCTTAGCTACTAGGCCTAGTGGAACCATTTCTACTGCCAAGAGAAAGGGCAAAGGCAGGTTACTGGAGCCGTAAAACTAGTTGCTTCAGGCAGATGGGACTCATCAGCCTTAGTTGGTAGCTCCTCGAGGAAAAGGAGAATGGATCTCAAACCTCTGTTGCCTTGTGGCTATACCCATTCACAGGGAAGGCTTTGGGAGTAAACCCCAAGGAAAATTCTGGAGCTGGAGTCACTATGACAGTCCTACGTTGAGATCGATGCTGACTGGCAACTCCTGCGATGGCACTGATACCGAACTCTTTTGATCTCTGCCATCCCTCTCAGCTGCTTGGAGAGGGGGAGCCTGTGACATGGACACGAGCTTATTCTCCATGTCATACTGCCCTGGCCAGTGTGGCTTACATGTCATGTAAACAGCTGGGACACAATGTCCATGGTCCACCCCAACTGACAGAGGGCTTCCTACGAGGGGTGATTGATAAGTTCATGGCCTAAGGTAGACAGAGTCAATTTTAGAAAACCTAGCACATTTACTTTTCCTACATTTACATACTTAGTCCAGTGGTCATGGGGCATACGGATCCCTTCTTTGTAGAAGTCGGCGTCTTGGACCTCCAGAAAGTGGTCCACAGCATGGGGTGATTGATAAGTTCGTGGCCTAAGGTAGAAGAAGGAGTTATTAACTTCAAACATTCTGCATTTTCACTCAAGGAGTTAAACTGCACGTGCATGTAACAAGAGCGTACAAGTGCAGCAGGCAGTGAAAAAAGCTACTGGCATGCTGGCCTTCATAACAAGGGGAATTGAGTATAGGAGCAAAGAGGTCCTTCTGCAGCTGTACAGGGCCCTGGTGAGACCACACCTGGAGTACTGTGTGCAGTTTTGGTCTCCAAATTTGAGGAAGGACATTCTTGCTATTGAGGGAGTGCAGCGTAGGTTCAGAAGGTTAGTTCCCAGGATGGCGGGGCTGTCATATGTCGAAAGATTGGAGCGACTGGGCTTGTATACTCTAGAATTTAGAAGGCTGAGAGGGGATCTTATTGAAACATATAAAATTATTAAGGGATTGGACACGCTGCAGGCAGGAAGCATGTTCCCACTGATGGGTGAGTCCAGAACCAGAGGCCACAGTTTAAGAATTAGGGGTAGGCCATTTAGAATGGAGTTGAGGAAAAACTTTTTCACCCAGAGAGTGGTGGACGTATGGAATGCTCTGCCCCAGAAGGCTGTGGAGGCCAAGTCTCTGGATGCTTTCAAAAAAGAGATGGATAGAGCTCTTAAAGATAGCAGAATCAAAGGTTATGGGGATAGGGCAGGAACTGGATACTGATAGTGGATGATCAGCCATGATCACAGTGAATGGCGGTGCTGGCTCAAAGGGCCGAATGGCTTACTCCTGCACCTATTGTCTATTGTCTATTGTTTAACTCATCCCCTTCTACCTTAGGCCACAAACTTATCAATTACCCCTGCTGTGGACCACTTCTACAAAGAAGGGGTTCGTATGCTCCATGACCACTGGACTAAGTGTGTACATGTAGGAGGGGACTATGTTGAATAATAAATGTGCTAGGTTCTCTAAAATTGATTCCTTCTACCTTAGGCCACGAGCTTATCAATCACCCCTCGTATGTTCATAACTGGGGTTCAGTGAGCAGGATTGGCTTTGGTGCATGTCTTGTGAACATCAGTGTGCCACTGCCTCTGGAAGGAAAATAAGAGGAATTAACTGTGAGTTATTGAAGAGAATTCTTTCGGGGTTTTCATTGGTGGTGGAGTAAGTTGATTTACATAATTAGAAAATATCAGACAGTTTTGAAATCAGGTTATAGCTTCAGGCATAGCTAGACAAATGTAATCCTTCATCTGGTGTGGGACGGTGGGTGGAGTTGCAGTATGCAAGACACATTTTTCATTGTTCCTTGGTATATGTGATAAAGTAAACCAATTTACCAATTCTTACAAACTCTGCTCAAAATTGGTGGCTACATCGCAGGAAGAGCCCTCCCTGCCACTGAGCACATTTACGTGGAGCGCTGCCACAGGAAAGCAGCATCCATCATCAACAACCCCCACCATACAGACCATACTCTCTTCTCACTGCTGCCATTGGGAAGGAGGTACAGGAGCCTTGGGTCCCACACCACCAGGTTCCGGAACAGTAATTAACTTTCAACCATCCGGCTCCTGAAACATTGTGGATAGCCTCACTCCCCTCAACTTTGAACTAATCACTAAACACAACCTACAGACTCACTTTCACGGACTCCACAACTCATGTTCTCAATATAATTTTTCTACGTACTCTATCTCTCTATTTATTTGTTAATTATTTGTCTTCTTTTGCACATTTGTTGCTTGTCAATCTTTGTATGTAGTTTTCCATTGATTCTATTGTACGTCATCTACTGTGAAAGCCTGCAAGCAAATGAATCTCAAGGTAGTTTATGGTGTTGTACTGTATACATACTTCAACAATAAATTTACTTTGAACTTTGAAATATGCTCCTGGTCTGGCACTGAAAAATAGGAGCAAATCACACAAAATGCTGGGGGATCTTCTGCAGAATCTCTTGTGTTTATGGCTTGAAGTAAGAGTTGCAGGTTTGTTTCGTGAGTAGGAGATGTTGCAATGTTTACAGCTAACTGCCGATTCTGTGGCTTGGCTGGATTTGGAAAATGACTGCTCATAGATCCAGTGGCTGGAGCCCAGGGGAGTTACAAGCAAAGGCCAATCAATTGTGGAACGCGGTGATTGCACATTGACTGGAGCTGCACGCATTGACTGGAACACCACACTGCTCACGGGCTGAAAAGTCAGTGCTCATGGGGCAGAGAGCAGTTCATTACTGTCAGCAAGGGTTCTCTGCAAGGGTTGACGTGTATGGAGCAAGCGAACCTTCACTGAACTCTGCGTGGTTGATAGGATTGATAAACACATCTTTGTCAGTGGTTTGTGAAACAGGTCCATCTGTCCATAATATCCTGAAAAGGGAGGGTGAGCAGCCAGAATTTGTGGTGCATACTGGTACCAACAACATAGGTAGAAAAAGGGAGGAGGTCCTGAAAGTAGAATACAGGGAGTTAGGAAGGAAGCTGAGAAGAAGGACCTCGAAGTTAGTAATCTCAGGACTGCTGCCTATGCCATGTGACAGTGAGGATAGGAATAGAATGAGGAAGTGGATAAATGCATGGCTGAAGAATTGGAGCAGGAGGGCAGGGATTCAGATTTCTGGATCTTTGGGACTTCTGGGGCAGGTTGCACTTGAACCCGAGGGGGACCAATATCTTTGCGGGCAGATTTGCCAGAGCTGTTTGGAGTGGTTTAAACTAATATGGCAGGGAGATGGGGGAACCAGTATGATAGAGACGAGAGTGAGCCAGCAGGTTTACAAGTTGATGATGTAATGTGTAATATGAACATAAGGAAGGACAAGCAGACTGAACAAAGAGTTAAGTTGTACCACAGAGTCAAAGTTCAAAAGGGTGAAGAATACAGGACATCCTTTGAAGGTGAGTGAAGGAATGTTCAGGGGAGATATCAGAGATAGGCCTTTTACACAGAGAGTGCCAGGAATGCACTTGCAGGGGTGGTGTTAGAGGCAGATACATTCGGAATAAAGTGGACGAACTCATAGCGGATTAAAGATTGGTCAGTATGACGTTGTGGGCATCACTGAGTTGTGGCTAAAAGAAGGCCATAGTTGGGAGCTTAACATCAAAGGATGTACTTTGTATCGAAAGGACAGGCAGAAAGGCATAGACAGTGGTGTGGCTCTGTTGGTAAGAGATGGAATTACATGTTTAGAAAGAGGTGACATAGGGTCAGAGAACGTTGAATCTTTGTGAGTGGAGTTAAGAAACCGCAAGGATAAAAAAACCATTATGAGAACCACATGAGCCTCCAAACAGTAGGCAAGATTGGGGTTGGGATTGCAAAGGGAGCTTGAAAAGGCATGTAATAAGGGTAATGACACAATTGTAATGGGAGACTTCAATATGCAAAGGGATTGGGAAAATCAGTTTGGTGTTGGATCGCAAGAGAGAGGATTTGTTGAATGCCTACAAGATGGCTTTTTAGAGCAGCTTGTACTTGAGCCTTCTCTGGGAAAGGCTGTTTTAGATTGGTTGTTGTGTAATAACCCAGATCTTATTAGGGAACCTAATGTAAAGGAACCCTTAGGAGGCAGTGATCATAATGTGATTGAATTCATACTGCAAATTGAGAGGGAGAATTATAAGTTACATGTATTAGTATAGCAGTGAAATAAAGGGAATTACAGATGTATGAGAGAGGTGCTTGCCCAGGTGGATTGGAGGAGGATACTGGCGGGGTGACGGCAGAGCACAAGTGGCTGAAGTTTCTGGGAATAGTTCACAAGGTGAAGGATTGATATGTCCCACAGAAGATGAAGTTCTTAAATGGCAGGTTTAGGTCGCTGTGGCTGACAAGGGGTGTTAAGTTAAGGGCTGCATAAAAGCAAGGAAAAGGCATAAAAGGTAGCAAAAGTGAGTGGGAAGTTGGACAATTGGGAAGTTTTTAAAATCCAACGAAAGGCAACTAAAAAAACTATAAGAAGGAAAATGATGAAATATGAGGGCAAATTAGCCAATAAGATAAAGCAGGATACTAAAAGTTTTTTCACTTATGTAAAGAGTAGAAGAGAGGTGAGAATTGATATTATGCTGGTGAGGTAGTAATGGGGGACAAAGAAATGGCAGCTGAACTTAAAGCGTATTTTGCATCTGTCTACACTGTGGAAGACACTAGCAGTGTGCCAGAGGTCCGTGAGTGTCAGTGAGCAGGAGTGAGTGCCATTGCTATTACAAAGGAAAAAGAACTAGGCAATCTCAAAGGTCTTAAGGTGGATAAGTCACCTGGACCAGGTGGACTACATCCCTGAGTCCTGAGAGAAGTTGCTAAAGAGATAATGGATGCGTTGGTCATGATCTTTCAAGAATCATTTGATTCTGGCATGGTCCCGGAGGACTGGAAGACTGCAAATGTCACTCCACTCTCAAAGAAGGGAGGAAGTCAAAAGAGAGGAAATTATAGGCCAGTTAGTCTAACCTCAGTGGTTGGGGAAGTGTTGGAGTCTATTATTAAGGATGAGGTTTTGGGGTATTAGGAGACTAAAAAAATAAGTCAAAGTCAGCATGATTTCTACAAAGGGAAATCATGCCTTTCAAACCTGTTAGAGTTCTTCAAGGAAGTAACAAGCAGGGTAGACAAAGGAGAAGCAGTGGATGTAATTTACTTGGATTTTCAGAAGGCATTTGATAAGGTGCTACACATGAGGTTGCTTAACAAGGTAAAATCCTATAGTGTTACAGGAAGGATACTGGCCTAGATAGAAGAATGGCTGACAGGCAGGAGGCAGCGAGTGGGAATAAAGGGGGCCTTTTCTGGTTGGCTGCCAGAGATTAGTGGTGTTCCTCAGGGGTCAGTATTGGGACCGCTACTTTTCACATTGTTTGTCAATGATTTGGATAATGGAATTGATGGCTTTCTGG
Source organism: Mobula birostris (assembly GCF_030028105.1). Taxonomy (NCBI): domain Eukaryota; kingdom Metazoa; phylum Chordata; class Chondrichthyes; order Myliobatiformes; family Myliobatidae; genus Mobula; species Mobula birostris. The sequence continues at coordinate 56,483,043 of NC_092387.1, read as the reverse complement.
CAAAGTTTGCAGATGATTGGTGGAGACATAGGGGGTGCTAAGGAAGCAATGCAATTGCAGCAGGAGTTATTTGGAAGAATAGGCAAAAAAATGGCAGATGGAATACAGTGTTGGGAAATGTATGATAATGCATTTTGGTAAAAGGAACAATAGTGTGGATTATTATCTAAATGGGAAGAATGTTCAAACATCAGAGGTGCAGAGGGACTTGGGAATCCTCGTGCAAGACTCCCAGAAGGTTAATTTACAGGTTGACTCTGTGGTAAAGAAGGCAAAAGCAATGTTGCCATTTATTTCAAGGGAACTAGAATATAAAAACGAGGCGATAATGCTGAGCCTTTATAAGACACTGGTCAGGCCGCACTTGGAATATTGTCAACAGTTTTGGGCTCCATATCTCAGAAAGGATGTGTTGTGATTGGAAAGAGTACAGAGGAGGTTCACAATGATGATTCTGGGAATGAAGAGGTTAACATATGATGAGTGCTTGACGACTTTGGGCCTGTACTCACTGGAATTTAGAAGAATACGGGCAGATCTCATTGAAACCTACCAATTGTTCAAAGGACTAGATAAGGTGGATGTGGTGAGGATGTTTCCTATGGCGAGGGTATCCAGAACTAGAGGGCACAGTGTCAAAATTGAGGGGCAACCTTTTAGAACAGAAGTAAAGAGGGGTCTTTTTTAGCCAGAGAGTCGTGAATCTGTGGAATGCTCTGCCACAGACTGCAGTGGAGGCTAAGTCCTGTGTATATTTAAGGCAGAAGTTGATAGTTTCCTGATTGGTCAGGGTATCAAAGGATATGGTGAGAAGGCAGGTGTATGGGGTTGAGTGGGATCAGGGATCAGCCATGATGGAATGGTGGAGCAGACTTGATGGGCTGAATGGCCTAATTCTGCTCCTGTGTCTAATAGTCATTGGTCCACTGAGTCTGTAGCGATCACAAAACATAAACTTGCCCTTATTTAATTTATCTTATTTATTTAGAGATGCAGCATGGTGATAGGCCCTTCCTGTGCAACGAGCCTGTGCTGCCCAATTACACACATGGGGCCAATTAGCCAACTAACCCCTATGTCTTTGGATGTGGTCACACAAAGAATGTACAAATCCCTTACAGACAAGCGTCGGGAATTGAACCCTGGTTGCTGGCGCTGGAGTAGAATTACACTATCGTGGCACCCCAAGTCTTGTACTAATCCTGTTTCTTTCTGCCTACATTCTCATCACTTGCCTCACCGGCACATGGGGGTAATTTATAATGGCTAATCAATCTACCAACCCGGAGAAGTTTTTAATCTGGGAAGAAATTGCAGCACCCAGGGAGTTCCCATATGGTCACAGAAGAACACGTGAACGCCACACTGTTGGCACCAGAGGTCATCGGTTCTGGCAAAGGGTCTCCAACCTGAAATGTTAGCTCTGGTTTCTTTCCACAGATGCCGCCTATGGACGATTGAACCTGTGTCACTGCAGCTTCTCTGTTAGTTCTGCCACCGGGTCACCTCATTTAGTGGCACCACAATGAGTTCAACCAACACAGAGAGCTGGAGGAGCTCAGTCAGTCAGGCAGCATCTGTGGAGGGGAATAAGCAGTCAACATCACAATTAAGAAGTCATCCTCTCTTCCTGTGCCCACGGGGAATTTCTGTACAGAATTGGCTGTAGTCTGCCAGTTGGATGTAACAATACTTAAAAATGAAAGGCGTATGATGTTCGCCAGCCCATCTGTTTAAACTAATGAGCTAGAAATGGATTTGTTACAGTACAGATGGTCCTATTCTCCCGTTGGAACCTTTGCTTGTGACAGCTCATCAGTCTGAGATGTCTCCTCTTAGATCATCCTTTCTGACTCCCAGTGTAGTCACTGAGAGGAGGATGCAGAGGGAACAGGGCTGAATCAGAATCAGTTTTATTATCGTATGTCATGAAATGTGTTGTTGTGTGGTAGCAGTACAGTGCAATATGTAAAATGTGCTATACATTATAATAGGAAGTATGTATAAAATTAAATTAGTGCAAAAAGAGAGAAAAAGTAGTTGAAGGGTTCATTGTCTATTCAGAACTCTCATGGCAGAGTGGAAAAAGCTATTCCTAAAGCGCTGAGTTGTGCCTTGGGGCTCCTGTGCCTCATCCCTGATGGTAGTAATGAGAAGAGAGCACGTTCTGGGTGGTGGGTATCCTTCATGATGGATCCCGCCATTTTGAGACATCACCTTTTGCAGATGTCCTTGATGGTGGGAAGACTAGTGTCTATAATCAAGATGGCTGAGTTTGCAACTCACTTCAGCTTTTTCCGATCCTTTGCAGTGGGCTCGTGTGAATCCTACCTTCATCTGGTGGGTCCATTGTTTGAGCAGACTCTGGGGGTTTCACACTCATTCATTTTCTCTTGCTAAAGACCATCACGGAGCCTGTTGTGCAGGGCTTGGGCATCTTTGGCATCCTGTCCATTCTCAGCAAGTTTGGACTATGATCAGTTTAAGCTATGGGGATGCTGAGTACTGGAATGGGGGTGGCTGATATTTGGTGAGATGGAGTGAGGGGGAAGTCTGACGACCGTGTAGCATCCAGTGGTGAACAGTAATAAGCAACTCCCCTGACTCCTCTCCCAAAAGTTAATCCTGAGGCTCATTCATCTATCCTGAACTCCAGAGCTGACCTTCCTAATCCCACACGGAGAGAAACCATACGCCTGGAGGTTAAAATGTTTAACATGGAACAGTACAACACAATTGTGCCAAATTAATTAAATGCCAAACTATACTAGTCCCTTTCTGCCAGATGGAATCAAAGACCCTCTCAGATGCCTCTACTTGCCTCCATTGCCTCCCCTAGCAGTGCTTTCCAGGTACCCACCACTCTCTATTTTTAAAAAACTTCCTCGCACGTTTACCCCCTCTCAGCTTAAATGAGAATCTGCATCTTCTTTCTTAGCTGAACAACAAAATAAAACGATCCATAGCTTTAGTGCTACACAACTCAGGTGGTAAATCCTTTGTTCCCTATGGTGGTGGAGATTAAAGATTTGAGGAGCCCTTTCACACAAGTCTTGCTGAGTAAAAGCTGTCAATAGGGGCACCACAAACCACTGGGCTTTACTGGGAGGCTAGAAAAGGTAAGAGAAAATGCTGGCAGACACTGTGTGGAGCAGAGCCTTACTTGCCTGATGACCAGTCAGAATTCCACAGCACTCTGCAAATCAAGACTTTGCTGTTGTGATCTGGCAAATTATTGCTCCAAACTACTCAGAGGTGTTTTTTTTTTGACAATTCTGCATTTTAATTGTGTAACTTTCTCTCTCCAGGAGTTGGAAGAGGCCAACTTAAACAAACCAGGGGAAATAAAGGTAAGTGTGGGATGAGCAGAAATATTTTATTGTCACTCATTGACTTTGCTGACTTTCTCTGTCCACATATATGCATGTGTGCACACGTGTGTCTGTGTGCACGTGTGTGCGTGTATATACATCTTTGTGTGCACATTGGTTGGTAGGAGTTAACACTGGGTTGGGTGACCTGCTTCTGACTTGCAACCATGCTTCCTTTGAAGATAACCAGCCTGAGCCATTAAATGCCCCATCTCCTGGTAATACATTGAAACGCTTAAACCAAAACTCACGTTGGTGGGATGTTAATTTACGCACGTGAAAAAATTCCTCTTAGAAAGAATGTAGTAAGTGAACCACACTGCTACACATTAACTAAGGGAAAGTGTTGGTTTGAAATGTGTTACCCACCAGCAACAGCTTGAATTCCATTAACAATAGAAATAAATTTCAGACCTGCGTTATGATGAACATGGTTAATGAAGGATCTTCTCCGAGATCATCACCAGACATTATACTGGATTCGAGTGATTGCATTACTACCTATGATGGCTGATGCAGACATATTGAGTAACTAGTCTTACTGACCAAGAATGAATTTGCGAGCAATTCCAGCCAAAAGGTACAGAAGGAGACCATTTGGTCCATTGTATCCGTGTCAGCTCTTTGGGAATCTGCTCTAATTAGTTCCAAAGGCCTCTTCTTTTGGCCTGACAGATTTTTCTTTTAAGTTTCCCAGAGTGGAATTTCACATTCTGCATTTTGTAATCATTATAGAACATAGAATAGTACAGCACAGTACAGGCCCTTCGGCCCACATTGTTGTGCTGACCCTCAAACCCTGCCTCCCATATAACCCCCCACCTTAAATTCCTCCATATACCTGTCTAATATTCTCTTAAATTTCATTAGTGTATCTGCCTCCACCACTGATTCAGGCAGGGTATTCCACGCACCAACCACTCTATGAGTAAAAAACCTTCCTCTGATATCCCCCTTGAACTTCCCACCCCTTACCTTAAAGCTATGTCCCCTTGTATTGAGCAGTGGTGCCCTGGGGAAGAGGTGCTGGCTATCCACTCTATCTATTCCTCTTAATATCTTGTATACCTCTATCATGTCTCCTCTCATCCTCCTTCTCTCCAAAGAGTAAAGCCCTAGCTCCCTTAATCTCTGATCATAATGCATACTCTCCAAACCAGGCAGCATCCTGGTAAATCTCCTCTGTACCCTTTCCAATGCTTCCACATCCTTCCTATAGTGAGGCGACCAGAACTGGACACAGTATGTTGGAAATGTTGGAATATCTAGAGATGAATTGGTTTCTGATGGTGGGGTCAGAGTGATAGGCAGTAACCAGGCTATGACTGGCACAAAAGAAACAAAATGAGAAATTCCTTATGTGACAAGGTGCTGGTTGTCTAAAAAAGCAATGGAACTAGAATGGATAGCAACTTCCAAGTGGAACTAGATACGTCATTGAAATGAAAGGATTTTGCAGGACAGCAGGGGAAACCTCTTCACTCAGAGGGTGGTGAGAGTGTGAAATGAGCTGCTCGCGGTAGTGGTGGATGCAGGTTCAAGAAATTTGGACAGGCACACGAATGGAAGGGATATGGAGGGCTATAGTCCGTGTGCAGGTCAACGGGACTAGGCAGGGCAATAGTAATGGACTAGATGGGCCGAAAGTCCTGTTTCTGTGCTGTAATTTTCTGTGACTGTATGATATTGAATAATGGCAGAATGTTCTCCAGATATGCAGTGTATTTACAGTCAGGCAGCATGTGTGCAGGCCTTTCGGCTCCCTGTACCTGCACTGACTATCTGCTCTATTCCCATTCAACATGCACACACTAGGGACAACTTATAGCAGCCAATCAATCCACGGAACTGGACATCTTTGGGGTGTGAGAGGAAACTAGAACATCCAGAGCAATCCAGACGGTCACAGGCAAAAGGTGCAAGCTCTATACGGACAGTGCCCAAGGTCAGAATTGAACCCGTGTGTCTGTGGGCTGTGAGGCAGCGGCTCTACCCGCTGTGCCACCTTCCCTCCAGCGTGTGACTCCGTGTTCATGGCCCTACCCAAGTGTCACGCTGTGGCTTTCCCTTGCAGGCCTCTCTGGAGGAAGTGGACAGCGAGCTCTTTCAGGTGCGGGAGGAGCTTCAGAAGGTGTGGGACATGCTGCATATGCGGAACAGCGAGCTGGAGGAGCAGCATCAGGAGCTGGAGTCCGCGCGAGGACAGGTCAGAGGCACACGTTGCAGAGTTGGGGGGGGGGAACATCAAAAACAGGAAGGAAAGGAGGCTATTTAACCCTCAATTCCCATTTCACCATCCAACTAGCCTGAAACTGATCATAAGGAGTATCAATATGGTGAATGCACATAGCTTTCTTCTTAATTTAAATTAAAGGCATCTGTTAGTCTTGCGAGACCATGGACCTGCGCCTGGAAAGTCTTCACTCTCCAGGGCGCAGGCCTGGGCAAGGTTGTATGGAAGACCAGCAGTTGCCCATGCTGCAAGTCTCCCCTCTCCACGACACCGATGTTGTCCAAGGGAAGGGCATTAGGACCCATACAGCTTGACACCGATGTCATCACAGAGCAACGTGTGATTAAGTGCCTTGCTCAAAGACAAAACACGTTGCCTCGGCTGGGGCTCGAACTCACGACCTTCAGGTCGCTAGTCCAATGCCTTAATCACTTGGCCACATGCCCACACAAATAATTTTCTTATTTCTTATAAATAATTCTCTTTCTTCCTAGAACTTGGGTATTAAGAACTAGATGACAAAGATTGAAGGGGAGAGGGGAAAGATTTAAGAGGAACTTGAGGAGCAGCTTTTTTTTTCACACACGAGGTGTGATAACTACATGGAATGAGCTGCCAGAAGAAATGGTTGAGGCACGTACAATAGCAACTTTTAAAAGACAGTTAGTTCCTTAAAGTTATCATAGCCGGGGAGGTAGTGGGGATAAGCTCCTATCAAATGCTACACTGCCTATTAATTTATCTCAATGGCATTCGTCTCAAAAAGCCTCCGACAACCAAGGCCAGCTCCCGGGCCAGCTTAGTGACTAAGCCCAGTGGGACTGTTTCTACTGACAGGAGAAGGGGCAAAGGCGGGTTGCAGGTGCTCTAAACCATTCGCTTCAGGCAGGTTGGCAGCTCACTTAGGAGAAGGAAACTCTGATTTCAAACCTCCGCTACCTTGCAGCTATACCCAATCATAGGGAAGGCTTTGGGAGTAAACCTCAAGGAAAGAATCTAGAGCTTCAGTCCCTCAGGAAGTCCTATGTTGAGTTCAACATTGATTACCAACTCCTACAACGCTGCCGGGGCCAAACTGTATTGGTCTCCACCACTCCTTTGGATTCATCAGCTGGGTGGAGAGGGGAAGTCTGCTGCTTGGGCAACAGCTTGCTCTCCACATCACAGTGCCCTGGTTTGCATACTGGCTTGAGTATCACGTAGACAGCTAGGACACAATATCCATAGGTGACACCGACCAGCTGGAGGTCCTAAACTTTACACTTTATTGTCGCCAAACAATTGGTACTAGAACGTACAATCATCACAGCAATATTTGATTCTGCGCTTCACACTCCCTGGAGTACAAATATTAAATATTAAAAATAGTTAAATTTCGTAAATATTAAAAATTTAAATTATAAATCATAAATAGAAAATAGGAAAATGGGAAGTAAGGTAGTGCAAAAAAAAAAACCGAGCGGCAGGTCCGGATATTGGGAGGGTATGGCCCAGATCCGGGTCAGGATCCGTTCAGCAGTCTTATCACAGTTGGAAGGAAGCTTTTTCCAAATCTGGCCGTACGAGTCTTCAAGCTCCTGAGCCTTCTCCCAGAGGGAAGAGGGACAAAAAGTGTGTTGGCTGGGTGGGTCGTGTCCTTGATTATCCTGGCAGCGCTGGTCCGACAGTGTGCGGTGTAAAGTGAGTCCACGGACGTAAGGTTGGTTTGTGTGATGTGCTGCGCCGTGTTCACGATCTTCTGCAGCTTCTTTCAGTCTTGGACAGGACAACTTCCATACCAGGTTGTGATGCACCCTAGGAGAATGCTTTCTACGGTGCATCTATAAAAATTAGTGAGGGTTTTAGGGGACAGGCCAAATTTCTTTAGTTTTCTCAGGAAGTAAAGGCGCTGGTGGGCCTTCTTGGCAGTGAACTCTGCTTGGTTGGACCAAGTCAGGTCATTTGTGATATTGACCCTGAGGAACTTAAAGCTCTTGACCTGTTCCACTTGCGCACCACCAATGTAAATAAAAGACAGATGGACAGGTACCTGAAGTGGAAAGATTTAGAAGGTTATAGACCAAATTCTGACAAATGGGACTTGCTTAGATGGGACATAACGGTCAGCATTGAACCATTGGGCTGAAGGGCCTGTTTCCATGCTGTATTACTCTACAACCGAAATGTTAGTGAGGAATGCAAACTGGAACTATTCCCAGATTTTTAGCAAAACAGTTGAGAATGGTATAGTAAGATATCAAACCTGGGGTCTCATGCCTTGGCTGGTTGCCTCTCCCACAGCTGATATTAAAAGTCTGTGACTCTACCCAAATGTTCTACAACTCTTAATACTTAAAATTCTGTCAAACAGATTTGAAACTTGTGTTATGGGAGTCTCCATCCTTCACTTCCTGAATATACACTCAGTGGCTACTTTATTAGGTACCTCCTAGGGATGTTTGTGGTCTTCTGCTGCTGTAGCCCATCCACTTCAATGTTCAGCGTGTTGGATGCTTAGAGATGCTTTTCTGCACACCACTGTTGTAGCACATTGAGTTACTGTCACCTTCCTGTCAGCTTGAACCTCTTTCTGACCTCCCTCATTAGCAAGGTATTTTTACCCACACACCTGGTGCTCACTAGATGTTTTTTTTTCATTTTTGCATCATTCTCTGTAAATTCTAGAGAATGCTGTGCATGAAAATCCCAGGAGATCTGCAGTTACTGAGAAACTCAAACCACCCCATCTGGCACCAACAATCATTCCATGGTCAAAGTCACTTAGATCACATTTCATCCCCGTTCTGATGTTAGGTCTGAACAACAACGGAACCTCTTGACCATGTCTGCATGCTTTTAGGCATTGAGTTTCTGCCACATGATTGGCTAATTAGATATTTGCATTAACGAGCAGGCGTACCTAATAAAGTGACCACTGAGTGTACATCAAAGGTAGTAAAGATCAACATTCAGATATAGTGTTGCAGCTAAAGAGGACGAGCAGTGTTGGGAAACAAAGTGCAAGGTCCATAATGAGATAGATGGTGAAATCAAGTTCATCTTTAGTGTATGAGAGATCTGTTCAAGTGTCCAGTCTGCTGTTAATAAAACCTCTCAAGTTAGTTTTGGAATTCCTAATGGCTGCAATTCGTAACAATGTTGCAGCCATCGAAAATGGAGATAGTTGGGTATTGGGACAATCAGTAAATCTTGGAGACCATCCTTCATTTAATCACTGAGACTGATTTTATGCATTCAGTTATATGTAACAATCTCTCATTTGGAAAGGTACTGCAGTTTTTTCCCCTCTGCATTGTAAATTGTCTCAGTTTTACGTTGGCTGACTTCACTGAACGGGAACTATCTGTTTTGTGCCACTTTGGGTGACACAATGGTGCAGTAGTTAGTGCCACTACCACAAAGCGCAGATGACCGAAGTTCAGTCCTGACCTCCAGTGTTGTCGGTGCAGGTCTCCCCTTGGGGCTGGGGTTTCCACTCACGTCCTAGTGACGTGTGGGTTGGTTAACTGGACATTATGAACTATGGGTGGGTGGCAGAAGAACCAGGAGGAAGGCGATGGGCACGTGAAGGAGGGTAATAAGGGACGGGAAGGGATTGACTGGATTGCTCAGCGGGCTGAATGGTCTCCTATGCCGGAAGGAAATAATGAAAAATATATACTCCCAACATCCAGTTTATTTGTTAACCCTGTGTTACCAACAACTACTCTTTTTGTTGTAAATAGATTGCATAGATTCAACGAGAGTCTTTCATTACCTTGCACGTTGAAGCATCAAATTATGCAGTGCAATGTGTTGATTGTATCAATGATCTATACAGTTTGAAGATGGGCTGGAGGGAAGCCCAGAAGTGTTGCCATGCTTCCAGCACCAACATAGCTTACTCACAACTTACTAAACCTAACCCGTGCTTTTTTTAGGAATTTGGGAGGAAATCGGAGCACAGTGCTTCTTAATATCGAGGCTCTGTTTCTAAGGCTGCTCTGATCTCTTCCATCAATAATAGCTCTCTCCATCAGGTCTCAGTTCAATGCCAAGACACTGTAGCCAGACTGATCCAAGGTCACATGATGAAAGGTCATCAGTCTAAAGCAGAACACATCAACCCTGCAACCCGAAATACCGACAATTCCTCCCCCCACCCCCCCACCCCCGATGCTGCTCAACCTGCTGAGTTCCTCCAGCAGATTGTTTGATAAATCTGAAACATCGACTCTCTCCCTCTCTCTCTCTCTCTCCCTCCACAAATGCTGCTTGGCTGACTGTGAATTAACAACATTCTCTGTTTTTCATTTCATTTTTATCACTGTTCAATTTGGTAACCGTATGGAGCACTCTTGGAATCCTGTATGCCCTACCCAGGGAAAGTGACCAGAATTGAATGCAGCTCTTTAACCTGGGATCAGATTGGTGTGTTTATCAACTGTAGTGTTATCTTCAACTCTGTTGCTTTCTGCTGCCTTGGGTTACAAGCCTTCAAACCGATTGATAATTGGAGCAAAGTATCGGCTGGAGGGGTGTGGAGAGGTCAGAGGTAGTCTTTTTTATAGAGAGAGTGGTGAGTGCGTGGAACACCCTGCCAGGGGTGGTGGTAGAGGCTGATGCATTAGACGTTTAAGAAACTCTTAGGCACATGGATGATAGAAAAATGGAGGGCTATGTGGGAGGGAAAGGTTAGATTGATTTTAGAGGAGGTTAAAAGGTTGGCACAACATTGTGGGTCAAAGGTGCTGTGCGGTGATGTAATGTTCTGTGTCCTATAACCCTCAAATCACAGTGAAGGCCAATTGACAAACCACTGCCCTGCCAAATTGGCCTTAAAGTGTGAAAGCGTTGATATTGAAGTCGGCTGTTGGATTAACTGCATTGACCACACCCGGGATTAAATAACGTGGGTGTATTAAAACGCAGCAGCTTCATCTCAGCAAACCCTTTTCAAGTTGCTTCAGATGAATAGGAGACAAATTGCACATTGTGGAACAAAGAGCTCCATTGTCGATGAGTCACTTGACAGAACGGTTGATGTTTGCTGTGCTTTTGTGTAAAACGACCTCTCTGACTTCCATGCAAAATGAGACTGTGCATTGATATTGTAGCAGTGCATAAGTGGTCTTACTGATTTCATTTTAGTCACGATGTGAGCTTTTGCGTGATCACCTTAGCTTGTGTTTTATATAACTGCTTATGTTGCATTGATTCGAGGTCTCAGAATCATGTTGGCACATCCGACTGGTTTGTTGCTTGGCCAGCCGTTGAGCCAATGGGGGTTTGTTAGTTTGGTGTGTCTGGAGTTCCTAGCTGAACCTACCTGGCTTTCTGATATGGGCAGTGTACGAGGAAATGATTCCACAATTACTGAGCAACATGATGCTCCTCCAATTCCCTCATTCATAAATGGTTGCAATATGCATCACCATCAGAAAGGGTCAAGTCTCTTGGTCTTAATTTTGTATGTACTCAGTGACTGGATTTCCAACGGAGGCTGACACGGAAATTTTCATGTTGCTTCCCTGTGCAACAAAGATCCCACTAGTTTCCCCTCCAGCAGTCTCATTTCCCTGGCTGAACTTGTTCTTGCCCTGAGCAACTTCTCGTTTGACTCTTCTCGATTGCTGTAAATCAGAGTTGTATCCATGGGCATTCGCCTGGATCTTAGCTACGCCTGACTTTTTGTAGGCTAGATGTAATAGTCCTTGTGCCACTGGAGGTTTGGAACCGCTCCTCAGCTCATTCTCCAGAGTACTGATGATTGTATTAGTGCTGCTTCCTGCACCCATGCAGACATCTCTGTTGTATTACTTCTGCCACTAACTTTCACCCCACACTCAAATTCATTTGGACTACTTATGACCACCGCTTCCCCTGACTTCATCTGCTGGTCATCCTTCAGTAGGGTGACACAGTAGTGTAGTTGTTAGCAGAGCGTTTTACAGCGCCTGCTGTAAGATTGGGATTTAATTCCTGCCACTGTCTGTAAGGCATTTGTACGTTTCTCCCATGATTTCCTCCCACATTCCAAAGACATATGGTTTGGGTTAGTGAGTTGGGGTTAGTATGTTGGCATTGGAAGTGCGGCTAAACCTGTGGGCAGCCCCAGCACAATCCTCACTGATTGGACTTGATACAAATGATACATTTCACTGTATGCATTGTTTGCTATGTGCATTAGGATGGGCGATAAATGCTGGCTTAGCTGGTAATACTCAAATCCTATAAATGATTTTTTTTAAAAAATGTGACAAATAGAGCTAATCTCTAATCTTAAATCTCTAATTTTAAATCTTAAAATTTGAATCTTAAATCCTAAATCTTAAATTTAAATCCGTTCTCTGATCCACCAGTCAGCCACTGGCCCTGTCTCACCATTCCCCTTCTTGTTATACTGACTATCTTCCCTCTCTGCGCTCAGACCTGATGCAGGATTTAAATACAAAACATTGAGAAATCCTTTTTTCCCCCACAGATGCTGCTCAACCCACTGAGTTCTTCCAGCAGGCTGATTATTACTGAGTTTCCAATTCTCCTCTGGGCTGAAGGATTCCAGTAGCTGATCTACATTTTCACCTTCTCTGGGAATTAGTCACTTTGCACTATCACCTCTGTTGTCTGTTTAATATTACAGTAATATTTGTGTAACATTGTAAATATTGTTTGATTAAGCATTCTTTGTCATTTACATAACGCAATGCTGGTGAATGTAAAAGTATGTGAATGGTATACGTCATCACTCCACCACATAGTGGGTGTCTCACTAAACATAAAAATGAAGCTAAACACACATTATCCCCAGTCTCCCATATTTTTCTTTCAATTTGTTTTGTTTTGGAGTTACAAAACACAACAACCTTAGTGGTTATTTAATCTTTCTTGTCTTCCACTCTGGTATAGACTTTGCCTTTCAGTGACAAGGACCTTATCCTAGCATGAGGGGTGACCAGTTATGACTGAAATAAGGGGAAATTTCATCACCTCTTGAAATATTGCAGATTCTGGAAATCTGAAAAGAAGACAGAAACTGTAGAAATGTTCTGCTGGTCAGGCAGCATCTGTGGAGAGAAGCAAAAGCTGATATTTCAGGGCAATTATCTTTTATGGGGACAAGACGAACTGTTCTTCTGTGCTCTCCCCTCTCCCCATGTATTAAAAACCTGATTTCTTTTCTCTCTAACCTCTCCCAGTTCCAATTTTTTTCTCCACAGATGCTGCTTGACCTGCAACAAATTTCTAGAATTTGCTATTGACATTTATGGATTTGCACCATCTGCAAATTTATTTGGTTAACTCCCCCCGCCCAACCTGTCACTGAAAGTCAAAGCAAACAAGCCTCGCCCTACACAACGAGTGATAACCACAGGCTGGACTGTGTCTACTCAGCAGTCACAAATGGAAATTTATCTAATCCATGGAGAGGTACATGGACAGGAAAGGGTTAGTCTTGATGAAAGATCTCAGCCTGAAACATTGACTCGTTATTCCTCTCCATAGATGCTGCCTGATCTGCTGAGTTCCTTCAACATTTTGTGTGTTTTACTCAGGAAAGGGTTAGAAACATGTGGGCCAAACTTGGGTAAAAAAGTCTTCTTTCAGAAGGCCTTTGACAAGGTGCCACATGTGAGGTGGCTTACCAGATTAAGAGCCCGTGGTATTACCGGAAAGTCACTTACATGGTTAGAGCATTGGCTGATTGGTAGGAGTCAGCGAGCGGGAATAAAAGGATCAATGTCTGGTTGGCTGCCAGTGACTAGTGGTTTTCCGCAGGGGTCAGTGTTTGGACCGCTTCTTTTTAAGCTGTATATCAGATTATATTTATGGAAAAGGTGGCTTTATTACCAAGTTTGCAGATGATATGAAGATTGTTGGAGAGGCAGGTAGGCTGCAGAAGGACGTAGGCACTTTAGGAGAATGGGCTCGAAAGTGGCAAGTGAAATACAATGTTGGAAAATGCATGGTCATGCACTTTATTAGTAGAAATAAACATGCAGACTATTTTCTAAACAGAGAGAAAATCCAAAAATCTGAGAAGCAAAAGGATTTGGGAGTCCGTGTGCAGAGCTTGTAGGTGGAGTCGGTGGTGAGGAAGGCAAATGCAATGTTGGCATTCATTTCAAAAGGTCTTGAATACAAGAGCAGGGATGTGATGCTGAGGCTTTATAAGGCACTGGTGAGGCCTCACATTGAGTATTGTGAACAGTGTTGGGCTCCTCATCTAAGAAAAGATATACTGGCATTGGAGAGGGTCCAGAGGAGGTTCACAAGGATGATTCCAGGAATGAAAGGGTTATCATGCGAGGAGCATTTGATGGCTCTGGGTCTGTACTCACTGCAATTTAGAAGGATGAGGGTGAATCTCATTGAAACCTTTTGAATGTTGAAAGGCCTAGTCAGAGTAGATGTGGAAAGGATGCTTCCCATAGTGGAGGAGTCTAGGACAAGAGGGCACAGCCTAAGGATAAAGGAGTGTCCATTTAAAACAGAGATGTGGTGAAATTTCTTTAGCTAGAGGGTGGTGAATTTGTGGAACTTGTTACCCCAGGCAGCTGTGGAGGTCAGGTTGTTGCATGCATTTAAGGCACAGATGAATAGGTTCTTGGTTGGACACGGCATCAAAGGTTATGAGGAGAAGGCTGGGGAGTGGGGATGAGGAGGAGAGAAAAGGATCAGGCATGATAGAGTAGCAGAGCCAAATGGGCCTAATTCTGCTCCTATGTCTTATGGTCTTACAGTCTTATGGTCTAAATAGGAATGGCTTATCTTGATAGGCATGGGCAGTTGGACCGAAAGGCCTTTTTCAGTGCTGTATAACTCTCTGACTGTAATTCGCCAACTTCACGTTGGTAGCCCTATACAGCGCAGGACTAAAGATCCAAGCATATGCTGGTATTATCTTCGCCTGCCCTCTCCCAAGCTGACAGTGAGTTCTTTTGCCCTGCAGTTCACTGAATGCAACTCGGAAAACCAGAGACTGGAAAACCTGGTCACCACGTTGAAGCAGCAAGTGACAGAGAAGTAAGTCGAGTGAATCATTCACTCGTCATCTGATGGAGAGCGTGCTGGGGTTGCAAGTAAAGGTCATGCTTCATGCTTGCCTGCGTGTGGCACTTATCCTTTGATTTTAGTGGGATTAACAAAGGCAGACCCGAACTGGGTTGATCACGGATCAGAGAGAAGTAATGCTTTTTTTTCCTGGTAAGGGCTACATTAGAAAATGTCTCCCATAATGTCACTGCGTGAATCAGTGCAGCTTGGTCGCAAAAATCAATATTGCAGGATTAGCAATAGTTGAGTGATGTACATGATTTTAAAGTCATTCTGTTTCTCTGAGCTCAGACTGACTAGCAGAGGCTGATGTTAACAAAACAGATACAAATTCTGTTTAGCCAGCTGGATTAGTTCTGTGAGCTGGGTTTGAGGTTGCCAACTTGGAGGCTGTGGGTACAAGCACTACAGTTGATGGGCAGCTGAAAGCTTCAGGTTCAGTGGACTTTAACATGGGTTATTGTGTCCATTTCCCTGCCCTCTCTGTCATTGGGACTTGCTCTAAATCTCCAGTTAATTATCCTGAGTACTGGAGCAAGCAAAGGGATTGGTGGGGAAGGACCACAGTACAGGGTTCTTCCACAATTGGACAGGGAGGGGCTAGGTTGGGTGAGGAAGCCCCTCAGTTATTGTGGTGGTGTACCACCCAGTGGACCACAAATGACAACGATATGATTGGTGTTAAACAATGTAATTTAACACTAAACACATTATCTATGACTTAAGAATGAAAATGCATTGAAAAGAAAATAGGGTTAAAATATAAGGATCATTCAATGGCTCTGGGCCTGTACTCACTGACATTTAGAAGAATGAAAGGCCTAGATAGAGTGGACATGGAGAGGATGATCCTATAGAGGAAGAGTCTAGGACTAGAGGGCACAGCCTCAAAATAAGGGGACAATGTTTTAGAGCAGAGATGACGAGAAATTTATTTTGCCAGATTGCGGAGAATTCATGGAATTCACTGCCACAGATTGCTGTGGAGGCCAAGTCATTGGGTATGTTTAAAAAAAGGGGCTGATAGGTTCTTGAGTAGTAGGGGTATCACAGGTTACAGGGAGAAGGCAAGAGAATGGTGTTGAGACGGATAATAAATCAGCTGTGATGGAATGGTGGAGCAAACTCAATGGCCCAAATGGCCTAATTCTGCTCCTGTCCCTTATGGTCTTATGGTCATGTGGCATTGCGTGGTTTATTCTTGCAAATACTTATTATGAATGAAGTTAATTTGGTTAAAACAACAGCAACCAGGATAGAAATTTTCAAGAGAGCTTTAAAAGAAGCATTGGCTTTCAATGTCTTTGAACCCTCTTATTAATATTAAATATATTTGGGTGGCATAATAGGCCATGTGATGAAACCTCATAAGATTTGGATGTTGCTTTAGGGTATTTTACTGAAGTTTGTCTCTGTGGCTCCAGGGAGCACACACTTCGACAGCTTGAAAGGCTCAGACGAACGGAGAAGACTGAATTCGAAATAAAGATTTCGGCAATGGAATTAAAGGTTTGTTACATTTTTACCTTGGTTTTCCCCACACATTGTCACTAATCACCGTCCCGTCTCTGGCTGTTCTGACTCCCACTGTGGTTTCGGGCAGGGAGTAGTGACTGTCCTTGCCTCCTTCCCCTTACCTCACCTTCGCATTCTGCTCTCTGCCCCTTCCTTTCTGATCCTGATGAAGAGTCTTGACCCAAAACGTCAACTGTTTATTCCCTTCCATAGATGCTGCCTGACTGGCTGAGTTCTTCCAGTACTTGTATATATTGCTCAAGGTTTAAAAGATCAATGAGATCAGCTCTATTTGCCGTGTGTACGTTGAAACATACAGTGAAATGTGGCTTTGCAGTCAAATCAAATCAGGCAGGATTAGGCTGGGCAGACCACAAGCGTCAGCATGCTTCTGGCACCAACATAGCATACCCACAACTCCCTAAGCCTAACACGTAGGTCTCTGGAATTTGGGAGGAAACTAGAGCACCAAGAGGAAACCTACGTGGTCATGGGGAGAACTCCTTACAGACAGTGGCAGGAATCGAACCCTGATCTTATAGCTGGTGCTATAAAGCAGTTGCACAAATGCTACATTTCTCTGCTGACTCGCATGGTATTTCCAGCGCCTGCAGCATCCCCTGTGTTTGTGACTGGTCTTCTCACTGCAGTGTGGGAACCACAACAGTTCGCAGCCCAGCCCCACTCTTGACCTTGACAGACACTGCCTGGAGTTAGGAGTGTTCTTTGAGTTTCCGGGTAAAAGCATGGAGAATTATAAAGAGGTATTGTGGGGATCAGGTAACATTATTTTCCAGGGGACATAAGCACTTCAAAGGAGGTTAATAATTCCCTAATACCCTCCAAGATCTTTGCTCCTGTAATTTAGGACTCGATTATCTCAGAACTTAACCTCTGCACTATTGGCCACCTTGCCTTTAACTGCTTAGATCCCAAGTATTTAAATTCCCTCTCTATGGTGGCATGGCAGTTAGCATAAGGTGATTACGGAGCCAGTCATCAGGTTCAGCTCCTGCTGCGGTCTGTAAGGAGCTTGTACATTCTCCCTGTGACAGCTCCAGTTTCCTCCCATGTTCCAGCGACGTTCAGGTTGTCAGTGGGTTAATTGGTTACATGGGTGTAGTTGGGTAGTGTGGGCTTTTTGGGCCTGAAGGGCCTGTTTCTCCGAATGAACTTCTATCCCACTCTGAATTCATTCTGTAAGGAAGGTCTCTAATACCTACCCCGGCACCCAAATTTTTGATCATGGGATTTCTCTTCAGTCTCCCATGAAGCTTGTCCAAATGTGCACAAGTGGGACTAGCTTAGGTGTGAATCTTGGTCAATATGGACAAGTTGGGCCAAAGGGCCTGTTTCAGAGCTGTATGACTATGACTCAATGAGCACAGTTAGTTGTTGTTGCTGCTGTTAATGTTATACTTCTAGACCTAGGATGTGTTAGACTGACCTTATTGATCTATTTCAGTTAGCAGAAGTGGAAGTCTTGGGTGAAGTTCAACAAGAGAGCCCAACAGATGAACACGAGAGGTAGGACTTACAGCTGTACCAACACCCTGCTGGCAAAGTACCCAAGCCTGACCCTTAAGCAGAGAGACCAACACTGCAGCCAATTCATACCCAGCAAGGTCCTCATAATGATCATCATTTCACTTATGTATTTTGAGAGAGAAATAATTCCCAGGGCAATAGAGGAGGCTTTCCTGCTCTTCCCTTAAAGATGCTATGGGAGTTTTACACTGGTATCCCCTGAGTTTTTCCCCTGTCTGAAACACAATACTTCTGAGAGTTCTGTACTCCTTCTAGTACCACACTTTGCTTTTTCCTCTCAAGTCTCAGGAGTGAGACCTCAACCCATAATCTGACCCATTATCATTTTTCGTTATGTGCCCTGCCGTATAACGTGGGCGATCATGATCTTTACATGACTGTGATTGTTCTTGGCAAATTTTTCTACAGAGTGGTTTGCCATTGCTGCCTTCTGGGCAGTGCCTTTACAAGATGGGTGACCCCAGTCATTATCAATGGTCTGCAGAGATTGTCTGCCTGGTGTCAGTGGTTGTATAACCAGGACTTGTGATCTGCACCGGCTGCTCATATGACCATACACCACCTCCTCCCATGGCTTCACATGACCCTGATCGGGGGGGCTGAGCAGGTGTTGCACCTTGCCCAAGGGTGACCTGCAGGCTAGCGGAGGCAATGAGTACCTTACACCTCCTTTGGTAGAGATTTATCTCTACCCTGCCATCCCATTATAGTGAATGTAATTCCAGAGTAATTTACGGACTAATTTTCTTTGGAACTTCTTTGGGTCATGGAAACTGAGATGTAAACGTAAACACAGCACACACAAAATGCTAGAGGAACTCAGCAGATCAAGTGCCATCTATGGAGGGATAAAGAGTTCACGTTTTGGGCTGAGACCTTTTATCAGGACTCGGCCTAACGATGCTGCCTGACCTGCTGAGTTCCTCCAGCATTTTGTGTGTGTGTTACTCTGGATTTCCAGAATCTACAGAATCTCTTGTGTTTATAAAAGTAAGCTTTATTTACCAAAGAGTCAATAGTAGGGGCGGCACGGTACCATAGTGGTTAGCATAACGCTTTACAGTACAGGAGACCTGGGTTCAATTCCCGCCTCTGCCTGTAAGGGGTTTGTACATTCTCCCCGTGACCGTGTGGGTTTCCTCTGGGTGCTCTGGTTTCCTCCCACAGTCCAAAGATGTACCAGTTGATAGATTAATTGGTCATTATAAATTGTCATGTGATTGCTGGATGGTGTGGCTTTAAGTGCCAGAAGGGCGAACATTGTGTGTATCTCAATAAATAAATAAATAGTATAATGGGAGCTGTGTGCAGTCTGAATTAATACGTTTATTTTACTGTAGGTGAGGTTTCTCTGACAATATATCATGGTTATTCATTGCTATGCGAGATATGAACTTGCAAGCTGAAAGTATTTAATCCACATCATGTCATTACAATGCCTTTATTAATGTGCATGAAATAATAATGATTGTTTTTGATGTTACAGTGTGAGCATACACAATAAATATGACCATTTTAAATAAACAAATTAAATTAATCATGGGAGGAATCTGATTGGACCTTATTAAGTCTTCACAAAACATAGCTATTAAATAACTGGAACAATAATTGGGCACCCTGGTTTCGAATATCTCATATTCACTTTTGTTTCATGCCCTGCTACTACAGCAGCCAATATTTACTATATTACATTAGGATATGGTATAGTTAGTTAAAAATATTAAAGTTGGAATATAATGTTGGTATCTGTAAAATTAATCTTTATTTGATTAATCCATTTGGTTCACAGGTGTCTTTCATTGAAAGAATTGATGTCTTTGGCCTGTTCAGGCCTATATATGACTCCAGACACAAGGGCAGTAAAGTGCGAAGCCAATCAATTCAAAGAATTGGGGATGTGCAGTAAATGCTGGTCTTACCAGTGATGCCCACATTGATGAGTGAAGTTCTGCTAATAATTTTCTAATCCAGAATTCCCCTCCCCCAGAAGGAACTAATTCCTCAATTCCTCCTTTTTGCAGTTATTCGCTTCAGAGTTGTCATCGTTGTGACTCCCTTCTTGAGAAAATGAATGCCAAAGTGCAAGGTAGCATCCACCCTTCTGTCTGTGGTCTGGCTGTACGAGCTTCATCCTAGCTGGTGCACTTAAGTCACATTCGTTCACTTTGCCACCTGATCTCTCCCTCAAACTCACTTACAGGCTAAAGTCACTACTCACAGAAATGAAAGGCAAAGTCCAAGTACAATTTACTATCAAATTGCATTAGAGTGCCACGGTAGCGTAGCGGTTAGCCTGACGCTATTACAGTTGGGGGCGTTCTGGAGTTCAGAGTTTAATTCCTGCGCCATTCTGTAAAGAGTCTCTGTACACCTTCCCAATGGAATAGATGGGTTTCCACAGGTGTTCTGGTTTCCTCCCACAGTCCAAAGATGTGCTGGTTATTGGTCATTGTAAATTGTCCCATGATTAGGGTTGGTTAATGGGGGTTGTGAGGTTGCTGGGGCAGTGTGTCTCAAAGGGCCAGAAAGGCTCTATCCCTAAATAAGTAAGTAAATAAATAAATACATAGAACTTAAGTTACCATATGCAACCTTGATATTAATTTTCCTGTAGGAAAATGAAGAATTGCAACAGAATTTATGAAAAATATACATTAAAAACTGACAAATAATCAATGTGCAAAAAAGGACGGTGTGCAAATATACAAAAATAATAATCCTGCAGACGTCAGTTGTCCATGAAAGTGAGTCTGTGGGTTGTAGAATCAACTACACAAAACTGGTTCAAGTGACAAGAACACAACATCAATTGGCAAAGACCTGGGCCATAGCATCTTCTTGGACAGGAGGAACAGAAACCTGAAGTTCCACACTATGGGATGATTCCACTTCCCTTCGACCATTCAGTTCTTGAACCGTCCTTGCACACATCTAATCACTACTTCAGTAGAGGAAACACTATGCTCACTTTGACCAATTGTCACTACAATGGACTTTCTTCGTTCTAATTGTGTTCTTTATGTAACTTATGTTTTTCTTGTGAATGTTGTATCTGTCTGAGACACTGTTGCAAGTAAGTTTTCATTGCACATGTGAATACATGTACTTATGCATATCAAAATAAACTCAATGGACACCATTCATCAACATCACTGCCTTCTTTAACTTCTAATTCCACTAGTCAATGCAGAAACCTGTGCACTGGACGTTGTTCAGCCTACTGTATTTTGGTTGGTTGAAATGGAAAATCTGTCTCTGCCTTCAGCATCCTTTATGTCCCCATTCTCTCAACCACCTTCTAATATTTTAACTGAGTACATTTTATTTCCCCTCTTCTGTTTCATGTCCTTTATTTGTTGTTCTCTACCATCTCCTTCCCTCTTCCTCACTGCTTTTCCTCTTTTCTTCACTCACTTTCCTTCTTCTTTATCTTTCTTTATCTTTTTTCCACTCATTATCCTTTGAACTCTCTCTTTCTCTCCCTCTTTCCCTTTTCCCACTTTGTTCCTTTTCCTCTGTCCCTCCCACCCCTTCTTCTCCTTTTCTCTCTCCTCTCATTCTCTTCAAGGTCTTAATAGAATGATAATGTCAGTGATATTAAACAAGAAATTTGATGACATACACTATGTGGCCACTTTATTAGGTACAGGAATGGAACTCAGGTGCGGTCTCCTGTTGCTGTAATCCATCCACTTCAAGGTTTGACATGTTGTGCGTTCAGAAATGCTCTTCTGCACGCCACTGTTGTATTGCATGGTTATTTGAATTACTATCACCTTCCTGTCAGCTTCAACCTGTTTGGCCATTCTCCTCTGACCTCTATCATTTGCCCACAATTGTTTTTTTTGTTTCTCACACCATTCTGTATAAACTCTGGAGACTGCTGTGCATGAAAATCCCAGGAGATCAGAAACTTTGGAGATATTAAACCCATCCTGTCTGGCACCATCAATCACTCCACAGTCAAAGTCACTCAGATCACATTCCCATTTTGATATTTGGTCTGAATAACAACTGAACTTCTTGACCATGTCTGCATGCTTTGTTGCGTTGCATTGCTGTCACATGATCTGCTGATTAGATATTTACATTAATGAGCAGATGTACCTAATAAATTGGCCATTGATTGTATGTCAGTGATATTAAACTAATTCTGAATCTGAAGTATTTCTGTGTGTGTGTGTGTGTGTGTGTGAGAGAGAGAGAGAGAGAGAGTTAGTTGTAACCAAAACTCTATTAGTTGAGTCATAAAACTGTCTTCAATAATTATCCTTTCATCTCCCGTCCTGTGTTAGGTTTCAAATTTTTGATATTCCTTGTATTTTTCAGACTACTCCGATAGAAATTCTGAGCTGCGAGGAGGGAAGGATACCGCTCTGAAATCACTGAACGAGGCCCAAATTCTTACACAGGTAAGTGGATGTTCATTGGAAACTACTAGATACTCGAGGCTCTTTTTCCATATGCTGGAACTGTTAGTTTGAATTTCTCATTCTTGCAGATTAATTTAATTCAAAGCTCTTAAAATTACCTGGCTGTGAACTATTCCAACATTTTGAATGAAATTGGTGCATTTCTACATTGGCACTTCAATTAGGTGGATCAGAAACACTAGCATGGATTTGAGGGGCTGAATGGCCAGTTCCTCATGTTAATATGATACTATACTCTATACAGTTGATGTGGCAGCATCTATGGAGGTGAAGGGATAGTCGATACTTTGGGTTGAGACCCTACATCAAAACCGAAAATGTTGATCACTCACTCAACCTGAACCATCGAACTTTTATTCCTTCCATAGATGCTGCCTGACCTGCTCAGTTCCTCCACCATTTTGTGTGTATTGAGCACCCACAGAAGTTGCCTGACCCGTTGAATTCCTCCAGCAGTTTGTTCCTTTGCTGCAGATTTCATCATCTGCTGTCTCCTGTGTTTCCTGTGTACAGTCAATGATAATCTTTATTTCAGGAAGGCTCCACATCGGACTCCTGTGTACCCTTGATTTCTATCAAGCCATAAGTCACAGAATACTATCCATAAACATTTCCACCTCCAGGTTTGAAGCTTTTTGTCACCTGCCCTCCTGTATCTTGGTCAGTTATTGCATTCTTTGGGGTATTTCCTCCAAGTGAGAGAGGAATTTGCCAGCCTGTGACCCCGTGATGAGAGGATAGCCATTGCGCACAGCCACACTAGGACCTGCTCCTGGCTTTAATCCACAGGCAAAGGGTTCCAAGGAAACTGGACACCAGGCATCTTCTGCATGGGTGAGTGTGTGGGTACCTATCAATATGCACGTCCAGAAACACACATGTGTGGTTTAGGGCACAGATATTCTTGTCTGCTGTGGCCACCTCATTTCCACCCCTCTCTAACTGTCCCCTTGACCCCTCTCACCTTCATCCTACGTAAGCTCCTCTTCCTTGTCCCACCTATACCATAACCACCTCCTGCCCTTTCCTCAGATTCCCCCTTCCAACCTTCACCCACTCTATTGCCAAGCTGCAGTTTGGCTCATTCCTCTCCTCCTCTCCTGTTCATTCCCCCCTCCCCCACTCCCCTCAAATTTCCTCAATGCTCGCCCCTCCCCTCATTCTCTCCTCCTCTAGTCCCTCAAGTGCCCTCAATGTCCTCAAAGTCCCACCTCTCCTCCCATAGCCCTTCAAATGTCCTCAATATCCCTTCTCTCCTCAAATGAACTCTCCTTTCCTCCTTCCCCTCAAATGTCTTCAGGTATCCTTTCTAGTCCTCTCTCACTCTCCAGCCCTGAGAGCAACCCTGCCTAGTAACAGCCAGGGTCTAGGGTATCCTGTGACAATTACCTCAGACTGGAGAGCGTGCCAAGGTATTCCCAGCCTTACTCCTTCCTTTCCCAGATATGTTGTTCAGTCTTGAACACTTTGCCCTGTACTAGTGCTGCACTGAAGATCAGCCCTTTTATGAGGGTTCTCAAGCTGATCTGTGTCCCTCCCCTGCTTTTAAAGAAGGGGAGTTCAAAGTGTCATAGGGATCTGTCATAAAGGGCGTCAAACACTTTTGATCTTTGTTTTCAAAACCTGTATTTGCAATGAGGGACTGATAAGAAGGGCTGGTGTGACCAAACTGTGTGTTACTGAGGTGTGTGTAAACATGTGGCATCTAAATGTATACCTGGGATAGCACAGTTCAGCTACCCAAATTACTAGTGTCTGCTCTGTAAGTTATTAAATGAATAAAACATTTACATCAAGTGCAAAAAATAAGACCATTCTAGTGTAAAATGGTCAGTGTTGCTGTACTGAAGTAGTGATTAGAGTTGTTTTGGTTAGTTCAAGAAATGAATGATTGAAGGGAAATAGCTGTTCTTGAACCTGGTGCTGTGGAAATTTGAGAGAGAGAGAGAATAAATAAACCAATTTCAGGGAACAGCAGGAAGGAAAAGTGTTATTAATATTGTCTTAATTAAAAGTCTCATATTTATACAGAGCATTCCACAATCTTATGAGACAGAACTTAGAATATTACGCCCATGATGTTGGTTAGGCCTTTTAAACTACCTCTAAGATCAATTTAACCCTTCCTTCCTACATAGCTCTATTTTTTTTTATCATTCATGTGCCCAAGTTTCTTAAATGCCCCTCATGTATTTGCATCTACCACCACTCCCAGCAGGGTGTTCCACACACTCACCACTCCGTATAAAAAAGAAAACTTTCCTATGACATCCCCATTCTTTCCTTAAAATTATGCCCCCTCATGTTAGCCATGTCTGTCCCGGGAAAAAGACTCTGGCTGTCCACTTGAGATATGGCTATTATCATTTTGAACATCTCTAACAAGGCACCTCTCACCCTTCTCTCCAGAAAGAAAAGCCCTAGGTTGCTGCAACTACTCTCATAAGGCATGCTCTCTAATCCAGGCAGCATCCAGGTAAATCTCCTCACCATCCTTGCTGAAACTTGCACATTCTCCTAAGGCAACCAGAACTGAACACAATATTCCGAGTGGGGTCTAACCAGGATTTGCAACATTACCTCATGACTCATTAAATACAAGCAAAAGATCACAGCATACTTCACAGACAATGAAGTGCTGTGCAAGTCGTTGATCAGAACACGCTTGGAGTATTCTGTGAAGTTCTGGTCTCAGAGTTATTGAAAGAATATACAGTAATTCAGATGGAAAGGATGCAGAAAATACACATAAGGATGTTACCAGTACTGGAGGACTTGAATTATCAGGAGAGTCTGGATAGGCTGGGACTTTCTTTTCCGTTGTCGAGTAGGAGGCTGAGAAGTATATAAAATCAAGGATGAACACAGTCTTTTTCCCGTGGTAAGGGAGTCTAAAACCACTAGATGTGGGTATGAGTTGAGAGAGGAAAGATTAAAAGGGATTTGGGTGCAATGTTTTCACTTTTGAGGAGGTATGGAACAAACTGCCAAAGAAAATGATTGAAGCACGTACAATTACAATGCACAGGGACATGGATGAAAAAGGTTTAGCGGGATATGGGCCAAATGTTGGCAAAGGGAACTACTTTATTAGATTGCTGCATGAGTCTACAGATTAGGAAATATAATGGACAAATTATACATGGAAGTTCCCAATACATATTGTATTTAGTGTGTTCGTCCATCACGTCGATGAGGACCTCAACACCATTATGATGGTGTTGAGACTAGCACGTGGTTTGGATTTAAGTGAGGGAGAGTTGCGCAGCGTCAGCCCCACTCTCTCTTCCCAATTCCCATCTGGATCTAGTGGCAAGACAGAGTCAAGACGGCTGGAGATGGGTCTAGGCGCAGTGGATGACCAGGACGTCTTCTGTGTCTTGTCCTGCTCTACACGTTCCACGACGCTTGCAGAGACGGCCTTCTTGACCGTTGGACCTTCCATTGGTCTTGTCTGCTCAATCTGCCAGGATCTGTTTTCACATGCTGGGATAGACATCTCACTGAGAGTTTGAGACCCTATCTCACTGAGGGTTTGAGACCCGTCGGCTACCCTCACCTGGTTTAGCCGGCTTGTTGAAGCCGTTGGCCAGGGTGTGGCCGCTGTCGCATGCAAACAGCTACGGGGAGCCACAGGTGAGAGCTGAGTGCCAGGTGGGGACCAAAGGTGGACTAACCGCCTTGAAAAGGACCGACATGTTCCTCCACCAGAGGTGCTACCCCTCCCTGACACCCCAGACACCCCATTGTATTTAGTAATGTCGACTAGGCAGCAAGCCAGAACAACTCCTCTGAAACGGTGGCTTAGTATCTTGTGTAGAAAGAAGATGAACCTCAATACTGCACTATTACACCGTGCATTCCCCTTTGTATATTGCATTGGTCAGGATTTGGGGGTCGAAGAGCTGGAGTGGGACTTGAACCTACAACGTTTTGATTGGGAGACAAAAGGACTACCCACTCAGCCACAGCTAACATCTGGTTAAATCCCACTTCATTTCCTACCCATGTGGTCATCTGGCTAACAGTACTATTTCAGCCCATTTGTACTGGTTGTGTTGCCCACTTTCCTACTGCTGTGCCAGCTGGTACTGACTTGTTTTCAGCTCTGGTGAATTTAATAATGTCTTTCAGGAGAAAGAAGTTCATCTATTTCTCCTTCTAATCACTGCATAATCCCCACCCCATGCTGCATAACTAATCTTTGTTTAAACATCAGTGCTGTTAGATTTACAGGACTTTAATCAGAATCAGAATCAGAATCCTTTATTATCGCCAAGTATGGGGACACATACAGGGAAGTTGATGCCGGTTTCCCTGAGCTCTCGCTGTACAGAATCAAAAAGCAAACAAAACAATAGTGCAAATAATCGTGAACTATATACAATGAGGTATACCTGTGTATGTACAGGTGGACTTGGTTTATAATACAACTAAAATTCAAGTGTTCATAAGACTGATGGCATATGGAAAGAAACTGTTCTTGTACCTATTTGTCCTGGCATACAGTGATCTAAAGCGCCTACCAGAAGGAAGGAGTTGGAACAGGTGATGTCCAGGGTGTGATGGGTCTACAATGATGCTGCTTGCTCGCTTCCTGACTCTAGATGCATATAAGTCCTGGATTGAGGGCAGCTTCACACCGATAATCCTTTCCGCAGCCCTGACGATTCTTTGGAGTCTATTCTTGTCTTGTTTGGTAGCTGATCCAAACCAGACAGTGATGGACGAACCGAGAACAGACTGGACTATTCCTGAATAGAGCGGAGTCAGCAGCTTCTGAGGCAGGTTGTACTTCCTGAGTTGATGTAGGAAATACAACCTCTGCTGAGCCTTTTTGATAAGAGTGTCCGCATTGGGTGTCCACTTGAGGTCCTGGGAGATTGTGACACCCAGAAACCTGAAGGTCTCCACAGCAGACACAATACTGTTGAGTATAGTGAGTGGGGGAGTATTGGGGGGCTCCTCCTGAAGTCCACTGTCATCTCCACAGTCTTGAGCGTATTTAGCTCCAGATTGTTCTGACCACACCAGAGAGCCAGCCGTTCCATCACCTGTCTGTATGCAGACTCATCACCCTCACGGATAAGGCCAATGACAGTTGTGTCGTCTGCAAACTTCAGGAGTTTAACAAGAGGGTTGAAGTGAAGGGGGGTAAGGGGAGCAGTTTTTGTAATGCGGGGCGAGAAAGCAGATACTGAGATGTCAGGGTGATGGATGATGGGGGTTGCAGGTAGGTCTGTGTTTTGGCTTGGGGGAATGAAGGTGTTGAATCTACAACTTTGGACTGGTAACAAAGGACAACATTTTTTTTGTAAGTTTTGCTTCTTCAGAACATTTTTTGTTAATGATAGATTGCACGAAGCTGAACACAAATATAATTTTAAACTACTTGTACCTCATAGGAATTTGGAAATTAACTTTTATTGAATATAATGTGTTTAATCGCACAACAGTGCTGACACTTTGCAATAGTTCAACTAAGCCAAAAATGTTTTGTTGATGATTTTTTTTGGACTCACTGTCTGAGGTTTCTTGCTTAAGTGTCCAACAATAATCAACCAGCATTGATTGATCCATGTTGCCCTGATGCTATTTTTCCATGACTGCAATGTCCCGGTGAAACCTTTCACCATGCTCGTCACTGATAGTTCCAAGGTTTGCAAGAAGAAGTGTAACTAGGAATGCAGAAAATGAATCTTTAGTGACATGTTGCACTTCATGGTTTGTATGCTTGAAGCATGTTGTCAACAGCTGCTACATAGTTTGGTGCTCTGTAGTTGCCAAGAAAATTTTCAAGAATATCCTTGAATGCCTTCCATGTGATTTTCTCCAGTCCCAATAGAATTCTTCGAATTGCCTGTCATTGATGACCTGTTTTATTTGTGGACCAACAAAAATGCCTTCCTTAATCTCAGCATCAGTTATTCTGACTTGAATTATGAATTGAAATTAAAAAATATAGGCAATTTCATGAAAAATGGTGTGTGATGGGAAAACTCCATGCCGATTTTCATGATCTGCAATCCAAAATGCATAAGGTACACCCAGAACTATTCAAGAAGCAAAATCTTTGTTGACCAGTATAATAAACCCAACCCTAGCAGAACTGGCTTCATTGCTTGTTTAAAACAGGCTGCAATGCTAACTGTGCATACACAATGTTTATTGGCATGCTGTGGAAATCTGCCAGGGAAAATGTTAAATCTAATGAGTTATCTACTGTTGCCATCTAATGCATTTCAAAACAATCATTGTCATTTTAGACAGGGATGACGGAGGTTCAACAGCTCTATATTGGTGATCAGACAGTTTGCAGCTTTGTTATGAAGGCATTGCTCCATTTGCAGTGCCGCTTTATGCATTGACTTGACTTTTGAAACCTGGGGGCGGCTTGGTAATAGATACACTCTGACGGGTAAAGCAATGTTGCCAAGACTCATTGATGTAAATGAGTACATTGACATTTAAAACCTTTTCCACCCAAGTGATTTACTAATCCAACAGGAAATGGTCGGACATAAATTAGCAATTATCGTTCAGTTACATTATTGTGCAATGTAGCAGTGGAGAGAATAACCTCAGACAGCTTGACTAGTTTTTTAATCTGTGGTTGGTTTGCTGATGTGGCTGAAGGAGATGCTCATAGATGGAGGCTTTGATAGATTCCACTTTTTCATAGTCACAGAAACAGGTCCTACAGTCCACTGAGTCTCTGCTGACCTTCAACCACTCATTTCTACTACTCCTACATTAGTCCCATATTTACCCTCCAATATCCTCCAATATTGACTCCACCCAGAAGAGTCAATTGCCCACTTTGACACTTACGTACTTACTGCCCATTATGTTGCTGTTATTCCATCTCTGGCATTGTTCATGGCTTCATCATGTCTGCTCAGTAGCTTCCTCTTGGTTGTCACTACTGTTAGTCATGCAAGTCCTGGGTGGAGACTCAGGAATACCATCGCATTGAGATGTCGAAGGAATCTTCATTGCTGTTTCCGTAACAGTTTTATTTTACCAGTCAGAGTTTTAGCTGGAGGACCAGTGGACCACTCTTAGTCTGGCCTCAGTCCTTTGATCTGTTTGGCATGGGTGACCCTACCAAGAGCCAAAGCATAAAGCCCTGACTCCAGCCAACACACCTCTCTGGGCCATTGAGGCATGCAAGCCTCCAAACAGTACAACAAGGTTGTGGTCCTCGTGGAGGACTTTTACCCTTCTTACTCACCCTACATTCCCATTATTTGACCCTAGATTCTATCACTCATCTGCAGTGGTCTGTATCATCTTGGCATAAGACCATAAGACGTAGGAGCAGAATTACGCCATTCAGCCCATTGAGTCTGCTCCGCCATTCCATCATGGCTGATCCCAGATCCCAGCCAACCCCATACTATCAACTATCAACTTCCGCTGTAAATATACCCAGGGACTTGATCTCCACTGCAGAGCATTCCACAGATTCACTACCCTCTGGCTAAAAAAAAATCCTCCTTTCCTCTATTCTAAAAAGTTGCCCCTCAGTTTTGCGCCTGTGCCCTCTAGTTCTGGATACCACCACCATAGAAAACTTCCTCTCCACATCCACCTTATCTAGTCCTTTTGGTAGGTTTCAATGAGATCACCTTATATTCTTCTAAATTCCAGTAAGTGCAGGCCCAATGCTGCCAAATGCTACTCATTTGTCCGGTGTTCCCGATGTGGCCTTCTATATATTGGCGAGACCCGACGCAGGCTGGGAGACCGTTTCGCTGAACACCTACGCTCTGTCCGCCAGAGAAAGCAGGATCTCCCAGTGGCCACACGTTTTAATTCTGCGTCCCATTCCCATTCTGATATGTCTATCCACGGCCTCCTCTACTGTCAAGATGAAGCCACACTCAGGTTGGAGGAACAACAGCTTATATTCCGTCTGGGTAGCCTCCAACCTGATGGCATGAACATCGACTTCTCTCACTTCCACTAAGGCCCCACCTCCCCCTCATACCCCATCCGTTATTTATTTGTTTATTATTATAATATATATTTTTTTTTTCTCTCTCCTTTTTCTCTCTCTGTCCCTCTCACTATACCCCTTGCCCATCCTCTGGGTTTCCCCCCCCTCCCGCTTTCTTTCTCCCTGGGCCTCCTGTCCCTTGATCCTCTCATATCCCCTTTGCCAATCACCTGTCCAGCTCTTGGCTCCATCCCTCCCCCTCCTGTCTTCTCCTATCATTTCAGATCTCCCCCTCCCCGTCCCCCTTTCAAATCCCTTACTACTCTTCCTTCAGTGAGTCCTGATGAAGGGTCTCGGCCCGAAAAGTCAACTGTACCTCTTCCAATAGATGCTGCCTGGCCTGCTGCGTTCACCAGCAATTTTTATGTGTGTTGCTTCTCATATATTAACCCCTTCATTCCCAGAATCATCCTCGTGAACCTTCTCTGGACTCTCTCCAATGACAACACATCCTCTCTGAGATATGGGGCCCAAAACTGTTGACAGTACTCCCAAGTACAGCCTGACCAGTGTCTTATAAAGCCTCAGCACTATCTTTTTGCTCAGAATTCAGCCTAAACAGACTTTTTCCAGCAGACTTTAAAAGAGTAATTAATGAGTATGGTATAAAGGAGATCGTCTGTATTTTTCAGGGGCTTGAAGAGACCGTGAGCCTTGAACAGCGGTTCACCCAGACTCTTGAAGGAGAGAATCGCGACTTCAGCCGACGTAGCCAGCTGATGTCGGAACAGGTGAGACACCTTGGAAATGGAGCCAGGTTAATCATTTTTGTTTGTCTTGCGTGATCTGTGCTACAAACAGCTTTGGGCTTGCACATTCCCTCAGTGTAACTTGTTACTTGAGGATAACCTGCATTGCTTCATTGTGCCTAGAGGTCATAGAGTCATAGAACACCTCACGACAGAAAAAGGCCCCTTGGCTCACCTGGTCCACGCTGGACTATTAATCTGCCTACTCTGATCCACCTGCTCCTAGACCAGAGCCCTCTTTATCCCTCTCATCCATGTACCTATACAAATTTCTTAAATATTGAAATCAAACTCGCATCCGCCGCTTCTGGATGCTTTCAAGAAAGAGATGGATAGAACTCTTAAAGATAGCGGAATCAAAGGTTATGGGGATAAGGCAGGAACTGGATACTGATTGTGGATGATCAGCCATGATCACAGTGAATGGCGGTGCTGGCTTGAAGGGCCAAATGGCCTACTCCTGCACCTATTGTCTATTGTCTTTGGTCTATTGCTTCTGCAGGCTGCTTGTTCCACATTCTCACCACACTCTGAGTAAAGAAGTTCCACTTCATGAGATTGATACTCTTCTGAAAGGGGAGTGGAGATCATGGAGGACAAATTAACTAAAAGAGTGAGAGTTTAAGGACAAGAGTGGCGTAGCAAGCTGAAGTGGTGCTGAGAGGGAGTTCATTGATCAGGAGATTGGTGACTGAAGGTGTCATGTCTGAGTAATAAGCAGTTAGGAAAGGAACAGTTTGCATTATATATTTAGTTTTCCATCAAAGTTTAAAGGAACCATTATCAAAGTATGTACTGTATATGTCATCGTAAACTACTTTGAGTTTCATTTTCTTGCAGGCATTCACAGTAGGAAAGACAGGTATTTTGATTTGAAGAACACTTGTCGTGAGGCTCAGTGATGTAACCTGGGGTTATTGGGTGTCTTGGGTCTTTCAACATCAGACACCCTCACCAGGCGACCCAGCTGTGGTTAATCAAGCCACAACTTGTGTTCAGGTAGCATATGCTGCAGATCCCCATGGACGTGCTCTCTTCATCCAGAGCCACCCTGAATCTTCCTGCGCTGCCTCGGTGATGTTGCCGATGGCTCTCTGCCTCCTCGTACCAGTGACGCCCAATGCACTGAGGGCTCTGTGGAGAGACTGTCCAGCGAAGCCCCGGCTGCCCTCTTCAACAGGCATGTACTTTGCCTTCCATCCCTGCCTCCGACAGTCACTGACGAGTTCCTCATACCTGGCATTAGAATCAATGAAAAACTACACATAAACAAAGACCGACAAACAGCCAATGTGCAAATTAAAAAGTACATAAATTATACTGAGAACATGAGTTGTAGAGTCCATAGGTTGTGGAATCAGTTCAATGTTGAGATGAGTGAAGTTCTCCACATTGGTTCAGGAGGCTAATGGTTGAAGGAGGCTTGTGGTGTGGGATCTAGGGCTCTTGTAACTCCTTCCCAACGCCAGAAGTGAGAAGGGAGCATGGTTTGGAAGGCCGGGGTCTTTGATGATGGATGTTGCTTTCTTGTGGCAGCCCTCCTTATAGACGTCTCAATGGTGGGGAGGATGTTGCGGGAACATTTATGTCCAGCTGAGGTGAGTTGGGGAAAGCAATTGTATTATCAATTTGAGCAGGTGGCTGGGTGTAAGTTTAACAATGCTGAAAGTGTACAACCAACAATATGTTGACTTTTAAAAGTTGGAAAAACTCAGCAGGGGTCAGGAAGCTTCAACAGACAGAGCAACAGAGTTCATGTTTCAGATGAAGGCGTTCAGCATCAAGAAATACACCCAGTGGCCACATTATTAGGTATACCTATGCACCTCGTTACTGCAAATATCTAATCAGCCAATCACGTGACAGCAACTCAATGTATAAAAGCCTGCAGACATAGTTAAGAGGTTCAGTTGTTGTTCAGACTACAATCAGAACAGGGAGGAAATGTGATCTAAATGACTTTGGCTGTGGAATGATTATTGCTGCCAGACAGGGTGGTTTGAGTATCTCAGAAACTGCTGATCTCCATGGAACGGTCTCTAGAGTTTGCAGAGCATCTAGCAAAAAAACAAAGCATCCAGTGAGCAGCAGTTCTGTGGGTGAAAACACCTTGTTAATGAGAAAGGTCAGAGGATAATAGCCACAGTAACTCGAATAACCAGGCGTTACAATAGTACTGTGCAGAAAAGCAAAGCATCTCTGAATGCACAACATAACAAACCTTGAAGTGGATACTTCTTCTACAGCAACAGAAGCCCACAATCATAGAGAAATGCAGTATATACAGTACAGGGATAAACAGTTTATTTTTTGTTTCCAGCTTTCTGTGTTTGTTTTCTCTTGAGTATCCTGGATGTAGGGGATATCTTGCTTCAAAGAAGTGGCTTTATCTGTAGCAGACACACTACGGGACAAATGCTCACCCCTGTTGAAGCTTATTTTCATTGTAACCCACTTGCAATGTGATTAGTCGATCATTTAGTGGTCTTTTAATATTCCCATTCAATGCAATACACACAAAATGCTGGAGGAGCTCAGCAGGGCAAGCAACATCTATGGAGAAGAATACACTCTTCTGTTTGCGATTGAACAATAGGCAGCATAGAGTCTTAAAGAACTTTACTCTTGTATCAATACTATGCAAAGGATACTATGATAGCTTTCCTGCTTTTTCAACAGCTGGTTGCCTTGGCAAAAGAGCAAGAAGATCTGATAAAAGCTTACAACAACCTACCAGATGACAGGAAAGGGGAGACTTCTGTTGAATATTGGACCCCCAGGTCACACCTTGTCCGGGTAACTATGTTCCATCATGATCTACCTTATGAGAGCACCACCTTTCATTTTCAAACAAACAACCATTCTGATTAAATTAAATCTTTAAAAAAAATCACACTTCCATAGTAACAGAACCGGAGTTTGGAAGGGAACAAGCAAGCATTCTTCAGTAGTATAAAATGAACTGTAGTTCATCAAAACAAAGTCTCTAAGGACTCAAAGAATGGTCTCAGTTTCTGTATGAGAAGTTGGGTGCAGGATTGAGTTACAGCACAGCGCTGGCTGCATACAGTTGCTCATTGTCTCCAGGCGTTCACTGTTCACTTAATAGGTTCGAACTTGCTGGACTGCTGTTCAAAAAGTTTAAAGTTCATTGTAAATTTATGTACATATATGTCACCTTATACTGCCCCGAGATTCATTTTCTTGCGGGCATACTCCCTGAGATTCGTCTTGTTGCAGGCATACTCTGTAAATTTAAGAACCATAATAGAATCAAGGAAAGACAGAGTGGACAAACAACCAATGTGCAAAACACAACAAACTACGTGAGAAAAAAATAGCAATAATAACCTTAACCCTAACCCACCACTCCCCTGTAAAAAAAACTTGCCTGGCACGTTTCCTTTGAACTTACTCCGTCTCACCTTAAATGCATGTCCTCTGGTATTAGACTTTGCAACCTTGGGAAAAAGGTACTGGACGTCTACTCTATCTATGCCTCTCCTAATTCTATAAACCTTTACCAGATCTCCCATCAGCTTCCACCGCTCCAGGGAAAACAAGCCAAGAGAATCCAGCCTTTCCTTGTAGATGCCATCTAATCTAGGCAGCATCTGGTAAATCTTCATTTATAGTTGCTGTTATCTGCTCCATCCCTATAATTCTCCAAAGACCCTCTGCCCTAATTTCACCCTTTGGAGGTTCCTCACCTGATCTGTCATTGATGATGTCTTCACCCACCAAGATACCAGGTGCTAGAAATTTGCTTCCTAAACTTCTCTACCCCTCTTCCTTTGAGACATTTTAAGTTCTTCCTTTCCATGAAATTTACTATAATTTTCCACATTTCTACACTACCATGGGTGTCGCAGTAGCATAGCCATTAGCACCACACTATCACAGCTCAGGACTCGGAGTTCAATCCCGGCACTGTTCTGTAAGGTGTCTCTGTACACTCACCCCCATGGAATGTGTGGGATTTCCTCGGATGCTCCGGTTTCTTCTCGTATTCCAAAGACATACCGTGTAGGTTAAGTGGTCAGTGTAAAAATTGCCCCGGGATTAGGTTAGGGTTAATCAGGGTTGTTGGGGTAGCATGGCTCAAAGGACCAGAAGACCCTACTCTGCGCCGTATTGTTAAATAAATGAATGAATGAATGAATGAATGAAAGAAAGAAAGAAAGAACCCCCTAAATCAGCGTATCAATTTGTTGGTGGTGGTAAAGGGATTTAGAATGAATTTGCCACATTAATAGTACTTGTTGTTGAGCAAAACCACTTGACCCATCAACTAAGAGGTGGCCCACATGCCAAAAAAAACTGCATCTTTTTCCAGGTCTTTAATGTAGCAGTTGGTGTAATTGCTTTACAGTGCCAGCAAACACCAACCGGGGTTTGCTTCCTGCCATTGTCTGTACGTTCTCCCCGTGGGTTTCCTCTGTGTACTGTACTTTGGTTCCGTCCCACATTCCAAAGACACATGGTTAGGGTTGGTGAGCTGTGAGCATGCTGTGTTGGTGCCAGAAGTGTGGGGACACTCGCAGGCTGCCCCAGCACAATCCTCAGATTGTGTTGGTCAAGTGACACATATCACTGTATGTCTCACAGTACGTGTGACAGGTAAATCTCATCTTTCAAATGAAAGACCTTTAAAAATCATTCCTCCACCACTAGAGTCTTGTCCCAGCAATGAGTACTGTCCACAACAAAGGTGGGTATCTGGAATATCCTGCCAGGGAAGTGGTAGGTGCAGGTACAGTCGAGGGGTTTAAGAAGCTCTTCAATTGGTGCATGAGTGTGCAGAGAATAAAACAATATTGAACGTGTGCAGGCAGAAAGGATTAGGTGTCATTCACTTTATTAGTTAGGGACAACGTCTGTGTACTGTTCTATATTCTATAACGATAACCTCCCGCTATCAGGTAACTAGTCTGGCTGATGCTTTTCTACTCTGAGTAATTAACTCTCGATCAGGAATCCCAACCTTGTCGCTGGTCCCCTTGCTTAATGGTATTGATCCGTGACATGAAAAAGATTGGGAGACCCTGCTCTAGATGAACCATTCTTCTCTAAAATCATCCCTTCAATGCTTCCTATCCAACTAGAAATCTGCATTTCTCCAACCCTTCATGTTGACCCAACTCTAAATGGAGGGACAAAGCATTTCCCTTTACTCCATTTTTATTTTGGATATTGATGTTTGAAGTGCAGTAGTTTTCAAAGCGTTAGAAGTGTTGGCTGAGCGGTATACTGAGTCACAGTTCAGGTCTTGTGGATGGAATTCTAAACCTGGAACTACAGCGGAGAACTGAGAAACTGTGGCTTAGCTGGGATTGCCATTTCGACGTGACATTAAAACAAGCCTGAGTCACAGTCCAATTGCATTTTTTTGAAGATTAATATTCATCCCTCTATCGACTAGAAATTCACCTGTCTAGCGCTGTGATTTTGTGTGCTGTGAGACTGAATTTGAATTTTAGCTAAAACATGATTATTGTCAACTCACAGACTCAATTCATGGGTATACACTCAATCAAAGTTGCTGGTGAACGCAGCAGGCCAGGCAGCATCTCTAGGAAGAGGTACAGTCAACGTTTCAGGCCGAGACTGTACCTCTTCCTAGAGATGCTGCCTGACCTGCTGCGTTCACCAGCAACTTTGATGTGTGTTGCTTGAATTTCCAGTATCTGCAGAATTCCTGTTGTTTGCGTGTACACTCAATGGTCACTTTATTTGGTACCTCCTATGAATATTCAGCTGGCCACACCGTGTATCTTCATGGCTATCTGCTGCTGTAGCCCCTCTACTTCAAGGTTTGACATGTGCATTCAGAGATGTTTTTTGGCACATCTTGTTGTAACACTTGGTTATTTGAGTTACTGTTGCCTTTCTGTCAGCTTGAATCAGTCTGGTCATTCTTCTCTGATTTCTCTCATCAACAAGGCAATTTGCCCACAGAAACGTTACTCACTGGTTTTTTTTTTCGCTTTTCGTATCATTCCCTGATACTTGCAGTGTGTGAAAATCCCAGATCAGCAGTTTCTGAGATACTCAAACCATCCCATCTGACACCAACAATCATTCCAGAGCTAAAGTCACTTAGATCACGTTTTTCCCCCATTCAAGTGTTTGATGTGAAGAAAAGCTGAATCTCTTGACCGTGTCTACGTGTTTATGCAATACATTGCTGCCACATGATTGGCTAAGAAGATGAACATTAATGAGCAGGTGTAGCTAATATAGTGGCCACTGGATGCATGCTATACTCTCTGTGTGAATACATAGTAGGAATCCAGTACAATGATGTCAAGCAATGTGTGATGTACATGTTCAAAGTAACATGCAAAATTGTTCTGCACATTCAATGGCTGAAAACAAGTCGGGCACTTTTAACACAGTAAACGGTTAGGATCTGCGACCCTTTATCAGAACAGAGGGCTCTGATGAAAGGAGACATAAGGGACTGCAGATGCTGGAATCTGAAGCAACAAAAAAAGTGATGAGGGAACTCCCAGGAAGCATCTGTGGAAGGAAATGGGCAGTGGGTGATTTGAAGCCTCTCATCCCAAAATGTCATCTGTCCATTTCCTTCCATAAATAAGGAGGAACATGCATAAAGTGCTGTTAGAACTTGGCAGCGTTAATGGAAATGAATGAACATTCTTCAGGACTGAGAAGGAAGGCAGAAGACGCCAGAATAAAATGGTGGGGGGGGGGGGTGCGGTAGGAGGCTGGCTGGAAGGTGATAAGTGAAGCCAGGTGGGTGGGAAAGGTGAAAGGCTGGAGAAGAAGGAATCTGATAGGAGAGGAGAGTGGACCGTGGGTGAAAGGGAAGGTGGGGGAAGGTGATAGGCAGGTGAAAAGAGGCAAGAAGCCAGAATGGGGACTAGAAGAAGCCAGCCTGGGTGGGAATAGATCCCTAGAGGTCATAGGTTTGGGGTGAGAAGTGAAACAGGAGGGCAGAGTGGACCATAGGGAAAAGGGAAAGAAGAGGAGATCTGGGGGAAGTAATAGGCAGGTAAGAAGAGGTGAAAGGTCCGAGTAGATAGTAATGGAAGAGGGGAGTGGAATTTGTTTACCGGAAGGAGAAATTAATATTCATACCATCAGGTTGGAGGCTACCCCTCTATAAATGTTGCCTGGCCCACTGAATTCCTCCAGTGCTTTTTGTGTTGTTCTGATGGAAGGTCTTGGAGCTGAAACATTAAATGTTTCTCTCTCCTCAGATGTGGCCTACCCTGCTGTTTCCAGCTTTCTAGTGCTGAAAGGGTTGTAAGAGAAGCTATAGAAACACTAGTCTTTCCCACAGATTAACCTGTCACTTTTTTTTTTGCTTGAGACAGAATGTGGGGGAGATGTTGAAATCCCAGGAGGAGCAGCAACGGAGTCTAGAGGAGCAGAACCAGAGGCTGAAGGACTATGCTGCCTGTCAGAACTTTCAGAAGCTAGAGGAGGAAATGCAACAGCTGCAGCACCAATTGCACACTAAAAGACAAAAGGTAATCACAATATTCTTTGAAATGCACATTAGAGCATTAAAGTTTAAATCTTGGTGTTTCAGCACTCCGTAAAAGCTTAGTGCAACCTTTTTGACATTTTCCATTTCTAACAAAGCAGTGATCACTTTGCAATGAGGTGGACGAAATGTCCTAAGCAAGAAGTTCAAAGATTCATTTTATTATTAAAGAAAGTACACAGAATACAACTCTGAGATTCATCTTCTCCAGATAGCCATGAAATACAGAAAACCCATGGAAGTCATTGAAAGAAAAGACATCAACCACACCCCCCACATGAAAAAAGAGATAAAACTCACAAACCCCAACCCCTCCTTCACACAGAAACTAACAGATCACCCACCCGTACTAAAATATCAACCCTCCCAACCCCTCTCTCTACCTGAAACATCGACTGTTTACTCTTTTCTGTAGATGTTGCCTGACCTGCTGAGTTCCTCCAGCATTTTGTGTGTGTTGGTGGTGTATTCAAGAAAGCTTAACATCATGTCCAAAGGTAGATTCAACTGTAGGTCTTAAGGGAGGGAGAATCGCAGAGGCATTTCATCAGCTAATAGTTGAGCAATGGGAGCCAGTGTACAAGAAGAGCTGAGACAGATCTGGAGTTAATAAGTGAAGATCTTAGGACTACTGGAGACAAAAGTTGGGGATAGGCAAGACTGAGAAGCAATTTAAAGGATGAGAATTTAAAAATGGAGGCATTATGGTGCTTCAGGCCAGTGGTCCCCAACCACCGGGCCGCAAAGCATATGCTACTGGGCCGCGTAGAAACAATATTATTTGGCGATATGAAATGATATGAGTCAGCTGCACCTTTCCTCATTCCCTGTCACGCACTGTTTTGGCTTGAAATAACCTACCAAATCATACCAAATAACACATAAAACCTAAAATAACACTAACATATAGTAAAAGCAGGAATGATAAATACACAGCCTATATAAAGTAGAAATAATGTTCGTACAGTGT
Source organism: Mobula birostris (assembly GCF_030028105.1). NCBI lineage: Eukaryota > Metazoa > Chordata > Chondrichthyes > Myliobatiformes > Myliobatidae > Mobula > Mobula birostris. The sequence continues at coordinate 56,443,670 of NC_092387.1, read as the reverse complement.
AGTTTCACTTATCAGAATCAGGAAGATTAAGCCAAAATCGATTTGTAGAAAAAATTCTGCACGTACACGCATGCGCACACAGGTGCCCGCGCGAGGCTTCATAGTCATTGTAGTCTTTCTCGGGGTAAACACAAGTGTCCCGTATTTGACTGCTACTTTTGTCCCTTATTTGGGAGTGAGAAAGTTGGCAACCCTACTTGAACAACCCGCCCCCGGTTGGCCGGTCCACAAGAATATTGTCAATATTAAACTGGTCCGCGGTGCAAAAAAAGTTTGGGGGCCCCTGCTTTAGGCCAATGCTCTAACCGATAATTCTCGATAACATTGTGTCAGTGAGATCTTGTTAGTTAGAATAGAGATAGCACGATTGTTAGAGACTGAGATATCACTTGTGAAGTAATAAAAGATACAAATTGTAGAGGGTAATAATCTAGCCTATATAAGATTCAGATATAGTGACCCTATTATGGTTTGAATTGGGTGGTAGACTGAGACTTCACGTTTATTGTGCCTAGGATGGGATTCCAGGGATGGTAATGGAAGCAAGTAAAATAGTGACATTGAAAAGGCATTTAGATCACAAGATCACAAGACAAAGGAGCAGAAGTGGGCCATTCAGCCCATTGAGTCTGCTCCACCGTTCCACCATGAGCTAAACTACTCTCCCATCTAGTTCCAATTTCAGGAAATATGAACGTGCAGGGAATGGAGGGACACGAATCCCATATAGAAAGAAGAGGTTTAATTTCAATTTGGTATTGTGCTTTGTAAACACAATCTTGGCACCGCGAACCGCTGAGAATATTTACCTGAAGCATTGTCGCAGGAAAACAGCGTGTATAAGCAGGGACCCTCACCACCCAGGACATGTTCTCTTCTCAATGCTGCTATCAGGAAGAATGTACAAGAGCCTTAAAACTCGCACCACCAGGTTTAGGAATAGTTACTGCCTCTCAACTAGGCTTCACTTGCCTCATCATTAAAATGGACTCATTTTCAAGGACTCTTCATCTCATGTTCTTGATGTTTATTGATATTACTGTTTCTTCTTTTTGCACTTGCACAGTTTGTTGTCTTCTGCTCTCTGGTTGGAAACCCTAATTTGGCAACCATTCACTGATTCTGTTACAGTTACTATTCTATCGACTTGTTGAGTATACCCACAAGAGAATGAATCTTGGGGTTGTATATGGTGTAATATATGTAGTTTGATAATAAAATTCACTTTGAACTTCAGACACTGGGCTGCAGGGCTTGTTCTTGCACTGCACTATTCTGTATTCTGTTCTTTAGGGAGTTTGTTATCCAATTCCTGATAAAGTACCAACTTTGTAAACATGCTCCTTTCTTCTATTTTAGATGGCTGCCATGGCTTGTGAAATGGAATTGCTGAAACACAGAAATGAAGACCTGATGAAAGGTGAACTGCTGTGATCTCTGCCGCTGCTTTCGGGCGCACAGTCCCTTGTTCTGAAGTTCATGTTGACCTCTGACTGTTCTCTCCCCCCACTCTTTCCTACCCAACAGCTCAAGTGATGGGTGACCAGCCGATGGAGAAGAGCCGACCTTCATCTCTCGCTGCATCTGGGACAGAAGCTGAACTGAGGGCTTCAGATGGGCGATTTGTCAGTCCGTGGGCAGCTCACTCTTTTCAGGAGTACAGGCCTTTTAACCGAAGGGGCAGAGATCTCTCCCCATTCCGAAGGGAAGATATGACCTCACCTTCCAAGGCCAGTGCACGAAATGCAAAAGTTGGCCAGAGTTACTTTGAGGCCCTGTTTTCTGACCAAGGCTCTGAGATTGCTCTGCTTCCAGAGGCAAGGCTGAGTGGGGTTCCACCAATCCCACTGCAGCCCAAGGGAGCCAGCACACCAGACAGGCCTCTATCACCCTTGCCCCTGAGCAGGACTCCATCTCCTTCCAGGCCCAACTGCCCCATCCCACCTCTGAGCGCGGGCAAGTCACCTCCCGATTGCTCCTCAGCTTCTGAGGTCCAGAATGAGGACGAGAAGCCATCTGGAAGAGCAATGTCGTCTGCAGTTAAATGTTCTCTTCTCTTATCTCCTAGGCCCTTTAATATGCACAGGGTGAATCTGAATAAAAAATAATGTAGCTGTGTCCTTTAGGAAGGAATCAAGATCGTAAAAAGCTGCTAAATTGAAGAACAAAAATGAATGAAGCTCTCAATCTTTAAGGAGCATTGTCTTCTTGATAATCTTTGACAAGCTTATTAATTTTACGAGGCTGTTGCTTGCTTGTCACTATAATATGTGGTTCAACACAGCAAATAATATTGCACTGCAGGTTTGTTTACGATCCAAGATAGATTTCCTTTTTCTGCCACTGTGTTTATTCCTTTGCACTGTTGAATGATTCCATATCCAGTGCTGAGGCAGGGTTTCGATCCAGAACGTGCCTCCATAGATGCTACCTGGCCCACTCAATTCCTCCAGCAGTTTGGTCTTTTTTTTTTGCTCTATTTGCATAAGAGGTTAGGAACCTGGAATTCTTTCATGACTGACAAAGTTGGTTTTAAATCAGCAACTGATAGGTTTTGGTTAACCAAAGACATTAAAGAAATTGGGGTGAAGCTGGGTGTATGGATGGTATAATGGATTGGACATTCTATTCAGGCACAGGTGAGACATTGGAGCTGCCTACAATTTGACTAGAGCTATGGACTTGGTGAGTCCTAATTTGGAGTACTGTGTGCAGTTCTGATCACCATTCTCCCGGAAATGTGTCAATAAGAGTGAAAGAGTATAGAGAAAATTTGCAAGGATGTTGCCGGGACGAGAGACCCTGGGTTATAGTGAAAGGTTGAATAGCTTAGGGCTTTATTCACTGGAGCGAAGGAGATAAATGTAAGCCGGCTTTTTCTACTGAGCTTGGGTGAGACTAGAACTAGAGGTCATAGGTTAAGGGGAACGTGAGGGGGATCTTCTTTACTCAGAGAGTGGCGAGAGTGTGTAATGAGCTGATGCCAGGTTTGATTTCAGCAATTATGAGAAGTTTGTTTAAATACATGGATAGGATGGGTATGAAGGGGAGAAAAGGATCAGCCATGATTGAATGGCGGAGCAGACTCGATGGGCCAAATAGCCTAATTCTGCTCCTGTGTCTTATGGTTCAAGTGCAGGTCAATGAGACTCATTCAGCACAGACTTGATAGGCCGATGGGCCTGGTTCTGTCCTGTATTGCTCTATGACTGTGGTTCAATGGATGAGGGGAGGATCTTCTTTATGCTTACTTCCGAGAAATCGCGACTGCACCAGGAGGTTGTTCCCAATGTCATCCACAGGTTTCCTGAACAGCAACTGAATAAGTGCAGTGCTATTGGGTACAGCTCCTCTCTGTAAAATGCAATCCAAAATGTTGGATTATCGTATCAATGGACCTTTGAAAAAAATTTGGACAGTATTTTATGAAAATAGTTGCCATAGATTCAAATGAGATCTACTAGATCTCCTGAGATGGTTCTTAAATGACAATTATTTCATTCTTCTAAAAAAGCAAAATGTACATTTCATCTTTGACCATGACCCCACTCTGAATTGGTGACTGTGGCTCAGTGTGGACATTCCCGATTCTTGGGCAGGATCCTACAGTTGTGAGGGGTGGGGAGGGAGGAATAATACCCTTGCTGAAGGAGAGCTGCATCACTGGAGGTGCTGTCTTCAGAGTGAAACATTAAGCTCCCTCCTGAATGGAAAAAGCCCACATCATAGTTTAACGGTAGAGTAGAGGAGATCTTCTCAACGTGCTGGCCAGTATCGCATAAACAGATTGCCTGGTACCTTTCTCACATCTTTTGTTTGCAAGACTCCTATGCACTGGCTGCTGGGTTGCTGACAATGTAGCAGCGTCTACTATTTATAATTCATTGGCTGTAAAATGCACTGGAACCTTCTGAGCTCATGCTTTGGCTTTCTTTTAGCTCAGTCCTTAATCTGTATAGAACAAATCTTCATAAGAAAATGCAGAATGTATCACTTCATGAGAGATAAACTGACTAAGCCTGGCTGGATCAACTTTGATGGAAAAAATGGGAAGAATACAGAATCGATATCTGGTTGTTTGTCTTCAAGGTTCTACCATTCATTTAGACCAGGGGTTCCCAACCTTTTTTATGCCGTGAATGAATTTCAACTCCACCAGGAGGTTATTCCCAGGGCCATGTACATGTTTCTTGAACAGACCCCAGGTTGGGAACCATTGATCTAGACAGAGGGGCATATTACACTGTCCAGTTAACCATCCTACCCACACATTTTTGGAGTGTGGGAGGAAACTGTGGCACCCAGAGGAAGCCACTCGTCAGTGGGAAAACGTGCAAAATTTCACACACAGAGCACCGGGCTTCGGGATTGAACCCAGGTCACGGGAGCTCTGAAGTCTTATCCCTCCCAACTGCACAGCAGTGCCACCCTCATATTCAAAGTTAGACCATGCTATAATGCTTCTCCTTGTCCCATTTTTGAACATCCAGGTTCCACAGAAGATGGTAGGATTAAAAATAACGTTGAGATAACTTTGTTTCCAATGTAAAATGATAGGAACATTATTTAATTAATGACATCTTGAAAGTGAGAATTCTTGGCCTAGATTTATTAAGCTCCCTAGAAGAGTTGTTAAGGTTTCTGAAAATTCGGCATTTTCTATGAAAAATTAGTTCTACATATTTATGCAGCATCAAAGTTAATGACGGTCCCCAGTCAGAGCACTGGCAATGTTGTTATGGCAGTCACGATATGTGGAATATGTTTGTTTCCTTACCTTGCTGATCCTGTGAAGCCTTGTATTTAGCATGTTTTCTGATTTGTGACATGTTGTTCATTACAACCAGAGCTGCACCTATACTGTTGTATCATGTGGTCTTTTGTCGGAATACTGTGCTTTGTTTCTCTGCTGCCCATTACACCACGGGCATTTTGGGTAGCAAATGAAGGTCCTTCATCTCTGGTGGTGATCAGGGCTTCCCTCTTGTGTGAGTTGCGCAGTTTTCACTACCGTCAGTCACGCAAGTTCTGGGTGGAGACTGTTGTACTCAGATGTAGAAGGATTCTTCATTGCTGTTTCCAAAATAAATTTGTTTCACAAGTCAGGGTTGTTTGCCCTGAGCGGAACCCTTGAACCCAGAGGACCGGTGGACCACTCTTAATCTGACCTCTACCCTTTGCCCTGTTGGGCATGGGTGACCCTACCAAGAGCCAAAGCGTAAAGCCCTGACTCCAGCCAACACAGCTCTCTGGGTCACTAAGGCACAAAAGCCTCCAAACCACAACAAGGTTGTGGTCTTCTCGGTGGACTGTATTTTATAAGACGCAAATTCACTCACACATTGTCTGTTAGATAGCAGGTGAAGAATGGCATGGCCCAGATGGTGAGGGTCTTTAATGATAGATGCCAGCTGCTTGAGGTACTGCCTCTAGAAGATGTCCTCAATAGTGGAAAGAGTTGTGCGCGGAATGAAGCTGGCTGAGTCTACAATGCTTGGCAGCCTCTTGCATTAGAGGCTCCATACCAGGTGGTGAAGCGAACGGTCGGAATGCTCTCCACCATACCTGTGTAAAAATCTGCAAGAGCCTGTGACATACCAAATCACTTCGAAACTCCTAGTAAGGGAGAGCTGCCAGCCAAACCTCCTGCAACCTGATACTATCCTGACAGAAGGCTGTGAACTTCAATTCACAGGTCCTTTCTCAGATGTAAATAGAAGTGCTGTGATATCAGGTATAAATTTGATGCCATAGTCAATCTTTGACTGAACTTTGCTGGAGGGAGTAGGAAGATAAAGGGGAAATTGAAGAATGAGTTTTAAGAAAAGTGGGTGGGGAAAGAATAACATGGATCTGCTTGTAGTGTCTGTCTTTGCTCGAGTTGATGAAAGCATTGGATTTGATGTCCTGTTGCTATTATTTTTGATTGGTAAAGGAATGGTAGGTGGCAGGATAAATTTCATAAGCAGTTATGATTCTTTATGAAATTCCTAGTGGAGTGGTGAGATGCTTTGATGTTTAACAGTTAAAGTGAGTGACGTGGTTTCACTTTACCATCAACTCACACATAGCTGTACCTAATGTATAGAAGTAACAGATTGTAGCTCTCAAAAAAAAATTGGATACTTAAATACTATAGAAGGGGGATTCTTGGGCCACAGTGGTTCCTGGCAGAGCAAACTCTTTGCCATCATTATTTCCCTGTAGTCCATAAGATCATAAGATATAGGAGCAGAATTAGGCCATTTGGCCCATCAAGTCTTCTCTGCCATTTCATCATGGCTGATCCAATTTTCCTCTCAGCTCCAATCTTCCTACCTTCTCCCTGTATCCCTTCTTGCCCTGATCAATCAAGAATCTATGCATTAAATATACATAAAGACTTGGCCTCCACAGCTGCCTATGGCAAAGAATTCCACAGATTCACCACCCTCTGGCTAAAGGGATTCGTCCTTGTCCGCATTCTACAAGGATGCTCCTCTATTCTGAGACTGTGTCCTCTGGTCTTAGACTCTCCCATCATAGGAAACATCCTCTCCACCTCCACTCTATCAAGACCTTTCACCATTCGATAGCTTTCAATGAGGTCACCTCTCATTTTTCAGAATTCTAGTGAATACAGGCCCAGAGCCATCTTGTAACTTATTCTCTCTCACAAGATAAGAGGATAGAGAAAGTGGAGGGCAAGCCCCTTTTTCCCAGGGCGACATTGGCTAATATGAGAGGACATACTTTTAAAGTGATTTGGAGGAAAGTATAGGGAGAAAGTCAGAGGTTGGTTTATTAATGCAGAGAGTCGTAAGTTCTGGTGGTGGTAGTAAGTTTTAGGGCTGGTGGTAGAGGCAAATAAACTAGGGCACTAGAGGCTGTTAGGGGTAGGCACATGAATGAAAGAAAAATGGGGGGCTATTTGGGAAGGGGGGGTTAGATTGATCTTAGAGTAGGTTCAATAGGTACATTTAACATCAGAGAAATGTATGCAGTATACATCTTGAAATTCTTTTTCCTCACAAACATCCACCAAAACAGAAGAGTGCCCCAAAGAATGAATGACAGCTAAATGTTAAAACCCCAAAGCCCCCCAGCTCCCCCCTCCCATGTACAAGCAGCAGCAAGGCAACATTAGGTGATGAGGTTGGCACAACATCATGGGCCAAAGGGCCTGTAATGTTTTATGTTCCCAAGCCTGTCAACTGCCCTTTCTACCTATGTAAAAGGATAATTTATAGTCACCAGTTAACCCACCAGAACTAGCTTTATTATCACTGACCTATGTTGGGAAATTTGTAAGGGCTTTGTGAAGGTCTTTAAGGATGAGGGAGGAAACCAGAGCACCCAGCAGAAAACTTTTCGTGGTAACAGGGAGAATGTGTACAATGCACAGCAAGACATGAAATCAGGACTGAGCCAGAGTCCCTACGGCTGGGAAGACTGTTATAATAATTACAGTCTCAAGTTCTAGATGATAGTGTTGGGGAGGCATGAGGAAAGGAGACTGAAGTGCAGGAGAGCATTGAAAGAGATGGCCTAATTGCCTAAACTAGCCCTCCATGGTTCTTTCAAGGTTCCCAGATGAAAAATGGGCTATAGATGATGTAGCACAGTAAGTAGATCTGTTCCCCAATAGTTGCAGAAGAGAAGGGGTAAAATATCAAACAATGAAATAATATACTCTCTGGTAGCTCCTGTACCCAATAAAGTAACCACTGACATTATGTTTGTGGTCTTCTCCTGCTGTAGATCATTCACTTCAAGGTCTGGCGTGTTCTGCATGCAGAGATGCTGTTCTATATAGCTCTGTTGTAATGCATGGTTATTTGAGTTACTGTCATCTTGAACCAGTCTGGCCATTCTTCTCTGATCTCTCTCATTAACAAGGCATTTTGCTGCCCACAGAAATGCCGCTCATCGGATGGTTTTTTTTGTTTCTCTCACCATTCTCTGTAAACTTTAGAGACTGTTGTATGTGAAAATCCCAGGAGATATTTGGCTTTTGAGATACGCTAACCACCCCGTCTGGCACCAACAATCATTCCATGGTCAAAGTCACTTAGATCACATTTCTTCCCCATTCTGATGTTTGGTCTGAACAACAACTGAACCTCTTGACCATGTCTGCATGCTTTTATGAATTGAGTTGCTGCCACATGTTTGGCTGATTAGACACTTGCATTAATAGGCAGGTGTACCTAATAAAGTGGCCACTGAGTGTATGTAGATTAAACCAGATAAAATTACATCAGACAGAATAAAGGAAGGCATCTTCACTTTGCAATATTTATTTGGATAACAACATTTACACACAAATTACATTAATATACAAAGGTGTACAAACTCTCCGAAGTGTATACATGCTCTGAATAGAGGCACACCACAGCTATTCATTCTGGAGAGATAGTGGTTCACACAGAGAATGAACCTATACCAACAAGGACCATTTCAATGCACATCAATGGATAATTGTTTTACCAAACTAACAAAGCTGGTGATGTTGCATGATCTGAGGTTTGCACACAAATAAATGATTGCCATTACTTGCCACCATTGCATGTGACCTGCAATTAGTTCTGTGATCTCCAGGAATTTAGCCAAGACAACATATAACTTAGTCAACAATGTTGGTGAAATACCAGTCCTGCAGAGGATTTGTGGTGGTTTATTTATCAAAGTTATTCTTTATATTTAACATAACTTGGCCCTGGAGCCGCTCTGTGCTGGAATGTTCTTATCTATTAAAGAATTCCCTCTTCTGCTTTGATATTAAAATTCAGCATAATAAATTTGGCTTCATCTGCTGACAGGTAGCTCTGCCCAACATTTAGAATTCACTGGCTAGCCATCTCCAATTTATTTAAAAATCCTTCCTAATAAATAATTTTTTGACCAGACTCTGGCTCATCTGAATTTGTACATAGTCAATTCCCATTAATAAAGGTTAGTATTCTTTATTAGTCATGTGTCCATTGAAACGGATAGTGAAGTGTGTTGATTGTGCCAACGGCTAATACATTGTGAGGATTGTGCTAAGGGCAGCCTGCAAGTGTTGCCATGCTTCCAGTGCCAACACCGCATGTCCACAACTCAGTAATCCCAATCATACATCACTGGAATGTGGGAGGACATACAAACTCCCTGCAGAGAGTGGAGGGAATTGAATCCGATTGGTATTTGCTGGTGCTATACAGCATTGTGCTAACTGCTCTCCACCATGCAATGCTCTTCTGCAGTTCAATCGAGCACCTCACATTGTTAAGGGTATCACTTATACACAAATCGTCAATGCACCTGAGTAATATTGAAACTGATACTGGTGTCAGTGTTTGCATTACCAGGGAAGTGGAAGATCTCTTTCACACCCCTAGTAATTTGTTATTGACCAATTAAGATTTATTGATTCACATTCCACTTGTTATTGACAAATTAAGATTTATTGATTCACATTCCACTTGTTATTAACCGATTAAGATCTATTGATTCACATTCCAGTAATATTTTAAGCACTGGGGTTAGGATGTACTGAGAAAATTTCCAAACATAGCACCCAGATGCCTGTAGAAAATCATACACAAACTAACATTAATGTTGTATGATAATTAATTCCTGTTTCCCAGCCACCCACCCCCAACTCATTCCATCTACCTGGTACAGGGGCAGTGTTTCCAGTGCTTTGAAACCCATTCTTAACAATGCTTGCTAGAAGCTAAAACTCTTGCTAGGTTAGTGTTCATGCATGAGAACATATATTTTTGTATGAAACCTACATAATGTACATTCCCTCATGGAATGATGGGTGTTTTATAAAGCTGCAACATAAATTCCTGACTTTTGAACTCAATACCTCGATTAATAAAGGCAAGCATGGCAAATGCCTTCTTAACCACTCTATTAACCTGTAAGCCACTTTTAGAGAGCTATGAACTTGGATCCCAAGATCCCTCTGCTCATCAACACTATTAAAGGTCTTGCCCTTAACAGAGTACTGTCGCTTTACATTTGACCTGCCGCACACTTATGTCAGAATGGTGTTTCTGGATTTCAGTTCAGCATTCAACACTATTATCCAACAGACCTTGGAGAACAAGCTCCTGCCCCTTGGTCTAAGTACCCCACTATGCAACTGGGTGTAGGACTTCCCAGTGAACAGACCTCCGATAATCAGGAGGCATAACCACTCCACCCTCTCCTTCATCCTCATCATGGCTGTCGCCCAGGGCTGTGTGCTGAGCCTATTGCCGTACACTCTGTTCACAGCCAAACATCTGAGCAATCATCTCATCAGGCTCGCTGATGACATGACGGTGGTGGGGCTCATCACCAACAATGATGATGCAGCCTACCGAGAGGAGGTGGACGAGCTCGAGGCCTGGTGCCAGGCAAATAACATCTTCCTTCATGTCAACAAGACAAAGGAGATGGTTATCGACTTCAGGAGAACTCGTGTCGCTCTTTGCACCATTTACATCAGTGGCACAGCAGTGGAAACTGTAAGCAGTTTGAAACTCCTGGGAGTGAACATCACACTCAAGCTTTTATAGTCCTAGAACACATCCTACACAACCAAGAAGGCTCAACAACACCTCTACCTTCTGAGGAGGCTGAAAGGAGCTGGGCATTGTCATAGTCATAGTCATACTCTATTGATCCCAGGGGAAATTGGTTTTGAATTGCATATCCATTCTCATGTCATTTTACAGATGCGCAGTAGAAAGCAACCTAACAAGCTGCATCACTGCTTGGTAGGGAAACTGCACCACAGCGGACAGGACGGCTCTACCATGGGGATTCAAAACTGCACAAGGCATCACCAGAACCAGCCTACCTGCCATCAATGGCATAGATACATAAAGGTGTCAGGAAAGGGTCAGTAACATAATGAAGGATCTCACCCACCTTGCTCATGGACTATTTGTCCTACTCCCTTCAGGGAGGAGGCTACATAGCATCCATGCCAGGACTACCAGACTGAAAAACAGATACTTTCCCTAAGCAGTAAGTCTGATCAACACGTCCTCCCACTAACTGCATCACTACTTTATTATTTCCTGTTAGTCACCTTATGTACAGTCTAGAGTCATTTTATGGACATGAAATCAATCTATGTACATAAACTATCTTATGTAATTGTATTTATTATGTAGTTATTATTATTATTATGTTCTTTAAATTCTGTAGTTTTTTTACAATGCATCAGTTTCAGAGTAATAATTCTCCTTGCACTTGTGTACAGGAAATGACATGAAACAATCTTGAATCCAAGGTGCAATACTTCACATTTGGCCGCGTGAAACTCCATCTGCCATTCCTCCGCCCATATCTGGAACTGATCTAAATCCCGCTGTGTTCTTTGCCAGTCTTCTACATGATCCACAACATCACCAATCTTTGTAACATCTGCAAACCTATTAACCCACCCATCTACATTTTCATCCAACACACATCAAAGTTGCTGGTGAACGCAGCAGGCCAGGCAGCATCTCTAGGAAGAGGTACAGTTGACGTTTCAGGCCGAGGCCCTTCGTCAGGACTAACTGAAGGAAGAGTTAGTAAGAGATTTGAAAGTGGGCGGGGAGGGGGAGATCCAAAATGATAGGAGAAGACAGGACGGGGAGGGATGGAGCCAAGAGCTGGACAGGTGATAGGCAAAGGGATATGAGAGGATCATGGGACAGGAGGTCCAGGGAGAAAGACGGGGGGGGGGGAACCCAGAGGATGGGCAAGGGGTATAGTCAGAGGGACAGAGGGAGAAAAAGGAGGGTGAGAGAAAGAATGTGTGTATAAAAATAAATAACGGATGGGGTACGAGGGGGAGGTGGGGCATTAGTGGAAGTTAGAGAAGTTGATGTTCATGCCATCAGGTTGGAGGCTACCCAGACGGAATATAAGGTGTTGTTCCTCCAACCTGAGTGTGGCTTCATCTTTACAGTAGAGGAGGCCGTGGATAGACATGTCAGAATGGGAATGGGATGTGGAATTAAAATGTGTGGCCACTGGGAGATCCTGTTTTCTCTGGCGGACAGAGCGTAGGTGTTCAGTAAAGCGGTCTCCCAGGCTGCGTCGGGTCCCCAGACAGTCCTTCCAGGTGAGCAACACTTCACCTGTGAGTCGGCTGGGGTGATATACTGCGTCCGGTGCTCCCGATGTGGCCTTTTATATATTGGTGAGACCCGACGCAGACTGGGAGACCGCTTTGCTGAACATCTACGCTCTGTCCGCCAGAGAAAACAGGATCTCCCAGTGGCCACACATTTTAATTCCACATCCCATTCCCATTCTGACATGTCTATCCACGGCCTCCTCTACTGTAAAGATGAAGCCACACTCAGGTTGGAGGAACAACACCTTATATTCCATCTGGGTAGCCTCCAACCTGATGGCATGAACATTGACTTCTCTAACTTCCGCTAATGCCCCACCTCCCCCTCGTACTCCATCCGTTATTTATTTTTTTCACACATCCTTTCTCTCACTCTCCTTTTTCTCCCTCTGACTATACCCCTTGCCCATCCTCTGGGTTCCACACCCCCCTTGTCCTTCTCCCCGGACCTCCTGTCCCATGATCCTCTCATATCCCCTTTGCCTATCACCTTGCCAGCTCTTGGCTCCATCCTTCCCCCTCCTGTCTTCTCCTATCATTTTGGATCTCCCCCTCCCCCTCCCACTTTCAAATCTCTTACTAGCTCTTCCTTCAGTTAGTCCTGACGAGGGGCCTCGGCCTGAAACGTCGACTGTACCTCTTCCTAGAGATGCTGCCTGGCCTGCTGCGTTCACCAGCAACTTTGATGTGTGTTGCTTGAATTGTTGTTTATATTTTCATCCAGGTCATTTATGTACATCACAAACAGCACAGATCCTTGCAGAAAATGTCTAATCACAGACCTCCAGCTAGAATAAGTCCCTTTGACCACTACCTTCTGTCCTCAATGAGCAAGTCAGTTCTGAATCCTAAAGGCCAATTCGGACATGGATCCATGCATTTTAATCTTCTGGATGAGTTTCCCATGAGTGACCTTCTCAAACACCCTGCTAAGATCCATGTAGACAACATTCACAGCTCTACCTTCATCATTCACCCTTATCACCTTGTACAAACTCAAACAAATTAGTAAAGCTTGACTTGCCTCGCACAAAGTCATGCTGGCTCTCCCTAATTAGGCCATGATTTTCCAAATGCTCATATAATCCTATCCCTAAGAATTCTCTCCAGTACCTTCCCTACTACTGATGTGAGACTCACCAGTGTATAGTTTCCAGGATTATCCTTGGTTACTTTCTTGAATAATGGAACAACATTAGCCATGATCAAATGGCAGAGCAGACTCAATGAGCTGAATGGCCTAATTCTGCACCTGTCTTAAGGTCTTAATTAACTTCTTACCAGTCCTCTGGGACCTCACCTGTTGCTAAGGAAGAAATGAACATATTGGTCAAGGCCCCAGCAATCTCATCCATTGCCACTCTCAATAACCCATCAGGGCTTGGGGACCTATCCACAGCAGGGAAAAGGAAACGTACGTCGCATCCGGAGTTTCTCTGGTTAGCGGACGATTTCCCTCCACACCTCTCTGACGTAGTGGGGAACCGTGTACGAGACAAGTTACAGCAGTGGTTTGCCATTGCCTTCTGCTGCGGAGCTTCCAAAGAGATCATCAGCTCGTAACCCATTGCGGATGGAAAGGGTGCAGGGGAGCTGGCTGGCTGGATTCGAACCCAGGACCCACAATAATGCTCTTTAAAAGACCCAAGATTATATCCTCCTTTAAAATGCCCTTGCGTATTAATACACTTGGCACTGATATCCCTATCCACCACTTCCTCCTCCTTGGTAAATACTGAAGTAAAGTATTCATTAACAACCTTACCCACATCCACCACATGCAAGCAAATGTTCCCCACTTTATCCTATACTATCTCTAGTTATTCTCTTGCTCTTAATGTATGCCATTTTGTATACCTCTATATGATCTTCCCTCATTCTCCTGCACTTCAGGAAATAAAGTCCTAACCCATTAGTCTCAGCCGAGCTGATGTTCTGTCTGAAAATAACTGACTCTTTTAAGATGTCACTTATTATCTTAACTACACCTACATGGATGTACGGCACAGTAGCATAGCATCCCTATATAGTTTATGATCTTCCTGCTATTTTACCTCACTTCTATAGATCACAGCCTGCTATTGGGGTAAAAAAACAATGCCCTTGAATGGAAAATCCTACAAAAAGTGGTGGATACAGCCCAGTCCATCACAGGCAAAGCCCTCCCCATTATTGAGCACATCTACACGAAGCGTTGTTGCAGGAAAGCAGCATCCATCATCAGGTACCCCCACTGTCCAGGCCATGCTCTCTTCACACTGCTGCCATCAGGAAGAAGGTACAGGAACCTCAGGATTCGCACCACCAGGTTCAGGAATAGTTACTACCCCTCAACCATCAGGCTCTTGAACCAAAGAGGATAATTTCACAAAACTTCACTTGCCCCAGCACTGAAATCTTCCCAAAACCTATGGACCCACTTTCAAGGGTTCTTCATCTCAGGTTCTCGATATTTATTGACTATTTATTTATGATTATTATTTCCTTATTCTTGTACTTGCACAGTTTGTTGTCTTTTGCACATTGGCTGAACACCCAGTTGGTGCGGTCTTTCATTGATTCTATCATGGATTTATTGAGTATGCCCGCAAGAAAATTAATCTCTGGGTTGTTTATGGTGACTTAGATGTACTTTGAACTTTTAGACTCTGTGTCTGTCTCCTGAGTAAATACAAATGCAAAAACTACATTTAAGATCTTCCCCATCTCATTTGGCTCCATGCATAGAAGGACCTGGACCCACTGCAGTTTTCCTATTGTCACAATAGGTCAACGGCAAAAGCAATCTCAATCGCTTTTCACACGGCTTTAGAACACCTGGACAACACAAACACCTATGTCAGGATGCTGTTCATCGACTATAGCTCAGCATTTACTACCATCATTCCCACAATCCTGACTGAGAAGTTACAGAACCAGGGCCTCTGTACCTCCCTCTCCAATTGGATCCTCAACTTCCTAACCAGAAGACCACAATCTGTGCGGATTGGTGATAACATCTCCTCCTCGCTGACAATCAGCACTGGTACACCTCAGGGGTGTGTGCTTAGTCCACTGCTCTACTCTCTCTATACCCATGACTGTGTGGCTAGGGATAGCTCAAATACCATCTATAAATTTGCTAAGGATACAACCATTGTTGGTAGAATCTCGTGGTGATGAGAGGGCGTACAGGAGTGTTATATGCCAACTAGTGGAATGGTGTCACAGCAACAATCTGGCACTCAACATCAGTAAGATGAAAGAGCTGATTGTGGACTTCAGGAAGGGTAAGATGAAGGAAAACATACCAATCCTCATAGAGGGATCAGGTGGAGAGAGTGAGCAGTTTCAAGTTCCTGGGTGTCAAGATCTCTGAGGACCTAATCTGGTCTCAACGGATCAATGCAGTTATAAAGAAGTTAAGGCAGTGACTATACTTCATTAGGAGTTTGAAGAGATTTGGTATGTCAACTAATACACTCAAAAACTTCTATAGATGTACCGTGGAGAGCAGTCTGGCAGGCTGGGAGGTGGTGGTGGTGGTGGGGGGGGGGGGTGGTTGCTACTGTACAGGACCTAAAGAAGCTGCAGAGTGTTGTAAATTTAGTCGGTTCCATCTTGGGTACTAGCCTACAATGTAACCAGGACACCTTCAAGGAGCAGAGTCTCAGAAAGGTAGTGTCCATTATCAAGGACCTCCAGCACCCAGGGCATGTCCTTTTCTCACTGTTACCATCAGGCAGAAGGTACAGAAGCCTGAATGCATACACAAAGCGATTCAGGAACAGCTTTTTCCCCTCTGCCATCCAATTCCTAAATGGACATTGAATCCTTGAACACGAACTCACTTTTTTAATATATGTTATTTCTGGTTTTTTTGGCACAATTTTTAATTTATTCATTATATGTATACTGTAATTGATTTACTGATTTATTCATTATTGTTATTTTATTTTTTCCTCTTCTATATTATGTATTGCATTGAACTGCTGCTGCTAGGTCAACGAATTTCATGACACATTCCGGTGATAATAAACCTGATTCTCATTCTGATGACCACTCTGATCTTCAAGGGGATCAATTTTGTGCCTTGCTGTTCGGCTGTAGAAGGTGCTGGGATTCTCCTTCACCTTGTTTGTTAGAGCACCTTAAGCCTTCTTTTAGCCCTCCTAATTTCCTTAATTGTTTTTCTTGCATTTCTTATATTCCTCAAGTATTTCATTTCTTCCTTGCTGCCTATACCTGGCTTGTTTCTGTGTTGTGGTGTTCTGTGACTCTATTAGTCTATATGCAGGAGTGATCAGACAACATGAATTGTAGCGGACTCTGTCGTGATTACAAAGTGACTTTGAACTAAGCAAGGTTCCATGGCATGTGTCACAGAGTTCCTTTGCAGAGTTGGTGGGACTGAACTGGATCTGCCACTTGTGTCTGCTCAGTTGAATGTGGGTATTGGAGAGTCAGCAATTGTTCACAATTAATACACGTTAGTGACCTGTATTTGCAAACTAAACTTAGGAGTGAAATAGTCATTGACGGTCTTTCATGCCAGAATGGATTGGCTTCCACAAGATGTTGGTCATTGTCCATTCAAGATCATAAATAGTGAAAAAGAAAATCTACAGGTTTAGAAGTTTGGGTGGCTACACAAATACAACGTGAAGCTCAAAAGCAGTAGGTGTTTACTGGTAAACCTATTTCACCATATTAGCCAACATGAAATGAAACAACAGAGACTCATGAGAATAGTTAAAGAAACAGGAAGGGAGCAGGTATTACAGGAGAGCTCAAGTTTAACTATAAGGTATCAATTTGTAACTTTTTGCCACACTCCACACTCCACAATGGGTTATTTTCCCATTGACTTACTAGTGCAGACTTACTTAGACACGTTAAACTTAGAACATGATTCATCCAAAACTTGGAGGGGAGAATTGAAGAGAAGCAGTTGAGACAGAAATTAAATTATGATTCAAGACATGAAAGTAAGCATTTTAAACAATGAGCTAAAGTTGATCTGTTACCAACAGCTAACAGATCTGACATTTGGAGATGGGATGTTGGAGTGATAGTGGAAGTGAGCAGCACCAAGAGGTCTGTCATGAAGCTAGAAGATAAAATTAGAAGCGTGCACATAAATCACTTAATTCCTACAGGAGATGTACAAAGGAATGCCAAAGAATTTTGAGGTCATGAGTGTATTTCAGAAGTTAATCTTGGTGGAGACTGTAAAAGAAATGGCACAAAATTCGACTGCATCTAGACAAGGGATGACATTTTCTTCAAGATTAGGATGCAAAGTCAATAACATGTTACACTGAGATAATCAAAGAAATTGAGAAATCCTGTAAATTTGCAAATTATGTGAATGCACGAATGATACTTTTCTAAAAGCGGAGAATGGTGCAGTGGATGACAGGTACAGAGCTCCACTGTGTGCTCAGAATTAAACATAATGTGGAGTGCTCCAGCAATTCTCCTGAGACTGTTAGTGGTCCATTATATTCTGGGAAATTGTGCCATTAGGATAAGCACCCACACACAGACTCCAAATTGTGATGCACACAAATTTTAGTCTCTGCAAACTAACAAATCACCTGCTGTCTGATCATTTTACTCCCCTAAGACTCTGATAATCCTGAACTATGTGCACCAGTGCAGTTTCCAGTATCACTTCTGACGCAATGTCATTGACAATTACAATTAATAATCCTACATGCATCAATAAGCCGCCGCATTACATTTCCAACCTAAATCAGGTCTATCCTTCTCTTTGGCCCTCAGAGGAAATATTTTAATTAGTTACCTTTTCCTTTGGAAAGAAGAATGCAGATGTTTCCATGAATGACCTTCTGGAGAATCCTATGATAATGTTCATAAGGAGGGATCTATCTTAGAGAAGGTCCAACCATAGCACTATGTTAAACCATATACCATAGCCTCCAATCATTTCTAATCCATCTGTTCCTCCTCCCCAACAAGCCCTGTGGCATTTGGGAATCAAACACACCCTTCAGAACATTTTGAGCTTCTTCTGTCAGGCAACCAAACCTTGATGCCACTCCCAACCCGCACCGTCTCACCCTGACTCAGACCAAATTCCATTCACCCTTGAGCCCGCCTCACACCAAATCTCATTCACCCATCACCCCAGCAGAGACTGCGTCATGTTCATCCTCCAATGCAGGCTCTCTGCCTGGTGTTGGGTCTTGGTATGGTAACCACATACTTTTAGAAATTCTCATCCTGGTTTCCAAATACTTTTGTAGTACTATGTTCCCTCTCTTGCAGCACAGTAGTGTAGTGGTTAGTGCATCACTTTACGGTGCCACTTGTAATTTCAGGGTTAAATTCCCACAGAGTTCAGATGCTCTCTCCATGACTATCTGGGATTCCTCCAGATGTTGTGGCTTCCTCCCACATTTCAAAGGTGTATGGTTAGGGTTAGTGAATTGCAGGTATATTATATTGGCATTGGAAGTGTGCTGATGCTTCTGGGCTGCCCAACACAATCCTCACTGATTTTATTTGATGAAGCATCTCACTGTATGCTTCGATGTACAGGTGACAAATAAAGCTAATCTTTCCATCTTTAATCCACCACCAAGAGCTGTGCTCTCCTCCAACTCTGGCCTCTTGTATATCTCTGATTTTAAACACTGTCATTGGCATCCAATTCCTTTAAGCTTATGGTTCCTGAATTCTGAAATTAGGTTCTTAACCTTTCTTTGCGATACTCTTTAAAAAACTATCTCTTTAATCGTACCTTTCTTCACCTGTCCTGGATGTGAGGCCCTTATGCTGGGAAGAAGTGCTATTTAAACACATGTATGTGATTATAATGCAACTTTTACCCTGCTACAGGCTAGTTAAGCTTCGCTGCTACTTCTCACAACTGATCTCACTCAATCCTCTGCATGTTGAAATGGCAGTTCTATTGACCATGATCCTCAAGGTTCAGAGATGAAATGGTTTCAACATAGTCCCCTTGAATCCCTTAGCAACTAACACTTGACTGGGATGGACCAACAGAAGTGAAGGGGACCATTTGCCTCTACCACACCAAGCTCTGAATAAATATAGGATAGTTGAGACATCTTATCACTGATAGGCCAATGCTTTCGGAAGAGGGAGAGAATATGGCATATACATGGATATCTAGAAAGTGTCTGACTGGATTGGGTGCCATCTGGCAGATTCCACGTGACCCCGGCTGGACATTTCCTTCCAATGCATCTTCCCTGCCTCCGGAGCACTTGCACTAATGAACACACGACCAAGCACGTAGCTTCTGGTGTAGATACGACCCTGGGAATGAGAGAAGATATTTACATAGAGTAACCTGTGTTTGGATTCACTTCCGACTTCGAGAAGGGGAAGGCGGTCTTAGAGATAGATCTGGACTCTGGATGGAGACTATCGAGCAGGGGTTTCCAACCTGGGGCTCACTGACCTGCTTAGTGGTATTAGTCCAAGCATAAAAAAGGTTGGGAACCCTTGCGATAGAGTGAACAAGTAGGGTTATCATTCAGGACGCTATCCAACAGCCCCTGAAAATCCCATTGTCTGCAAGATCATGTACAGCCCATCTGTAGTCAACCCAAGTCAAGTTTATTGTCATTGGCACAATACAGTGTATTGAGCAACATAGCAGCAGTTAGTGTTTAGCCTAACACTATGACAGTAACAGTGACCTGGGTTCAATGCCTCCGCTGTCTGTAAGGAATTTGATCCTTCTCCCCGTGACTGCGTGTGTTTCCACCCACGTTCCAAAGTCATATGGGTTAGTAGGTTAATTGGTCACATGAGCGTAACTGGGTGATGCAGTCTTGTTTGGCTTGAAGGGCCTGTTACTGCAATGTGCGTCAAAATAAAAATATTATAAATGTACTGTATGTATCCACAACACACATGAAATGCTGGAGGAACTCCACAGGTCAGGCAACATCTGTGGAGGGGAATAAACTGTCTAGGTTTCGGCTTGGCCCAAAACATCGGCTGTTTATTCCTCTTCATAGATGCTGCCTAACTTGCAGAGTTACTCCAGCACTTTGTATGTGTGCTCACTGTAATACAAAGAGGTCAAAGTGTTACTATAATGAGATACTCATTAGGGTTGCGTTGGTTTAAGAATCAAAGGGGAGTAGCTGTCTTGAACTAGGTGGTGTGGGAACTCGGACTTCTGTCATGCCCTGGCCCTAACAGGAAGGGGGGGCCCAAAAGCTCTCTTCCACACCCTTGTCTGAGCCCAGGTGGTCCTAGGTGAGGAGAAAGTGAAGTTTGCCAGTAGATATGAGCCTTTCTGGACCAATAGCCACTGTGGGCACCAAAGGGCCAAGTCAATATTTTTTTTAAAAAATCTGTCAGTATAACTTGAAATTTGCCACAAGTAGCAGTGGAGATACTTTTGAAGACTGGAGAAGTTTGACATAGATCTGAAAAGAATAAGCAAAGCAATATAGAACATAGAACAGTATAGCACAGGAAAAGGCCCTTCAGCCCACGATGTCTGTGCCAGCAATGATGTTAATCCAAATTTCACATCAGTATTGTTCAAGGAAATGGAATATGGATATTAGTATTTACAATAGGTCCATTTGAATGTATGCAGTGACAAATGAGTTAGTGAGAATAATTCCACTTCCCAGCTCTTCATACTCAGTTTAATAAGCTATTAAATCTTCAAGTTCAAGTTTAATTGACATTCAACAATACACATGTACACAGCTAATCAAAACAGTGCTCCTCTATGTCCAAGGTGCAAAACACAGTACATACAGTCACACACAGCACTCAGCACATGTGGTTACAATAGCACATACAATCACAAAATAATATTAGCACAAGTCCCTGGGTGGTCTGAAGATTGATGGTGCTTGGGATGTTGCCCAGGCAATATTTAAGTATGATTTAGGTTTGTGACTCTGCCATCCTTTGAGTAGTGAGTACCAGGCACTGCCTTTGGTGGGGTGATATTTCTTCTGTCAGCTCCCACTTTAAACCTTCTGCTAATCACCTTAAATTGATGCCTCACATGACTGACATTGCTATAGAGAAAGTGGCAAAAAAATCCTTCTTAGTCACCTACCAGCCACAAGAAACAAGTAAATCAAGTAGGGCCATCATTCTACACAGACATTTCACAAAACAATTGGCTCTGAACACAATTTCATCGACCCAAAAGATCCCAGTGACCTCATATACAGCTCAATTCCAGAATTCTCATTTTCCAACACACATAAGGCTTCTCCTGAAGCAAAACAAAATTGGAAACCTATTGGGCCCGTAACTTAACCTAGCCTTGAGAAAATATTTTATTTTAGAGATACAGCATAGTAACGGATCCTTCTGGCCCAGTGAGCCCATGCTACCCGATTACACCCATAGTGGCCAATTAACCTACTGACTCGTACAGCTTTGGAATGTGGGAGGAAACCAGAGCACCCGGAGGAAACCCACACAGTCACAGGGAGAATCTACAAACCAGTTACAGGCAGGAGCACAATTGCGCTACAGTGCCGCTTGAGGGTTTTAGTACTCAACGTTTAGTCCAGTTGAGGATGGCAGTAATATTTCATTGACCGGATCAATTACCAGCTAGTTGGTATGGATTACAGCTCCATCCAAGAGTAAACCCTGTCATAAGAACTTTAATCCTAATTAAAAGTCTGCAACCCTTAATTGGCCCATAAGTTATAATAAAATTCTACTGTGCTATTAAATTGCAACCTAATGGCAGGAACTTTTATCTTGTAAAGAAACAATGCTACCCTTATCAAATACTGCAACCAGGCCTAATTAGATGATTAGATTAGATCCTGATTAGATGAGTTTCCATTCTCTAGACAAAGATGGAGAGTTTGCATTCCTACACATTAGGTTTAGATGATGTATACTTCCTAAGAAATATATATCTTGTGTGGCATATGTTGTGGAATTGACAGTACCATGGGAAGATGGTGTTGAAGAAGCTTATGAGAGGAAAAAGACCAAGTACTCTGAACTGGCAACTAAAGCTGCCCAGAATGGCTGGAAGACCAAGATTTTCCCTGTAGAAGTGGGATGCAGGGGATTCGTTGCTACATCTACGACCAGTCTATTGAAGAAGATGGGGGTGAGGGGTCACTCCCTCCAACAAGCCATCAAGTCCTTGTCAAATGCAGCAGAAGAAAGCAGCAATTGGATATGGATTAAAAGGAAAGACAACAACTGGGCTGCAAGATGAAGACAGGAGGGTATGGAAATGAGGGGGGTGTATCTGGGACGCCAGATAGCACCATTGAGCCCTCTGGAGACGTCATGGACTTATCAGCGAAACGTCAAAGAAGGAGGGTGCCCACCCGATGACCCCGATGACGTACCTACCCTCCCTCCTTGTCACCACTCCAAGCCCACTGCCAACATCGACAGTGCCAACATACCATAGTGATTGAAACATCAAGTCCTGGTAGCTCTACTTTGCAACATCTACCATCTTACCATTTCCAGCTTAATATCCTGACCTCACCATCAGCAGTTTCTGTAAAATGCCCAATCCTGAATTTCACCTTGTTGAAAGTGGCAACAGCATAAGCTCCAATTGTGCAATTGCCTTACCTGCATGACAATAAACTCCAGAGAGATGTCCAGACTTGCAATGTCTCCTGGTGGAATGTCAAAGAGAAATGGAGCATTCCACACAGGATTGTAGCCACTTGCAGTCTTGGTTTCCTTGCTGGAAATTACTTTGCCATCTCTGTAAAGGTTTATAATGATGCTGTGATCTACAAAGAAGCACAAAAGGTAATGGGTTAGACAGAGTCTTCCATGAGAAATGATTTAAGCTGATTCATTTCCTGAAATGTCACGATGGCAAGAAGATCCGTGATTTGACTCTGCCCTCTGTTTTCACTGAGCTGAGCCCGGTTCTGCTCAGGACAAGAGGATCAGCATTCTCTGCTGAAGGTTTGTGAAGTCTTACACGGTGAGCACCATCACAGCCAGATGGAGACACAGAGACTGCAGATGCTGTAATCTGGAGCAACAGATAAAATGCTGGAGGAACTCAATGGGTCAGGCAGCATCTATTAAGGGTGATGGACAGTTGACATTTTGGGTTGAGACCCTTCATCTGAACTGAAGGAAAGTGGGAGGATAGCTGGTGGAGGGAAGGGGTGAAACAGGGGCAGGTAGGTGACAGATGGATTCAGGTGAGGTGGGACGAAGGAGGGTGGAAAATGATGTTGGAAGCTGGGAGGTGATAGGAGAGGCAACAAAGTGCTGAAAATGATGGAATCTGTTAGGGGTGGTAGGTGGGCCAAAAGGCCTTTACTGTGCGGTACTGTTCCATGTTCTTGGACCAGTTGTCAAAACCTGGGATCTACCACACAATCAGAAAGCAGATAATCATAGTTTTACAGTAGTTTCTATTCCCACATGGGGAGAATGTACTGCAAGTGTACAGGATGAAGAATTATTCACACTTGTGCCCAGGTTCAGTGTTATGAAAACCCATCCCTGCGGTCCCTCACCTGGTGATCCCGGTATGCGGATTAGTCGGGCCAGGCTCTCAGCCTTCCGGACCATGACCTTGATGCGGTTTGCCAGGGTCTGATACTGCAGGAGGATGAAGAGTTGGCCCACCAGCTTGGGCTGCACCATGATGCTTGTGTGATTGGACATGTCCTGTGTGCTGAGACACTGAAAACAAAGCAAGGCTGGTCAGTCAACAGACAAACTTACAGAAGATGGCTATCATCGTGCAGGCTAACTGAAACATCAGACACCTGCAGTCGCACAAGCTCCTTCTTTCAGCTGTTGAACCTGTAAACACCTCCTCCTTAGTCAACTGCCTTCCTATGACAACAGACACAAAATGCTGGAGGGACTCAGCAGGGAAGGCAGCAACTATGGAAAGGAATAAACAGTCAATGTTTCAGGCTGAGGCCCTTCATCAGCACTTCACTTTGGGGAAAACATCCCAAATTCCTGGATGGCACACTGGTCATCATTGTTGCTTCACACTTCAAAAGGGCCTAAGTTCAAACCTGACCTCGGCTGCTGTCTATGTGGAGTTTGCAGGTTCTTCCAATGAGTTCCCTCTCCAGGCACTCTGGTTCCCTCACACATCCCAAAGATTTTTTGATAGGTTAATCAGCTTCAGAACGTTACCTCTTAGTAAAGATAATCGGTTGAAGAATTGAAGGGAAATTAATCAAAATGTGTGAGAGAATAAGGTGGAATTGAAACAATTGAGATCTCCTCCAAGAAAGCTAACATTGATCTAATAGGCTAAATATACTCCTTACCTGTTGCAATAAGTGTGCATGGGGCATCTCCTCATGTCCCCCTCGATCTCCCACAACTGAATTTAAATCTGGAGACATTTAGAGAAAATATTTGGACAGGTACACGGATAGGAAAGATTTAGAGGGATAGGGGTCAAATGGGACAACTGGTACTCGCTTAGATGGAATCTCGGTTGGCATGGATGAGTTGGGCCAATGGGCCTGCTTCCATGTTGTATAACTCTATGACACCAAAGTGTCTGATGATTGGCTCATGGCAGCAGGAGTAGTTTATTTAGCAATACAGCATGGTATAGGCCCTTTTGCCCCTCCAAGCCATGCCACCCCAGCAACCCCTCAACCCTGATTAACCCTAACTTCACCATGGGACAACTTACAATGACCAGTTATCCTACCTTTGGTCTGTGGAGGAAACTGGAGCACCTGGAGAAAGCCCACACATTCCACAGGGAGGAGGTACAGAGAGTCCTCACAGATCTGTGTCAGAATTGAACTCTGAACTCTGGAATACCCGAGATGCAATAGCATCATGCTAGCTGATACACTACATTGACATTTATTACCTGCAGCAGCAATCTACTGTAGGAACTTAACAGGTCAAGCAAGTATCTGTGGGAGTAAAGGAATTATCGATGTTTCAGGTCAAAACCCCACATCAGACCCAAAATGTCAATAATTCCTTTCTTCCTACAGAAGCTGTTCCCTGGTGAGTTTCTCTATCTGATTGTTTCTTGCTCCAGATCACACATCTGCAATTCCTTCTGTTCCACTTATTGCCTGCCTACACTTTTGAAAGCCCTCTAGTTCTTAACTAGATTATTGCCTGCCTGAACTTTTAGAAGCTCTCTCATTCTTAACTAGGTTACTTCCTGCCTATGCTTTTAAAAGTTTCCTCGTCCATCTGGAAGGTTGCACTTCAACCAAATTTGTTCCAAGGAGAATCTCTTTACCTTTTCCCTATTGTTACTCCTGTCTAATTCTCTGTCTATGTAATTCCATAGCTCTTTCAGAGCTTGAAGGGGTTCCACGATGTGGAAAATGTTGTGAATGTAGTGCACATTGTTACAGACAACACAAGGTGTTGGCAAGTGTGCCTTCCAATATGACCACTCCCACTGTGAATCATTGTGAATATCTGAATGAAAATTACAAATAAACAGCCGATGCTAGAAATCAAAAATTTTTTAAAGTACCAGAAACATTCAGCAGGTCAGGCAGCATCTGGGGGAAGAGAAACGGGGTTAACATTTCATTTCCAGCATTCCCTATTTTTACTTTGGATGTCTAAATGGTTAATAAGTACGGATGCCAATCAACTGCAAAGTATCCATCCCAGCACCTTCCAGACTGTGAATCCTTCAGCAACCTCACCAGTGTGGAATGTGAGATCATTGCACGGCAGAAATTTAGAGCACTGGAAGAGGCTTGTTTGTCCACTGTCTCCATGAGGGCTGGAAAAGAAATAATCAGCCAAATCTCACCATCCACACCCCAGATCTCAGTCTGTAACCCTGAAAGTCACTCATCATGTAGATATTTTAGTTCCAAATACTGAGAGGGCTTCTACATCCACCACTCTTCCAGGCAATGAGATGTAGACAAAGTCTGAAGTGATACAATTTGGAATATTCAACTTAAGGGCAGAATACAGGATCCTTAGCAGAGTGGAGGAATGCCTACAGATCCCTCTAAGCTGCCATGCAAGTTGATTGGGTGGTTAAAAAGGTGCATGGTGTGTTGGCCTTTAATAGTCAAGAAATTGCATTCGACAGCCAGGAGGCAATATTTCAACTTTATAAGACTCTGGAAAGACTCCATCCATCCAGACGTTCTCTCTTCTCCCCTTTCCTGTCAGGCAGAAGATACAAAAGCCTGAAAGCATGTACCACCAGGCTCAAGGACAGCTGTTATCAGGCTTTGAACGGAGCGCTTGTATCTTAAAGAGGGACTCCTGACCTTGCACTTTATTGTTTACCTGCACTTTCTCTGTAGCTGTTACACTTTAATCTACTTTCTGTGACGGTTTTACATTGTTCTACCTCAATACACTGCGTAATGCTTTTTACATGATTTGATCTGTATGATCTGTATGCAAGACAAGCTTTTCACTGTACCTCGGTACATCATCAATATCAATACCTCCTCGTCGGCACAGACCCTTGCTCCCGGTGTCTGGTTACAGATGAGGGATGGACAATGAAGAGTCTTTGCTTCCTAGGGTCAGTGATCTGTAATCATCATCCTGGTTCACTGAACAGTCCACAATACCTGAGGTCGGTTTCCTGACCTCAGGCCCCGTTGTCACTGACTTTGTCCCTTCATATCCTTGCCTATGCATTCAATTGTATTTTTGAACTAAACGTTATCTGTCACAGCCGACATTTCCTTGGCTGATAGTTCATATTGTTTTAAGTCATTGTGTGTTGAAACCAAAAGCAAGTGCCCTCAGCTACACTAGCCTGCAACGTAAAGGGACACACTACCTCACCATTCACACGTGCTGGCATTCACAGGTTGGCAAGCACTTGCATTCTAGAAAAGAGCAGGGGCATACCTCTCCCTGCAATTTAACACATTCATTTTCTTGCTTTACGAGAAGGGTCCGTGACCTAAAACATTGACCCTGTTTCTCCTCCCACGGATGCTGGATGATCAGTTGGGAACTCCCAGCATTTTAGATCTCTAGTGTCTAGCTCAAATTTTATCCTTTGATCCATGGCACTAAGGAAGTAACGTGAAGATAGTCAAACGGTTGTCGGCGGAAACTTACGGTGAATGAATCAGTCAAGTGCGACCTAAATTGCAAAGGTAATTACAATTCAAAACTGTGTTTATGAAAGGACCTTAAATACGGTGCTATGTCATAACCGGTACTGCAAAAACAGATGTGTTGCAATGGCCCTTAGTGAGATGAATATAAAATTAACACAAACAACGACAAGATAAACAGCTATTCAAATGTGCCAAGACAGTTGTAGAAGAAAAGCAGCTCCCCGAGTGGGAACGAAGTGCGTCACAAAAAAAATCTAATGTTTTTCTATCCAGGATGACACAAGCTGATTGATAAAATATACTATGCATGCTATCTAAAAATAACCAGAAGCTGGCTAATAATTCATGTCGATTCACAGTTATGAATTATTTACCCAAGTTGATGAACACAAGAGCAGATTTCTGATCAGGCTTCATGTAGTGGGGTGACGTATAATAAAGAAAAGCAATGGGTTTAAATTATCTTTATATTGCTGTTTACAAATATGCCCACACAAGCAACTGTATCAGCGGAAAACATGTACAGAGAGGAAATTACGTAAGGTGAAGGTTCTGTGCAGAACTGACTCTCCATAGCATTACCAACTGACCGTTATCACATTGCCGGCTTGTGCACACATTGGTTGGGGCATCTGCTACGCCATCGCCGTGACTGTACTCACGAGGAGCTTCACTGGCTGTGAATTACTTTCAGATTGTGATAGGTTCTGATAAATAATTTTTTTTGTGCTCAGCTTCTATTGCACCTGCCACCTCTCAGTAAACCTTTCCAATTCTGCTTCATTTCAAGATCTCCATGAACTATTAGTCTCTTCCTTAATCCCAATATTTTATAAATCCAATGTTCTTTATTTCTAAATGAATGTCAAGATAGTATATGGTGAGTATCTTCTAATATATGGTATATATTATCCTTTAATTCAAAATGAATCTCAAGGTAGTATATGGTAATTAACTTATTATGTTGGGTATATTTTATCTTTAACCCTAAATGAATCTCAGGGTTGTATATGGTAACATATAAATACTTTGATAATAAATTTACTTTGACTTTGACTTAATAATAACTGCTCCACTGTTGGGGCCTACTGAATTTCTTCCTATAACCTCTCTCTTCATTCATTACCATTTCAAAACGACTTTTTAACTGAGCTTCTCTTCAACTTTTCTAACCCATGACTCACAGTCTGATTTTATTTTCTTGTGATCTTATGTGTTACCTTCTCAGGGGACCAACAGGGGTGGGCAATAAAAATGCTAGCCTCATCAGCACTGCTTCCATCTCTTGAATGGAATCGATGATCAACAACCAACTTCATTCACCATATACATTTATTATTAATCGTAGTATTAGGGATTTGCTGTGGTGCGTTGGTCAGGCATGACATGCAGCAAAAAACAACATATTTAATAACTATAAAGAATTATATAAAAAACAAAAGTAGAGGCTAAAGGATAGAAATTGAATAAAACGTGCATAGACTCCTAAATACCAGCATTATAAAAAGTGGTCTGAAGTGTTTTAGTGCACTGCGGTGACTGAGGTAACAGATAGAGGGGCTAACAAGAATGGTTGATCAGATTAACTGCCTGGGGTAAGAAGTTTTTAAAATAGCATGAAGTTGTTGTTTTTTTTTTGTTTTGATAGCCCTATAGCACTTTCCACAAGAGAGCTTTTGGAATAGGCACTTTGAAGGGTAGGTAGTGTCTATAATTATTTTTCCTTGATTTTATTTTAGTTTAGAGATACAGCACAGTAACAGGCTCTTCCAGCCCAACAAGCCCAGCCTGCCCAATTGCACCCATGTGACCAATTAACCAACTAACCCACACGCCTTTGGAATGTGGGAGGAAACTGGTACATCCGAAGGAAACCCACGCGCTCACAGGGAGAATGTGTAGACTCCCTGTGGCAGTGGCAGGAAATGAATCTGGATTGCTGGTGCTGTAATAGCTATGCCACCATGCAGCCCATATGGGAGGAGGCCACATAGAATCTACCCTAGGACCACCAGACTCAGAAACAGTTTTTATCCCCAAGTAGGTAAGGCTGATCAATATCTCCACACACCCAACCACCACTACTTTATCATTTCGTGTCAGTTACCTTAGGTAGAGTCACCCCTGTACCTAACGTCACTTTATGTACACTTCATCAATCTAAGTACGTTAGCTCTCTTATGTATTTATATTTATAGCATTATTTTTACTATTGTGTTCTTTATCTTACTGTTTTTATTGTGCTGTAATGGATCTGAATTAACAATTATTTCATTCTCCTTTGCACATGTGCCAGAAATGAGATTAGTTGATCTTGAATCTTGAATCTTAGATCTTGAAAGAGTGTCTGGTGGATGAAATAACTTGAATGTGGAGGATTGGTGGGTGGCAGGGGGATGGGACCACAGGGACCACAGGGACCAGGATGAGAGTGAGTGAAAACTGAAGTGTGGGAAATATTGTCCAGAGGCTTAATTACTGAACTTCATAGCAGGTCCCCGGTGTATTTTCAATGTGATAAAGCAAGGCATAAATGTGAATATAATTATATCAGGATAATCTACTGACGTCAGAGCACAGATCCTGAATGGGCTGTTACAATGAGCAAACATTGTAAAGAAAAGTAATCTAGAATAAACAGTAACTTGTTAAAATCTAGTGCCCTTGCCAGGGTTCTGCAGCAGATCCAACAAGCCGGAAGTTAAAGTCTCTCAGTTTTTGATGAAGAATTGCCTGCCACACAATTCTCTTCGCAAACATAATGTATATCCAGCAACTTGGTTTATTAGTGATAATGTACCGAGGTACAGTGAAAAGCATATCTTGCATACTGTTCATACAGATCAAATCATTGCAGTGCAGTGAGATAGTACAAGGTAAATCAGTAACAGAAACCAGAATCAACTACAACAACCACAGAGGAAGTGCATTGCAAGCATTAAGATAAGGTGCAAGATCATAACAAAGTAGATTGAAGATTAGCCTTATAAATGCAAGAGATTCTGAAGATGCTGGAAATCCAGAGCAACACACATAAAATGCTGGAGGAACTCTGCAGATCAGGCAGCGTCAGGGCGGAGTCGAAGCGCTTGGCAGAGATGGTGCTTGGTGCTCGGTGTCGGAGGACTGGTCAGAGGCTCAAAGTTTTCGGACGTACTCAGAGTCGGTTCGGGTGCTTCCAGGGTGCTGCATCGGCAAGTTTGTGGCACTGGAGGTTCATGGCAGGGAGCGTTTCTCCCTTCTACCGTCTGCGTGAGATGATGGGCTATCGGGACTTTGAGACTTTTTTTTTACCGTGCCCAAGGTCTGCTCTTTATCAAATTACAGTATTGTTTGCACTGTTGTAACTATATGTTATAATTACGTGGTTTTATCAGCTTCAGTCTTGATTTGTCTTGTGTTTCTTGTGATATCATTCTGGAGGAACATAGCATCATTTTTTAATGCATGCATTTCTAAATGACAATAAGTGAGGACTGAGTGTCCTCATAATCTAATCTAATCTAATCTAATAAAATGTAGCTTCTGACAGATGGATAAATTGGAGGAAGTGAATGAAGGACAAAGTGAACGATGGAACTGTGTGCTGTGTGATGAATTAGCTGACAATTTGGTACTGTTGAATTCATTGTTGGCTTTGGAAGGTTGTATTGTATCACCAGGAGATGAGTTTATACTGAGCTCTACTGGAACAGTATAGGAGATGAAGGATAGAGAGGTCAGAGTAGGCTCAGGACAGAGAATTAAGGTGTCTGAGAACATTTACTCTGTTCCTCCCACCAGGAAGCTGCCCAACACCATGAATGTTTCCAGTATTTTTTTTTAATTTCAGACATTCAGCATCAGTGATATATACAAAATGCTGGAGGTCGGGCAGCATCTAAGGAGAGGAATACACAGTTGACATTTCGTACTGTGACCCTTCATGGGAGTGATGATGAATAGAAGCTGGCGGGTGATACCAGGTGAGGGGGAAAGTAGGTGGGTAGGGGAGGAGTATGAAGTAAGAAGCTGGGAAGCAATAGGAAGAGTGGTCTGCTGACCACTCCTTCTTCTTCAGCCCTTTACCTCTTCCACCTATCACCTCCAGGCTCCTTACTTCACCCACCCACTCACATTCCCCCTCACCTGGTCTCACCTGTCACCTCCCAGTGTGCACTCCTTTCCCTGCCCCCACCTTCTTATTCTGGCTTCTGCCCCTTTTCATCCCAGTCCCGATGAAGGGCCTTGACTGGTTATTCTTCTCTATAAATGCTGCCCTTCTCCTGCTGAGTTCCTCCGGCATTTTGTGTGTGTTGCTCGTAGATTTCTGACAGCTGCAGAACCCCTCCAACACCATATACAAGTTTGCTGATGACACTACTGTTGTGGGCTGTATCACATACAAGAGGGAGGTTGAAAACTTGGCTGAGTGGTGTAATAAACACAACCTCTCACTCAATGGCAATAAGGCCAATGAACTGATTGTAGACTTCAGGAGCAGGAAAACAGAGGTCCATGAGCATCATCAGAGGATCAGAGGTGGAGAAGGTCAGTAACTTTACATTCCTGTGTGTCACTGTTTCAGCAGACCTGTCCTGCACTCATCATATAAATATTATTGTGAAGGAAGCACAACAGCACCTCTACTTCCACAGGAGTCTGCAGAGATTTGGCACGTCATCAAAAACCTTGGTAAACTTCTATAGATGTGTGAGGGAAAGTGTGCTGACGGACTGCATTACAGGCTGGTATTGGAACACCAAAGCCTTTGTGTGGAAAATCCTACAAAAGGTAGTGGATTCAGCCAAGTACATCATGGGTAAAATCCTCCCAACCATTGAGCACAGCACATCTACATGAATCGTTGCTGTAGAAAAGCAGCATCCATTATCAAAGATCCTCACCACCCAGGCCATGCTCCTTTCTCACTGCTGCCATCAGGTAGAAGGGACAAGAGCCTCAGGACTCGCACCACCAGGTTCAAGAACAGTAACTGCCCCTCCACCATCAGACTCTTGAACAAAAGAGGATAGCTACACTTATTTAAGGACTCTGTTATATTGTTATATAGTGCTGTTTATTTATTGATATTTATTTATATCTGCATTTGCACAGTTTGTTTATAGTTTATAATTTCTGATGTTTACAATTACTGTTCTATGGATTTACTGATTATACCCGCAGAAAAAGAATCCCAGGGTTGTATGTGGTGACATGTATGTACTCTGATCATAAATTTTACTTTGAACTTTGAATCTCCTGTATTTATGATTTACCCTGAACTGTACCGAGTTCTAAGAACCTTCTATGGACCCTCTGCATAAAGACAACAATATTTCCTTCTTTAAAAGGAGTTAGTATAGCAGATGGTATTTGTGATAATCTGTTAAGCATCACTATTGTTGAGACTGGAGTTTGTTTTCCCTTCTCAGAAATTTATTTTTATGAATCTAATGCTATTTGTTCAACTCAAAGAATGATCATTGATAGGACGATGTGTGTGAGTTTATTGTTCACTGTTCAATAAGCTCCCAGTGAGTAGAATTGAGCAAAACGTATTTATTGATCCGATTTGAATGCTGAAGCATAAATATTGACCTGAAGAGACAAAAAACTACAGATGCCATAATCTTGAACAATGCGCAAAACACTGGAGGAACTCGGTGGGTGAGGCAGCATCTGTCAAGGGAAGTGGACAATCGTTATTTCAAGCTGAGACCCTTCATCAGGACTGAAAGAAAGAGGGAGATATTCAAGTGTGAAACGTGGAGAAGGAGCTAGCAGGTGATAGGTGTGTCTAGGCAAGGGGGTGATTGATAGGTGAGTTGGGGGGAGTGTGGGAATGTTATCTGAAGCCGGGAGGTGACAGATTAAAGCACCAAAGGGCTGGATGAAATCTGATAGAAGAGGAAGGTTGAGCAAAAAATAAAGATTGAAAATTGTTTAATATCCTTTCCAGTGCACAAATGTAAAGCTGAACAAACTAATTATCACCCTGCGTCTGATGTAGCACAAAAAAAACACAATAATATGAATAGTGCGATAATAAGAAAACACGATAAATATAAATACATAAGATAGCTGATATACGTAGATTGATTATAAGCCCATAAAATGACATGAGGCACAAAAGAAGAAGAAAGCCCTGAACTCCGAGTGGAGTCATCAGGACGCCGTCATGACGGCGTTTTTTTAGCAGGCTTTCTTATTTTTACGAGGCCAAGTTGCTAGCTCGACGCTCAACCCAGCACAGATGGAAAGTGTGCAAGGGAGCCGGCTGGATTCGAACTCGGGAGCCTTCGCTCCGAAGTCTGGCGCTGGTGCCGCTACGCCACCAGCTGGCTGAGGCACAGAAGTCTCTATACATAAGGTGACAGACTGGTAATGATAAGGTAGTGGAGGTTGTGGTGAGGAGGGGCGGGTTACTGGGGGAAGGTGTTGATCAGCCTCACAGCTTGTGGAAAGTAATTGTTTTTGATCTGGTAGCCTTAGCATGGATGCTACGTAGCCTCCTCCCTGATGGGGGTGGGATGACGTACAGTCCATGAGCAGGGTGAGTGGGATTCTTCATGATGTTGCTGGCTTTTTTCCAGCAAATTCTGTATATATGTACTTGATGGTGGGTAGGCTGGTGCCAGCGATGCATTGGGTAGTTTTGTCTATCCATTGTCAGGGAAGGAGGTGGAGAGGGGAACCAGTGGGAGGAGTGTGTGGATGACAGGTGGGTGGAGAGAATGGCGAGGGGAAGGAGATAGCTGATGGGTGCTACTCAGACCAGAAGAAAGAACGGGTATTAAATGTTTTACAACCACCCAAGAGGGCAGCCTGGGGGTCTGATATAGTATGTTAAACACAACAATACAGCACTCGGACAGATTTGATGGGAATATAAGAAATAGGAGCAGCAGTAGGCCACTCGGTCCCTCAAGCCCTCCCTCTCATTCAACATGATCTTGGCTGCTCTGCTCCAGGTCTCATCACCCCCTCCTCCATCCCAGTTCCCAATAGCCCTCAATTCCCTGACTTTCCATCAAATTATATACCTCCTATTTAAATATCCTCAATTATCTGGACCCTAGAGCTCTCCAGTGTAGAGAGCTGCAGAGATTCACACCCTCTGCAAGAAAATGTTCCAGTGTACTGCTGATTTAAATGACTGACCCCTAACTACTTTTCCTCATTTGAGGTTTTCCCACTGGGGGAAACACATTGCCACACCTCCTTGGGCTCTTAGGTGTTTCAATAAAATCACCACTACTCTCCAAAATTCCACAGAATGTAGATTTTAAGACCATGAGACATAGGGTCAGAATTAGACCATTTGGCCCATTGAATCTGCTCCACCATTCGATCCGACAGGTTGATTGTAAGTCCATAAAATGGACTTACAATCCACTAGAGACACAAAAAAAGAAAGAAGTCCGACAGAGTGATCAGCAGCACTGGGGCTCCACAGGGGACTGTCTTGTCTCCCTTTCTCTTCACCATTTACACCTCGGACTTCAACTACTGCACAGAGTCTTGTCATCTTCAGAAGTTTTCTGATGACTCTGCCATAGTTGGATGCATCAGCAAGGGAGATGAGGCTGGGTACAGGACTAAGGTAGGAAACTTTGTCACATGGTGTGAGCAGAATTATCTGCAGCTTAATGTGAAAAAGACTAAGGAGCTGGTGGTAGACCTGAGGAGAGCTAAGGTACCGGTGACCCCTGTTTCCATCCAGGGGGTCAGTGTGGACATGGTGGAGGATTACAAATACTTGGGGATACGAATTGACAATATACTGGACTGGTCAAAGAACAGTGAGGCTGTCTACAAGAAGGGTCAGAGCCATCTCTATTTCCTGAGGAGACTGAGGTCCTTTAACATCTGCCGGACGATGCTGAGGATGTTGTATGAGTCTATGGTGGCCAGTGCTATCATGCTTGCTGTTGTGTGCTGGGGCAGCAGGCTGAGGGTAGCAGACCCCAACAGAATCAACAAACTCATTCGTAAGGCCAGTGATGTTGTGGGGATGGAACTGGACTCTCTCACGGTGGTGTCTGAAAAGAGGATGCTGTTTAAGTTGCATGCCATCTTGGTCAATGTCTCCCATCCACTACATAATGTACTGGGTGGGCGCAGGAGTACATTCAGCCAGAGACTCATTCCACCGAGATGCAGCACAGAGCTTCATAGGAAGTCATTCCTGCCTGTGGCCATCAAACTTTACAACTCCTCCCTTGGAGGATCGGACACCCTGAGCTAATAGACTGGTCCTGGACTTATTTCATAATTTACTGGCATAATTTACTTATTACTATTTAACTATTTATGGTTCTATTACTATTTATTATTTATGGTGCAACTGTAACGAAAACCAATTTCCCCCGGGATCAGTAAGGTATGACTATGACTATGATCATGGCTGATATATTATCTCTCTCAACTGCATCCTCCTGCCTTCTCTCCATAACCTTTGACTCCCTTACTAATCAAACTCCATTTTAAGTATATCCAATGACTTGGCCTCCATAGCTGTCTGTGGTAATGAGTTCCACATATTCACCACCCTCTTGGTAAAGAAGTTCCTTCTCATCTCTGCTGTAAAGGGATGTCCCTGTATTCTGAGGCTGTGTCCTCTTGTTCTAGACTTTCCCACTACTGGGAACATCCTGTCAATGTCCACTCTATCTAGGCTTCTCAATATTTGATAGGTTTCAATGAGATCCCCCCTCATTCTTCTAAACTCCACAAGTATTGGCCAAGAGCTATTAAATGCTCCTTGTATGTTATCCAAGTTCCTAAACCATATTAGAGAGCAAAAGGAGAAGTTCATTTTTCTGTGGTAATGCAACATACAGCATTGTAAAGTGAATCTGAATTAGGTGTTCAGAATGTCTGAAAAACTATCTAAGAGCTGCTTAAGATCTGGGGATACTTTTGAAAGGGATGGACTTTGCATATGGAGTACCATTTTGGAAAGGATGAAATAACTATGGGAACTTGCTTCGTCATCCATGATTACTAATTCAGATACCTCATAGAATATAGAACAGTAGCGCACAGAAATAGGCCTTTCAGACCATGATGTTGTGATGACCTTCTAACCTACTTCACAATCTATCTAACACTTTCCTCCTAATAATCCATAGCCCTCCATTTTACTCTTATCCATTTGTCTAAGAGTCTCTGAAGTGACCCTATTGTATCAATCTCTACCTTCACACCTGGCACTGCATTCCAGGAACCTACCACTCTCTTAATAAAAATGCTGCCTCTGGCATCTCCCATAAACTTTCTTCTTCCACTCACCTTCACAGGATGTCCTTTGGTATTGGCCATTGCTGTCCCAGGATAAAGGTGCTGCCTGTCCACTTCTAGACCTCTATCAAGTCACTGCTCATCCTCCTACATTCCAAAGGGAAAAGCCATAGCTTGTTCTACCTTTCCTGATAAGACATGTTCTCTAATCCAGGCAGCATTCTGGCAAATCTCCTCTGCAGCCTCTCTAAAGTTTCCACATCCTTCCTACAGTGAGGCGACCAGAACTGAACACGACGTACCAAGTCCGGGTTTTATAGAGTTGCAACATTACCTCGTAGCTCTTGAACTGAATCCCCTGACTGACCAAGGCCAAAAAAATATATGACTTTCTATCAACTAGCATGGCAAATTTGAAGACTCTGTGTACTTGGGCCCCTCTGTTCCTCCACTGTTAAGAATCTGTCATTAACCTTGTTCACTGAGTCTTACCTTCTTAAGCTTTGTCTTTGTTGTGGTCAGCTCCATGTTGTAGGTGGAGGGAGTGTCTGCCTTCCAGTCAGCCTGTTGTAGGGGAAAGAGCAACTCGCCAACGAACGTGTCTTTGAGGTTGTGGAACTCCTTGACGTAGGTGGCGAAACGGAGCTTGAAACATCTGATCTCCTCCATGGTGTATCCCGAGAACTGAAAGCTCTCTCGGAACTCGGGGTTCAGGCTTTTCCTGCGTACAGCAGTCTGCTGTGGCTCCATGACCTTCGGGAGGAGATGGACCCTTACATAGGAGTCACAGCCGGCACCAAACTTCTTGGGGAGGTTGTGGATACCAATGATGGACACTGTTAGAGTCAACTCATAGGAGGAGTAGTAGATGATGAAGTGCAGGAGAGGCTTTGGCTTTGACTTCATGGCCACGAGGCTGTCCGGCGCAGTTTGGGAATGACCCAATGTCGGACCCAAGGGCTTTACCATTGAGCTTCCCAATGCAGCAGGTTCTTTGAAGTCCAAGCTGGATCCTGATAAAGTGCAACGTCTCTCCAGGATTCTCCTGGTTTTGCTTGCCAGGCTGGTCTTCTGGATAATTGGGATGGAAGGCAAGGAAGGTCTTCCGCGAGGACCAATCTGGCACTGGCTGCCAAGTTCCAGCGGGCTGCCGGTCATGCTCTGTGGGTAGTCCAGCACTGAGCCCTCTACCTCCTCGTACTGCTGCTTGACAGGCTTGCTGGGGTTCCCAAGCAGCCCCGTACTGGAGTCTAGGACAATCCGCTCCAGAGCCTGGTCTTTTCCATTGGTGGGATCCCGACGTCTTCCTTTCCGCCAGCAGATTGCACAGCCAACAATCAGGCAGAAGCAAAGGAAAGCCAGACCAGCTCCTAAGAGAACCTGGAGGGGCACTAATCAAAAGACAGACATGATAATGTTAATGTGATACAGGAACAAAACCTACCTAACCTTATGGACCTGATCAATAGGATTGCACTTGGCTTTGCATGCTCTAAAGTAGGGT
Organism: Mobula birostris; assembly: GCF_030028105.1. Lineage (NCBI taxonomy): Eukaryota > Metazoa > Chordata > Chondrichthyes > Myliobatiformes > Myliobatidae > Mobula > Mobula birostris. Next base: position 56,405,806 of record NC_092387.1, on the reverse strand, counting down.
TGCATTAGAGTCTGGTATGGAGGGGTCATTGCACAGGATTGGTAAAAGCTGCAGAAGGTTGAAAACTCAGCCAAGCCAGCTCCATGAAAAGCACTAGCCTCCCCAGCACTGAGGACATCGTCAGAAGGCAATGCCTCAAAAAAGTTTTCATCCATCATTAGGGGCCCCCATCACCCAGGACATGTTGTCTTCTCATCAGTGAGGAGGCTGAGGAGCCTGAAGACTCACTCTTTTAGGAACAGCTTCTTCCCCTCATCCATCATCTTACTGAACAGACAATGAATCTCTCCTATTCCAAGCTCACTCCTTCCGAACGCATTAATCTCCACTCACTCTGCACTAAGCCTAACCTACCATCAAACCCACAGATAACAACTGTCTGACACCTCCTCTTACTTGCCCCTAGAACAGGACTCCACTAAAGAGTGCCAGGCCATTGTCTCCCACACCACCACTGACCTTATTAACACTGGGGATCTCCCATCCACTGCCACCAATCTCATAGTTCCCTCACCCTGCACCTCCCATTTCCACCTTCTACCCAAGCTCCACAAACCTATCTGTCCAGGTAGACCCATTGTTTCTGCTTGTTCCTGTTCCACTGAACTTATATCTGTATACCTTGACTCAGTTTATCCCCCCGGTTCAAACGCTTCCTATCTACATCCGTGACACATCACATGTTCTGGATCTTCTCAATGATTTCAAGTTCCCTGGCCCCAATCATCTTATTTTCACTATGGATATCCAGATCCCATACACTTCCATCCTTCACCAGGAAGGCCTCAAAGCACACCGTTTCTTTCTGGACACCAGACCCAAGCAGTCCCCCTCCACCACCACTTGGTTCCATCTGGTGGAACTTATCCTCACTCTCAATAATTTCTTCTTCGGCCCCTCCCGCTTCCTTCAAACAAAAGGTGTAGCCATGGGCACTCGCATGGGTCCCAGCTATGCCTGCCTGTTTGTCAGCTACGTGGAACAGTCTGTGTTCTAAGACAACACTGGTGGCTGCCCCCACTTTTCCTACAATGGGGCTGCTGCCTACACTCGTGTGAAAATTGTCGAATTCATTCACTTAGCCTCCAACTTCTACCCGCCTTCAAATTTACCTGGTCCATTTCCAATACTTCTCTCCCCTTTCTCAATCTCTCTGTCTCTGTCTCTATCTCTAGAGACAGCTTATCTACTGATGTCCATTATATCCCCACTGACTGTCACAGCTACCGGGACTATAACTCTTCCCACGCTGTTACTTGTAAAAATGCCATTCCTTTCTCTCAATTCCTCCGTCTCTGCCACATCTGCTCTCAAAATAAGGCTTTTCATTTCAGAACTAAGGAGATGTCCTCCTTCTTCAAAGAAAGGGGCTTCCCTTCCTCCACCATCAATGCTGCCCTCAACCGCATCTCTCCCATTTAGCACATGTCTGCCCTCACCCCATCCTCTGCAACCCCACCAGGGATAGAGTTCTTCTTGTCGTCAAATACCAGCTCACCGGCCTCCACGTCCAGCACATAATTCTCTGTAGCTTCCAGATCTCCAACGGGATCCCACCAGCAAGCACATTTTTCCCTCCCCCAACATTCTACTTTCCACAGAGAACACTTCCTACATCACTCCCTTGTCCATTTGTCCCTCCCCACTGATCTCCCTCTTTGTACTTATCTTCGCAAGGGGAACAAGTGCTACACCTGCCCCTACACTTCCTTCCTCACTACCATTCAGGGCCACAAACAGTCCTTCCAGGTGAGGTGACACTTCACCTGTGAGTCTATTGGGATTACCTACTATATCCGGTGCTCCCGATATTGGTGAGACCTAACATACAAACCCCATTTCCAGAGAAGTTGGGATATTTTCCAAAATGCAATAAAAACAAAAATCTGTGATATGTTAATTCACGTGAACCTTTATTTAACTGACAAAAGTACTGACAAAAGATTTTCAATAGTTTTACTGACCAACTTAATTGTATTTTGTAAATATACACAAATTTAGAATTTGATGGCTGCAACACACTCAACAAAAGTTGGGACAGAGTTAAAATAAGATTGAAAAGTGCACAGGATATTCAAGTAGCACCGGTTTAGAAGACTCCACATTAAGCAGGCTAACTGGTAGCAGGTGAGGTATCATGACTGGGTATAAAAGTAGCGTCCATCAAAGCTCAGTCTTTGCAAGCAAGGATGGGTCGTGGCTCACCCCTTTGTGCCAAAATTCATGAGAGAATTGTTAGTCAGTTCAAAAGGAACATTTCTCAACACAAGATTGCAGGGAATTTAGGTCTTTCACATCTACAGTACATAATATTGTGAAAAGATTCGGAGAATTCAGAGACATCTCAGTGCGTAAAGGGCAAGGTCGGAAACCACTGTTGAATGCGCGTGATCTTCGAGCCCTCATGCGGCACTGCCTAAGAAACCGTCATGCTACTGTGACAATTATAGCCACCTGGGCTCGGGAGTACTTCGGAAAACCATTGTCACTCAACACAGTCCGTCGCTGCATCCAGAAATGCAACTTGAAACTGTATTACGCAAGGAGGAAGCCGTACATCAACTCTATGCAGAAACGCCGGCGAGTTCTCTGGGCCCGAGCTCATCTCAGATGGACTGAAAGACTGTGGAACCATGTGCTGTGGTCAGATGAGTCCACATTTCAGCTAGTTTTCGGAAAAAAACGGGCGTCGAGTTCTCTGTGCCAAAGATGAAAACGACCATCCAGATTGTTATCAGTGAAAGTTGCAAAAGCCAGCATCTGTGATGGTATGGGGGTGCATCAGTGCCCACAGCATGGGTGAGTTGCATGTATGTGAAGGTACTATTGACTCTAAGGGGTATATTAGGATTTAAGAGAGACATATGTTGCCCTCAAGGCAACGTTTCTTCCCTGGACATCCATGCTTATTTCAGCAGGGCCACATTCTGCACGGGCTACAACAGCGTGGCTTTGTAGACACAGAGTGTGTGTGCTTGACTGGCCTGCTGCCAGTCCAGATCTATCTCCTATTGAAAATGTATGGCGCATCATGAAGAGGAGAATCTGACAACGGAGCCCATGAACTGCTGAGCAGCTGAAGTCTTATATCAAGCAAGAATGGACAAAATTTTCAATTGCATATCTACTACAATTAGTATCCTCAGTTCCAAAATGATTGAAAAGTGTTATTAAAAGGAAAGGTGATGTAACACAATGGTAAACATGCCTCTGTCCCAACTTTTGTTGAGTGTGTTGCAGCCATCAAATTCTAAATTTGTATATATTTACATAATACAATTAAGTTGGTCGTAAAACTATTGAAAATCTTTTCTTTGTACTTTTGTCAGTTAAATAAAGGTTCACGTGAATTAACATATCACAGATTTTTGTTTTTATTGCATTTTGGAAAATATCCCAACTCTTCTGGAAATGAAGTTTGTAGATTGGGAGACCGCTTCACCAAGTACCTACGGTCCCCCCACTAGAAAAATTGTGATCTCCCAGGGGCCACCCATTTTGATTCCACTTCCCATTCCCATTCCAACATGTCAGTCCATGGCCTCCTCTGCTGTCGTGATGAGGACACACACAGGTTGGAGGAGCAACACCTTATACTCTGTCTGGGTAGCCTCCAACCTGATAGCATGAACGCCAATTTCTCAAACTTACGCTAATATCCCACCCCCTTCCCTCTCTCCACTGCTATTTCCCTCTCTCACCTTACCTGCCCATCACCACCCTCTGGTGCTCCTCCCCCTTTTCTTTCTTCTATGACTTCTATCCTCCTATCAGGCTCTCCCTTCTCCTGCCCTGTATCTTTTTCACCAATCAACTTCCCAGCAATTTGCATCACCCCTCCACCAACTCCCAATTTCACCTATCACTCTGTGTTACTTCCTCCCCTTCTCCCAACTTCTTACTCCGACTCCTCATCTTCTTTCCTCCAGTCCTGATGAAGGGTCTCGGTGCAAAACATCAGCTGGACTCTATTCCCTAGATGCTTTACTTTACTTTATTGTCGCCAAACAATTGATACTAGAACGTACAATCATCACAGCGATATTTGATTCTGCGCTTCCCGCTCCCTGGATTACAAATCGATAGTAAGTAGTTAAAATTTAAATTATAAATCATAAATAGAAAATAGAAAAGGGAAAGTAAGGTAATGCAAAAAAACCGAGAGGCAGGTCCGGATATTTGGAGGGTACGGCCCAGATCCGGGTCAGGATCCGTTCAGCAGTCTTATCACAGATGGAAAGAAGCTGTTCCCAAATCTGGCCGTACGAGTCTTCAAGCTCCTGAACCTTCTCCCGGAGGGAAGAGGGACGAAAAGTCTGTTGGCTGGGTGGGTCGTGTCCTTGATTATCCTGGCAGCACTGCTCCGACAGCATGCAGTGTAAAGTGAGTCCAAGGACGGAAGATTGGTTTGTGTGATGTGCTGGGCTGTGTTCATGATCTTCTGCAGCTTCTTCCGGTCTTGAACAGGACAACTTCCATACCAGGTTGTGATGCACCCCAGAAGAATGCTTTCTACGATGCATCTATAAAAATTATTGAGGGTTTTAGGGGACAGGCCAAATTTCTTTAGCTTTCTCAGGAAGTAAAGGCGTGCTGCCTGGCCTGCTGAGTTCCTCCAGCATTTTGTGTGTGTTGCATAGTTTTTTCATATTGTAATTTATAGCTCTTTATATATGGCACTGTGTTGCTGCCACAAAACAACAAATTTCATGATATATGCCAGTGATGTTTAATCTGATTCTGTTTCTAGGCTCCTGTGATACAAACTCATGGTTTACAAATGTGAAAAGCAACTTGCAACTTCCACATCATGTTCCTCTAGTTCATTTTAGTATTTGAGTGAACTTTGCAGTACGATGGTAAATTTGACTCCAATCCTTACCAGAAGATGTCAGGGTAGATAGGAGGGCAGTAACACGCACAAAATGCGGGTGAAATGCAGCAGGCCAGGCAGCATCTATAGGAAGAAGTACAGCCGATATTTCGGGCCGAGACCCTTTGTCAGGACTAACTGAAAGAAGAGATAGTAAGAGATTTGAAAGTGGGAGGGGGAGGGGGAGATCCGAAATGATAGGAGAAGACAGGAGGGGGAGGGATGGAGCCAAGAGCTGGACAGATGATTGGCAAAAGGGATACAAGGCTGGAGATGGGAGGGGATCATGGGACGGGAGGCCTAGGGAGAAAGAAAGGGGGAGGGGAGCACCACAGGAAGATGGAGAGGGACAGAGAGAGAGAAAGGGGGGGGGAAATAAATAAATAAATAAATAGAAAGAAAGATAGATAGATAGATAAGGGATGGGGTAAGAAAGGGAAGAGGGGCATTAATGGAATTTAGAGAAATCAATGTTCATGCCATCAGGTTGGAGGCTACCCAGTCGGAATATAAGGTGTTGTTCCTCCAACCTGAGTGTGGCTTCATCTTTACAGTAGAGGAGGCCATGGATTGACATATCAGAATGGGAATGGGATGTGGAATTAAAATGTGTGGCCACTGGGAGATCCTGCTTTCTCTGGCAGACAGAGCGTAGGTGTTCAGCAAAATGATCTCCCAGTCTGCGTCGGGTCTCACCAATATATAGAAGGCCACACCGGGAGCACCGGACGCAGTATATCACCCCAGCCGACTCACAGGTGAAGTGTCGCCTCACCTGGAAGGACTGTCTGGGGCCCTGAATGGTAGTGACGGAGGAAGTGTAAGAGCATGTGTAGCACTTGTTCCGCTTAAATGCCGGGAGGGAGATCGGTGGGAAGGGATGGGGCAGTAATACCTTTACACTAACTGCTACGTTACTTTTCTGCCTAAAATACTTAAGGCAATGGAAGAACTGTTGATAAATAAGATTAGTATAGCTGAGTGGTTGATGTTTGGCCCGGACATTGTGGGCTGAAGGGTCTGTTTCTGTGCTATGTGACTCTTCGGATCTAACTATACAATACATTAAAAGACAAGAGAAAATCTGCAGATGCTGGAAATCCGGGCAACACACACTAAGTGCTGAAGGAACTCGGCAGGCCAGGTAGCATCAATGAAAAAGAACACAGTTGAAATTTCGGGCCGAAACCCTTCATCAGGACTGGGAAAAAAAAGAGATTAAAATGTATCAAAAGAATTTATTTAAATGCATCCCTTTGTGATTGAATTTCAGAGATTTATCTTCTTCACTATATTATCTATATATTATTAGTGCAGAGATGTTTGTACAATGAAGCACAACTACTTTTATATGTAACACACACAAATGCTGAAGGAATTCAGCAGGTCAGGCAGCTTCCATGGAAATGAGCAAACAGTTTTGGACTGAGACCCTTCATCCAGACTGGAAAGGAAGGGAGAAAATGCCAGAATAAAAAGGTATGGGAAGAGAAAGGAAGATAGCTAGAAGGTGATAGATGAAGCCAGGTGGGTAGGAAAGGTAAAGGCTGGAGAGGAAGGAATCTGATAGGAGAGGACAGTGATCCATAGGAGAAAGGGAAGGAGGAGGGGCACTAGGGGGAGGTGATAAGCAGGTGAGAAGAGATAAGAGGCCAGATTGGGAATAGCAGAAGAGGAGATGCCGAGGGAATTTTTTTAACTGGAGGTAGAAATTGATATTCATGCCATCAGGTTGGAGGCTACCCAAACAGAATATAAGGTGTTGCTCCTCCACCCTGAGGTTGGCCTCATTGTAGCATAAGAGGAGCTGTGGACTGACATGTCGGACGGGAATGAGAATTAAAATATTTGGCTACCTAAGTGTTTTGCTTTTCGCGATGGAGCGAAGGTGCTTGATGAAGCATCCCCTAATTTGCCACAGGTCTCACCAATGTAGAGTAGGCCATATAGGGAGCAACACCCCCCCCCAGATGATATCAGCAGATTTGCAGGTGAAGTGGTGCCTCACGGGGAAGGACTATTTGGGGACCTGAGCGGAGGTGAATGGACAGCAACATTTTGGCCACTTGCAAGGATGTTCTGGGAAGATGACGAATGGACAAGGAAATCACAGAGGGAGCGATCTTTGTGGAAAGTAGACAGTGGGGTGGGGGGAGTGAGGTAAAGATGCTTTTGGTGGTAGGATCCCTTTGGAGATGGCGGACTTTGCGGAGAAAAATGTACTGGATTCGGAGGCTGATGGGGTGGTAGGTAAGGTCAAGAGGAACTCTATCACTGTTAAGACGGCAGAAAGATGGGGTGAACGTGGATGTTCAGGAAATGTTTGTGTCATGGGAGGAGGTGCGGGTGAGGATAGCATCAATGGTTTTTGCATATACTCTCTCAGCAAGCAGATAAAGAAGGAATGAGAAAGCAAGACCTCAGAGACTCAAGGTTCGCTCATGAACTGACATTCCCCATAGACTACAGATAAGATTGTGTCATAAGGGAAAGCAATGGCTATACTTCATTAGGAGTCTGATGTGACTAGTATGTCACTACAAACTCCAGAAAATTTCTACAGATGTACTGTGGAAAGCCTTTTAACTGGTTGCATCAAAGTCTGGCATGGAGGCTCCAAATAAAGCTGGAAGAAAGCTGCAGAGTCTTGTAAATTTAGCCATCTCCATCATGGGTACTCACCTCCCCACCGTAGAGGACATCTTCAAAAAGCAGTGCCTACCATCCAGGATATCTTCTCTTCTCATTCCTACCATTGGGGGTGGGGGTGGTACAGGAAAATGATGACACAACTTGATGCTTAATGTCACCAAAACCAAGGAGATGATCGTCGATTTCAGACGGTCTCAGCCTGAGCACACACCCCTCAGCATCAGCGGCTCCACAGTGGAGAGAGTGGAAAACATCAAGTTCCTTGGGGTGCAGATCTCAGACAATTTCACCTGGTCCAGGAACACCACTGGGATTGTGAAACGGGCCCAGCAGAGATTGCACTTTCTGAGGAAGCTTAAACAAGCATCACTCCCAACTAACATCTTAACTATATTCTACAGAGGCGTGGTTGAGAGTGTGCTGACCTTTTGCATCACAACCTGGTAATCCAGCTGCAGTGCTGTTGACAAAAAAGCCTTGCAGAGGGTGGTTAGGGGAGCAGAGAAGGTTATTGGAGTCTCCCTACCTTCTGTCCAAGACCTCTTTCAGAGTCGATGCCTCCAGAAGATACAGTACATCATTAAAGACCCCTCACACCCTCTCCATTAACTGTTTGTTCTTCTGTCATCAGGCAAACGTTACAGGAGCATCAAAACTAAAACCACAAGGCTACTAAACAGCTTCCTCCCACAGGCAGTCAGACTGCTAAATAGCTGCTCCACCTGACTCTGCTTTGGACACTTTTAACTTGCACTGGACACTTATAACTTGATTTTAACTGACATGTGGCTGTTGTGTTTTACTATCTATTGTTATGTTTATTATTTAGTGTTTCATTGTTATGTTATGATTGCACTGCTCCTGGGAAACGCTGTCTTATTCTGCCCTGCAGAGCTGATGTACGGTTAAAATGACAATAAAGTTTTTTGAATCTTTGAATCTTCTTCCCCTCTGTCATCAGGTTTCTGAACCGCCTATGAACCCAGCAGCTCTACCTCTCAATTTTTCTTCCTTTTTGCACTATATTTTTGTATAATTCTTGATGTAACTTATAGTAATTCTTTATGTATTGCACTGTACTGCTGAAAACAACAAATTTTATGACCTATGTCAGTGATAATAAATCCGATTCTAATTCTGAGATGGGAGGTGCTGTAAGATCAAAAGGAAGTCCTTCACAAACTCTCTCAATTGGCCCAGCAATTAGGGAGGATCTGCCTCCTGGGTATTCCACTTAGTAAAACCTCATCCGGACAGTCCCTGCAGCCTACTGGCAGAGGCACATTGCACAGAAAACAGCATGATTGACATTCACTGTGCAACAATAGCAATTCCTATTCAGCGGTTTCGAGCCCAAAGGTTTACAAGGATATTGGTAGGATTCGAGGGGCCTGGTTGCAGGAAGAAGTTAGACAGGCTAGGACTTTATTCCTTGGAATGCAAAGAATGAGGGGTGACTGTATAAAATCATGAAGGCATAGAAAGGGTGAATTTCATGTTGTATGTTGTATACAGTCTCCGATATTAAATGGAACTATTGATATTGAACTATTGTAGGAGATAATACAGATATTAGTGGGAGCAGATATCAAAGAAATCAAAGGAAATTAGTAGTAATGTGATGTTAATATACGAAAACAGTGTCAACTTAGAACATTAGTGGTGACTTTCTTGAACAATAAATCAATCACAAGGAGGAGAAGATCTTCCTTCCATTTAAAATTCTCTAATGTCTAGTCATTTTTCCCTTTCCCCTTCCCTCTTCTTCCATTCCTCACTCTGGCTCCCCTCTTACCTCTTCTCTTCTCCTCACCTGCCCATATCCTCTCCCTGGTGCTCCCCTCTTTACCTTTCTCCTATGTTCAAATCTTTTCCTATCAAATTCCTTCTTCTTCAGCTATTTACCTTTTCCACCTATTTGCTCTCATCTCCTTACTTCAACCCCCTCTTCCACCAGCATCACCTATCACCTTCTATCTTGTACTCCAAACCAATCTCCCCCCTGCCCCCCCCACCTTAATTTGGCTTCTTCCTCCTTCCTTTTCAGTCCCGATGAAGTTTCTTGGCCTGAAATGTTGGCTCTTTATTCCTTTCCATAGATGCTGCTAACCTGATTTGCTGAGTTCCTCCAGCATTTTGTGTGTGTTGCCTTAGATTTCCAGCATCAGCTGAATCTCTTGAGTGAATGATCTATCACCTCTATTTCTCATGAGATTACGGAGATAGGGAAGCATTTCAAAAGAAGGGCAAGAATTTTACAGTGGTCATACATTGTTTAATTGGGAGCCACCATAGGTCACCAAGTGAAAGGGTGATGAGTGAATTGGATGGAGGAAATTGGGAGACAGGAGACCTGGAATTGGGGATGCTTCATGTCTGAAGTATAAACATGGGATGCTGGTGGGAGTGGGATGGGATCGTCAAATTGAGTGTTTAACACAGGTTGAAGAGAAAGGTGGATGAGGGAAAGATACAGAGGAATGAACATGAATATAAATAGTACATAAACAGCACAGGCCCTTTGGCCCATCATGTCTGTGCTGATCAGAATGCCAAACTAACTAAACCCATTTGCCTATATGTGTTCTGTAACTTTCTATTCCCTGTCAATTCATGTGACAATTGGTAATTAGTTTATTATTGTTGTATGTAACGAGCAAACATTTCTACTCACAGCACCAGCAACCTGTGTTCAGTACTAAGAACACGAGACAATAGGAGCAGAATTAGGCCTTTCATCCCATTGCGTCTACTCCGCCATTCAAATATGGCTGATTTAACTCCATTGCCTTGCCTTTCCCCCATAACCTTTGATGCCTTTCTAATCAAGAACCTATCAACCTTAGCTTTAACTATACCCAATGACTTAGCCTCCACAGCCATGTATGGTCAGGAATTCCACAGTTTCACCTCCCTCTGGCCAAAGAAATTCCTCCTCCTCTCCGTTCTAAAGAGACCTCCTTCTATTCTGAGGCTGTGCCCTCTGGTCCTAGACCCCCCCCCCCCACTATGGGAAGCATCTTCTCACTCAATTTAGGTTTTTTCTATATTTCGTAGATTTCAATGAGATCCCCCCCTCGTTCTTTTAAACTTCAGTGAGTGCTGATTTGAATGCCATCCATTTCAGTGCAACAGTACATCAAGGTAGTAGATGGTAAACACAAAAACATAATTCAGAATATAGTGTTATAATTACAGAGAAAGTGCAGGCAGTGCAGACGATAAGGAGCAAGACCATGATGAGGTAGACTGTGAGATCAAGAATCCATTTTATCAAACAGACGGTTTATTCAATTGTGTTTAAAACTGCCTCATAAACACTGTATGGAACAACTTTGTCTATGCAATGTGGAGCTCACAGTAAGTATTCAAACAGTAAGTATACAGTATCCAAATAGATTTCATCAAACCAATTGCCAGGAAGGACAGTAAGTTCTTAAAATGATCAGATATCCGGTTTCCTACCTGCTGCGTTGATTTGTGTAGAAGTTTCCATACAGTTAAGGGTTTAAACTTCCCAAGTGACAAAAATCATGTTGCATTAAAGACAGAAGAAAGTCTGAGAGGAAGGCAAGCAGCTTTAGCTAAGCTCCCACACTAGCTGGCCTCTTATGTCAGCCGTTCCCCTGTGAAAATGCTCAGACGTCATTCCTTATTGCTCATATCAGCACAGGCAATGGAAATATATCCACAGACTCTCCGAGGTGGGGGTGGGGTGAGGAACTGGCAAAATAACATTGTTTAAAATGTAAACCTAGATTAACATTAACTTGCTTGATTGTTTGCTCACTGTCTCTGACTGAGGCCATTCACGTGAACTTTTGTACCAGAAACAAAAACCTACTAAGTGTCTAAAAGAGCAATAACTTTCCTTCGAACCACATCGATAAATATAGCAATATTTATCATTATGTAATTGCATTCAAGAGAGAGTGTTAATATTTACAGATCAGATCTAGGGCAAGCTAATTTCACATGTTTGCACATGTTAACTTCTTTGATGCTTCAATTGCAAAAAGGTTACCGCTTAGTTGTATGAAGCAGGAACAGTAGATCACAGGTATCCCTGAACTTGCTCTGGCATTCTCCAAGTACACCATCATCCTGTTGGGATGAACCTGGATTTTGATGGACTCTAGATCATGGTCTCTTGGGGGTTGCTATTGTTTGCATGGTGGATGGTGGATGGGGGTGGAGGGCTGATGCTTTCTGCTAGAACAAGTGGGGGGAGGGTTGATGCTTTGACTATGAGGGAGGGTGGATTTGGGGTTGTAATGTTTTTCTGTCATTCATTCTTTGGGACTTTTTTTCTGGTTTGTGGATGTCTGCGAAGAGTAAGAATTTCAGGGTATATTGTACACATTCTAGATATTCACAAGGGAACAAATTCCTAGTCAGTTCTCCATGAAACAAGTGTCAACTTGATCTACTATCTTAACTTTAGAAGTAGATTTATTATCACTATCTTAGACATGAAATTTGATATTTGGAGGCAGCAGTACAGTGCAATACATAAAGTTACTGTAAGTCACAATAAGAAATGTACACTCTGTGGCCACTTTATTAGGTACACCGTTATACCTACTCATTAATGCAAATATCTAAACAGCCAATCATGTGCCAGCAACTCAATACGTAAAAGCATGCAGACATGGTCACGAGGTTCAGTTGTTGTTCAGATCAAGCATCAGAATGGAGAGGAAGTGTGATCTAAGTGACCTTGACCATGGAATGATTGTTGGTGCCACATGGGGTGGTTTGAGTATTTCGGGAACTGCTGATCTCCTGGCACTTTCATGCACAACATTTTCTAGAGTTTATAGAGAATGGTGCAAAAAATTCCCCCCCCAAAAAAAACCACAGTGAGCAGCAGTTCTGTGGTTGGAAATGCCTTGTTAATGGGAGGGGTTAGAGGAGAGTGGCCAGAATGGTTCAAATTGACAGGAGAGCGGCAGAAACTCAAATACCACTCTTTTCAACAGTGGCGTGCAGAAGAGCATCTCTGAATGCAGAACACGTTGAACCTTGAAGTGGATGGGCTACAGCAGCAGAAGACCCTGAACATACACTCAGTGGCCTTTTCTTAGGTGCAGGGGGTACCTAATAAAGTGGCCACTGAGTGTACGTGAAAAAGTAAATGTTGTGCAAAAAGAGAGAAAATAGTGAAGTTGTGTTCATGGATTCTTGGATCCTTCAGAAACCTGAGAGCAGAGGAGAAGAAGCTGTTCCTAAAATGTTGAGTGTGTATCTTCAGGGTCCTGTTCTTCCTCCCTGATGGCAGCAAGATGAAGAGAGCAAGTCCTGGGTGGTGAGGTCCTTAATAATGGATGTTGCCTTTTTGGGGCATTGCCTTTTGAAGAGATCACACATCTTATCTCTTTCAATTCTGCTTGTCCTGTTACAGGAAGGAAGTGAGGTTTTGGAAAGAGTGCAGAAGAGATTACCATGATGAAACCTGGATTAGAAGGCATGGGCTCGTCACAACTTTGCCGGCCGAAGGGCCTGTATTGTGCTGTAGGTTTTCTATGGGCTATAAGGAGAGGTTGGACAAACTCTGGTTGTTGTCTCTGCAGAGTCAGTGGCTGAGGAAGACAGGAAAGAAGTTCATAAAATTATGAGGGGCATATATAGGTCAGACCAACAGAATCTTCCTCCAAAGGGAAAAATGTCAAACATTAGAGGACATGCATTTAAAGTGAGAGGGTAAGTTTTTTTAAAATTATAGTGTGGGAGGTGCCTGGAATGGGATGCCAGTGGTAGTGGTGGAAGCAGATAGGGTAGTGGTGTTTAAAAGACTGTTAGATCCATGAAAATGCAGGGAGTGGAGGAATATGGATGATGTGCAGGCACGAGAAATAGAGTTTAATCTGCCATTGTGTTTGGACAGACATCATGGGCCAAAGGGCTTGTTCTTGTGCTATGTTGTTCTAAGTTCTATGTATTTCAACAGCAAGATTTAGAGCAATGAGATTACTTCACAATATTTTAAATTCAGTCTCCCTTTACTGGAGAGTCCTTCATTTGAGGTGAATCTACACATCAAATTAATCTGCAGTGAATCTAAACTAAACTAAACCTAGACACTTCAACAAGTACGTGTATAAGAAACGTTTAGAGGAATTTAGACCAAACGCTAGGCAAATTGGGCTAGTTTCAATTTTGGTCGGCAAAGACCTGTATCTGTGCTGTATGAGACTATGAATATTAAAAAGATTAAAATTAATTTTACTGATTTATCACTTCAATACCATTTTGCTAACAATAACAGGGCTTGATATTCTGAATTAGGATTCTTTTGATATGTAATCCATGCATCAAGAAATTTAACCATCAATTCCCGCTACTGATTGTAAGGATTTTGTATATTCTCTCTGTGACCACGTATTTTCTTCCTGTTGCTCCAGTTTCCACCCACAGTCCAAACATGTACAGGTTGGAAGGTTAATTCGTCATTGCAAATTGTCCCGTGATTAGGCTAGGATTAAATCAGGGGTTGCTGGGTGGCGTGGATCAAAGGGCCAGAAGGGCATATTCTGCGTTCTAACTCAGTAAGTAAATAAAAATCTGCTTATGTCTCCCTAATTCTTTGCCCATTCACGCAAGCACCAAAAAAAAACAAGCAAAACATTGAATATAAAACATCAAACCACAGTCATTTTAGTTCAGTTCAGTTCAATTGAATGCTGTGTCGTTCGTTGACTGCAGGCACAGCAACTGCGAGATAAGTTTTTAATGTGTCCCAGGTACTGCATATGCTGGAAATCTAGATTAATACACACAATGTGCTGGAGGTGCTCGGCACATCAGGCAGCATCTATGAAGGACTGATGAAGGGTCTTGGCCCAAAACGTTGACTGTTTATTCTCATCCATAGATGCTGCCTGATTTGCTGAGCTCCTCCAGTACTTTGTGTGTATTGCCCCAGCATGGGATACAATGGGCTGAATGTCTCTCATTCAGTGCTGTGCACTTCAATGGGCTCCATGACCAAGCATGCTGTTCTAACTTGGAAGGTCAAAGATAGGAAAGGCCAAGCAAACCACCAAGGTGTAAAGGTCTAATGTAAAGTTACAACACTGCATGCAGACTGCAATTGAAAACTTAGTGGCGATCAGTTACCTGTGTAGCAGAGCGTCTGGTTTATTCCCATGCAATTAGAAGCAAGATAGCCTGCGTTTTGAGGCTGTGGATAAGGTTTTATTGCATAACAAGTGGATCGCTTCTCACTCCATTGTATCTCTGATGCCTTGTGAAATATTAACTTGTGTTTTTCATAACTGCATCACTCATTTCCTGAAAGCCAATATATAACCATTTCCCTTTGAGCTGTAATGACAGGGGAAGACTATTTTTATACCAGAAAATAATGAATGAGGTTGAACTCAGTGGAATGACACACTTCAAGTGAGGAAAGACAGCTAGGTGTGTTATTATCACATCAATAAAATTCTATAAGCTGCTCTAAAAGGATCAGTTTAGAAGGAACAAGCCTTTAATTGGGTCCAATGAATTACTAATTACTAAACATAAATTGGATATGGATATCATCCTGAAGATGAAGAATTGCATCATAAATTGTCAGAGCAATATAAGACCGTAAGACTTAGGAGCAGGTTTCGGTCATTCGGCCCACTGATTCTGATCCACAAGCACCTAGTGATGTTCCTCAATGGAACCCACATCCACCTCTTCACCCACTTCCCACACCATCCAGCTTAAAGCCTTATCTATAGCCCCAATTATTCAATTTGACATTGGCCCTAGACTGACTGAAGTTTGTCCCAGTGGAACAGCTCCCTCCAAGGAGAAGTCCTAGATGAAGAATTTTGGCCCAAAATGCTGACTGTCCATTTCCTTATATTTCTAATATAAGGAGGACAGTTACATCAACATACAAGTTGTAAGATACAGCCAGGTATTGGTATTTGTTTATTACTGTCATATGTACTAGGATACAATGTAAAGCATCTCTTATATACTGTTCATACAAATCAAATCATTGCGGTGCATTGAGCTAGAATAATGCTGAAGAAAGTACTGAGCAGGTAAACAAAAAAGTGCAAGATCATAATGAGGTGGAGTGTGAAGTCAAGAGTACAAGAAGTCTATCAAGTGTTGGATATTTGAGGCCCTCCACTGATTGGGGACAACCATGAATATTGTGTCCTTGCTGTCTACATGACACGCAAACTGGTGCACAAGCCAGGGCAGTACGATACTGAGAGCAAGCTGGTGCCCATGCAGCAGGCTCTCCCACTCCATGAAACTGATGAATTTAAAGGAAGAGCAGAGGCTGATACAGTTTGATACCAGTTGCAGAAGTTGACAATTGGTGCTGAACTCAGAGTTGGACTGCTTTAGGGACTCCAGCTCCGGACTTTTCCTCAGGGTTTACTCCCAAAGCCTACCCCATGAGTGTGTATAGCTCCAAGGCAGCCGAGGTTTGAGATCAGAGCTTTCCTTCTCTGAGATGACCTGCTAACCACAGCTAATGAGCCCCATCTGCAAAAGCGACTGATTTTAAGGTGCCGATAACCCACCTTTGTCCCTACTCCTGTCAGTAAAAATGGCTCCACTGGACTTAGTGGCTAAGCCACACGTGAAGGCCAGGGTCTAGACTTGGTTGTCAGAAGCTATTTGAGACACATGCCATTGGGAGCATTTAATAGGTAGTGGGGGGGATATCCCCATGATCCCACAGAAATAACAAACTTAACAAACAAATGCCTGATAAGTGGGATAAAAGCTGTCGTTGAGTTTGGTGGAGTGTGCTTTCAGGCTTTTCTTTCTTCTGCCTGATGCGGGAGGGGAAAAGAGAGAATGTCCAGGCTGATGGAACGTTTGATTAGACTGGTTGCTTTACTCAGGTATAGACAGAGAAGGTAGAAGGGAGGCTGGTTTCTGTGACGTGCAGAGCCGTGTCCACAACTCTGCAGTTTCTGGCGTTCACGTGCAGAGCAGTTTCCACACCAAGCCATTATACATCCAGTCAGAATGCTTCTATGGTGCCTCAGACAAAATTGGTCAGAGTCAATGGGGACATGCCGAATTTCTTTAGCCTGCTGAGGAAGTAGAATTGTTGATGAGTTTTCTTGGTTGTGATATCAATGTGATTGGACAAAGAGAAGCTATTGTTGATGCTCTCCCAAAGGAACCTTGAAGCTCTCTATTCTTTCAACCACAGCATTTATGATGTAAACAGGAGCATGTGCAACACCCCCTCATTGAATTCAATGACCAGCTCTTCTGTTTTGTTGACATTGAGGGAAAGGTTGTTGTCATGACACCCTCTCTCTAAGCTCTCTGTCTCCTTCTTGTACTCTGACTCATTGTTATTTGAGATGCAGCCCGCTACAGTGGTATCACCTGCAAACTTGTAGATGGAGATAGAGCAGAATCTGGTCATACAGTCATGAGCGTACAAAGAGTAGAGCAGGGGGTTGCGGGCATAACGTTGTGGATAATTGTACAGCCACTGTACAGTCAGGTACAGTGAGACAGAGATCAACATCCTGAAGGCATATTGGGAGGATTCCTGGACTTGGGAAGGAATTAGATTTATGAGGTTCTATATTGGATTTGGATTATCAGAACAGCAACAACAACTAATCTGTAATGTAAATGCAATGTAAAAGACTTGCATTTCTGTAGCACCCTCCATGTCACTCTCAAGTTATCCAAAATCGTTTGAAGCCAATTAACTTCTGAAATGTGGCCATTCTTACAAGGGAAGGAACACAACAGTTAATTTGTCCACCATGCTCCAACAGACAACAACGGGATAAGAACTAGATGGCCAGTTGTAGGCGTGTTTACCCACATGGGACATCCAGATGAACACCCCTGCTTTTCTGGGACTTTAATGCCGTAGGTTCCTTAACTTCCTGAGAGAGAAGAGGGGGGCAACAGCTTAAAACCTTATCCAATAGATAGCACTTACAGAGGTGCATTGTTCCCATAATCCTGCATTGGTGTATAATGCTACAGTACCAGCGACCCAGGTTCAATTCCTGCCACTGTCTGTAAGGAGCTTTTACATTCTCCCTGTGACCATGTGGGTTTCTTCTGGTTTCCTCCAACATCCCAAAAACATACGGGTTGACAGCTAAGTGGTCACATGGGTTTAATTGGAGACCTTGAGCTTGTTAGAAGACCCCGTTACCATGCTGTGTTCAAGGACATCTTTACTCTTACTGCTGCAGTTGGAGTTCACACCCGCTTCAAAAGAATGACGATCATATCAGTCTCCACGAAGTTCAGAGTGAGCTGCCTCAATGACTGACGCTAAGTGGCACTCACATCTATTGTGATGAGGTGCTTTGAGAGTTTGATCATGGGTAGAATCAACTCCTGCCTAAGCAAGGACCTAGACCTACTGCAGTTTGCCTACCACCACAACAGGTCTACGGTGGATGCAATCTCATTTATTCTCCATTCCACCTTGGATCATCTGGACAATAATACTACTTTCATCAGGCTGCTGTTTATTGACTACAGCTTAGCATTCGACATAATTATACCCTCAGTTCTAATCAAGAAGATCCAAATCCTGGGCCTCTGTACCTCCCTCTGCAAATGGATCCTTGACTTCTTCACCAGAAGGCCACAGATGGTGCAGATCAGAAATAACATGTCCTCCTTGCTGATGATCAACACTGGCACACCACAAGAATGTATGCTTAGCCCACCACTCCACTCTCTCTAAACCCACAACTCTGTGGCCAGATACAGCTCAAACACTATCTATAAATTTGCTGATGTCACAACTATTGTTGGCAGAATTTCAGATGGTGACGAGGACACGTACAGGAGCAAGACAGGTCAGCTGGTTGAGTGGTGACGAAGCAACAACCTTTCACTCAGCGTCAGTAAGACCAAGGAATTGACCGTGGGCCTCAGGAAGGGTAAGCTGAGTGATAAAACAAACACTAGTCCTCACAGAGGGATCAGAATGTGTAAAGGGATAGCAGTTCTAAGTTCCTGGGTGTCAACTTATCTGAGGACCTATCTTGGGCCAAACATATTGATGCAATTACAAAGGAGGCATGCCAGTGGCTATATTTTATTCGGAGTTTTGAGGAAAATTGGTATGTCATCAAAGACACTCACAAGTTTCTACAGATGTACCGTGGAGAGCATTCTAACTGGTTGCATCACTGTCTGGAATGGAAAGGCAACTGCACAGGGTTGGAAAAAGCTGCAGAAATTTGTAAACTCTGGGCACTCGCCTCCCCAGCATCCAGGACACCTTCAAAAGGCGATGCCCCAAAAAGGTGGCATCCATCATTTAGGACCCCCATCATCCAGGACCGGTTTGGTTGCCGGCCGCTCGGCCTTGGTTTTTGGTCGGGTGCTGGATGCTTGGAGAGATTCGGTGGGAGGGGCAGGCACCCGGAGCTCGGCCGGGGGCCATGGGTGAGTGGTTGGCGACTTGTCCGGCTCCCCCACCGGACTTAGTCTGGTGAGGAGAGTGTGAGGACACCCAGCACGATTAAAAAAGAAACAAACCTGACAAAGGGTGGACAAGCTACTTGTGAGCCAACAGCCATCTTCCGTGGAAGAGATTAAAGCCTCACCATGTATCTACAAATCGTATGCTATGCACCTAGTTAGAAGAGACATGATGAACTTGGGCGCTGCACCGTGTGCCTGAACCTGTCCAAGGCCGCCGTCTAAGGAAGGGCCGAGCTCAAAGAAGCGGCCGCGGCTGGAGGCCGACATGGCCTAGGGCCCGAGTTCGGCAGGGGCGGCGGCAGGCGTTGCCAAGGCAGCCAGTGAGAACAAACTGGAGGAGAGGCTGTACTCGATGCTGTCGCAAGGTCAAAGAAGACGGAGGTGCATAGCCGCCAATCCCGGATTCGGGACGACACCCACTGACTGACTGACTGACATCCATTACGGGCCCTCTTCTCAGTGATACCATCAAGGAAGAGGTACAAGAGCCTGAAGACCCACAGGCAACATTTCAGGAACAGCTTTTTCCCCTCTGCCATCAGATTTCTGAATGGACAAAGAACCCAAGAACACTGCTTCAGTATTTTCCCTCTCTTTTGCACTGCTTATTTAATTTAATTTTTATATCTAGGTACTTACTGTAATTTATACTTTTTATTATTATATATTACGATGTACTGTTGCCACAAAACAACAAAGTTCATGATACATGCCAGTGATATTAAACCTGATTTTGATTCCAATTCTTTATCTCTAAATAAATAAATGAATCTCTGGGATATTTTTATATAATTTTCACTGGGCTATAGACATTGGTCAGGTCACAAGGAAGGAATCCCCTACATTTCTCTCTTGTCATGGGATTCTTTGTATCAACTTGAGGCCCTATTTCAATAAGTATAGAATAAAAGAGAGAACAGCATGTAAACAAGACCCTTCAGCCCATTGAATTTGTACGGACCATCAACTGTTCAGTCACTTGAAAGCTATACTATCTAATACCATATTTTCTCCCCACATTCCCATCAACTCCCCCCAACCCCAGATTATACCACTTAAGTATTCACTAGGAGCAAGTTATAGCAGCCAATTAACCAACAAACCAATGTGTTTGGAATGTGGGAGAGAATGGAACAACTAAAAGAAAGCATGTGGTCACAGGGAAACCCTGCAAACTCCACTCAGTCAGCAGAGGTCAGGATGGGTCTCACATCTCTGAGGATGTGCAGCAGCTGCTCTACTCACTACCACCTCTATCTGTGCAGCATTCCCTCAACACTGCACTAGATTATGGAGGTAATTTGTGATGCAAGAGTTGAACCAACAGTTGTATGAATTGGAGATAAGCATGACGTCCACTAGTAACCAACACTTATCCATCAAATTCTGGGGTCTCAACATTTCAGGTCGAGAACCTACACCAGGACTAGAAGTCCTATGGAGCATCTCTGTCTGAAACAATGATCTACAACAGAAGCTGTTTGCCTTACTGAGATCCTGCAGCAGATGGTTATTTTGCTCTGGATTCAAGCATCGGCAGCTCTTGTGTCCACTAAGCACCTCATGTAACCTATATGTGTGTGTCTGTATATACATTTATATATGCATATATGCATGCACATTCAATAAAGATATTATTAGAGTGCATTATCGAGCCAATGCACATGGCCATTGGCTATATATGTGTATACAGAGGATTCTGGTCAATTGGGCCATCGGCTAATTGGGGCAACTCATAAAGGACAAAAACTAATTGAGAAAATAGCTGGGATTCCCTTTGTTTGGGAGACTAAGACACTTAATTGGGGCAGGAGACTGTTGCTGAATAGTTTATAACTGGCATCCAACATATGTACTTGTATGGCCATTAGACACTACACCATACCTGAGCGAACAGTTTTTAAGTGGCATCATTTGCATGTGCTTATGTTCAAAAAGCAGTGATAGATAAGCAGTAATTTCTGAATTTCATTTAAATACACAATTTGTTACTCAGTTGAATGGTAATTTGACTTTTTTATATATTTTCAACTATTTCCATGATACTTCAGCGAATTGGAGCAGTGCTCAATTGGGCCAAAAATTACTGGTCCCGATTAACTGGAATCCACTATATATGTATGTATGTATGTATGTGTGCATGCGCGCGCGCGCGTTTGTGTGTGTGTGTGTGTATGTTCATGTTTGTGTGTAAAATATATGTAATCTATATACATATCTTTCTTCACTACCCTTAAAAGATTTCCAATACAACTTGTAGATTGAACTCATAGCTTCCTAACAGATGACCGACAATGGCATGATTATTTCCTTCCCAGAAAATAAAACAATTTGCTTTACTCAAGGAAGATTAAACCTTAGTCTCTTAAGTTATGCGAGTTTCTGATAGTTATTTATCAACATCGATTGGCTGTGTTCCAAGTTAGACATCTCATTTGCAGAAATAAATGCATTAAACAATAATTATACCAGCATCCAATAAATGCATTTCCTATGAAACTAGATTTTTTTAAAAATTAATTTTAGTGGGAGCAAACTATTGCTGACAAGGTCAGCTAGCACCTATTCCTTTCCCCTGTGTTTTTTTTAGAACATAGTGGTCTCAGGGAGAACTTTCTTTACACAGTACTGCTGGGGAGGGAGCTCTAGAACACAGGTACAAGATATTTGCAGGTTAGGAGTGTGTGAAGTTTGGAGTGGAACTTACTGTTGGAGATGATCACATGCATCCAATGTGCTTGTCCAAGATGGTAGAGTTGGGTACTGCTGTTAAAGTTGCACAAATGAGCACTTTGTGGATGGCACACACTTTGTGTGCTGGTGGGGAAGGGAGTGACTATTTTAGGGTGGTTAATTGGGTTGATAAAGGGGGCCTGCTTTGTCCTGGATGCTGTTGCACCTGCACCGTCCAAGGCAAGTGGACAGTATTCCAATGAGCTGCTGAACTGTGCCTTGTAGATTGTGGAGAGGTTTCTGGATGTCAGGGCATGGCACTCAACATCAATTGGGCTCTTGGAGCTATTATTCTTATGTGGCTGGTCACACTGAAATTCTGGGCTTGAACCCTGTCCTGAGTATCTCCTGAAATGATGCCCTGAATTTGGGGTGACTGGCCTTCAACAACTATGATGTAAACTGTGGGGTGTTTTCCCTTGGATACCCATTGACATAAACCAGAATTGATTAGAGTTCTTTAAGGTAAAAGAACTCTTATGGGCCAGAGATCATAATATGATCAAATCCACCCTGAAACTTGAGACGGTGAAGCTAAAGTCAGATGCATCAGTGATATAGAGGAGTAAAGGGAATTACAGAGGCATGAGAGAGGAGTAGGCCAGAACCGAATGGAAAAGAACACTGGCAGGGATGACGGCAGAGCAGAATCAGCTGGAATTTCTAGAAGCAATTCGGAAGGCACAGTATATATACATCCCAAAGAGGAAGAAGTGTTCTGAAGGCAAGATGGCAGAACCATGACTAACAAGACAAGTCAAAGACAATATAAAAGTCAAGGAGAGAGCATATAATAGAGCAAAAACTAGGGGGAAGTTAGGGGATCAGGAAGCTTTCAAGTACCAAATGAAAGGCAACTAAAAAAGTTATTAAGAAGGTATAGATAGAATACAAATGTAAGCTAGCCAATAATATTAAAGAGGTGGGGTTCCAGTAACGTCATCGTTCAGAATGGCAGCTTAAATCAACAGCTCCTCCGGAAAAACACATACTTCGCCCCGTTAATCCATCAGGTATTAGATCTTTCGAAAATATCCGAATTGATAAGGGGGGCAAGAATGGAGATTAAAAAAAGCACCACTGTGGAGCCTATGGAAGAGAGAGGTGCAACGCGCGGCTCTCCTATACATGTGCGTGGCGGTGGAGCTGACTCTGGGCCTCGTGCAGGCGAAGCTGCAAATATGATAAGGATTCTGAAAGGGATAAGGGAAGTCCAAAAAGATATAAAGCAGCAACTCAATGATATAAAGTCAGAGCTCGCCAACGTCAATCAGAAAATAGCGGTGGCAGAGGCTCGAATTGAGAAGATGGAAGATCACATGCAAAACGTGGAACAGATACTAAGTAAGACGATTAAAATATTAAATCAACAGGAAAGTAAATTGCTTGACCAGGAGGGAAGACTGCGACGGAAAAATATCAGGATTTATAATGTTCCCGAAGGAACGGAGGGATTGTTGATGATGGACTTTGTAGATAAGCTGCTGCGGGAATCGCTGGAGATTCCCCAGTCTATGGAGATTGAAATTTAAAGGGCACATCGTTCGTTCGTCCAGTGGCCTCCCAGAGACAGACAAAGTAAACCGCACTCCATTGTACTTAAATTCCTTTGATTCAGGGGCAAGGCGGAGATTCTATGAAGGGCTTGGGGTAAGAAGAGGGTTTTTTGGATTGGGTAGTTAATATACTTCGATCATGATTACTCCCCGGCGGTCCTACAGAAATGGAAGGAATATTCCGAAGCGAAACGAATATTAAAGCAAGAAAAGATTAAATTCCAGACCCCGCACCCTGCTAAACTGAAGGTATTTTACCAAGAAGGGATGCGACTGTACCAGACGGTGGAGGGGGCGGGAGCAGGACGAGAGAAGGATATTAGGAAGAGACTGTCAATTCTCCGAAGGCAGCCCTCACCTCCTCCAGAAGAGCCATAAGGTTTGGCTAACTTTAAAAGTGCTGATAAACTAAATGGAAGCAAAAATAGACGGTGATATACCTATCTCGAGAAATACGTGTTATATTGTGGAATTTATATTACTCAATTTTTAAAAATTCATTTATTTATTCCTTTTTCCCCTCCTAAATGAGAATATATACATGGGAGGAATACACAGGGAAATTATTTCTGTGTAATGGACATAGTTTTTTTTTACTTACTTTTATAGGTACTGCAACGGGGGCCCTCAACCTACAGGTAGGAGGGGCTATCCCCCACGGCTAGATTTTTCTTCTAGCCCAACCCAGGGTCATCTAGAGACCCCAGCCTTGGAACCACACCTTCCTTACCTTTTTTTTATTATTCGCGTTTCTTGGCTCTTATTTGTTCAGGGAGTAGATTGATTAAGTTATATTCTGCAAATTTCAATGATATACTAACAGATAAATACACATAGAAACATAGAAAATAGATGCAGGAGTAGGCCATTTGGCCCTTCGAGCCTGCACCGCCATTTATTATGATCATGGCTGATCATCCAACTCAGAACCCTGCACCAGCCTTCCCTCCATACCCCCTGATCCCAGTAGCCACAAGGGCCACATCTAACTCCCTCTTAAATATAGCCAATGAACTGGCCTCAACTGTTTCCTGTGGCAGAGAATTCCACAGATTCACCACTCTCTGTGTGAAGAAGTTTTTCCTCATCTCAGTCCTAAAAGGCTTCCCCTTTATCCTCAAACTGTGACCCCTCGTTCTGGACTTCCCCAACATCGGGAACAATCTTCCTGCATCTAGCCTGTCCAATCCCTTTAGGATTTTATACATTTCAATCAGATCCCCCCTCAATCTTCTAAATTCCAATGAGTACAAGCCCAGTTCATCCAGTCTTTCTTCATATGAAAGTCCTGCCATCCCAGGAATCAATCTGGTGAACCTTCTTTGTACTCCCTCTATGGCAAGGATGTCTTTCCTCAGATTAGGGGACCAAAACTGCACACAATACTCCAGGTGTGGTCTCACCAAGGCCTTGTGCAACTGCAGTAGTACCTCCCTGCTCCTGTACTCGAATCCTCGCGCTATAAATGCCAGCATACCATTCGCCTTTTTCACCGCCTGCTGTACCTGCATGCCCACTTTCAATGACTGGTGTATAATGACACCCAGGTCTCGTTGCACTTCCCCTTTTCCTAATCGGCCACCGTTCAGATAATAATCTGTTTTCCTATTTTTGCCACCAAAGTGGATAACTTCACATTTATCCACATTAAATTGCATCTGCCATGAATTTGCCCACTCACCCAACCTATCCAAGTCACCCTGCATCCTCTTAGCATCCTCCTCACAGCTAACACTGCCGCCCAGCTTCGTGTCATCCGCAAACTTGGAGATGCTGCATTTAATTCCCTCATCCAAGTCATTAATATGTATTGTAAACAACTGGGGTCCCAGCACTGAGCCTTGCGGTACCCCACTAGTCACTGCCTGCCATTCTGAAAAGGTCCCGTTTATTCCCACTCTTTGCTTCCTGTCTGCTAACCAATTCTCTATCCACATCAATACCTTACCCCCAATACTGTGTGCTTTAACTTTGCACACTAATCTCCTGTGTGGGACCTTGTCAAAAGCCTTTTGAAAATCCAAATATACCACATCCACTGGTTCTCCCCTATCCACTCTACTAGTTACATCCTCAAAAAATTCTATGAGATTCGTCAGACATGATTTTCCTTTCACAAATCCATGCTGACTTTGTCCGATGATTTCACCGCTTTCCAAATGTGCTGTTATCACATCTTTGATAACTGACTCCAGCAGTTTCCCCACCACCGACGTTAGGCTAACCGGTCTATAATTCCTCTCTCCCTCCTTTTTTAAAAATTCTATAATTCTCTCTCCCTCCTTTTTTAAAAAGTGTGGTTACATTAGCCACCCTCCAATCCTCAGGAACTAGTCCAGAATCTAACGAGTTTTGAAAAATTATCACTAATGCATCCACTATTTCTTGGGCTGCTTCCTTAAGCACTCTGGGATGCAGACCATCTGGCCCTGGGGATTTATCTGCCTTTAATCCCTTCAATTTACCCAACACCACTTCCCTACTAACATGTATTTCGCTCAGTTCCTCCATCTCACTGGACCCTCCGTCCCCTACTATTTCTGGAAGATTATTTATGTCCTCCTTAGTGAAGACAGAACCAAAGTAATTATTCAATTGGTCTGCCATGTCCTTGCTCCCCATAATCAATTCACCTGTTTCTGTCTGTAGGGGACCTACATTTGTCTTTACCAGTCTTTTCCTCTTTACATATCTATAAAAGCTTTTACAGTCAGTTTTTATGTTCCCTGCCAGTTTTCTCTCATAATCTTTTTTCCCCTTCCTAATTAAGCCCTTTGCCCTCCTCTGCTGAACTCTGAATTTCTCCCAGTCCTCAGGTGAGCCACTTTTTCTGGCTAATTTGTATGCTTCTTCTTTGGAATTGATACTATCCCTAATTTCTCTTGTCAGCCACGGGTGCACTACCTTCCTTGATTTATTGTTTTGCCAAACTGGGATGAACAATTGTTGTAGTTCATCCATGCAATCCTTAAATGCTTGCCATTGCATATCCACCGTCAATCCTTTAAGTGTCATTTGCCAGTCTATCTTAGCTAATTCACGTCTCATACCTTCAAAGTTACCCTTCTTTAAGTTCAGAACCTTTGTTTCTGAATTAACTATGTCACTCTCCATCTTAATGAAGAATTCCACCATACTATGGTCACTCTTACCCAAGGGGCCTCTCACGACAAGATCGCTAATTAACCCTTCCTCATTGCTCAAAACCCAGTCTAGAATAGCCTGCTCTCTAGTTGGTTCCTTGACATGTTGGTTCAAAAAACCATCCCGCATACATTCCAAGAAATCCTCTTCCTCAGCACCTTTACCAATTTGGTTCACCCAATCTACATGTAGATTGAAGTCACCCATTATAACTGCTGTTCCTTTATTGCACACATTTCTAATTTCCTGTTTAATACCATCTCTGACCTCACTACTACTGTTAGGTGGCCTGTACACAACTCCCACCAGCGCTTTCTGCCCCTTAGTGTTACGCAGCTCTACCCATATCGATTCCACATCTTCCCGGCTTATGTCCTTCCTTTCTAGTGCGTTAATCTCATCTTTAACCAGCAATGCCACTCCACCTCCTTTTCTTTCATGTCTATCCCTCCTGAATATTGAATATCCCTGAACGTTGAGCTCCCATCCTTGGTCACCCTGGAGCCATGTCTCTGTGATCCCAACTATATCATAATCATTAATAACAATCTGCACTTTCAATTCATCCACCTTGTTACAAATGCTCCTTGCACTGACACACAAAGCCTTCAGGCGCTCTTTAGCCTTCATGGCTAAAGACAAAGTAAAATTAATTTCTTTTAATGTCAATGGGCTGTTGAATCCAATCAAGTGCAGTAAAATTCTATCAAAAATGAAATAAGAACAAGCCCATGTAGTATATTTACAGGAAACTCACTTAAGTGATAATGAGCATGGAAAATTAAAGAGAATGGGCTTCACTGATTTGTTTTTCTCCTCATATAAATCAGGACATAGAAGAGGAGTTGCTATTCTCATCTCAAGTAAGCTAAATTTTGAAAAAGTATTCAAAACGGGAGATACGGAGGGCAGATATATTCTGGTAAGGGGGAATATAGATGGAAATCCAGTTACTTTATTGAATATATACGCACCCCCAGGAAGTGATCTTAGTTTCTTCCAGAAAATTACTAATATTATGGTAATGGAAACAGAAGGTCTCTTGATATGTGGGGGAGACGTAAATTTACAATTACAACCAAAGTTAGACTCTTCCAATAGAAAAACTTATGAAACAAAGTCCTTACATAAGAAAGTTAACACTCTTTTTGAGGATGTTGGTCTAATTGATATATGAAGGGACTTTTTCCCCGACAGAAGGGATTACACTCATTATTCTGCCCCCATTCTGTATATACAAGAATAGACTATTTCATAACATTTGGAAAAGCTAGAGACAACATAATCACCTGTGGAATTGAGACAATAGATGTAAGTGACCATGCACCTATATAGTTATCTGTTGATTTTGACCTACAACCAAAGAATACTATTTGGAAACTAAATTCATGTCTACTCAATGATCCCTATTTTAAGGAACAAATTAAAAAATAAGTTGGTCTTTACTTAGAATTCAATGATAATGGAGAGGTTTCACCTCCCATTCTAATGGGATACTCTGAAGGCTGTCTTAAGAGGAAAATTTATAGCGATATCTTCATATAAGAAAAAAATAAGGAATAGAACATTAGAGGAATTACAAAATAAGCTGAAGGAACTAGAAAAAAAAAACACAAATTGAGTTTGGCACAGGATACACTAGAGGAAATTTTAAAAAATTAGGAATGAAATTAATAGTTTGGCTACCCAAGAAATTAGAAAAAATTTAATGTTTCTGAAACAGAGACACTATGAAAGTGGATCTAAATCTATGAAAATACTGGCTTGGAAACTGAAACAAAAAGATAGCAGAAAATACAATTCATAGAATAAGGGATCCAAGAACAAAAGTGATAAAAAAATAAGCTAAGTGAAATTCAAGAAGCTTTTGAAATGTTTTACAAAACTCTATATTCCAAAGTTCCAGGGGGAAGCATAAGCCAAATTGATACCTTCCTGAATTCTTTAGTTACCCACTTTAAACAAAGAACAAAATAGAACGATGACTGCTGACATAACTGAAGCTGAACTAAAAACTACAATTAGTAGGCTTAAATTAAGAAAGTCACCAGGATCAGATGGATATACAGCAAAGTGGTATAAAGAGTTTAGAAGTAAGTTAATTCCTATTTTACTCCCCACACTGAACTGGGCCCTGAGAAAGGCACAAATGCCACCTTTACTCAGCTATATCGAAAGAAGGCAAGGATAAAATGGAATGTGGGTCATTTAGACGAATATCTGTTCTTAATGTGGATTATAGAATATTTACCTCCATCATGGCCAAATGATTAGAAGATTTTCTACCCATACTGATACATAATGATCAGACAGGTTTTATACAAGAACGCCAAACACAAGACAATATACGAAGGATACTTCACAGTATGGATCATATTAAAAAATGTAATTGAAGCAATAGCAATAAGCGTGGATGCTGAAAAGGCATTTGATTCGGTTAATTGGAATTTTCTTTATAGAGTTTTACATAGATTTGGTCGACATGACACAATTATTAAAACTATACAGGCACTATACGACAATCCTACTGCCAGGATTAAAATCAATGGACATTTATCTGATAGTTTTACCCTAGAAAGGGGCACAAGACAGGGTTGTGCATGGTCACTGCTACTCTTCGCATTATATCTGGAACCATTAGCTCAATACATCAGACAAAATGAAGGTATCACGGGAATTACTATTAAAGGGACAGAGCATAAGTTGGCCTGTTATGCAGATGACATTTTGATCTATCTAGGGCAACCAACATACTCTTTACCTAAATTGATGCAATCCTTTGAACAATATGGCCAATTATCAGAATACAAGATCAACATTGATAAAACCCAACTACTTTCATATAACTATAGCCCACCAAGAGAAATTGAAAGTAGATATCCTTGGGCATGGCAAACAGTCCGTCAAATATTTTGGCATCATTATGCCGAAAGATTTGGCAAAGTTATCAGAATGCAATTATCAGCCTATATATAAAAAATTAAGGAAGATGTAACAAGATGGAACCTAATTCCTTTTCTTGGTCTCAGTTCAAGGATTGAATATACTGCCCAGACTACTATATCTCTTTCAGACCCTACCAATAGAAATTAACCAAAATCAATTCAGTGAATGGAACAAGATGCTATCAAGATATATATGGCAAGGTAAAACGCCTAGGGTTCATCTCAAAACTTTGCAATTAGCCAAGGAAAAGGGGGGAATGGGGCCTACCTCCTCTTAGAGGTTATTATTTTTCAGCACAGTTGAGAGCTGTGATATGCTGGTGCAACCCATCATATGACGCTCAATGGAAAAAATTTGAGGAAAGAATACTTTCCATCCCCATACAGGCAATTTTGGCTGATAACAACCTACAAAGTTACATAAATAATATTGACAACCCGTGGGTGAAATGGACTCTTAAAATATGGAAAACTGTTATAAAAGAATATAATCTAGAGAGAGACATTGCAATTCTTAAATGGTGTGCATATGACTCAGATTTTACACCGAATAAACTGGATGCTAGATTTAAGGACTGGACAGCTAGAGGAATAACAGCTATTTGCAATATAATGAAAGAAGGAACACTGTTCAGTTTTGAAATGCTCAAACAGAAACACTCATTAGAAAAACAAGATTTTTACCGGTATTTACAAATGCGACCGTATGTTAATAGGATGATTAAAAATGTAACCAAGGCAAGTACGTGTCTGATAGAGCTATTTAGAAAAGCATATAATTCAGACAACGATAGTAGAATAATTTCAAGCGTTTATAAGGGTTTGTCAAATCTTAAAACAAATTTGACTTCATACATTAAAACAAAATGGGAGAGGGAAGGAGGGATAATAATATCTGAGGAAGACTGGACAATAATATGGAGATATCAATGGAAGTGTACCAGTTCACAGAAATGGAGGGAGTTTGGGGGGAAAAGCTTGATAAGATATTTTATTACACCCTCTCAGAAATCCCATTATAATAGTACAGTAGGTCCCCTGCTTACTGGAGAAATTGTGGAAATCAAAATGCAAACCATTATCATATTTTCTGGGAATGCTGCGTTATCAAAGACTATTGGAGTGGGACACACAATGCCCTACAAGACATCTTTAAATGTGAAATACCCTTAGAGAGTAAGACCATATACTTTTGGTATATACCTCAAGAATAGTTGAAAAGAGATAAATATCTAATGAATGTACTGCTGGTGGCTGGTAAAAAGACCCTCACCAGGAAATGGTTATCACAGGAGAGCCCAACCTTAAATGTATGGATGGAAATTACAATGGACATTTACAAAATGGAGAAGATAACAGCATCTGTTAATCATAAGTTGGAACAATTTTATTCATACTGGAAAAAATGGTTTAACTACATAACACCTCATAGGCCTGATTTTATTCTCACAAGTCAATGAATATGTTGTAAAAAAATCACTCCCTACTCTGTACATTGTTTTTTTTCTTTCAATTGTTCTTTCTTTCCTCTCCTTTCTATATGTGTATACCTCAGATAAATACCGTGTGGAGATTTATGACAAATATGGTTATATGCTATATATGTACAGTATCTGAAATACATCTTATGGAAATGTTTGATGATGAAATTCAATAAAAAATAAATTACAAAAAAGATATTAAAGAAGTTATCAAATATTTCTTCAGATACTTAAAGTATAAAAGAGAGGTGAGAGTGGATATCAGACCGCTGGAAAATGATGCTGGAGAGGTAGT
Source organism: Mobula birostris (assembly GCF_030028105.1). NCBI lineage: Eukaryota > Metazoa > Chordata > Chondrichthyes > Myliobatiformes > Myliobatidae > Mobula > Mobula birostris. Next base: position 56,374,673 of record NC_092387.1, on the reverse strand, counting down.
AATGGGGGACAAAGAAATGGCAGACTAACTGAATAAGTATCTTGCACTGTCTTCACTGTGGAAGGCACTAGCAGTATGGTGGAAGTTCCAGGTGTCAGGGGGCATGAAGTGTGTGAAGTTGCCATTACGAGAGAGAAGGTTCTTGGGAAACTGAAATGTCTGAAGGTAGATAAGTCACCTGGACCAAATGGTGTACACCCCAGGGTTCCAGAAGAGGTGGCTAAAGAGGTTGCGGAGGCATTAGTAATGATCTTTCAAGAATCACTAGATTCTGGAATGGTTCAGGAAGACTGGAAAATTGCAAGTGTCACTCCATTCTTCAAGAAGGGGGAGAGGCAGAAGAAAGGAAATTATGGGCCAGTTCATCTGACTTCAGTAGTTGGGAAGATGTTGGAGTCGATTGTTAAGGATGTGGTTTCAGAGTACTTGGAAGCATATGATAAAATAGTCAGCATAGTTTTCTCAAGGGAAAATCTTGTCTGACAAATCTGTTGGAATTCTTTGAAGAAATAACAAGCGGGATAGACAAAGAAGAAATGGTTAATGTTGTGCACTTCGATTTTCAGAAGGCCTCTGACATGGTGTCTGACATGAGGCTATTTAACAAGTTAAGAGCCCATGGTATTACTAGAAAGATACTAGCATGGATAAAGCACTGGCTGAGTCACAGGAGGCAAAGGGTGGGAATAAAGGGAGCCTTTTCTGGTAGACTGCCGGTGACTAGTGGTGTTTTACAGGGGTCCGTGTTGGGATTGATTCTTTTTACGTTATATGACAATGATTTGGATGATGGAATTGATGGCTTTATTGCAAAGTTTGCAGACAATACAAAGATAGGTGGAGGGGCAGGTAGTTTTGAGGAAGTAGAGAGGCTGCAGAAGGACAGACAGATTAGGAGAATGGGCAAAGAAGTGGCAGATGGAATACAGTGTTGGGAAGTATATGGTCATGCACTTCGGTAGAAGAAATGAAAGAGTTGATTATTTTTAAAATGGAGAGAAAATACAACAATATGAAGCACAGAGGGACTCGGGAGTCCTTGTGCAGGATTCCCTAAAGGTTAATTTGCAGGTTGAGTTTGTGGAAGTTAGAGCGGTGACGTGATGCTTTTGTGTTAACCAAGATAAGATAGGCATTGAAACCATGAATGGCCCGGCAGACAGCCTTTCACGTCGTTTACTTCCTGAACGTATTATAGCAGGAGGAAGGAAGCTGTGGACCTGTTTGTTTTTTAAAAATCAATAATGCATGTGAGGTTGACTTCAGAAAAGTCAACACCTCCTACTTGCTGTAGCAGATCTTCCTGAAGAGCATCCCAAGAATGTTAGCAAACTTGAAGAAATTCACATTGAGCCGCAGTGGGAGGTTTCAATGCGATGGCCAAAAGTTTGGCTAGCCTTAGGGGCTACATAAAAGAAGAATAGAAGGGGGAGAGGTTTAGGGAGGGAATGCTAGGCTGTTAATGGTGGAGAGATACAATTCAGGGATGAACAACCAGCTGTAAATAGAGAAACTCAGGTTTATTAGAGTCATAGAGTCATTGAGTCATAGAACACTACAGTAGAGAAACAACACTACAGTAGTCCATTTAGTTCTTGCCAGTCTGGTTTCCTGCCTAGATCCATCACCCTGCTCCTGGACCATAGCTCGCCATATTCCTCCATTCATGTACTTAGCCAAACTTCTCTTAGTTTGGTGGCGTGGTAGCCAAATGCTCAGCACAATGCTTTATAGTACAGGCAAACCCAGCCACTGTACCTGTAAGGAGCTTGTACGTTCTCCTCATGACCACGTGGATTTCCTCCGGGTGCTCTGGTTTCCTCCCACAGTCCAAAGGTGTACCGGCTGGTAGGTTGATGGGTCATTGTAAATTATCCCGTGATTAGGCTGGGAGAAAATCGTGGGGTAGCTGGTGGCACGGCTCAAAGGGCCAGAAGGGCCTGTTCCATGTTGTACCCCAATAAATAGATAAATAAATGTTGAACTCAAACCTGCATCCATCACTTCCACTGGCAGCTCGTTCCATGTTCTCACTATCCCTTGAGACAATAAGCCACCTCCTCAGGTTTCTCCTAAATCATTCACCTTTCATCCTTAACCTATGACCTCTAGTTCTAGTCTCACCCAACTTGAGGGGAAAAAGCCTGCTTACATTTACCATATCTATACCCCTCATAATTTTGTATCCCTCAATAGGATCTCCCTCATTCTCCTGTGCTCCAGGGAATAAAGTCCTAACCTATTTAATAATACCCTAACTCAGGTCCTTAAGTCCCAGCCACAGCCTTGTAAATGTTCTCTGCACTCTTTCAATCTTATTCATATATTTCCCATAGGTAGGTAACCAGAAATGAATGAAACACTCCAAATCTAGTCCCACCAATGTCTCATATAACTTGTTACGGGATAGGTAAGGCAGAACTATTTCCATTGCTGGCTGTGTCTAAAACAAGGGGATAAATAGATTTATATTGTTGCCTACTGAATTATAGTGAAATACTTTTGTTTTGCATGCCTTGCATATGGATAATTTTATTACAATGGTGTGTTGAGGTAGTACAAAGTACTCCTGTACTCGATGCCCTGACTTATGAAGGCTAATGTGCCAAAAGCTTGCTTTACAACCTATCAACCTGTGGTGCCACCTCAAAGGAATGGATCTGCGTTCGCTGGTCCCTTTGTTCCAACACCTACCATTCAGTGTCCAAGTACTACTCTGATTTGTCCTCCTGAAGGATGAGGCAGGTTAAAAAGCCTTCAAAAGACAATGACACCTATCACAGAAGTGAAGGCTAAAATTTGCATGGAGGACGAAGTGAAAGGCAAACTTACTGCTCCACGCATGGGGATCTGGTGATAGTTTCCATGCCTGATCCTGTCACACAGTCAGCACCAGATTGAACCCCAGTCTGTGAGGCAGTGTGAAAGCAGTTCTACTCAGTGCACCTCTGTCCCACTCGGGAATGCAAAGTTAAACCATGGCTCTTAAATGTTTGCAAGGCAGTACACACAATAAGACAAAGTGATTCCCAGCCTAGCCAGTCCCCAAACAAATCATTGAAACAGATCATCAAGACCAGCTATTTCATTGCTTTTCATTGGGTTATTGTCTGATGGCAAATCATTGTTGTGTTTTGCACCCTACAGGCATTCATTGGTTGCAGAAGTTTTGAGCCATCTTGAGATCAAAGTTCAAAAATAAAAGTGAATTTATTATCAAAGTATATAAATATGCCACTATATACTACCTTGACAGTCATTTTCTTATAGGCATTTACTGGAAAACAAAGAAAAATCAATAAAATTTGTGAAAACTATACATAACAAAAACTGAAAAACATCTAATGTACAAATGAAAACAAGCCATGCAAAAATAATAATAACAAATAAATTATTTTATTTATTAAAGCTAGGGCTTTACTCTTTGGAGAGAAGGAGGGTGACAAGAGACATGATAGAGGTGTACAAGATAATAAGAGGAATAGATAGAGTGGATAGCCAGCGCCTCTTCCCCAGGGCACCACTGCTCAATACAAGAGGACGTGGCTTTAAGGTAGAGGGTGGGAAGTTCAAGGGGGATATTAGAGGAAGGTTTTTTACTCAGAGAGTGGTTGGTGTGTGGAATGCACTGCCTGAATCAGTGGTGGAGGCAGATACACTAGTGAAGCTTAAGAGACTACTAGACAGATATATGGAGGAATTTAAGGTGGGGGGTTATGTGGGAGGCAGTGTTTGAGGGTCCACACAACATTGTGGGCCAAGGGGCCTGTACTGTGCTGTACTATTCTATGTCCTATGTTCTAAGTAATACTGAGAACTTAAGCTGCAGAGTCCTTGAAAATGAATCTGTAGGTTGTGAAATCAGTTCAGTGTTGAGTTGAGTGAAATTATCCACACTGGTTCAGGAGCTTGATGGTTGAAGGGTAATAACTGTTCCCGAACCTGGCGGTGTGGAACCTAGGGTTCCTGTACATCCTGCCCAACGGTGGTGGTGAGAAGAGAGCATGGCCTGATTGATGGGGGTCGTTGATGATGGATGCTGCTTTCTTGTGGTAGTGCTCCTTGTAAATGTGCTCAGTGATGGAGAGGGCTTTGTTTGCGATGGATCCGCCATTTTTATAGACTTCTTTATTTCTGGACATCATGAAAGGCACCATAGGAATGCAAATCCTTTTCCACACAATTACATTTTACTACACTTTTCCATTTTACTCTCCGGTCCATGTTATCCTACTGACCTTAACTCAGACGTCTTGCAACAATCAAAGACCTCACCCACCATGGACATACTCTGTTCTGCCATCACCCTCCACCCCCCAGGATATATGTACCACCAGGCTCAAGGACAGCTTCTATCCTGTTGTTAACAGACTCTGGAATAGACCTCCTATACAATAAGAGGCACTCTTGCCCTCACAATCTACCTTGTTATGATAATTCACCTTTTGTTTACCTACTCTACACTTTCTCTGTAGCTTTTTCACTTCGTTCTACATCTTAGAACATAGATGAAAGGAAAATGGAGGGCTCTGTGGAAGGGAAGGGTTAAATTGATCTTGGAGTGGGTTAAAGAGTCAGCACAACATTGTGGGCTGAAGGGCCTGTACTGTGTTGTACTGTTCCATGATCTCTATGTGACAATAATTACCCAGTGCCAATATCAACATCACCACTCTCCTAGTCTCTGTATCTGGATAAAGGACCCCAGGAAATTTTACTATTTAACAGCCCATTCTAAATGTCTGCAAACAATGAGAACTTCAATGCATAAATTTTCTTGAGGAGCTTTGCACTAGCTTACATGCAAGGTGATTTCCTCTAGAGGAACATGTCACGTTATCACACCATGTCAGTCAATAGCTTCTATTAACTGTGATATTGCTTTAATAGCTGTTTATGCATTCTTATTTCAACCATTTGTTCTATACAAGATTATAAAGGGCAGAGAAGGTTTGTTGATCCCTTGTAATTCGCAGCTGATGAAATATGGCTTTCCTTTTATAAGCTAGATGGTACATGATTAGATCTCGCACTTCTCGGTTTTATTTTTGGTTCATTTAAGAGTGGGTGTCGAGTTTCGGTTACTGGGCTGACACTTAATAGCCACAATCTCCATCAGCATGGGTGCAGCACAAGGCTATGTGTTTAAACCCCTGCTCTACACATATGACTATGAGGCGAAGCACAGCCTGTATACCACATTTAAATTTGCAGACAAACTCACTATCATCAAACCAAAGGTGGTGATGAGTCAGCATATAGGAGGGAGATTGAAAATCTGGCTGAGCTGTACCACAACAGCCTCTCACTCAAGACTATGGAGTTGATTATTGACTTCAAGAGGAGGGAACCGGAGGTCCATGAGCCATCGACAGGCCTTTGTCATCTCCACCTATCACCTTCCAGCGTCTATCGCTATTACCACTCTCCCCTCTTCCAGCTGCCCATTACCTATCCTCACCCGGATCCTCCAATCACCGGCCAGCTCTTGCTCCAGTCCTTCCCCTCACCTCTTTGTACTGGCTATCTCCACTCTTTTTCTGTCCGATAAATGGTTTCAACATGAAAGGTCAGCTGTCCGTTTCCCTCACAGATGCTGCCGGACCCACTGAATTCTTCCAGATTTTAGTGTGTTGCTAGAAATCAAAAGTTATTAAAATTTTTAGGCAAATGCATCATCTTGCAGCTTTTTTATAAGCTGCGGGTGAATAGTTATATCAGTAATTAAGACATGTCCTCAAAGTTATTCATTTCCTCATAGTGTTTTCACTGATTTGAGCTTTGTTTTCCAGTCATATCATTGAATAGTTAACTCTGTAGTATAACCCATACGTAAATATGATTTGTCACTTATCCATGCATGATAGCATGCCATATTCTTAAAATGAAAATGCAAGGTTGGTGTAATTAAAAAGATTGCCAACATAAACACAAGAGATTCTGCAGATGCTGGTAATCTTAAGCAGCACATCACAAAATGTTGGAGGAACTTGTATGTCTATGGAGGGGAATAAACAGTCAACGTTTCAGGCTGTGACCTGTTATTCCCATGAGGAGTCTCGGTCTGAAGTAGTTAACTGCCCATTACACTGCTGGTGTTTAGGGCAGCAATGAAGATCCTCTATCTCTGGTGTTGTTCAGAGCTTCCTTCATCATGTCAGCAGCTTCCTCTCGGTTTTCATTATTGACAGTCATGCAAGTCCCAGGTGGAGACTCAGGAATACCGTCACACTCAGATGTAGAAGGATTATTCATTGCTGTTTCAGTAACAGTTCTGTTTTACCAGTCAGGCTTGTTAGCCCTGAGCTGAACCCCCAAACCTGGAGGACCATTCTTAGTCTGTCCTCTACCCTTTGACCTGTTTGGCATGGGTGACCCTACCAAGAGCCAAAGCATAAAGCCCTGACTCCAGCCAACATAGCTCTCTGGCTCATTGAGAGATGCAAGCCTTCAAACCCAATGACGAAGTTGTGGTCCTCTTGAAAGTCAGTATGAAAAATCGACTGATTATTCTCCTCCATAAATGGTGCCTGATCTGCTGAGTTTCGTCAGCATTTTCTGTATATTGGCAACATAGATCTCCACAGGGTATAATTGTAGAAAGCAAATTTTTAAGGTAGGTCTTTAGAAACGGTTGTTATCTAAAAAGAATTAAATCTACTCAATGGAATAACTTCAGCCTGTTGCTCTATGTCACCTCTACATTGTAGTTCATTATACAAATGATGTGGAACTGAACCCTGAATTAAATCCAGATCCATTCTCACTCAGTAAAAATCTGAAGGGATTGTTTGAAGAGGAATATAGGAAAAAAATGTACAAAACTTCTCCAGAAAATTGGGATTAATGACGGGAAAGGAAATATCAAATCATTAATGGAAATACCTGGAACAAGGGACATAGTTACAAGATTAGCGGAGGTAAATTAAAACTGCAGTGCATAGGACGTTCAACGAGATTTAAAGATTAAAGATTTGTTATATGTACATCGAAACATACAGTGAAATGCATCGTTTGCATCAAATCAAAGCAGCGAGGATTGTGCTGGGGGGCAGCCTGTAGGTGTCACTACACTTTCACAACTAGCTAACCCTAACCCTGTCTCTTTGGAATGTGGGAGGACCCAGAAGAAACCCATGTGGTCCTGGGAAGAACATGCAAACTCCGTACAGACAATGGAGGGAATTGAGCCCCAACTGACGATCGCTGGCACTGAAAAGTGATTGTGCTAACTGCTACTCTACTGTGCTGCCCAATTCTTACAGAAGGTAGAGAATCCCCGGAGGGCTGTGGAGTTAGATCACAGGGGTTATTTAAAGAACAAGTAGATATATTTTTGTAAAATCAGGGAACTGAAGGCTTTGAGAACTGATACAGATGAGATGTCTGGAGGAAATCAGTCAAACTTATATTGAACAGGAGGAGAGGCTTGAGGGGCTGAGTGGATAACTACTTCCATGTCCCTTTGTTCTTATGCTTGGAGGGAATGTTACACTCTTAAAGCTGCTGTCAATTAGGGAACCTACTGGTTACTGTGCATCCATCAGACCCCTGACTGAGGCAAAGAATAGCCCGAAATATCAACAACTTTTTTCCTACCACAGATGCCGCCAACCTGCTGAGCAGCAATGGCGTGTGTTTCTGGAAAAATGTGGAAGGTGAAGAAAAATGAAGAAATAATCAAATGGTAAAACAGCACAACCATGGCTGACAAGGGAAGTCAAAACTATTGCAAAAGCAAAAGAAAGGGCATACAACAAAGCAAAAATCAGTGGGAAGATAGAGGATTGGGAAGTTTTTAAAAACCTACAGAGAGCAACTAAAAAAATCACTAGAAAGGAAAAGATGAAATATGAAAGCAAGCTAGCAAATAATATCAAGGGAGGGAACGTCGATTCAGACCATGAGACGCCTGCGTCGGGCATCTTCATGCCTTACAAGGCGCAGATTGGAAGTCTGTGTGGGGCGCTACTCCTCGCACAGACTAGAGCAATGTGTGGTTAAGTGCCTTGCTCAAGGACACAAACAGGCTGCCACAGCTGAGGCTCGAACTAGTGACCTTCAAGTCTCTAGACGAATGCCTTAACCACTTGGTCACGTGCCCAACACAATATCAAAGTGGATAGTAAAAGTTTTTTCAAGTATGTTAAAAATAAAAGAGAAATGAGAGTGGATACAGGCAACTTCTTATACAAATACACGGCACGACAGTGTAGCGGTTAACACAATTGCAGTGATCACCGATCAGTGTTCCATTCCCACTGCTTTCTGTAAGGATCTTGTATGTTCTCTCATAAATGTATAGTTTTGCTTCAGGTGCTTCAGTTTCCCCCCACATTCCAAAGAAATATGAATTAGGGTTAATAATTTGTGCGTAACACACACAAAATGCTGGAGGAACTCGGCAAGTCAGGCAAGCATCTATGAGAAGGAATAAGCAGTCTGGGCCAAGATCCTTCATCAGAACTGTGTGTATTACTCTGGATTTCGTGCACCTACAAAATCTCTTGTGTTTATTAAGTTGTGGCATCCTAATTTGGTGCCAGAAGCACAGCAACAGACTTGTGGGCTGCCCAGCAAAATCATCACTGATTTGATTTGATGCAAAAGATGTATTTCACTGTTTCCATGTGCATGTGACAAATAAAACTAAAATCTTTAACAATTCGGCTTTCTCGCTGCATTAGAGGATCTAAAGTGGGGTTTTAACACTGAAGTGAGTCATTCTCTGCGACACAGCAGAGGCCAAATTGTTGACGAACACCACAATCCCCAGAAATGACACACCAAACACAACAACCAATGGTATCTCTTTGGAGTGTGATGGAATCAATCGTACCAATTAGCAAATTAATTATTCACCCAAATCCAGCTGAGTCCAGGACACATGTCTTCTCCAGTTCTGCTGCTTTCCCTCAAACTGCTTTGGATATGAGATGCTCTCACACTCGAGGCCAATTTTTTCAGATTGATGGTTATACCTTAAAAGTTTTTTTTAAGGATTCATGATGAAAGCAAACTTTCAGTTCCCATCAGTGAGCCGAATCAATTATTACTGATCCTCATTCAGTGCCAACTATCTCTGCAGAAATAAAACCAGTCTGAAAGATACAGAAGTATACGGCTTACAATGCAGAATGTCGGGAAACAAGTGCATTAGTCAGCATGTAATCAAACACCAATTGATGAGTTGACTAAGTATTGCTGAATCCAAAAAGTACTCATCAGCATCAGTCAAGGGTGTAGTTATTAATGGAGGGGATTAGAGGCTCTTTTGGGCAGTGAAGTCCTTGGATGATTGTACAGGGCTGCGCTCTGATAAAGAAGTCATTGGCATGTACTATAGAGCATGGTTGTATTAAATAGCTCAGCATAGGTTGATAGAGACAAAAAATAAAATGAAAATCTGCTGTTCACAGAGAAATTCGGAAATGGGAGCCCAATAGGCCAAATAGTCCATTATTTTAAGTCCTGTATCTAAGGAAAGATGTGCTGGCATTGGAGAGGGTCCAGAGAATGTTTACATGAATAACCTGGGAATGAAAATGCATGAGAAGTGTTTGATGGCTCTGGACCTGTATTCACTGGAGTTTAGAAGAATGAGGCGGAGGGGGGATCTCATTGAAAGTACCAAATACCGAAAGGTCTAGACAGAGTGACAGAGTGGAAGCACAGATGATGTTTCCAATAGTGGGAGAGTCTAGCACCAGAGGGCACAACTCACAAAAGAGGTTTGTCATTAACTTACAAACAAGAGAAAATCTGCAGATGCTGGAAATGCGAGCAACACACACAAAATGCCGGAGGATCTCAGCAGGCCAGGCAACACCTACGGAAAAAAGTACAGTCGACCTCTCAGGCCGAAACACCAGGTTTCCCGCCAAAAGGGTTCGGCCTGAAACGTCACCTGTACTTCTTTCCATAGATGCTGTCTGGTCTGCTGAGTTCCTCCGGCATTTTGTGTGTGTTGTCATTAACAAATAGTTCAACACAACCTCGGGGGCAGAAGGGCCTGATCCCGTGCTGCATTGTTCTATCTATCAATGTGAACATTCTTATAACAACACAGGGGGTGGCCATTTTGCCCAGTGAGCCCAGCAGGGCAGTCACGTTAGTTTAATTTTCCCCTTGACTTATCCCTACTGGTCCACAACACATTCTCTCTCACAAGCCCACAAACTTCCCTTTTTGACTTGTTTTTGCTGCTTACCTATCTTAATTGGCATTGGTTTATTATTGTCACATGCACCAAAAACAAATGAAAAGCCTTTGAGTGCCACGTCTGTTCAAGAGTCTGATGTCAGAAGGATAGAAGGTGTCCTTGAATCCAGCTATTCAAGCACTCGGGCTTTTGTATCTTCTGACTGATGGGAAAGGGGAGGACAGGGGATGACAGGGGTGGGTTCCTTCTGTCTGATGGGAAAGGGGAGGACAGGGGTGGATTCCTTCTTTCTGATGGGAAAGGGGAGGACAGAGGATGACAGGGGTGGGGTCCCTGATTCCATTGGGTGCTTTTCCCAGGAGTGGGAAGTGTGGAACGTGTCAATGGTTCATGGAGGGAGCTTGGTTTTCAAGATGGCCCCATCCATGTTCATAATGCTCTGCCATTTCTTGTAGTTTTGGACAGGGTAGCTTGCACACCAAGCTGCTACTCATCTGGATAGATAGTTTCTAAGATGCATCTATAAAAATTGGTGAGAGTTATTGAGGACATAGCAAATTTTTTTCTGAGGAAGTAAAGATACCAGTGTGCTTGCTTGGTCCAAGACAAATTGGTGGTGATATTTACACCTTGGAACTTGAAGCTCTCAACCAATCAAGGGGAAATTTGCAGTTGACAATTGACCCCTCAGCATGCCTATGGGATCTGGAAGGAAACCAGAGCACGTGGGGGAGGCCCACACTGAAGAGCATGCCTGGTCCACAGAGAGAGTACCAGAATGCAGGGAACTGGGAGGGTGCAGCATGAACTCCTGTATACCATACCATTCTTAATGGGCAACTATACATATCCCTCCCAGATACCGACGGAGTAACATAATAATTTGTGATCAAAGTTACATAGATTGTGAATTTGCTGTCAAAGGCAGAAAGACTTCGCGTTGAATATGGACTTAGGTTTATGATGTAATGATGCCATTTCAAGTTTATTGTCACCCTCTGTACTTTGTGTCAGCCAGTGTAACACAGTAATGTCATTGCTTCAATAGAGATTGAACGCAATGGAATTACTACTTTATCAAAGTTTACGACTGCAGCTTATCTGCCTTTAACACTGCCATAGACGGTCCCAGACGCGGCAGGAAAAGGAGGAGGGCTGTACAAGGGGCTCGCAAATCCATCCTGTAAAACCTCCAGAGCTACAGAAACGTCACCAGAAGCTCCAAAGACCTCATCCCTGGGAGAGGAAAGACCTTTGAGGACATGCTACACCTAGGGTCAATTTGAAAGACTGGCCCAGGATAGAGGATTCTGGTGAGCTGCTGTTGGCGGCCTATGCACCAGTAGGGGCGATAAACTTAAAAGTAAATACGTTACCTGCCTTTCCTCTATCAGTATTCAACAGGCTGCAAAAACTGCATGACACACACAATTGATTTGACACATAGATTGCTAAGGGAACATCTCTAAATTATGCATGGAAACTGACACATGAAATTCCTTGCCGTTAGAAGTTGAGACATGCAGTTGAGTGGACACAGTCTACAATGAAGAGTCAGGATTAACAACTTAATGCAACTAATGAAAGGTTGTGATTGAAAAGACTTCATAAATCAGGGCATTGAATGCAGGAGCTGGGATGTTTCAGTAAGTGGCCAGTTATACTGCCTGAACCTAATGAAGTGATCACTGAGTGTATGTTCCAGGTCTTCTGCTGCTGTAGCCCATCCACTTCAAGGTTTCACATGTTGCACATTTAGAGGTATTCCACTGCACACCTCTGTTTTAATGTGTGGTTATTTGAGTTACTGTAGATTTCCTGTCAGCTTGAACCAGTCTGATCATTTTCCTCTGACCTCTCTCATTAACAAGGCATTTTCATCCACAGAACAGTCACTCATTGGATTTTTTAAATGTTTTCTTGCACCATTCTCTGTAAACTCTAGAGACTGTCGTGCATGAGAATCCCAGCAGATCAGCAGTTTCAGAGATACTTCAACCACCCTGTCTGGCACCAACATTCCACAGTCAAAGTCACTTAGATCACATTTCTTCTCCATTCTGATGTTTGGTCAGAACAACAACTGAACCTCTTGGTGATGTCAGCATGCTTTTATGCATTGAGTTGCTGCCACATGATTGGCTGAGTAGATATTTGCATTAACGAGCAGGTGTACAGGTGAACCTAATAGAGTGGCCACTGAGTGTGTGTTGAAGTTGTACAAGATGTTAGTAGGCTGAATTTAGAGTATTGTGTTCAGTTCTGGTCACCATCTGCAGGAATAATATCAATAAGCTTGAAAGTGTGAGAGAAAGCTTACAAGGCTGTTGCTGTGAATTGAGGACCTGGTTTATAGGAAAAGGTTGAATAGGTTAGGACTTTATCCCCTAGATCACAGGAGAGTGATAGGAGATCTTGTAGAGTAAACCAAAATTATGACAGTATAGATAGGATGAATGCTTGCAAGCTTTTTTACACTCATATTTGGTGAGAATAGAACTAGAGGTTATAGGTTAAGGGTGAAAGGTGAAATATTTAAGGGAAACCTGACGAGGAACTTCTTCACTCAGAAGGTGGTGCGAGTGTTTAATGAGCTGCCAGCAAAAGTTGTAGATATGAGTTCAAGTGTAACATTTAAGAGAAATTTGGGTAGGTACATGAATGGGAGGGGTATGGAGGGCTATGGTTTAGATAAGGGTCAATAGTTTAGGCAGAATAACAGCTCAGCACAGCCTAGATGGGGCAAAGGGCCATTTCTGTGATGTAGTGTTCTATGAATCTATGACTGACTACTTACATTGAGGACATGACAGGTCCTGAAGTCTTAGCTTGAAGAGCTGGGGAATTGTCCCCTATCCTGTTCTTCTAATACAATGCTCAAACAAGCATTTGAGGCTTAATTAGTGTAATTTGGGCTGATGATCTGTTAATTCCACATGCAATATTTGCGGGATTCTTGTGCCAATGGAATCCACTAGGTTCCAAATCTGCGAGATCAGCCTTGGGTATAAACAGTGATGTATGTCACTGAAGAAGGCCGTTTGGCTCATTGAGTCCATACCAGCAGAATAGTCTCTTCTGTTGCATTTCTCCTGCCTTATCTCTTATTCCCACCAATTTCTCCCTCCAAGCCTTTTGCCACTTCCTTACATTGAGGGCAATTGACAATCAGTAGCTAACCTCTCAGCATGCGGGATGTGGGTGGAAGGTGGAACACCAAGAGGAACCCTACGTGGTCTGCTGTCTGCTACGATTTCTACAACAGAGTCATATATTAGAGAAGCAGACCTTTTGGCCCGGGTGATCCATCACTAACCGAGATGCTCAGCTAAGCTTGTCTCATTTGCCAGTGCTTGGCTCATACCTTCGAAACTTTTCCCATCTATGGAACTGTCCAACTGTCTTTTGAAATGGCTTTTGTTAATGTAATTGCTTCAATCACTTCCTCTGGCAGCTTGCTTCAACAAGATATTGGTGTGGGTTGATTTTTGTCCTATGTACCAAGATACAGTGAAAACTTGTCTTGCATACATTTCATACAGATCAAATCATTACACAGTGCATTAGGGTAGAACAAAGAGAAACAATAGCAATGCAGTGTAAATCTACAGAGAAAGTGCAGTGCAGGTAAACAATAAAATGCAAAGATCATATCGAGGTAGATTATGGGGCCAAGAGTCCATCTTATTATACAAGAGGTCTGGTCAAGAGTCTGATATCTACGGGATAGAAGCTGACCTTGAGCTTGCTGATATGTGCTTTCAGGCTTTTTTTTTACTTTCTGCCCAAAGGGAAAGGGGACAAGAGAGAACATCCGGGGTGGGAAGGGTCTTTGATTATACTGGCTGTTTACTGAGACAGCGAGAAGTATAGACAGAGCCCATGAAGGTGTGGTTGGTTTATGTGATGTGTTGCATTGTGTCCACAACTCTCTGTGGATTCTTGTGGTCACATGCAGAGCAGCTGCCATACCAAACCGAAACCGTCCTTTGTGTAAAAAAAGTTGCCCCTCAAATTCCTATTAAATCCCTCCCCTCTCACCTTACATCTATGCTCTCTAGTTCTTGATTCCCCAACCCTAGGAAAGACTGTGTGCATTCGCCCTATCTATGCCCCTGATAATTTTATGAACCTCTATAAGATTAGCCATCAGTCTCCTCCTATTCTCTTAGTAAGATGGTAACACTGCCCTCTAAGTACCAAGTATCTGGCTGGCAGTAGAAAATGTTGGGAAGCCCTGGAGACATAGGCTGAAGACGCACGCATCTGAGTCATTCTATTTCTGAGTTTTTTCTGCTTGTTGGAGAGAGAACTCAGCAGACTATCTGGAACTCCATAAATTCTATATCAGCCTAGATGATATATGTAAATGTTCTCTACAGTTTTGTATTCTTGAATAGTCATCCTCATTCATCTTCACCAGTTGAGAGTAACAGAGAACTGCAGCACAGAAGCAGGCTCTTTGGCCCATCTAGTCCAAGCTGAACCACTGTTCTGGCCCATCTGGACCATAGCCCTCCATACCTTCCAACAGTTTGCTCTTTTTGTTTCTTTCTCCAGTTAATGAGTTATTATGTTAAACATTACATCTTATTTTTACAAAGAAATTAATTATCGGCATGGCAAATTTATTCAGTCAATTGATAAGATGTTGTGTGGTGAAAGCTCCCATGTCCCAGAGCAAAATGGTCTGCTGGCTAAGTACACACTCAGCAGCTACTTTATTAGGTACCTTCTGCATTTTAAAGTGGCCACTGAGTGCATGTTTGTGGTTTTCAGCTGCTGCAGCCCATGCACTACAAGGTTCAACATGAGCGTTCAGAGATATTCCTCTGCACATCACTGTTATAACATGTGGTTCTTTGAGTTACTGTCACCTTCCTGTCATTTGAACTGGTCTGGCCATTCTTCTCTGACCTCTCTCATGGACAAGGTGTTTTCACCCACCGGACTGCCACTCATTGGATGTGTTTTGTTTTTGCCCCGCTGTCTGTAGTCTCTAGGGACTGTTGTGTGTAAAAATGCTAGGAAATCAGCAGTTTCTGAGATACTCAAACCACCCCACCTGGCACCAACAATCACTCCATGGTCAAAGTCTCTTACAATAGATCACATTTTTTCCTCATTTTGATGTTTGGTCTGAACAACAACTGAACCACTTGACCATGTCTGCACTGAGTTGCTCCCACATGATTGGCTGACTCGTGGCCACTCCGAAATGATATCGTATTTGTTAAGTAGGTACCGTGCACGATTCTGATTTGATGGAGACAGATGTGAGAAGCATGGAGGAACATCTGGAGAAACTTCTGAAATGCCTGCTTCGCTGCCGCTGCTACTGTGCGATCGAGAATCTCCGGAGGGGAAAGCCCCAAATCCTTGGCTTTGCCTATTGCCTGTTGCCGGGACCGGGGTCAAAGCACTCAGCAGAGATGGTGGTCGGTGCTCGGTATCGGAGGGCTGGTTGGAGGCTTGAAGTTTTCGGACGGACTCAAGAGTCGGCTGTGGTCGGGTGCTTCCAGGGTGCTGCATCGGCAAGTTTGCGGAGCTGGAAGCTCATGGCAGGGAGAGTTTTTCTTCCTTCTACCGTCTGCGTGAGATGATGGGACTTTCAAGAGACTTTGAGACTTTTTTTTTACCGTGCCCATGGTCTGTTCTTTATCAAATTACGGTATTGCTTTGCACTGTTGTAACTATATGTTATAATTATGTGGTTTTTGTCAGTTTTTCAGTCTTGGTTTGTCTTGTGTTTCTGTGATATCATACTGGAGGAACATTGTATCATTTCTTAATGCATGCATTACTAAATGACAATAAAAGAGGACTGCGTGTCCTCATAATCTAATCTAATGAGCAGGTGTACCTAATAAAGTGACAACTGTGCGTATATCAGTATACTGGAGAGCTGTCCTGATGTTAAGGGACTATGTGTGTGCATTGGGTCAAGGGAGGCTTGTTCTGGGGTTAAAGGATGCGAGCGAGGAATGGGATTCTGTGCATCGATGCGAGCGAGGAATGGGATTTGTTTTTGCTGCTGTTCATTGCTTGTTAGTGTTCTGTGTTCTGCTGAGCACCATGTGCATGTTGGTGCCAGAATGTGTGGCAACGCTTGCAGACATCCCGAGCACACGTTGGGTATGTTCGTTGTCAGAGCAATTGACACATTTCACTGTACGTGTTGATGTACACATGATAAATAAACTTGAATCTTGAATCTATATTACATTAAGGTGACAGAGTGGTCAGCTGGTAGAGCTACTGCCTCACGTTGGGGGTTCAACCCCGACCTGGGGAGCTGCCTGTGTGGAGTTTGCATGCTCTTCCAGATACCCCAGTTTCCTGGAGATGAGAGGGTTAGAAGATTAATTAGCTGGAAAGTTGGCAAGTAGCATAATGTTATTGCAGCGGCAGTGACCTGTGTTCAATTCCATCGCTGTATTGTGCAATCTCCCTCAGATCACATGGGTTTCCTCTGGGTGCTCCAGTTTCCACCCACAGTCCAAAGACGTACATGTTAGTAGATAAATTGGTCACATGGGTGTAATTGGGCAGCGTGGGCTTGTTGGGCCAGAAAGACCTGTTACTGTACTGTACCTCTAAACAAAATGAGTGGCAGATAGTCAACACAATCGATGGGCAGAAGGGCCTATTTCTGTGCTGGGTCAATAACCTTTTAATGATAGATCTGAGCCAGAAGGAATATCTGTGCTTCTGAACTCGAGAAAGTCAAATACTAAAGTGAATACTAATTGTCAACCAATCAAGGGAGCAGAGTGGGACCTTAATTTACTTCGGTAAATATCTCCTTCCCATCCATTGAGAATACTTCTACTTTATTGATTCAATATAAAGTAAGCACATTATGCTTTGTGGCTGTTTCTTTTATCTTAAAATGAATCCAGTGATTGTGTTATTATGTAATTACCATTTAATGACAATCATTGACACTGTATAATCAGAGAGATCTTGCCAATTTTCAGTTTCCACCTCTGCTAATCTTTACCATTCATTTTCCTTGAGTCACTGTCGACACCAGCATTTATTGCATGTCCCTTATTACCCGTGAGAAAGACTTAGCCAGCTGGCATTTATTACTTATTACTTATCTCTTATAAGGCGGGAGGAGAAGATGGCGACGCGCCACGCGTGCGCAGCTCTCCGGTGAAAAATGATACCGTATCTGTTAAATAGGGGCCATGGACAATTCTGATTGGATGGAGAATGGACGTGAAAGCACAGAGGAAAATCTGGAGAAATTTCTGAAATGCCCGTTCGCTGCTGTCGTTACTGTGTGGTCGGGGATCTTTCGGAGGGTAGGCCTCAAAATCCCTGGCCTTGCCTGCTTTTGGCGACCGAGAAGGAGGTCGAATCGTTCGGACAGAGAAGGCGCTCAGTACTCGGAGAGCTGATCAGAGTTCCAAGTTTTCGAATGACTCAGAGTCGGATTGCGGTCGGCATGGCAGGGAGAGTTTTTCTTCCTTCTCCCATCTGCGTGAGATGTGGGACATTTGAGAAACTTTGAACTTTACTGTTCTCACGGACTTCTTCATCAAGTTATGGTATTGCTACACTGTTTGTAACTATATGTTATAATTATGTGGTTTTGTCAGTTTTTTCAGTCTTGGTTTACCATAGAACCATAGAAACTACAGCACAGAAACAGGCCCTTTGGCTCTTCTTGGCTGTGCCGAACCATTTTCTGCCTAGTCCCACTGACCTGCACACGGACCATATCCCTCCATACACCTCCCATCCATGTATCTGTCCAATTTATTCTTAAATGTTAAAAAAGAACCCGCATTTACCACCTCGTCTGGCAGCTCATTCCATACTCCCACCACTCTCTGTGTGAAGAAGCCCCCCCTAATGTTCCCTTTAAACTTTTCCCCCCTCACCCTTAACCCATGTCCTCTGGTTTTTTTCTCCCCTTGCCTCAGTGGAAAAAGCCTGCTTGTCCTGTATTTTGTGATATCACACCAGAGGAAATAATGTATCATTTCTTAATGCATGCATTACTAAATGACAATAAAAGAGAACTACGTGTCTTCATAATCATCATGTTTATTTTAATTAGGGATTCAGTGCGGAACATGCCCTTCTGGCTCAGCCCACCTATCTAATCCTAGCCTAATCACAGGACAATTTACAATGACCAGTTTACCTACTAACCAGTACATCTATGGACAGGAGGAGGAAACTGGAGCACCCAGGAAGAAGGGCATACCAGCTCCTTGCAGAGGATGCTGGGATTGAACTCTGATACCTGGAGCAGTAATAGTGTTGCACTAACTTTTACATTACCGTGGTGCCCTTATTGCCCTTGAGAAAGTCTTAGCGTGCTGCTTGTCGAACTGCTGCATTCCTTCTGGCAGTGGTCCCGCCACAGGGCAGCTGGGGGAAGGAGATCCCAGATCTGTATTCAGTGATGGGGTATCAGTGATGCAAGTCCAAGTCGGGAATGGCAGTGAGGAACCTGTAGGCGGTGGCGCTCCCATACGCCCGCTGCCTTTGGGCTGCTCAGCGGCACAGCGAATTACGGCAGGGTTCTGTTTCTGTGAGATGCTTGTCACTCAAACAGCTCACAGGTCAGGAATCGACACCGCACCTGACAGGAGATATCTACAGCCCTTCAGCAGCTGGCAAACCGATCCCATCGGTCTCCCAAACACTCACTCCTATGTATGGACTGTAAAGATATAAAGGTTAGCTTTACTTGTCACATGTACATCGAAACATGCAGTGAAATGCAACGTCTTGCACCAGCAGCCGACACTGTCGGAAGATTTGCTGGGGACAGTTGACAAGTATCGCCATGCTTCCGGTGCCAATATAACATGCCCACAACTTACTAACCCTAACCCATATGTAATGTAAAGTGGGAGGAAACCAGGATGACCACAAGAGAAAACGTACAAACTTCTCACAGCCAGTGGCAGGAACTGAACCGAGGTTGCTGGTGCTGTAAAGCATTACATTAACCGCTATGCTACCGTACATGTCAGATGTTTGTAAGCTTGGAAGGGCGTATGTCAGATCTGGGAGCTAGTTGAAATAGCCTGGGCAAATAATGTAGAGGACAACAAGAGTTTGCAGCGGCTGGAGTCTGGAGTAACACACGAAAGACTGGAAGAACTCAACGGGTCAGGCAGTATCTGTGCAGGGCTTTTCAGAAGGCCTTTGACAAAAGAGGCTGCTTAACAAGCTATGAGCCCATGGTATTACAGGAAAGATTCTAGCCTGGAGAAGGCAGTGGCTGATTGGCAGGAGGCAAAGAGTAGGAGTAAAAGGAGTCTTTTCTGGTTGGCTGCCGGTGACGAGTGGTGTTCCACAGAGGTCTGTGTTGGAACTAATTCTTTTTATGTTATATGGCAATGATTTGTAGCATGTAATGTTGAGACTTTATAAAGCACTGGTGAGGCCTCACTTGGAGTATTGTAAGCAGGTCTGGGCCCCTTATCTTAAAAAGGATGTACTGAAACTGGAGAGGATTCAAAGGAGTTTCATGAAAATGGTTCCAGGTTTGAACAGCTTGTCCTATGAAGAGTGTCTGATTGTTCTGGGCCTGTATTCACTGGAATTCAGAAGAATGAGGAGTGACCTAATTGAAACCAAATGAATGCTGAAAGGCCTTGATAGAGTGGATGTGGAGAGGATATTTCCTATGGTGGGAGAGTCTAAGACCAGAGAACATAGCCTCTAATTAGAGAGGCATCCTTTTAAAACTGAGATGAGGAGGAATTTCTTTTGCCAGAGAGTGGTGAATCTGTGGAATCTGTTGCCACCGGCAGCTGTGGAGACTAAGTCTTTATGTATATTTAAGGCAGAGGTTGATAGATTTTTGATTGGTCAGGGCACGAAGGGATACGGGGAGAAGGCAGGAGACTGAGGCTGAGAGTAAAAATGGATTAGCCATAATGAGATGCCGGAGCAGACTTGATGGGCCAAATGCCCTAATTCGGCTCCTACATCTTATGGTCTTGTGGTCTTATTGCTAACAACTCCATCCTGTAAAAAACCCAGAGCTACAGATACACCAAGAAGACAGGCTACACCTGGGGACAGCTTGAAAGACTGGCCCAGGACAGAGGGATCAGGTGAGCTGCTGTCGGCAGCCTGAGCCCCAGAGGGGGTGAGGGGCTTAACTAGGTAAGTATTAGTTTAGTTCGGCACAACATAATGCACTGAAACATGTGTTCCTGTGTGGTTCCATGTTCTGTTTCTCATGTTCTATGTTGTGTTCGGGTAGTTACCAACTAACAGTAGATGGAAGAACTGAGACGTTAGACCACATGGGCTTGGGTTCTTGATATACCTCGTGCCTTTAATGTTGTTGCCCTGGGTCTTAGGGAGTAACTTCAGAAACACATCCGACTCAATACACCCCAATTGTTACTCCCCCAAATGTTACTCCCTCAATTACAACAACAATTGTTACTCCCCAGTTGTGACTCCTAGCATTTATACAGTCTACATAACATCTGAAGGTGCTTCACAGTAGCACAGTCACTAAACTCCATAAAGGAGATACTGAACTCCATCTTCATAGACTTAGTCATGCAGTTGGTTTAAAGTGTCTCTTGGTAGAAAGAGGGAAGTTTATTTTTGTTTTGTTTTGTTTTTATTTAGGTGTACAGCACAATAACAGGTCCTTCCAGCATGTGGTAAACCATATATATGTTGTAACTGGGTTAACTGTCTGGACACACCCCTCTGCTGACGCCCCTGTGGCTCCTCCCACATAGTCCTGTATAAAGGTGTTTCGCCTTGCCCCTCCCCCTCAGTCCGGGGGCAGACACTCACCATGGAGGTCGTATTGTACAGCGAATAAAAGCCTTTCAGTATTTTACCCAACCTCAGTTTTTTGGAGTTATTGAAGGTGCTTCACGCACAATGAGCTTGTACCACCTTATTATACACATGTGACCAATTAACCTATTAATCTGTAGATCTTTGGAATGTGAGAGAAACGAGGACAACTAGAGGAAACTCACACAGAAACGGGAGAACGTTTAAGATCCTTGCAGACAGTGGTGGAATTGAACCTGGGCTGCTGGCACTGGAAGAGCATTATATTAACTGCTATGTGTTTAGATAGAGGATTCCTGAGTCTTGGGGGGAGACAGGTTGTCTGCCAATGGTGGAGGGATTAACATCAGGGAGGATGTTTTTTTTCTAAGTTTGAAGGAGATTACAGAGATAGAGATGGTAACAGGAAAATAAAAAAATAGACTACTTACTGTAACAGTAACCAAGAAAACCATCAGATTATTATCAGAACACATCTGGATGACTATGGTCCTTCAGGGAAGGAAATCTGCCGTGTTTACATTGTCCGAATTACATGTGACTCCAGACCCACTGCATGGTGACAAGAGATTGCAGCTGCTGGAATCTGGAGCAACACAGAAGAGGCTGGAGGAACTCAACAGGTCAGGCAGCATCCGAAGAGGGAAATGGACAGTCGGCATTTGGGGTCAAGACCCTTCATTTAGGCTGGATCTAACCTGAGTTGAAGGGTCCTGCCCCAAAACATTGGCTGTCCTTTTCCTGCCATGGTTAATAAGATTATCAGAGGCATAACTGTGGTAGGCAGGCAGTATCCTTCCCTCCCCCCACCCACCAGGGTTAAAATGACCAGTCCTAGCTGGCATGCATTTAAAGTGTGTTGGGGGAAGTTCAAAGGAGATGTGTGGGCATGTTTGTTTTCCCCCCGAGTACCCAATGCTGTGGTGCCAAAAGACTGCAGACACTAGAATCTGGAGCTAAAACATAATCTGCTTGAGGAACTCAACGGGTCAGGCAACATCTATTGAGGGCAATAGACAGTAGACAATTTGAGTTGAGACCCTCCATATTGAAATATTAACTGTCCATCTCCTTCTACAGATGCTGCCTGACCTGCTGAGTTCATCCAGCAAATTGCTTTTCGCTTCACACTGTCTCCCCAGTTTGGAGATTGTAAAGGACAGGTAGTTAATGCCAACATTGCCCATGGATACTAAAATACAGTTTAATCATTTAGTTTGAACAATTATATACACTATTCATTAGAAGATTTAGTCATGGAATCATATAACATGGAAGCAGACCTTTCAGCCCAACTTGTTCATGCCTACCAAACATCACTCTAAACTTTCTTTACACATACTTCTCCAACTGCCCTTAAAAGGTTGTTAATTTACTTAAGACCATAAGATATTGGAGCATAATTAGGTCATTCAGCCCATCCAGTCTGCTCCACCATTCCATCGTGGCTGATCCCGGATCCCACTCAACTCCATACACCTGCCTTCTCACCATATCCTTTGATGCCCTGACCGATCAGGAAATGATTAACTTCCACCGTAAATATATGCACGGACTTGGCCTCAACTGCAGTCCAAGGCAGAGCATTCCACAGATTTACTAATTTCTGGCTAAAAAAGTTCCTCCTTACCTCTGTCTTAAAAGGTCGCCCCTCAAGTTGGAGGCTGTGCCCTCTAGTTCTGGATACCTCCACCATAGGAAACATCATCTCTAAGTCCACCCTATCTTGTCCTTTCAACATTAGGTAGGTTTGAATGAGATCCCCCAACATTCTTCTAAATTCCAGTGAGTACAGGCCCAAAGTTGCCAAATGCTCCTCGTATGTTAACCCCTTCATTCCCGGAATCATCCTCGTGAACCTCCTCTGGACTCTCTCCAATGGCACCATGTTCCTTAATCAATACTTGCTGTAATCACTTCCTTTGACAGTTCATTCCATATACACACAATGTCTACTTTATTAGGTACACCCACACACCTGCTCATTAATGTAGATATCTAATCAGCCAATCATTTGCAGCTTCTCAATGCATAAACACATGCAGACATGGTGAAGAGATTCAGTTGTTGTTCAGACAAACATCATAATGGGGAAGAAATGTGATCAAAGTGACTTTGACCTTGGAATGATTGTTGGTGCCAGATAGGGTAGTTTGATTATCTCATAAACTGCTGAGCTCCTGGGATTTTCACATACAACAGTCTCTAGAGTTTACAGAGAATAGTGCAAAAAACAAAAAACACTTCCGTTAAGCAGCAGTTTTATGGGTGAAAACAGCTTGTTAATGAGAATGACCAGACCGGTTCAAGCCAACAGGAAGGTGACAGTAACTCAAATAACCACACGTTACAACAGTGGTGTGCAGAAGAGCATCTCTGAATGCACAACATGTCGAGCCTTGAGGTGGATGGGCTACAGCAGCAGAAGACCATGAACATACAATTAGTGGCCTCTTTATTAGGTACAGGGGCCACCTAATAAAGTGGCCACTAAGTGTACATACAAACTTTTGTGTAAAAAAAAGTTGCTCTCAAGTTCCCCTTAAATATATTCCCTATCGCATTAAATCTATGCTCGCCGGTTCTTGATTCTCCAAGCCCAGGAGAAGGACAGAGTGCACTGACTCTGTTTATGCCCCTCATGATTTTATACAACTCTATAGGATCATATGATTATCCATATGATCATCTCTGTGTATCTGACTGTACATACATGTATACAAAACAATTATGTATGCAATCTTAGTGGCAATATCCTCCCACATTTCCCCTCTTTGTTGCTTGTACATTGCGACAGAGACACAACATAAAGATTTCTACTCCCTTGGATGTAAAAATAATACAAATACAGTCTCTCACACTCCAAGAAATAAAGTTTTAGCCTGTCCAACCTCTCAAGTCCTGGGAACATCCTTGTAAATCTTTTCGGCACTTTTTTCAGTTTAATAGCATCTTTCCTACAGGAGGGCAACTAAAACTGAACAAAATGCTCCAAGTGCAACCTCATCAGCATCTTCTATGACTGCTGTATAATCTCCCTACTGTTATGCTCTGTGCTCCTCTGAGGAAACCGGCATGCCAAGAGCCTTCACCATCCATTCTCACTGCAAGTTCACTTCCAGGGAACCATGTACTTACACTCTAACAATTTGAAGAGGCTGACACTCAAGAAGCAAGGTCAAAGAGCCAACAGTGAAATGATGGGCAAAATAGCGTCCTTGTCTACATCAGTTCAATAAAGTTTACAAGCTGTTGAATTGGGATGGAGAATTGTTACTGTTCTTGCAATTGAAGTTTCCTATGCTTTTTTGTAGTTCTACATAATTCCCTATTATATGTAATTGTTTGGTGAATTTTCAAGTAATTACACTACAGTTCCTTCTTTATTTTTCTAGAAAATTCTTAGTTTTCAGTAGCAGGTATCACACCACTTGAATCTGGCTATTTTATAGACTAACTGATATCACTGGGATTTTAGGTTATCTCTAGTCTGAGTATGAGACAGCCATGTCTACCTTTTCTTTTGTCTTTTTCTTTGTTTTTCCTTTGTCATGTAATACTTAATAAAATGCCTCATTCTTGACTTCCATGGATTCTTTGGATTGCAAAAGCATTGGGATGAAACAACACTTTTCTGAAACATGAAGGCACCAATTCAGTTAGCTCCTGCTAAACTTTTTCATCTCTCCTTGGGTCTTGAGTTGCCCCGTAAAATCAAATACTGAATCCCAATATTTTAATATAATTATTATTTTTGTCTCTAGCTGAATTAATCAGACTCTTACAGGATGTTGCCAGGGCTGGAGAATTATTATTAACAGGAGAGGTTGTCTAGAGTGGGATCATTTTGATTTGGAACAAAGAACCCCAAGGGTAGATTTAAGCAATATAGGTAAAATCACGAGAAGCCTAGACAGGGCAAACTGGCATTATAAATTCCTATAATTGTATGAAGTAATCTAATACAACGATTGGCATTTAAATAGAACATAGAAATGAAATACTGCTGATGCTGGAAGTCTGAAATAAAAGCTGGAAGTACTGGGTTGTTTTGGCAGAACATCTAGGGTGAGGCAGAGCTCTGGTTTCAGATCAAATGAATGTTCTATTCTGGTGATATGTCATAAAACACTAGCTTGCTTCCTTCTGCAGCACGCAGCTCATCTTTTATTAC
Source organism: Mobula birostris (assembly GCF_030028105.1). Classification (NCBI taxonomy): domain Eukaryota; kingdom Metazoa; phylum Chordata; class Chondrichthyes; order Myliobatiformes; family Myliobatidae; genus Mobula; species Mobula birostris. The sequence continues at coordinate 56,349,531 of NC_092387.1, read as the reverse complement.
TCTCTATGGTCTTACGGTCTATTTCCAGCATTTTCTATTTTTTATTGGAATTTATATATTGCACTGAACTTAACATAGTACATAAGATCCATAAGATTGTCTCCTACAATCACTTTCAAGCCTTTTATTTCATCTTCAGTTATTCGATGACAGAACCCTTTTGGACAGTGGCAGTATATTCAAAGAGCTGCCACAGCATGATGGGCTGAATGGTCTCTACAGCAGCTGGATGCATTTTTTTAATTATGTGGAATTGGCATTAGGGAACTCCCAAATGGCTTCCCATAAAATCTAATTCGATCGTTAGACTCTGTAGGATAATGAGGGTCTAATCTCACAGAGTATGAGGATAGGATTCCTAAACAACATATACAAAATGCTGCAGGAGTTCAGCACATCAGGCACCACCTATAGAAAGGAATAAAGAGTCGACGTTTCGGGCTGTAACCCTTCCTTTCCACAGATGCTCCCTGACTTGCTGAGTTCTTCCTGCATGTTGTGTCTATTGCTCTGGATTTCCAGCATCTGCAGAATCTCTTCTGTCTAGGATTCCAAAAACTCTATCATCTCTATTACTCCCAAAACGTTTTGCAGCCTTCACTGAGTGTACCATCTTTCGGCCAGAACCTTACTTTTTGGAGCAGAATGCCATAATTTAAACAGCCAGCAAGGAAAGATTAATGTAAATGGTACTTAATATCAGCTGCAGTCGAATCTGCGTCAGTTAAGAGTTAAATAATGAATCCCCAAACCCATCCGGATAACATCCATGTTACAAAGTGCTTGCTTGAAAGATGTTGCTGATAACAAACAGTTTAGGGGTTCTATTCACAGTTTCATCTTTCAATGCTCCATTTAAAATATACAGAGATCTATTAGACAGAAGCCACAGACTTCGAAAAGCAGAAGGATTCTTAGGGATGAAAAGTGATTTAGTAAATCAGTCAGTCTGTGAGAGGTCAGTAATATTGTCCGACAACGTCTCAGACAACTACCACTACATTAAACAAAGACCCTTTTACATGCCAACGGCATGCACACCGCCCAAAACTTAGTCTACAATGATTCGTTTAAATCTAGTCTTTCATAAAATTTAATCCTGCTCCAAATGCGCAAATTTCAAGGATGGACATTTGCATGCAACTATCTCCCACACGCCACGATTCGCTGAAGACTTAAAAGTTTGTTTACTTACTCATGTTGCTGTGGAAGGAACCGTGCACCTCTTCACTTTCGGAAACTTTTATCTTCCAGTTTAAATCTGACACAAAGTTGGCAGTGTGCAGAACAAAAGAAGTCTTTTAGCTAGCTTTGTGTGGTGATACCAGTTGGAGTTACTCTTCACCCCCCCCCCAACCCCCACCCCCGCCCCCTTCCTTGCTTAACTGAGGAAATGTTTCTCTGCTGTCCAAAAACAAGAAGCTAGAGCCTCTGATCACTACGGAGGCAGGGCATGCCTGTGTCCAATTGATTTTCACTCAGCAGCTTTTCAGCACAGATTTGGCCAGGTCTGTGGGAGGTTTCGATAAACAGCGAGGTATGATTCATCAGAACCATTTCCCTCCTTCATTCAGAGAAAAAGGCTCAGATAGCAAAGATAGGAGCCAGACACTACAGCTCTCCTCCTGTCGCAATGATTAATCTTTTCAAGAACAAAACTATTTAACCCTTTGTCCCCTATTGATTATTTTTCTCCCCGAGTAAACTTGCACTTAAAGGATTTATTGCGGCTTGAAAGTCTTTAAGAGGATGACTTAATTTTAAACTTTTGTATTTTATCTCCCAGGGATACTTTGGCTCTTGGTATTCCCAGCACCACAGAAGAGGCTGAATACACAGAGTTCTTCGGTAAAACTATCCCCATCAGGAGTACTCAAGCTCGGAATTATATTAAAATAAAACAGGCAATAAACTGTAGTAACACGCAAAATATTGGAGGAACTCAGGCAATATCTATGGAAGGAAATGGATGCTCAGTGTTTTGGGTCAAGGAACTGGACTAGAAAGAAAGAAGGGAGACAGTCTAAAAAGGTGGGAGAAAGGGGTGGAGCAAGATCTGGCAGGTGATAGGAGAGTGGGGATGATGTAAGAAGCGGGGAGGTACTTACTGCCCATTACGTCACTGGTGTTTAGGGCAGCAATGAAGGTCCTCCAGGTCTGGTGGTGTTCAGGACTTCCATTATCATGACAGTAGCTTCCTCTTGGTTTTCACTGATGTCAGTCACTCAAGTCTCAGGAATACAGTCACACTCTGATGCAGAAAGATTCTTCATTGCTATTTCCATAACCATTTTGTTTTATCAGTCCGGGTTGTTAGCCCTGAGCTGAGGGGTTTCATGTTGAAATGTCGATTGTGCTTTTTTCCACAGATGCTGCCTGGCCTGCTGAGTTCCTCCAGCATTTTGTATGTGTTGCTCAAATTTCCAGCATCTGCAGACTTTCTCTTGTTTGACATTTGTGATCTTTCTGTTATGCTCCTATACCAAGGAATGTTGCCTTCTGATTGAGTGGCAAGCTTCCTGTATCATTATTTAAAACAAAAAAATGCAAGGCTTGTGTTTGGACTAATATTCATCCCTCAAGCAGTCCTGTGAGGGAGACTTTGTATTTGGTAAACTGGTTGTCACACACACGGCAATATGTCACACAGTAACACACACAATCTGCTGGAGGAACTCAACAGGTCAGGCATTATCTTCACAATATATCGCACTGTAATGGTGAGCACACTTTCTAAGTGCACTATTAGATATAAAGCACTGTGGGATCTCCTGAGGACATGAAGGGTGCTATGTAAATGCTTTGATGTGTCATCATCCCCAAGACCTATGCAGAAGAGTCTTCTTTTAAGCAGGCATTTCACTGAGGTTGGGGGAGACCAAAACTAGAGGCCATAGGGTATGGGTGAAACGTGAAATATTTAAGGGAAGAATGAGGCAGAACCTCTTTACTCCAACGGTGGTGCAAATGTGGAATGAGCTGCCAGCAGAAGTGGTGGATATGGGTTTGACCGTAACATTTGAGAAGGTTTGATTGATACATGGATAGGAGGTGTATGGAGCGCTATGATCCAGCTGTGGGTTGATGGGACGAAGCAAGAATAATAGTTCAGCATGGACTAGAGGAGCTGAAGGGCCTGTTTCTGTGCTGTAGTGTTCTATGATTTTGTAATGAAAAATGCAAACTTGTACTCTAATTAATGGCATATCTCAAAGCACTCTGATTGGCCAATACCAGAGGGACCCAGGCATTCTCCCTGTCACTAGTTAAAGTAAAACAATTTTTTTAAATCCAAGTTTTCAATAAAAATCATGCTGGATGGTCCCTGAAGCAGCTCAATGTAACTACACTCAGTGGCCGCATTATTAGATGTACACCTGCCCGTTAATGCAAATATCTCATCAGCCAATCATGTGGCAGCATCTCAATGTATAAAAGCAAGCAGGCATGGTCAAGAGGTTCCGTTGTTGATCAGCCCAAACATCAGAATGTGGAAGAAATGTGATCTAAGTAACCTTGACTGTGGAATAATCTTTGGTACCAGACGGGGTGACTTGAGTATCTCAGAAACTGCTGATCCACTGGCATTTTCATGAACAATGGTCCCTAGAGTTGAGAGAGAAAGGTGTGAAAAACAAAAAAAAACATCTAGTGAGAGGCAGTTCTGTGGTTGAAAGCACTTCGCTGATGAGAGAGTTCAGAGGAGGATAGTCAGGTTGGTTCAAGCTGACAGGAAGGCAACAGTAAGTCGAATAACCACACATTACAACAGTGGTGTGCTGAAGAGCATCTCTGAACGCTCAATCCCTGAACCCTGATTGTCTACAGCAGCAGAAGACTATGAACATACACTCAATAGCCACTTTACTAGACACAGGAAGTACCTAATCAAGTGGCCTCTGAGCGTACATCACTGGTGATTGAGGATTAGTTTGACTTATCACTAAAGTCTAAGTTAATGTGCATAAAATACAGTTGTAGAAAGACAAGATGTTGTTAGAAGTCCTCTGGGTCTCTTAATTCACTTACTTCCAACTGAATAATTTTTAATAAATCCTCTGTAGTCTGGACCAGAATGAAGGAATACAGTTGACCATTTAGAAAAAAAAAACTTACTACCTATTTCAATTTGTTCAGGTAGTCTATGCAAGATTTCCTTGCAGGAAACACACAAAATCCTATGGGATAGATCTGGAATGATACTGCTCCTCCCTCTCCTACAAACACCCAACTTGTGTGCAGCCTATATGGACAAATAAGCATTTGGGAGACGGATGGGATGGACTTGTCTTTGGATGCGAGGCTGCAGACAGCTTTTTCCATGTGGGAACTCTGCTCATGGTCCCATTTCCAGCTTGCAAATGGTCTGGATTAAGAACAGTTACTAGGGACAGAACCCTGCAGTAAACTGGAGAAACAACACAAAGCGCTAGGGTACCCAATTGGGTCAGGCGGCATCTATAGAGGGAAATGGAAATGCACAGCTAAGATCTTGGGTTGAAATCTAATCCAGATGATGGCTCTCGATCTGAAATGTCAACCCATCCACTTCTTTTTCCCTCCATAGATGCTGCCTGACCTGTTGAGTATCTCCAGGCCTTTGTGTATTGCTCCAGCATCTGAAGTCCCATGTGTAATCTCAGGAAAACCTGGATTTCTCTCTACTGAACACCTAGTTCCAAGGGGTCGGTGTCTCAGATAAGATGAAGGATATACGGGACAGGACAGACAGAAGACACTGGGAAGGCTAGAGGGATAGAACTCTAGGAGGGCTGAAGCTCGTGAGTAACTGCTTTACCCAGGTGAAGCCATGCCTTTTAGTTTCCTGCCCAAGACCATTGAGGAGGTTCAGTCGCTCAGATCAATTGAATATGAAGGAATAAAGAGATATGGATTTTGTGCTGGAAAGTTGTCCTGACTGGATGAACGTTAGGAGCCAAATGATCTACTCTTGCTTCTATTTATAACATAGAACAGTGCAGCCCACAATGTTATTCCAATCTTTTAACCTACTCAATCTAACCCTTCCCTTCTACATAGCCCTCCATTTTTCTATCATCCATGTGCCTATCTAAATGTTTCCTAAATGCCCCTAATGTATCTGCCCCTACCAGCACCCCTGGCAGGTATTCCATGCACTCGCTACTCTCTGTGTAAGTAACTTACCTCTGACATCCCAACTATACTTTCCCCTAATTATGCCCCATTGTATTAGCCATTTCCACCCTGGGGAAAAAAGCCTTTTGTTATCCACTCATTTTATGCCTCTTATCATCTTGTATACCTCTATCAAGTCACCTCTCGTCCTGCTTCGCTCCAAAGAGAAAAGCCCTAGCTCATCCAACCTTTTCTCACAAAACATGATGTCAAATCCGGGAAGCATCCTGGTATTCAAAGCATGGTCTAACCAGGGTTTTATAGAGCTGCGACATTTCCTTGCAACTCTTGAACTCAATCCTCTGACAAATGAAGGCCAGCACACCATATGTCTTCCTAACCATCCTATCAACATGTGGCAACTTTGAGGGATCTATAGACATGGACTCCAAGATCCCTTGTTCCTCCATGCTATTAAGAATCCTGCCATTAACCCCCAAATTTTTCTTTCAAATTTGACCTTCCAAAGTGAACCACTTCACACTTTTCCAGACTGGACTCCATCTACAACTTCTCAGCCCAGCTCTGCATTCTGTCAATGTCCCCTCGTACCCTGTGACAACCTTCTACACAATCTCTGTGTCATCTGCAAACTTACTAAGCCACCTTTCCACTGAGACCATTAGACAGAGAAGCAGAATCAGGCCACTCAGCCCATCAAGTCTGCTCCACCACTTTCTCATGTATATCCATCAGTAGGTCAAAGTTTCAATTCTGTAGGCAATCCAATAAGGATTTACCTGCAGTCAATGGATAGTGATATTCAAATATCCCACCCCTTACCTCCTTGGGAAATGATATCAGTTACCAATGTGACCTTTATTGATCAACATTCAGATTCCATCAATGTAGAATCCATTGATTAGTTTTAGAGTAGGATATACCTCGAATCATAACCACTGGTTAAAATGCCACTCTCACTTCCCCTTATTGTACCTTTGACAGTGTTAAAGTAGAACAGACATGCTAAACTACTTTAGTCAAACTATTACATGATTAAAATTATTTACTTTAAATTAGGTTTGAAAATCAAGTAAACAAACAATTCATTTATACCCTTCCAATGAATCCACTGTTCAATTTAACTTTGCTAATACAATTACAAGAGCTTATTCTTTCCAATCTGTTTAGGACATGTTTCCTCAGCATGGTCCTTGAGCATTGATGTCATTCAGTATGGTCTCCATGGCAGTTTGGAGCCATTTCCTGACTGTTAATGGGCTGGCTCGTTGAGTGTGATTGTTATGAATGTGCGCTGGATAACAGCTACCTGGAACTGAGCTAAGATCCTTTATTTCAGGTCAGAGCTCTAAATTATGACAGGAGAAATGAATCATAGAAGTTTTTGAATTTTAAAATACCATTCTTCCTTTCCTTCTTGAAAGCGTTCTGCCAGAACCACAAATTTTTAAATTCATAATCAAGCCATTCAGTCCATCAACGCCAGAATAGATTGTCCATCATCTTGATGGTGATGTCTGTGCAAAATCTGGTTTGCTACATTACAGCAGTGACTACACCTCATAAATATCACCTGTTAAGTTTCCTGGGATAGATAGAGAGAGAGAGAGAGAGAGAGTCATACAGCATGGAAACATAACCCTCTACCTAAATTGTCCAAGCCAACCAAGATCTCCATTTATACTTACCTCCTTTGCCCACATTTTGCCTAGATCCATCCAAACTAGAGGTTCCTGGAGGGAGGTGCTAGGAAAGATGGTGACAGGGGTTTTTGCAGACTCAGATAACTTAAGCAAAGCAGCTTACTCTTCTTATCTTATGTCTTTTCTTTTCAAGGTTCGGTCAGAGTCCGTGATCTACAGCTTAAACCATGGTTCTTTGCAGGTGGTGGGTCTTTGGATTGGCTGGTTCTGGTGTTTCTATCATTCATTTTTTGGTGTTTCTTGTTTCATAGATGTCTGTGAAGAGTAAGAGTTTCAGGAAGTATACTGTATACATTCTCTGATATTAAATTACATCTCTTAAACCAACCTAATTAATTCCATGGCCCAATACCATTAAGCAAGGGGTCTGTGGACCCCAGGTTGTGAACCCCTGCTGTAAACCTTTTCTATCTATATAGCTGTACAAATGTCTTTTAAATGTTTTCATTATACCAGCCTCAAACACTTCTTCCGGCAGCTTGTTCCAAACACACACCACCCTCTGTGTGAGATAGATACCCTGCAGGCCAAGTCTTTCTCCTCTCACCTTAGACCTTGTACTTGATTTGCCAACCCTGGGCAAAAAATCTGTGTATTTACCCAGTCTAGGCCCCTCAGGACTTTAGACATCTCTACAAGTCCTCTACTGCCCAATCTCTGCTTTTGACCCAAAACCAGCTTAATGATCATTGAATTAGTTGATACAAAGTCTGTTGCTTTGCAATAATAGTAAAAAACATAAAACAGCTATAAATTACAAAATAAATAAATACACCAGAGGAAAAAAAAATAACATGAACATTTTTGTGGACAATTCTGAAACCTGATGGCAGGGTTGGCTCTTCACTCAACTCTGGAATATCTGGAAAGTGAAGATGCATATATTAGGAAGCTCTTCATTGACTACAACTCTGCATTCAATGTGATCATCCTCTCAAAATTAATCAATAAGCTCCAAGATCTCAGCCTCAATACTTCCTCGTGCATCTGGATCCTCAATTTTCTCACTTGCAAACCCCAGTCAGCTTGCATTGACATCTTCGCCATAATCACCATGAGACAGGTGCGCCACAAGGATGAGTGCATTGCCCCATTTATACTTAAGACTGTGACGCTAAGCACAGCTCCAATGCCATATTTAAGTTTGCTGATGACACCACTGTTGTTGACTGAATCAAAGGTGGTGATAACTCAGCATATAGGAGGGAGATGGAATGATGCCACCACAACAGCCTATCACTCAGTGTTAGCAAAACCAAAGAGCTGATTACTGACTACAGGAGGAAACCAGAAGTCCATGAGCCATTCCTCATCGGGGATCAAAGGTGGAGAGGGTCAGCAACTATAAATTCAAGTTAAATTCAACTTAAAGTTTAAAATTTAAACTTTAAATATGCTGGCATTATCCTAGGAGGAGCATATGAGAGCCATTACAAAGAATGCATGGCAGTGCCTCTACTTACTTAGAAGTTTGTAAAGATTCAGCATGTTATCTAAAACTTTGACAAAATTCTATAGATGTGTGGTGGGCAGTATTCTGACTGGTTGCATGGCCTGGTATGGAAACACCACTGCCCTTGAATAGAAAAGCCTACAAAGATACCGTATACAGCCCATCATCCATCATACCATAAGGCATGAGACCATACGAGATGGGAGCAGAATTAGGCCACTTGGCCCATCAAACCCGCTCTGCCATTTATTCTTGGTTAATCCATTTTTCCATCCCCTTATTAACACAACTTTAGTTCAGAAATGGGGAAGTGAAAGATATTTTCCTGAAAATGCTCCGAGGAGAAAAGACCAAGTTCACTCAACCTATTCTCATAAGGCACACTTTCCAATCCAGGCAACATCCTTGAAAGTCTCCTCTGCATTCTTCACGTGCGGTCTGACCAAAGTGTTCTATTGCTGTAACTATACCTCATGGCTCTTGAAATCAATCCCACAGTTGATGAAGGCCAGCACGCCATACGCGTTCTCAACAACACTGTCAATCTGCACAGCAAGGATTAGTGAGATGTGAGCATGCTCTGTTGGTGCTGTAAGTGTGGCGACAGTTGTGAGCTTCCCCCAGCACGTGTTCAGGCTGTTCTGGTCATTGACACAAACGACACATTTCACTGTATGTTTCAACAAGTAAAGCTAATCTTAATTTTTTTTAACTTTCAAGGGTCTGGAGCAGGTATTGAACTCAAAGCACCGTTCATTACACTTCACTGCATTATGCTGTTACACACTTCTCTACACAATGCTGACGCCACAGTGTTGTACTAACTTACCCCCCCAAGATTCAAATGACGGCCCAGATAGACTGGAAAGGCAGGATGTCGGGACCAGAGGCGAGGGTTGGGCTGATTCCACTCGCTCTTTGTTGATGTTCTCTCCTCTCTCTGTGGCGCTGAGGCAGTGAGAATGCTGTGGCAACTTTCCACTGTGTATGTGAGCTTCGCGGCAATTCACACTGCTATATGATGAACTGAAACTCTGGCTGCTCCGGGATTCGGGCCTATGGACTCAATTTGGTTCGGAATGCTGTTGTTGTTGTTGTTGTTGTTCACTTCTACTGTTTACATGATTAGTTTTTTTTTCTTTTTCTGCACATTGGAGGTTGGTCTTTTTTGTAATTGGTTTCTTTTGGGTTTCTTGCTTTGTGGCTGCCTGTAAGCAGATGAATAACAAGGTTCTATAATTTATACATACTTTGATAATAAATGTACTTTGAACTTTGAGTCTACAGATGTAGGTGCACTGTACTATAAAGATTACCCCACTTTATACGTCACCCTCCCTTACAATGAATGTTTAAACTTTCTTTAGGGTAGAGGAGGCCAATGAATGGAGTTGTGTATATTTTGCTAGAAATGATCAGAATCAAAATCACTTTATTGCCTGCATGTGAAAAATATGCAGAGGGCCTCAAGATGGCTGTGGCTCAAAAGAGGGGAGCTATGGTGTCATAAGTAGCCAGCCATCTGGACACAAGCTGGGGTCTGATCAGCCCCGGCTGGGTCACCTGGAGGAGGGTGTATGATGTTGAAAGACCCGAAACACCCGATGATTCCAGGAACATCACTGAAGATGTGTCCAGAAGCATCAATAGATGTACGTACACAGTGGTTCTATGCCAAGCATAAAACACAGGACGATGTCATAACAGACAACACAACGCCAACCAACAAATTTACAAGACAATAGTGCAAACAGCTGCATGCAATCAACAGTTAGCAGATTGCAAACATGTGCAAACGTCAATAATCAAACTTAAATAATCAGGTACATATGAACATACTCAATAATTATCCACAGAAGAATTAAAGCAGGAAAGGCCATTTAATGGATATTGTACAGAGACAGTGAGGGTGCTACACCTGAGTGAGTTTTGTTGGAAGCCGGATAGCTACAGGAAAGAAGCTTTGGAGATGACATGTGGTCCTGCTGTCTCCCTATCGGTAATCTGGTGAAAAGGTGCCTGCTGGGGTGGGTGGAGTCAGCAGGTGCTGTTGCAATAGAATATGGAACAATACAGCACAGGAAAAGGTCCTAAAGGCCATAAAGAGTGTGCACTGAGCATGCTGCCAAATTCAACTAAATCTGCTCTACTGCACGTGACCCAGGTCTCTTCATTCCCTCCATATCCATGTGTCTATCTAAAAGCCTCCTAAATGACACTATCATTTCTGCTTCCACCACTACACCCTGTTGCCTGTTCCAGTCGCCTGCCACCTAAAACCTACCCTACACATTTCCTTTAAACTTTCCCCTCTCACCTTAAAAGCATTTCTTTTAGTATTTTACATTTTCTCACTGTCTATTGTATCAATGCCACTCAGAATCTTTATAAGCTCCTGTCAGGTCTCTCCTCAGCCTCCGACGCACCGCAGAACACAAACCAAGTTTCTCCAACAACAGGAATTCTGCAGATGCTGGAAATTCAAGCAACACACATAAAAGTTGCTGGTGAACGCAGCAGGCCAGACAGCATCTCTAGGAAGAGGTGCAGTCGACTGCACCTCTTCCTACAGATGTTGCCTGGCCTGCTGCGTTCACCAGCAACTTTTATGTGTGTTGCTCAAGTTTCTCCAACCTCTTCTTAAAGCTCCTACTCTCTACCTCAGGCAGCATCCTGGTGAACCTCTTCTGTACTCTTTCTAAGGCCTCCACCTCCTTTCTGCAATGGGTGACAAGGATTACACACAGTAACAGTTCTAACAGTGAGTCGCTAGCATTTGTGCTAGTGAAACATGCTGGTTCCGTCAGCTGCGCGAGTCAAGGGAAGACAATCTCCAGCCCGCCAAACACGGGAGATTGAGACGTGAGCCTACCGTGAAACTCCCTCTTTGTGTGGATACTGCCTGATTCGTTACCCAGTTGCAAATAAGTACCAAGAAATAACAGACAGTACACAGCATACAATTAAATGATTTAGCTTTAAAATTCTTGATTTACTCTTGATCTAAAGAGTTTGTAAAGAAAAGCAAAAAAAAAATAAAAGAAAAGGGCCCATTTTAATGAAACAGTCTGAAGTGCACGTGCTGGAGCTCACGTTTTCCTCTTTGCCGATCCTCCTTCGATCTCCCTGGGCTTCATTGAACCATGACCTCGCTCCGGGTTGAGTCCTATGACCTCTTCTCTCTGGTGTCTTCTCCCTTTATCTCCTGCCGAATGAAAGACCCAACTCACACACCGGTGTCGGGCACACAGTGCGAAAAACACACTCCCTTCATTGGATGTCTCATATTCCAAAGCACCCATTATCTCTAGCCATAACCCAAACACTGCATCTACAGAAAGACAATTACATTAGAGTGAAACCTTTCCCAGGGTGTTACACTAGTGTGAGAGGGAAAGTGGTAGAAATCTAGATTATAGGCTGAATTTGAAATTGCCACTAAAACATTAAGAAATAAAATAGTAGATGCCAGACTGACTGTAAGAGACAGAGCCTGCAGGGTCCCAATGCTCACTACTGCTGAAGTCTTTCAAATAGAGTTATTGAGTACTACAGTGCAGAAACAGGCCCTTCAGCCCATCTAGTCTATGCCAAACTATTATTCTGCCTAGTCCAATTCTATTAAATGTTGAAATCAAATCACATCCACCACTTCATCTGGCAACTCTTTCTAACTAGCACCACCTTCTGAGGGAAGAAGTTCCCACCGAGCTTTCATTTGTCAATGAAAGATCATCAGATATGGAGAGACATGATATGGAAATTGTGGTTTAATCTGTATTGTTTCTTTGTTCCTGAGGCAAAGTTTTGATGCTACTGAGAGGGTCACATGGGAGAGACTGTCCCCAAACATTGTCAGTCTGTAAAGGAAAGCTTCCATTTCGGAGGGCCTCGTGCAACCTTGGAAGATCTCAAAGTTTGTTACAGACATTCGGTTATTTTAAATACGGCAGTGCAAACACCAAGCAATAGCAATGACCACATAGCAATTCTTTCCCAAGGCTGGTCAAGGGACAGGATATTTGCATATCTTCAGTTAGTGCAGTCAGTTATTTAGATCCACTTGAGATAGGAGAGCTTCGAGTTAAGCCTCAAACTGAGAGGTAATACCTCTGACAGTGTTGTCCGGAGTACTGACTGTGATTATTAAATCTTACACAGTTGGATGGGTATGGGACTAGCAACCCCATCCTGTTAAGATGCAGATCTACAGAAACACCAACAGAAGATCCAAAGACCTTGGAAGAGGAAGGATCTTCACCTAGAAAATGTATGAAGTCGTCTGGTGAAAGCAAAGGCATCAGGGCTGATCTACCTTTGGCCCTGGACAGAGGGCTCAGGCAAACTGCTGTTAGCAGCCTACGCCCCAGTAGGAGTGATAGGCTTATGAAGAGATGGTATACTGTATGGGAATTAAAATCCAAATTTAATTTAGTAGGTTATTCTGATAATCTGACTGCTGCAAAACACTGAAGTGCAGTGTAACACATGTAACGAAATACAGTGTAAAGTTTTGTTTTCCATATTGCTTATACAGGCCAAAGCATTACGCAGTGCATTGAACTGGAAAAAGTAAAACAGTAACAATGCAGAAGAAAGTGTAAATGTGCTGAAAAAATGCAGTGCAGGTAAACGGTAAAGTGCAAGCTCGTGACGAGATAGGTTGTGAGTTCAGGAATCCACCTTATCGTACAAGAGGTCCATTCAACCACTTTATTGGCTACAAAGCACTTGGAGTGTCCTGAAAGGGATGAGAAAGGTGCTATAGCGATGCAAGTTTGACCCTTTCTACTCACCCTGCTGATGCGTATCTTGCTAATCACTCTAACTGAACTCCAGAATCACAAACATCATGAAGATTAAGGAAAAAAATACGCACAGTAACAAATTTATGTTGAAATCCCCTGAGACGTACCTGGGCTTGACTCACTGGAATGGATGTGAAGGTGAGAAACGCTGTCTGAAACCAGTGACATTTATAAAACTTGTTGCTATAAGAGACTTGGTAATACAATGTGGAGACACCACTATCGGCAGAGCGTATCAACTCTGGGAAACAATAGTAGGCAATCGGCACCACAAGGAAGGAATACTTGGGACATTTAAACTGGCTGGAGACAATGCATTCATCTAAATAAAAGCAATAGCCTATCAGTCATCCCTGAATAAACACCGTCCTCCAAATCTGACATTTATTTTGCTCCAGTCACATGGTTGTGGGGAGAGTGCAATTAAAAGCAGCTGATTGAAGAGATGGAAATTTGTTTCCAGACAAATCCCAGGGAAATGGAGCCTGCACCTCACCTTGAGCAACACCTGCACAGGAGGGACTATGTAATCCTTAAGATCCACAGAAGACCCAGCTACCTGCCTGCTGTGACCATTGCCTAAGATTGGGCAATCTTCCAGGGTGGATCTTCGTCTTTGGGAATTAAGCATTTGTCTTCCAGACATGAGCACCAGGTTGAGTTTGGAGAGGTGGGGTGTAGGTTTGGTGGGCATGGTGTTTGGAGTAGGGGATGGTGTTGGGTGTGGTTGGGAATTGGAGGTGGATAGGGGTGGTTTGGGTATAAAGACAGCTGGTAGGTAGTTGGGTGGTGTTTTGAGGAGAGAGGATTGAGGAAGATGTTGGGAGTTGAGTTGGAGGTTGCACAGGGCTGATTTGGGGAGCTGAAGTTGGGTGTGGAGAAGGGTTTGGAGAAGGTGGAAGGAGATGGTTGGGTTGGTGACTTTTCAAGTTTGGTAGGGATAATGAGGGAGTAGGAGATGGTTGGTCAGTGGATGGGAGTCAGAGGTTGAGAGGGGGGAGAGGTGAGGGAATGATTGGGGTTGGAGGTGAGGTAGATGTGGTTTGGGGTGTTGGTGTTGTTGGGTGGGAAGACATTTGTATGAAGAGGAGAGGATAATGGAGGTTAGAGTGTGGGAGGGATGATAAGGGTAGAAGGTGTATGGGGAACTTAGTATTTTAGTATTTAATTTAGTAATTACAATTTAAAATTGTTTAATGTCATTTCCAGTACACAAGTGTAAAGGAGAACAAAATAATTTTACTCTGGATCTGATGCAGCACAAAAAACACGATAAGACAAGGAGCACAGTAATAACTGTAAAAACACTATATATAAATACATAAGATACTTTATATTGATTGTATGCCCATAATGTGATGATAGACACAGGAGTGTCTATACATAAGGTGATTGCCAATAAAGTAGTGGTGGTTAGGGATGTGGAGATGTTGATCAGGCTTACTGCTTGGGGAAAGTAACAGTTTTTGAGTTAGGGGGTTTAAGGGAATGAGGGAAGGAGGATGGTTGTGGATAGTTGGTAGGATTGATGGTAAAGTAGGATGGGGTAACGTTGGTAGGTGAGTATCAGGATTGGGAGCTAGTGGTTGGAGGGATTGGATGTAGGCTGGGGAAATGAACTTCCTTTAGAAAAAAGTCAAGGTCTTTTCATTATTGATTAGTGGGAGGACAGACGGGAGGGTAACTCAGGAGGGTTCCAAACAGAGCTATTAGGATCAAGGTTCAGGTTGTCAGAAGGGAGGGACAGTGTCAAGAGGAGTGGGGTACAAACAGAGGTGAGTAAACCATTGAGTGGACAACTTTTTAGAAAGATACAACAAACAGGAAGGGCATAAAGTTCTAATTACTTCGAGTTTTATTGTCATGGTCAACGCATGCCCAGGGTATAAATGTCATGAAAACTTTTTGCAGTAGCTGTACAGTACATTCCAAGCATGACAAACATAAGTTATATAAACATAAATTACCATAAATTAACATATATTACACAAATATAACACACAACAAAATAAACAAAATACATTAGCACAAATTGAGGGAACTATAGTCTGAGGCAGTGTTACGGTTTCTCAGGTGGCTTCAAGGACCTGACGTCAGTGAGGTAAAAGCTGCTGCTGAACCTTGAGGTACAGCTCTTCAGGCTCCTGTGCCTCCTGCCCAGTGTCAGCATTGAGAGGAAGGAACGATCCAAATGTGTATCTCCTTACTGAGATAGCACCTCTTGTAGATGTCCTTGATGATGGGGAAAACTGAACCCTAGATGGAATTGACTGAGCTTGCCATTTTCTGTAGCAGCTTGTGTTCCTTGCATTGGAGTGTTGCTGGTTCAAGACCTTTTTTCACGGAGAACCAATGTGGAATACTTTGAGCCACTGGCTCTGCAGACAATGATAATGAACGTAAATGATAGCTGTAGTACGGGGGAGCAGATAAAGGACAACATTGCCCCCTATGGGATATGGGGCGTATTGCTGTTAAGATTCCAGAGCCGGTACTGTATCAGAATTAGGTTTATTATCACGAACATATGTGTCGAAATTTGTTGTTTTGGGGCAGCAGTACAGTGTAAAAAATATTGTAAGTTCCAATTATAAATAAGAAGTAATTAATGCAAAAGAGGGCTAGAGAGGTAGTGTTCACAGGCTCATGGATCATTCAGAACTCTGATGGCAGAAGAGATGAAGCAAATCACTGACTTATTCATTGCGCCATGGTGCTACTCTAAGATTTTTTAAAGTCTAGAACGTACTCAATTGATTTGGTTAATCAAGCCCTGGTGGGATTGGAAGGGAAGGGTAACCACTGTGGCAGCAGACCAGCTGAGGAGGTCTGTCTGGAAATGTTCCAGAAGAGCTCTCGCTGCACAGCAAGCAAGTCTGGGCCTAGATCTCAACGAGGAGATGAGAATTAAACCATCTGTGCTACAAATTCAAGATTCAAGATGCAAGATTGTTTACCTCCACCACCCAGGACATGCCCTCTTCTCGTTGTTACCATCGGGAAGGAGGTGCAGAAGTTTGAAGGCACATGCTCAACTATTCAGGAACAGCTTCTTCCCCTCTGCCACCCGATTTCTGAATGAATATTGAACTCATGAACACTACCTCATGACTTCTTTTATCATTTCTGTTTCTTTTGCACTGCTTATCTTAAAATAACTATTTAAAATATATATATATATACTTACTGTAATTCAGTTTGTTTTGTCTATTTATCACATATTGCATCGTACTGCCGCCGCAAAGTTAACAAATTTCACGACGTATATGTGATATTAAACCTGATTCTGATTCACTACTCGAGTGTAAAGAGAGCAAAATGATTACTCCAGATCTGATGCAGCATTAAAACAACACTCTGCATACAGAACACAATATAATTACATGAGATTAGCTAATATACAGTACACAGGCTGATTGTATGTAAAGTGAGACAAGGCACAGGAGGATCTGTACGTATGGTGACTCTGACAGGCAGTGATAGAGTAGTGGTGGCGCAGGGTGTGGTGGGGTGCATTAGTGGTTGATCAACCTGATGACATGGGGAAAGTAATTGTTTTTGTGTCTGGTGGTCCTGGTGGGAATGCTGCTGAGCCTCTTCCCTGATGGGAGTGGGACAAACAGTCCAGGAGCAGGGTGGGTGAGTTTTCATACCGCCGGCCTGAAATACAGAAGGCAGAGAAACAGCAGAGGCAAGCTTTTATTAATTTATCATTTTTACTTAGGGTACAGAAAAGCCAGGAATCCTAACAATGAGGAGGAACCTATCGCTGCCGCCTGTCTTCCCAATATTTCCATGGTTTCTGGAAGGATCGTCCGGATCGTGAAGACATACCAGATTAACACCATCCACAAACCTGTAAAGAAGCTCAGGTCACAGCTTATGTGGGCCAAAGATAACCCGGGACTCAGGTCAGCTGTTATTTACAGGATTCCCTGTGAATGCAGAGCAGCGTAAATCGGCCAGCTGGGATGCATGGTGGAAACCCACATGAAGGAATGCAGGAGGTGTATCCGTTTGGGTTAACTGAAGAAATCGCCAGTAGCAGAACATTGCATTCACAATGGCCATAGGATTGGCTTGGACAGCACAAAATACTGTTCTGTGCCAATCGCTTTTGGAACTGCCAGGTGAAGGAAGTCATTGAAATAAAACTAGAGGAAAAGAACTTTAACAAAAACGAAGGCCTCGCTCTAAGTACTGGAGTTTGATAGTAAACAAGATGGGACAGCGGAAGCCTGATTGGATGAGGAAGAGGAGGGATGGATGACAGGGGTATGAATACTCCCAGACTAGACATGCTCAGGCATCATCCTTGAAGAAGATGGCAGAGTTTGTCTCTGAAACGTTGGTTAAAATCGATACTGTACACGGCTGGAAGCCTGTGAAGAGCTTATTCATAGAACAGGGTTATTTGCAGTGATTGCCATGGGAGACAGAACAAGGCCTGGCTGGGAAGTTGCTCTGGGCACCTGGAAAGGAAGGTTAGTAGAATATGGTTGGGCTGTTTGAGTCCCAAGTTCAACAATCAGCTAATGCTGCCCCCTATTGTTCACTAGCAGAAACACAGCACAACACAATCGAATCCTACCTCAAAGGCCACTGTAACCTGGCATGTCATTCATTCAGAATCAGGTTTACTTTCACTGACATATGTCATGAAATTTGTTGTTTTGGACGACAATAGAGTAGCATGGAACAAGACATTAAAAAGTTAGTGTAAGTTTAAATAAATAAACAATAAAAGATAGATGGAAATAGGGCAACATAGGTACATTTTCTTGCACTAACTATAGGGTTGGGAGGTGTACAACTACAGGGGTCAAGGGCATGGTGATATGAACTACCGCAGGATGTTGCCAGGACTCAAGGGGTGAAGTTATTGATTAGACAGGCTTGGTTTGTTTACTTGGAACTTAGGAGACCGAGGTGACTCTGTAGATGCTGGAAATCTTGAGCAACACACACAAAATACTTGGAAAACTCAGCAGGTCAGGCAAAATCTATGGAGGGAAATGAACAGATGACAGTTTGGGCTGAGACCATTCATCAGGACTCAGGAAGGCTTTGATGAAGAGTCTTGGCCTGAAATGTTGACTGTTCATTTCCCTCTATGGATGCTGAAAGACTTTTAAAATGTTATCTTTGCTCCTTTAGATTGATTGTTCTTCTGGGACATTCATTATTAATTCACAGTCAAATGGGGAGCAGACTCTGCAGTAATGATGTGGAGCTTCAAAAGGGCAACAACTTGTTGGAGGAACTCAGCGGGTCGAGCAGCAGCTGCTGGGGGCGGAGGGGTAGCAAATGCCAATATTTTGGGTCAAGATCCTGCATCAGGACTGAGAGGGGAGGGATGAGATGGCTGGTATGTGGGGAAGTGGAGTGACTGGAGCCATGGGTGATGGTGGACTGACAGAACGGAGTGGGGCTGGGGTGTAGAGGATGACAGGCAGATTGATACAGGTAGAGGAGTGTAAGGGCTCGAGTTGTAAGACATGATAGATGGATACAAACCAAGTGCAAGTTCCTTTACCCCATAGATGCTGCCCGACCCATTAAGTTCCTCCAGCAGATAGTTTGTTGCTCCATATTCCTGCATCTACAGTCCCATGTCTGGATGTTTAAAGGGCCCTGGCTAAACATTGGTCTGTTGGTCAGAGACTCTGTCTTGTACATTATGCATTTCACTCTGTACACTGAGTGTAGATGCTAATTCATTCAAGTGAAAGCCTTTCGACCTTTCCCCAAACCTCCACCCCGTCCCACAGTCAGATAACCTTTCCACAGGAACACAAAAACGGAGAAGGTGGTAAGGTAAAGAAATGATAAGAATTCTGGACAAAATTACTCTCAAAACCTTTTAGGTGACCAGAACTGTCTAGGGAGATAACCAGAATCCAACTACAGGGTGTACAGTTGCAGCTCTATAAAACCCTGGTGGCACCACACCAAACTTGGAGCATAATGTTCAGTTCAGGTCACCTCGTTATAGGAAGGATGTAGAAGGTACAGAGGAGGTTTGCAAGGTTGTTGCCTGGATTAGAGAGCATGTCTTAGGTTGAGTGAGCTAGGGCTTTTCTCTTTGGAGCGAAGGATGGTGGGAGGTGATTTGATAGAGGTGGATAAGATGATAATAGTTATAGATCAACTGGACAGCCAGAGACCTTTCTCCCCAGGGCAGAAATGGCTAATATGAGGGTCTTAGTTTTAAGGCAATTGGAGGAAAGTATAGGGGTATGTCAGAGGTAGGTTTTTTATGCAGAGAGTGGTGAGTGAGTGGAACGCTCTTCCAGTGGATGCAGATACTTTAGGGATGTTTAAGACACTCTTGGATAGGCACATAGATGAAAAAAAAATTGAGGGTTATGCAGGAGGAAAGTATTAAATTGATCTTGAAGTAGATTATAAAGCAAGCATATTATGGGCCAAAGGACCTGTTCTGTGCTGTAATGTTCTATGTCCCATGGAAGTTCACTTTCGTAATGATGTACTGGAAGCACTCAGCAGCACTGGTGGAAGGAGAAACAGGTAACATATCAGGTTTGCAAACCTTCACCACTCATGGCCCAGTCAGGAACCAGTCCACTTCCCTTTGGTAGAGTACATACTCCGGAGTTGCAGTCACTAGGGAAAAATACAAACCAAAATGGCCAACAAAAAATCCTATCCGGACATATCACGGTTTGGTCTGGCCCGCGATCACAAGAAACTGCAAGGAGTTGTGGTCACAGCTCAGTACATCACAGAGGCCAGACTCCCCCACATGGACTCTGTCTATACTTCTAGCTGCCTCAGTAAGGCGTCGGCATAATCAAAGATC
Source organism: Mobula birostris (assembly GCF_030028105.1). Classification (NCBI taxonomy): domain Eukaryota; kingdom Metazoa; phylum Chordata; class Chondrichthyes; order Myliobatiformes; family Myliobatidae; genus Mobula; species Mobula birostris. Next base: position 56,329,626 of record NC_092387.1, on the reverse strand, counting down.
TCACCCATTGGTGGGCAATCTTTCTTTTCCCACTCACATTGGGTAGAAGATGCAAAAGCCTGAAAGCATGTACCCCCAGGTTCAGAAACCTCTGTTATACGACTTTTGAATGTTTCCCTAGTACAGTAAGATGGACTCAACTTCACAATCTACTTGTTTGTGATGCTACGCTGCACTTTTTCTGTACTTTAACACTTTATTTTGCCCTGTACTACCTCAATGCTCTGTTATAATGAATTGATTTTTATGGACAAGTTTCTCATTGCACCTCATACACGTGAGAATAATAAACTAATTTCCATTTTACCAGTTCATAAAATCCCTACTCTCAATTCCCATAATGAAGGAGAATTGGTTTCTCTGAGATGCTTGGGTTGAGTTTAATCTGTGCTTGATAGATCTGCAACACATGGAAATTGTTTACACGTCAGTATGGGTGTGAAGTAGCACTTCAGTGTAGCTGCCAGCTGGAACAGGACAGCCCTGGAACGTTTTCAACACAACAGGACAGCAGGTGATTAAGACTGCAGCATTGAATTGAACTCATGGAAAGACACATCACGGAGATGGCATATATAATGCCATTCGTTCATCGTCTCTTGGGGAGAGATTGGGTGGACTTTCCCTGGAGTGGAGATTAGGAAGGGACGTCAGTGAAAAATATAAAATTGTAAGGGGTATGGAGTAAGTCAGACTGTAGGAAACCTTTCCTCTTGTCAGAGCTACTTAAGTTGAATGACTGCTTACTGATAGTAAGGCAAAAAGTGCGACAAAATGCTTATTAATGACGTTTTCTGAGGTAAATTGTGGTAAACTATCCCCACAAACAATGAAGAGGTGTGCGAGGGCGAGGCAGACTCGAGGGTTGAGCTGTGCTGGTGCGCTGCAAAGTCAGAGCGTGGCGCGTCTGAGAAGCGCGGTGGAGATGGAGATGGAGTTGGTGTGGAGGAGTTTCAGAACCCGTCCACCTAAACCAGGAGCGAAGCTGGATCGATCTAAGCGCCAAGCCGATTTGGAAAGGTTGAGGTCAGCGTCGGGCTGGCAGGTGGGGAACAAGCCCGGAGCGTATCGCTGTGGTGGGGCCTGGGTCACAGTGCGGGGTATGATCTGGCACTTGGACGGTTTAAACACCGGCCCAACTAAACTGAAAAGGCAGGATGTCGGGACTGGAGGCGAGGATTGGGCCGATTCTGCTTGCTCTTCCACGATGTTTACTCCTCTCTCTGCGGCGCTGAGGCTGTGAGACTGCTCCGGCTGCCATGCACTCCGTGTCTGTGAGCTTTGCAGTGATTTGCCCCACTTTGTGGTGAACTGAGGCTGAGGCTATGGGCCTACCCCAGCCTCTCTGGGCTTCGGGGTCTACAGAATCAATCTGGTTCGGAATGCTGTTGCTTGCCTTTATTGTTTGCATCATCTGTTTTTTTTTCTCTTTCTCTGCGCATTGGGAGTTGATCTTTTTTTTAAAAATGGGTTCTTTTGGGTTTCTTGATTTCTGGCTGCCTGTAAGCAGACAAATCTTTAAGGTTATATAATTTATACATTCTTTGATAATAAATGTACTTTGAATCTTCTGATAAGATCAGAGGTAGGAGATGTAGCATCAAAGGTTATGGTGAGAAGGTGGGGGAGTGGGACTAAATAGGAGAATGGATCAGCTCATGATAAAATGGTGGAGCAGACTTGATGGGCCGAATGGCCGACTTCTGCTCCTTTGTCTTATGGTCTTATGTCGAGGGGATCTGAGGGGGGACCATTTTTTCACCCAGGGAGGCAAAGACTTGGAACACATTGCCTGACAGAGTGGTGGAACTTAAGAGAAACCTACATGAACACTTGAATCACCCAGGAATAGAATGCGGTATGGCAGGACTCTTAGCAGTGTAGATGAACAGAGGGAGCTTGAGGTCCATGTCCATAGATCCCATGAAGTTGCCCTCCAAGTGATGGGGTGGTTAAAAGGGTGTATGCTGTTCTGGCCTTTATTAGTTAGGGGAGTGAGTTCAAGTGTTGTGAGGTAATATTGCAGCTCTGTGAAACTCTGGTTAGACCACACGATGTATTGCGTTCAGTTTTGGTCACCTCATTATAGGAAGGATGTGGAAGCTTTAGAGAGGGTGCAGAGGAGATTTACCAGAATGCTGCCTGGATTAGAGAGCATGTCTTTTGAGGAAAGGTTGAGTGAGCTAGGGCTTTTCTCTTTGGAGCGAAGGAGGATGAGAGATGGCTCCATCTTGGGCACTAGCCTACAAAGTATCCAGGACATCTTGAGGAAGTGGTGTCTCAGAAAGACAGTGTTTATTATGAAGGACCTCCAGCACCCAGGGCATGCCATTTTCTCACTGTTGCCATCAGGTGGGTGGTACAGAGGTCTGAAGGCACACACTCAGTGATTCAGGAACAGCTTCTTCCCCTCTGCCATCTGATTCCTAAATGGACATTGAATCTTTGGACACTACCTCACTTTTTTAATATATAGTATTTCTGTTTTTTGAACAATTTTTAATCTATTCAATACACGTATACTGTAATTGATTTAGTTATCTATTATTACTATTTTATTTTGTGTTTTTTCTCTTCTATATTATGTATGGCATTGAACTGCTGCTGCTAAGTTAACAAATTTCACACCACATGCCAGTGATAATAAACCTGATTCTGATTGACATGAGTAAGGTGTATAAGATGATAAGGGACATTGAGAGATCAGACAGCCGGCACCTTTGTCCCAGGGCAGAAATGGCTAATACGAGAGGGCATAATTGTACGGTGACTGGAGGAAAGTATAGAGTGAATTCAAAGGTAGGATTTTACACAGAGGGTGACTGGTGTGTGGAATGGGCTGCCGGAAGTGTTGGTCGAGGCAGATAGAGACTCTCAGATAGGCACGTGGATAAAAGGAAAATGGAAGCATTAGATTGAATTTGGAGTAGATTAAAAGGTCGGCAAAACATCATGGGCCTAACAGCCTGTGCTGTGCATTACCATACTCTATATTAACACAAGTGAATCTATGTGGACTGTGGGCTGAATGGCCTGTATCTTTACTGCATAAATCTGATATGCAAAGATAGCATCACACAAGTGAGATGTGGTTGAAATGTCTCACAAACAGCACTTTGATAAACCCACTTAACCTCCACTTCAAAGGCCATGGACAATACCAGCAAATCAGCACCCAATCTAAACCCCTGCCCCTTCTCTCAATTCCTCTGCCTCCACCGCATCTGCTCTCTGGATGAGGCTTTTCATTCCAGAACCGAGATGTCCTCCTTCTTCAAAGAAAGGGGCTTTCCTTCCTCCATCATCAATGCTGCCCTCACCCGCATCCCTACCCTCACCCCATCCACCCACCAACGCACCAGGGATGGGGTTCCTCTTGTCCTCACCTACCACCCCATCAGACTCAATGTCCGGCACATAATTCTCCGTAACTTCCACCATCTCCAATGGGATCCCACCACCAAGCACATCTCCCCCTCCCCCCACTTTCCGCCGGGATCGCTCAATACGTGACTCCCTTGTCCATTTGTCCCTCCCCACCGATCTTCTTCCTGGCACTTATCCTTGCAAGTGGAACAAGTGCCACACCTGCCCCTACACCTCCTCCCTCACTACCATTCAGGACCCCAAACAGTCCTTCCAGGTGGGGCAACACTTCACATGTGAGACTGCTGGGGTTACCTACTGTGTCTGGTGTGGCCTCCTGTATATGATTCATAAACAACTTGCTTCCCTCTGCCATCTTTCTGAACAATCCATGAACTCATGAACATTCCACACCAGGGGTGTGTGAGAACAGCTACTTTTTAATCAGGGCAGTGATCAAGATTTTGAACGCAGAGCTTCGCGGCAGTTTTTCCTGAGTTGAGGAGCGACCAATCAGCAAGCAGCAGTGCGTAAAAAGAGCTACCTTTCAGTCAGGTCAAGATCTAAAAAGCAGAGCTTCCAGCCAGTTTTCTCAGGGTTGAACAATCCATACCAGGGGTGCATGAGAAGACCTACTTTTTATTCAGGGTGGTGATCGAGATGATGAAGGCAGTGCTTTGTGGTTGTTTTTCTGAGTTGAGGAGCGACCAATCAACAAGAAGGATTCATTAGGAAAAAAACAATAAAAATAATTCAAGTGCAAGCAGAGCGGCCATTCTTGTGAGTGTGCAAGTCTTCAGAGTGGCTTTAGTTCATCAGGCTGAGGCGAGATTAGGCTTGGGTGAGGTATACTGTCGTGTAAGTTACTCTCTCTCTCTGTCCTTATAGTCATAGTCATACTTTATTGATCCCTGGGGAAATTGGTTTTTGTTACAGTTGCACCATAAATAATTAAATAGTAATAAAACCATAAATAGTTAAATAGTAATATGTAAATTATGCCAGGAAATAAGTCCAGGACCAGCCTATCGGCTCAGGGTGTCTGACCCTCCAAGGGAGGAGTTGTAAAGTTTGATGGCCACAGGCAGGAATGACTTCCTATGACGCTCTGTGTTGCATCTCGGTGGAATAAGTCTCTGGTTGAACGTATTCCTGTGCCCAATCAGTACATTATGTAGTGGATGGGAGACATTGTCCAAGATGGCATGCAATTTGGACAACATCCTCTTTTCAGACACCACCGTCAGAGTCCCCACAACACTGGCCTTACGAATGAGTCTGTTGATTCTGTTGGTGTCTGCTCCCCTCAGCCTGCTGCCCCAGCACACAACAGCAAACATGATCGCACTGGCCACCACAGACTCGTAGAACATGCTCAGCATCGTCTGGCAGATGTTAAAGGACCTCAGTCTCCTCAGGAAATAGAGACGGCTCCGACCCTTCTTGTAGACAGTCTCAGTGTTCTTTGACCAGAGCAGTTTATTGTCAATTCGTATCCCCAGGTATTTGTAATCCTCCACCATGTCCATACTGACCCCCTGGATGGAAACAGGGGTCACCGGTACCTTAGTTCTCCTCAGGTATACCACCAGCTCCTTAGTCTTTTTCACATTAAGCTGCAGATAATTCTGCTCACACCATGTGACAATGTTTCCTACCGTAGCCGATGCATCCAACTATGGCAGCGTCATCAGAAAACTTCTGAAGATGGCAAGGCTCTGTGCAGTAATTGAAGTCCGGGTGTAAATGGTGAAGAGAAAGGGAGTTCATTCCTCATCTGTTAGGGAATAGTAGGTTTAGTGAGAACAGCTCCAAGGGCAGTGTGGGATGTGGGAAGTCTGGGAGACATCCAGTCTCCCAGATAAACACATCTGCACCACGTGCACTGAGCTGCAGCTCCTGAGAGAACTTATTCAGGAGCTGGAGCTGCAGCTCGATGAACCTCGACTCATACAGGAGGTGAAAGACAGGAGCTACAGGAAGGTAGTCACGCCTTGCTTGCAGGAGACAGGTTACTAGGTGACTGTCAGGAGAAAGAGGGGAAATGCACAGCCGTTGCATAGTATAATTGTGGCCATTCCCCTCTCTAATATAAAATATACAGTGGCATGAAAAAGTTTGGGCACCCCAAGTCAAAATTTCTGTTACTGTGAATAGCTAAGCGAGTAAAAGATGAACTAATTTCCAAAAGGCATAAAGTTAAAGATGACACATTTCTTTACTATTTTAAGCAAGAAAACTTTTTTATTTCCATCTTTTACAGTTTCAAAATAACAAAAAAAGGAAAAGGGCCCGAAGCAAAAGTTTGGGCACCCTGCATGGCAGTACTTAGTAACACCCCCTTTGACAAGTATCAAGTATGTGTGTGTGTGTACGTATAAAATTTTAGATATTATTGAGGGGGACAACCTACAGGGGGAGCCATAGTGACTGGATCTCTGGTACTGTGGCTCAGATGAGCAGACTGGTGAAGAGGACTGCAGTGCTGATAGGAGATTCCCTAGTCAGAAGAACAGAGATGAGGTTCTGTGCGTGCGAGAGAGACACCCAGATGGTATGCTGCTTCTGGTGCCAGGATCAGGGATGCCTCAGATCATGTCCATGGCATTCTCAAAGGCGAGGGTGAGCTTTGGTACATATTGGCACTAATGACATGGGTAGACAAGGCGAGGAGGTCCTGAAGAGAGACCTTACGGAGCTAGGTAGAAAGCTGAGAAACAGGACCTACAGAGTAGTAACCTCTGGGATGCTGCCTGTGCCACATGCCAGTGAGGGTAAGAATAGGATAATTTGCCAGGTGGATGTGTGACTGAGGAACTGGTGCAGGGGGCAGGGGGGTTCAGATTTATGGATCATTGGGATCTCTTCTGCCAAAGGTATGACCTGTACAAAAAGATTGGGTTACACCTGAACCTGAGGGGGTCCAATATCTTTGCGGGCAGGCTGGCTGGAGTTGTTCGGGTAGGTTTAAACTAATTTGGCAGGGTAATGCAAACCAGACTGATAGTGCTGAAGATGAGGTAGACGGTTTATAAACAGAGGCGATGTGTAGTGAGACCCCTAGCGAGGAGGGGCTGATGATGGGGCAAAATTGCAGTCAACAGGATGAGTTGCAATGTAAAAGACAGTGAATACAGGACTAGAACCATGATGGAATGGCAGAGCAGACTTGATGGGCTGAATGGCCTAATTCTGCTCATATGTCTTATGGTCAAAAGGTGTTATATTTGAATGCGCGCAGTATATGGAATACGGTTGATGAGTTTGTAGCATAGTTGCAGATTGGCAAGTATGATGTTGTAGGCATTACTGAATCATGGTTGAAAGAAGATGATAACTAGGAGCTTAATGTCCAAGGATACAAATTCTATCAGGAAGGACAGGCAGGAAGGCAGGGGGAGTTGGCATAGCTCTGTAACAATGGGAGATAGAAAATGCATGCCAAAAGGGCAATGTTACAATAGTCAGGGGGGATTTCAATATGCAGGTAGATTGGGAAAATCAGGATAGCGCAGGATTCCAAGAAGGGAGTTTTTAAAATGCCTATGAGATGGCTTTTTAGAGCAGCTCATGGTTGAGTCCACTCGGGGATCAGCTATTCTAGATTGGGTGTTGTGCAATGAATCAGAATTGATTAGAGAGCTTAAGGTAAAAGAACCCTTAGGGGCTAGTGATCATAAGATGATCGGATTCACCCTGAATTTTGAGAAAGAGAAGCCAAAGTCGGATGTATCGGTGTTACAGTGGAGTAAAGAGACTTACAGAGGCATGAGAGAGGGGTTGGCCAGAATTGATTGGAAAAGAACATTGGCAGGGATGGCAGCATAGCAGCAATGGCTGGAATTTGTAGAAGCGATTATGAAGGCATAGGATATATACATCCCAAAGAGGAAGAAGTATTCTAAAGGAAAGATGATACAACCATGGTTAACGAGGGAAACATAAAAAAAGCCAACGTAAAAACCAAAGAGAGGGTATAAAATAGAGCAAAACTTAATGGGAAGTTAGAAGATTGGGAAGCTTTTAAATACCAACAGAAGGCAACTAAAAAGTCATTAAGGAATATGAAAGTAAGCTAGTCAATAATATTAAAGAGATCAAAAGGTTTCTTCAGATACATATAGGGTGAAAGAGAGGTAAGAGTGGATATCAGACCATTGGAAAACAATGCTGGAGAGGTAGTAATGGGGGACAAGGAAATCGCAGAGGAACTGAATAAATATTTTGCTTCAGTATTCATTTCTGAAGACACTAGAGGTATGGTGGAAGTTCCAGGTGTCAGGTGTCATGAAGTATGTGAAGTTACCATTACTAAGGAGAAGGCTCTTGAGAAACTAAAAGGTCTGAGGGTAGATAAGTCACCTGGACCAGATGGTGTACATCCCAAGGTTCTGAAAAAGGTGGCTGAAGAGATTGTTAATAACTGGATTCTGGAATAGTTCCGAAAGACTGGAAAATTGCAAATGTCACTCCACTCTTCAAGAAGGGAAGAGAGGCGGAAGAAAGGAAATTATAGACAGTTAGTCTGACCTCAATGGTTGGGAAGATGTTGGAGTCTGTGGAATTTGTTGCCACCAGCAGCTGTAGAGGCCAAGTCTTTATGTATATTTAAAGCAAAGGTTGATAAATTCTTGATTGGTCAGGGCATGAAGGGATATAGGGAGAAGGTAGGAGATTGGGGCTGAGAAGAAAAATAGGTCAGCCATGATTAAATGGTGGAGCAGACTCAATGGGAAAATGGCCTAATACTGCTCCTATATCTTATGGTCTTAACTTGTTATTCCTTATTTTTACACACTTTATTTTTGTAATTTATTGTAATTTTATGAATTTGCCACAAAAAATTGTTGCCACAAAACAAATTTCACATCACTCACTGTAAACCAGAGATTCTTTAACATGGTTGATATATTTACCCCAGAGCAGCAGAATGGTGCAGTAGTAAAGCTGCTGCCTCACAGATCCAGTGACCCAGTTTTGATTCTGACCTCTGGTGCTGTCTGTGTGGAGTTTGCATGTTCTCCCTGTGACTGCATGATTTCCTTGAGATGTTCCCTCATTCCAAATACGTGTAGACTGATAGGTAATTGGCTCCTGCAATTTGCCCTTAATGTATAAGTGAGTGGTAGAATTGGGAGAAGTTGAGGGGTATTCAGGGAGAACAAAATGGGATTAATGCAAGGTCTTTGAAGGTTGGGATGGACTTGATGGGTTTCTGACAGAGCCCATGATCTACAGTTCATATTACGGTTCTTTGCAGGCGGTGGGTTTTCAGACCGGCTGTGCTGTCTCCAAGAATGGACTGGAAGACGTGTAACTTCAAAGAGCAACCCCATAGTCACCCCAGTTCCTTGCCAATTTCACTGACTTAAGCATAATGGGAGACTGAAACATTAGGAGAGCAGGCGATGTTTGCTGTTGTCAGTATAAGGCCTCTGTACTGAAGCAAACACTCTTTCTCTCTCTTTTGATGGAGAGTTAGAGCCTGTTGGACCCTGAGATGGGGGCAGAGTATTTGGAGAAACGATGCAGAAGATTGTAACACTGGAACAGCAAGTTTGCAGGAGCGATATCTTTCTCCCTCTCTCTCCCCCCCTTGCTGGTGAGAGAAAGCCTACCTGAAATACTGACGTGTAGCTTTGCAATTTTGTGGACTGCAGTTTTGGACTCTGGATCAAAGACTGCTATTGTCTGAATGGTGGTGGGGTGGGGGATGTGGTGCTTCTGCTAGCTTGAGTGGGGCGAGTAGGAGGGGAAGGCTGCTGCTAATGTGATGGGAGGAGGAGGGGGGGCTTCAGGGTTCTTATGTGTATCAGTCATTCCATGGGGTTTTGTGGATGTCTGTGAAGAGTAAGAATTTCAGGTTACATACTGTACATTCTCTGATATTAAATTAAACCATTTGAAGGGCCTCTTTCCCTCCTGTATGATTCTAAGACCACGCTTTAAAGTATAAATGATTGAAATTACACTGAGGGAAACACTCTCTTTGCAATAAAAAGGTCTAATTAAAGTAACACAGAGTGGGAGCAGTAGAAGTTTATTTGGATAAAAAAAACATTCACATGAATGTCAGAGAGATGACCAAAATATACAGAAATATCATAAGTAGCATTATTTGAGGTATTGATGTCAACTAGTCTAATTACCAGTTAATACATAATATAGATACAACAGTCAATGCACACAAGTGAATAAAAATTAATAATAAAAGACTTACAGTATGTTACTGTGTGGCCGGTCTACATTCCAAATCTTGGTGAACAAGTCCTCAGACCTCTCTTTATATTGCTTTTGAGTTGCTAAAATTTTTATACATGATTTCATGGTAACTTTCAAAAACAATTTTGGCTCCGTTTGCCTTCTCATATCGCTTCGTCAAGTTCCACTTTTAAATTTTAAATTAAAAAATATTTAAAATCTCTGAACAGTTGTAAGAGGTAGCTATAAAACTTCTTTTACTTTGTAAAGTTAGAAATGAAACATGGTAAATTGTAACACTTTAAAAATACATACGCTGAGGCAAACAGAAGGGTCACCTTTCCCCCCTTCCACCCCTGAGTACCATAAGATAACCTCTCAACGTTGACCGGATTTGGCTTGGAACCTGGCAACTGCTGATAACAACTTAGCTCGAAGAACTTGAATATTAGTGCTCATGTCAAAGTCAGGTTGGTGGTGCACTGTACACCCTTTAACATTGGAACAAGGGAATTATATTCTTGTTATATATGTCTATTTTGGATCAATGAAAGGAGAATGTCATCTTTCCATCAGGATTGTGTTATCACCTCCCATCACCCCTGACCCCTCCCCATTCCACTCCAAACCATCCAGCATTCCAAGGCTAATCCAGAGGCACCACTAATCCCAAATCTTGTACACTCCATTGCTAAGGTCTCTCGGTTTTTGTTTACTTGGCATCCGTGCATTTGCTGTGAGGCGATAAAGGAGGGGAAAAGGCCAGCACATCCCAAAAGTGATGGGTGTTCCTAGAATCCAGTGGCAGATCATTCACCCCAGTGGCTCGTTTGGAAGAATTTGCCCTACTCCACTATCCATCCAGCAACCCACCTTGCTCCTTTCCTGTATGTCTTGCTTTCAGCACAGATCTAGATTCAAGGTTCAAGATTCAAATCTAGGTTTAAAACATTTAAACAACTCCCAGCAACAGCGCAGATCCTCGTTGAGGCACCGTGGGCAACTTCCCTAATGATATCTATTTGCATGGCAGGGATAGAATGAAGTGGAAGGAGTTGCTGAGTTACCCTGCAAGTGATGTGTTGGTAATGTTTAAGATGTACTGAGCTGGCTACTTTGCAAATTCCATTAAGCCTAGTTGGACACTGTATAGCACCCTGAGTCACACCGTTACTTTGAAGGTACAATTTAGCAACGGAGTGGTCTGAGACTTAGAGCACTGTTTGTGCACTAGTGTTGTCATAGTGACAGAAAACTGCTCTATATTCTGACAGCAATGTTAGGCTTGTTCTTAAGGTGGGGGTGGGGCAAAATTGGCAAGAATGCATTTGCTGCTCTTCTTGATTCTGCAGATCAGAAGGCATTGCACAGCAGCTCAGAGGACAAAGACGAGGGTAGAGGGGCTGAGAGCTCCCCCGTCTGGCAGACATTAGTAAACCAGTTTTCAGGAACATGAACAGTGACATGAGACAATTGGTGAATGACAATGAATGACTTCGTCAAAGCTTAAGACCAACCATAGCCTCAGCGCAGATTACCAGCAGGCTTGTTCACCACAGCGTCTGACTGGCAACTGAAAGTTCATCTGGGCAAGCAATTAAAGTTCCCTGTCTTCATCACATCATCATCATTGAGGGCTGACATGGTTGTTCTGGGAGAAACCTCAAAGCAGGTGAACGGGCCATTCCTCTGGAAGACTGGATTGAGGAAGTATTTGCATGTAAGAAAGCCAAATACCAGAAGCTGGTAGAGCAGTGTCAGAGACAGGGGTGGAGGGTGCGATGTGAGCCTATAGAGGGGGATGTAGAGGTTTTGCTGGCCGCTCGCTGTGCAGAACCTACTCTCTCCTTGGCATTGGGGGGGCTGCAGAAAAAAGAGCCATCAGGACTCTCACTGAGGCTGCAGAGCAAGTCTCCAGACGGCTACGAATCAAGAAGTGCTGCTGGGACACAAGCCAGGGCCTGATCAACCCTGTCTGGGTCACCTAGAAGAGAGTATCTTGATGTTGAAAGACCCGAAACACCTGATGACCCCAGCTTACATCACTGACGATGTGTTCAGAGCATCCTAGGATGCATCTTAGCATCTCAGTGTCAGTGAGAGATACAACTGGCGACTGAGAGATACAGTGAGCGACAGTGAATGATGTAGTCAGTGATACAGTAGGTGAATAAGATGGTTAATCACTGTGTAAGATTACAACAGTGAGTGGTCCATCTGCTTGACAACACTGAATAAACAATGTAGTAAATGATACAGTTGAACGCCAGCACTTCCAGTGAACAGTACCGTCAGCAGTCAAGGAAGCCTACACATTGTACCATCAGCAAATGGTACAGTCTATACAAAGGACAGCAAGTGAGAAACTGTCAGCAGAACCCCTACTTTCAGCTGCAAACTTAGTTTTGAGTGTGGAGACACATGCAGTTTCAAAGGGGAAAGGAGGGCCGAATGCCCTTCCTGGGAATCTGATGGTGAGGTTTCCTGAGGCCCAATTGGTTACAATGGACAGGAAAAGAAGGGCTCTCCTTTTCCTGGGAATCTGACGGAGAATGTTATTGAGACTCGGCTTTTTACAATGGCCAGGGAAAGGATGGCTGATTTACTTTCCTGGGAATCTGATGGTCAGTGTTACTGAGACTTGACTCTTTATAATTAATTAAATTCCTCAGCTGCTGCAGTGAGATCTAAGTTTGTACTACCAGATCAGCAGGCCTGGTCTCTGCGTAACCAGTCCACTGACATAACCACTATGGGGCCCTGGTAACCCCAGGAGTGGGACTCCCTGACATCAACCACTAGCTATGGTTGAGACGATAGCAGCAAATCGCAGATATGTTACGTCAAGCCTGTAGGGACTTTATTTATACCCGTGGTTGGTGCAAGCACAGCAGACAGAAAAGACCTCATTCCTGAACCTTACCCCATCACTGCCATTTTATAATGATGGCCATTTACCCCATTCGACCTGGAGTTAAACCATCGTTGTCCTCCTATTGGTAATGGCAAGTCAGGTTCAAATCAACGTGGCGTTATGGCTTGAATTTTTCTAGGGAACTGCCAGTTACAACATGTGGGGTTTCTCACCCACATCATCTAGGCCTTAAGCCTCAAGTTATTTAGCCTTGCCTTGCTTAGATGGACGATTAAAGGAGGTACAGTGCATTCACTCACACCCATTCACAATATTTAAGCAAGTCTTTTTGGTCCTCTTGACTACAAGGATCCAACAGGAGGGCATTGATGACCTACATAATGCCTGTTTGTTTTTGGCAGCTTAAACACACATAGGCAAGAATGCTTCCAGATTATAAGACAGGTTGCTCTCTCCCTTTAATGTAACACTACGCAAAACTCAAAACCAAGGGGAAAGCAATTCGTCTGAAATCTTTGGAGGCGTTTAAAATTAATGATTTTTGTTTGGATTGTTTTGGGGAGTATGTAATATAGTTCTTCATAAAATCTCTTCTTTGGTGTTACAATTTCAAAAAAAAAGGTTAATCATCATAACAAACTTGCAAGCATTAAAAATTAAAACGCTAATGAGAGCTGAGGTATATATATATATATATATATATATATATATATATATCTATGAAGAAACACAGAAAAGAAGTTTGAGGTATTTTTGTCTTTTTGTAGCACAAGACCTGGATTAATTGTACTGCAAAGCAGTACAGACAATTATTTCATTTTTTTTTCCCAAACAGTAGTTGTTTTCATTTAGTAGCTGTTCCTTCGCAGAACAGGCTTATACTTTCAACAAGCAAAAACCTGCAGATGCCGCAAGTCTGAAATAAAAGCAGAAACAGCTGGAAATTATTCAGCAGGTCAGACAGCATCTGTGGAGAGAGAAATGGAATTCATGGTTTTGGACTGACGGCCTATTTTCAGACCTTTTATCAGAAACAGGCATCTGCTTTCCATTTATAACATAATTTAAAATGTTACAATGACCCTGAGGTTCAACAGTTAAACATCTAGTGAATAAAATCAGGGGTGAACCTTAAATGCATTTTCCTTTCAGATTGAAGAAATCAGCTTTGGAATTGGGAGATTTTGAAACTTCATAACCAATGGTACATGAATTGGAAATCTATAGGTAGGAGGAGATTCCTATAAGGAAACATGTGGGACTTCTTTGAGGAGCCCATCAAGTCCTGCGAAACTAGTCTGACTTCTCGTTCCATCGCCAACAAAGTAGAGAAGTCATTTGAGATACTCAACAGGTCAGGCAGCATTTGTAGAGAGAGAGAAACAGTCAAGAGTTTCAGGCTGATGACCTTTCATCAGAAAGATCCCATCTGGTGGAACGTCTGTTGACTTGGAACACTGTTTCCCCCTCCATGGATGTTGCCTGACCTGTATTATCCAGCAACTTCTTTATTTATTCTTGTTTTGGTTCCAGCATCTTCAGGTTTGATTGCTCTTTGACCAATATCATGATGCACAGTTACCATCTTAGATGGAAAAGTCTGTGACGACCCACTAGCACAGACCCCAGAAAGGAAGCACTGATTGGCTATATCTCACTTCCCACACAGACAACTCTGTGCCCTTCCCAGTATTGCTGGGAGATCAGAGGCTTTACTGTAAACATGGCTGGTCTGTGGCATGGGACCTCCACAAGCATCTCACCCAACATCTGACATCCTGTTCCACCAGGGTCTAAGGCTCTCTACGAGAGACACCCATTAAACATAAGACTGAGCACCACCTTTTCCAATGGCCCAACCACACCTCTGACAGTATGGAAGATTCATGTGGGCTTGCCTCAGACAAGAGGAAGCACTGGTATGCCCACTGGTGTTCCCAACCACCGAACCTCTGTGATGTGAATAAATATTTCTGGGATGTGAATTGGAAATGCCAAGGACAGATTCTCACTGGCTCAGCCATAAAGTGGTCAATTCAGCCCCTCAGATAGGATCAGCGGCTTTGAATCAGCTGGTGGACAGGGCATAGCCACTAACCCCAATCCCCAATGGATACCTTTGGTTCAACCATCACTGCTTTCTGAATCAGTTCGATATTCAAGCCTGCCTTCTTCCCGACTCCCTCCTATTGCATCCTTTGGTATGCTTATAGACTGGAGGATAGCTAGAGCCAACACAATCAGTGTGCAGGGGGAGAGGACCCCACTGACAGAGAAGGCCGCAGCTTTATCTTCCACCTCCTCAACAGGGGTGCTGTGATGATTCAGTCTTTGCACCATTGGCTCTGGAAGGCAAAGCAATGGACAAACATCCTTGTTGGCATCCAGTGATGGACAGTTGGTGAATCTGTGGACTTCACTGCCACAAACGGCTGTGGGGCCAAGTGGAAGTTGATAGGTTCTTGTAAGGATGTCAAAGGTCACAGGGAGAAAGCAGGAGAATGGGGTTGAGGGGATAATAAATAAGCCATGATGGAATGGTGGACTTGATGGGCCAAATGGCCTAATTCTGCTCCTATATCTTATGGTCTTTTACACTTCATAGAAGTACAGAATTGTACAGGAAGGAACTTGATCTCGCTGACCAGTAGACACCCATTCATGCCAACTGAATTGCCCAGAACTTGGTCCATCGCCCTCTAGAACAAAAAAACACTATAGCACAGTACAGGTCCTTTGGCCCATGATGTTGTACTAACCTTTTAACCTACTCCAAGATCAATCTAACCCTTCCCTCCCACATAGCCCTCCATTTTTCTGTCATCCACGTACCTATCTAGGAGTCTCTTAAATGTCCTTAATGTCTCTTAAATGTCCTAGTTCCTGAGGATTGGAGGGTGGCTAATGTAACCCCACTTTTTAAAAAAGGAGGGAGAGAGAAACCAGGGAATTATAGACTGGTTAGCCTAACATTGGTGGTGGGGAAACTGCTAGAGTCAGTTTTCAAAGATGTGATAACAGCACATTTGGAAAGCGGTGAAATCATCGGACAAAGTCAGCATGGATTTGTGAAAGGAAAATCATGTCTGACGAATCTCATTGAATTTTTTGAGGATGTAACTAGTAGAGTGGATAGGGGAGAACCAGTGGATGTGGTATATTTGGATTTTCAAAAGGCCTTTGACAAGGTCCCACACAGGAGATTAGTGTGCAATCTTAAAGCACACGGTATTGGGGGTAAGGTATTGATGTGGATAGAGAATTGGGTGGCAGACAGGAAGCAAAGAGTGGGAATAAACAGGACCTTTTCAGAATGGCAGGCAGTGACTAGTGGGGTACCGCAAGGCTCAGTACTGGGACCCCAGTTGTTTACAATACATATTAATGACTTGGATGAGGGAATTAAATGCAGCATCTCCAAGTTTGTGGATGACACGAAGCTGGGCGGCAGTGTTAGCTGTGAGGAGGATGCTAAGAGGATGCAGGGTGACTTGGATAGGTTAGGTGAGTGGGCAAATTCATGGCAGATGCAATTTAATGTGGATAAATGTGAAGTTATCCACTTTGGTGGCAAAAACAGGAAAACAGATTATTATCTGAATGGTGGCCAATTAGGAAAAGGGGAGATGCAACGAGACCTGGGTGTCATTATACACCAGTCATTGAAAGTGGGCATGCAGGTACAGCAGGCGGTGAAAAAGGCAAATGGTATGCTGGCATTTATAGCGAGAGGATTTGAGTACAGGAGCAGGGAGGTACTACTGCAGTTGTACAAGGCCTTGGTGAGACCACACCTGGAGTATTGTGTGCAGTTTTGGTCCCCTAATCTGAGGAAAGACATCCTTGCCATAGAGGGAGTACAAAGAAGGTTCACCAGATTGATTCCTGGGATGGCAGGACTTTCATATGATGAAAGACTGGATGAACTAGGTTTATACTCCTTGGAATTTAGAAGATTGAGGGGGGATCTGATTGAAATGTATAAAATCCTAAAGGGATTGGACAGGCTAGATGCAGGAATATTGTTCCCGATGTTGGGGAAGTCCAGAACGAGGGGTCACAGTTTGAGGATAAAGGGGAAGCCTTTTAGGACCGAGATGAGGAAAAACTTCTTCACACAGAGAGTGGTGAATCTGTGGAATTCTCTGCCACAGGAAACAGTTGAGGCCAGTTCATTGGCTATATTTAAGAGGGAGTTAGATATGGCCTTTGTGGCTAAAGGGATCAGGGGGTATGGAGGGAAGGCTGGTGCAGGGTTCTGAGTTGGATGATCAGCCATGATCATACCGAATGGCGGTGCAGGCTCAAAGGGCCGAATGGCCTACTCCTGCACCTAGTTTCTATGTTTCTATGTATCTGTCTCTACCACCAACCCCGGCTTGGAGGGGACAGTGACTGGGTACATAGGAAAGCAAAGTTTGATAGGTTCTTGACTAGTCAGGGCATCAAAGGTTACAGGGAGAAGGCAGGAGAATGGGGTTGAGAGGAATAATAAATCAGCCATGATGGAACAGAGGAGCAGGCGATGCACAGAATGGCTTAATTCTGTTTCCATGTCTTAAGGTCTTTTGGCTTAATTGGACTGGCTTGGGTCAGGGTACCGATGCGTGTGTCAACCACCACCTTCCTCTCCCTTCCCACCCCCCCAACCAGTCAATCACTCACCCCTCCACACCCCACTAATTTACCTTCACTGAGAACCTTGGTGGGATGGCGAAGTGGGATGGAGGGGTTTGGAGGTGAGGTGGGGGGCGGAGGAGAAAAACAAAACTGTAAATCACTGGAACAAATGATGAGCAGTCATACTGCAAGAAAACAGACTCTTGGACCCAACTGAAATTTGACTTCAGTAGTGGCGCCAAAAACACACTCGACAGAGCAAGTGAACTCCTCCTCTGATGCCAGTGGAACTGAACTTGAGAGGCAGCGGGAAAGACAACCGGGGAACAGTGTTGATTGGGAATGACAGTGCAGACAGGCAAGTGACACACTGAGCAGTGAAGGTCAGGGCTACAGGTGTTGAGGAAAGTGCCAACAGGAATCCTGCGTGGGCAAGGCCAGTGTTTCATAATGACAGGGTATGACAGAGCTTTTTGCCTTTCGAACGGGAATGGGATACTCTACAGGACCTGCAACCCTCTCTGAAAAGTGTCGAGGATTTTCACTCTCCTCCTGGCAAAATGGGAGAAGATCAAAGGCAAGGGGTAGGCTCAGTGGGAAGATCCAGAGGAATTTATGTGTAAATACACACTGGATACACAACAGAAGCACACATATACAAACACACACCTGACACCCTAGCACACTGACGTGCACACTAGATGTACACACAAGAGCACGCACGCACATTCAAGGACACTCTTGATACACTCACACATATACGACAGTCAGACATACTTAACAACATCATGCAAACACTTGAATACTCACAGATAGGCACAAGCACACCCATACATCTACCCATCGCATGTACACACACACAAAGCCACGTGTACACTCTCTTTCACACATGCACTTACACATACACACACACACACACACACACACACAAACACACACAGGGAGGATATAAAACCTGCCAGGATTGAATGATTGGCTGGTACACAGCTAGAAATTGTGAGCTTGCCAGTGAAACCTTTTGACAAGGGGCCACTTTGGTATCTCTCCTGAAAAATTAGTGACAATCCCTGTACACAGTGTTCCCTACATTATACTAGCAAAGATTGTTGATCCACTGTCCCCACCATCTCTCCACCACTCACAGCTCGGGTAATCTGCTCACTCAATCCCTTGCCCTTTCTACAGTGGATCAAGCTAATCCCATCTCTAGACCAGAGCAACAAACTGCACTGTGACAAGGGACGCAGACTGGGAAACAGGGAGGATAGACGAAGGAGAGTCAGTGGATGCTTATTTGGATTTTCAGAAGGGCTCTGACAAGGTGTCGCACATGAGGCTGCCTCACAAGAGGTCAGGGTATCACGGGAAAGCGTCTAGCTGACTGGTAGGAGGCAAAGGGGGGTAATGAAGGGAACCTTTTCTGGTTTGTTACCAGTAACTAGTGGTATTACTCACAGGGTGGTGTAAGGATAATTTCTTTTCATGTTATATGTCAATGATTTGGATGATGGAATTGATGGCTTTGTGGCCAAGTTTGCAGATAATACAAAGATAGGTGGAGGGGCAGGTAGTGTTGAGGGAGCAGGGAGTCTTTAGAAGGACTTAGACAGATTAGAAGAATGGTCAAAGTGGCAGCTGGAGTAGTGTAGGGAAGTGCATGGTCATGCATTTTGGTAGAAGGAAGGAAGGCATGGACTATTTCCTAAGTTCAAAAATCAGAGGTGCAAAGGGACTTAGGAGTTCTCATGCAGGATTCCCTCAAGGTTAACTTGCAGGTTGAGTCAGTGGTAAGGAGGGCAAATGCAATGTTAGCATTCATTTTGAGAGGACTAGAATACAAAAGTAAGGATGTAATGCTGAAGCCTTACAAGGCACTGGTCAGTCCGCACTTTTGAGTATTGTGAGCAGTTTTGGGCCCCTTATCTAAGAAAAGATGTGCTGGCATTGGAGATGGTCCAGAGGTGGTTCACCAGAATGATCTAGGAAGAACTAACTTATGAGGAGCGTTTGATGGTTTTGGGACTATACAAGCTGGAGTTTAGAAGAATGGGGGGGGGGGGGGGGATATCTCATTGAAACCTTTCAAATATCGAAAGACCTAGGTAGAGGACGTGGAGAGGCTATTTCCAATCGTGGGAGAGTCTAGGGCCAGAGAGCACAGCCTCAGAATGTAAGGACCATCCCTTTAGAATAGAGATAAAGAGGAATTTCTTTAGACAGAGGTTGGTGAAACTGTGGAGTTCATTGCCATATACAACTGTGGGTATATTTAAAGAGGTGTTTAGGCTCTTGATTAGTAAGGGTGCCAAAGGTTACGGGGAGATGGCAGGAGAATAGGGTTGGGAGGGAAAATAAATCAACCCTGGTCGAATGGCTTATGGTCTAACGTCTAAACAAACACTGGAGTCACTAGGCTACAGACCAAGTGCTAACAAATGAGGTTGTCACAGAAGGATATCTGGCAATGACATGGAGGGAGGGAGGGGTTGCTTCTATGTTTTATGTTTCTATGAATATAACCCTCTGGGCGAGAGAAGGTTCAAGAATTTGCAGACCTTCCCATCGCAGGGATCCATACAAATGGCCGAATGCAAGGTGGTTATTTTGTATACGAATGCCATTTGCCTCTTTTCAATTTAACTTCACTGAATCTTTGTAGCTTCTGAACTTGGCTGCCAGGCAAAGTTTCCCCTAATGCTCATCAGGTTTCAATGAGATCTCCTCGCAATCATCTAAGCTCCACAGGAATCTATTCAATTCCTCCTCACCTTATCAACCTAACTCAGGGTCAGATTAGTTAATCTTCAGAATACTTCCTGATAGAACTGAGTATTCCAGGACAGAGTGTGACAAGTCTCCTTGTAACTGCAGGAAGAGTTTCTTCATCTCAAAGGTCAATCCTTTTGTGCCAAACAACAATGTCTGCCTTCCTGAGTTGCTCACTGTGACAGACTGCTCTTTGCAAAGGGTGGGCAAGTGGGGATAGGGCAAGGTAAAGAACTTTGTGGATAGTCTGTAATAACACATTAACCCTGAGATTCAGAAAAAAAGGAATTTGAATTTGTCAGTTGTTACCAATGGAAACAGTATTACAAAATTATCACAGCACGAAAAGAGGCCATTTGGCCCATTCATTCTATGCCAACTTTGAGAAGAACAATCCATTGGTCTCATTACACTAGATTGGGAATGAAAACTGGATTTACATTTAAAACCTGTCTGGCCTTCAGGGAAGGAAATTTTAAATCCTTCCCATATCTGACCTATGCAAGATTCCAGACTTGCAAAACTCTGGGCCTACCCTCTGAAATGCTTCACAGTTGTGCCTACTTCTGCTATGGGCAGTGGTTCACTGCCACCTTCTCAAGGGCAGTAACGGCTCATTTGCACCATTACCCAAATTCAGTGAACTTGACAGAGAACGATTTTGGTCTAGGATTGTGTAGAGTTCCCAGCTACTGCCACCTGGCTAGTTGTCAAACAGGATGGGTCTCGGCCTGAAACGTCGACTGTACCTCTTCCGAGAGATGTTGCCTGGCCTGCTGCGTTCACCAGCAACTTTGATGTGTGTTGCCTTTTCCTCTTACTGACTTACTGAAACAGTGACATTACTTCACGGACTCTTGTACAAACACTATAGAGGGTGACAAAGGTCCACCTGTCCTGTTGGTCGTGTAAGGTGGGAAGTCCAGGGGTCTGGAGTCACCACTGGTCTAGGGTGAGGGAGGGAGGAAGCCATGAGAAACAGGAATCAGTACCTGTTGGATACTAGCTGAGGTACACCATGCACACCCGTAATACCTGTTGGGTATTAGCTGAGGTACACCATGCACACCTGTAATACCTGTTGGATATGAGCTGAGGTACACCATGCACACCCGTAATACCTGTTAGATATTAGCTGAGGTACACCAAGCACACCGGTAATACCTGTTGGAAATTACCTGTGGTAAACCACTCACCCTCAACACTGGCACAGGCCCCTCCCCTCCCACACACACTGCATATACCACAGAGACAAAATACATATATTCTGCATCCATACACACACATATTGTGTATGCATGCACACACTTCATACACACAAGCAGATCCTGTGTATATATACACACCAGACACAACACAGACACACCATGCGTGCATACAAATGCACAACACACACACACACACTGCATATACCATGGAAAAAGCATATGTATGCTTTGCATACACACACGATATGTTCATATATGCACATTGACATACATCAGCCACACACACACACTCACTCCGATGTAGTGGAAGGTGATGCCACGATCCACACTGTGACTGCGCCACACTGACAGACCTGCTCATCTGCAGGCTGCTCGTGCTGGATCACCGCATCCAGTAACTCCTCCCTGTGTCGGGTATTCCATCTGTCGGCTTATGCCATCCCAACTAGCACCAAATTAAAGCCGCGGAATGTGCTGGGATTGTGATGGATGTACAAACAAGGACAACCTTATTAGGTTCTGATTTACGTTCTTCCTCCCACCCCGCCCATGACTTTTTGATGAAAGAGCCCTGCATTTTGCTAGCACCTTTCACAACTTCAGGCTGTCAAAGCACCTTGCCAGCAATCAAGTACTTTTGAAGTGCATTAACAAATCGTATAGACATTCAGTTGCTGTCTGTCGGGGCTCTCTCAGCAAGGGGGAGTACTGGAAGTAAATCCATCAAGTTTAAGTTAAGAATAGGGAAGCAATTGATGGAAATTATTGACCGGTTCCTTCCACTGGCCAATCCTACTGAGGCTCCAAACCTGAACCAAGGATGCAATTGGGAGAGGAATTTAATACGCATTATTAATTGTCTTATTTACTTTCGGTATCTGACTGGATTGAGATTATTTTCCTTGAGCTGCCTCCCTGCAAAATTTTGCCATGGTGGCCAGTGTAACTCCATGGACCCCCACCCCACCCCGGATCCACGTGAACTCGGGCTGTCTAACTCAGTGTCTGCTGCTAGGGGTCACGTAACTGCCCCAGGCACTGCCCTGCCCCAACCTGAGATCATTCCTGTAGCAGGAATTACTGCAGAATGCAACTTTTTTTTAACGATAAGTGCCACATCACGATTAAAATAAGAGAAGGTGGGGAAGTTGGGGGGGGGGGGTGGTCTCACAACACTTTCACCGTACACACTCCAAGTACATATTTCACCCCTGCATCTCTGACACCAATACTCACTCGATGGGATATCCCCTACAATTCGATTCAAACACACTCTCTGCTCATCGACCTTCTCCACTCCTCTGCACCCCAACCCAGTAAAATAAACTTCAAAGAAACACGCCGTAACTCCTGCATTAGATCAGCATTAAGTGCACTGGTTCAGATGATCCTGGGCAGATAGGTGCCTGGATCCACGGGGGACCCATAGCTGGCCTATAAGCCTCCCGCACTCCTCCTGCCACAGGAGGGCTAGTCCGGGAAGGGGGTGCAAACTGTTAGCGTTGGTCCTCTTCTGGATCCCTAATGTAGTGGGCACCAAAGCCCTTGATTTCCATGGCCCTGACCTCAGGATGACCCCTGGCATTCCTTGTGAGTAGCGCTCACTGCTGTAACAGTAGAAGTTCAGCTGCCATTTTTATGCACAGCAAGCTCCCACGAGGATCTATGTGACGGTGGCCAGATTATCTGTTTGGCTGACGTTGACATGTGTGGGCCAGGGAACCAGGAAGCAGCCTGCCCTCCCCCTTCTCATCACAATAAGGTCGTGGGATCTTCGATGACCAACTGACAGGGCTTTGGTTGAAAGATCGCACTGTTGACAGGGCAGCCGTTTCTTGGTACCGCACTAGGGGGCCCACCTAGACTTTTCTACTGAAGTCTCTGGGGTGGGGCTTGCAGCTATGACTCTGAAGCAAAAGCACCATGCACTGAGCTGCAGTTGGAAGCCGTGGGCAAGACTGGATCTGGTAAGTGTGGGGCACTGAAGCCCACAGCCCCTCCCCTCCCCCCTCCCAGCCAAGGCTCGACACCCTTTAAGAGTTAGTGTTCTTAAACCATCACCCTCAAAGTAAGAATCTGCTGGAGGAACTCAGCAGGTCGAGCAGCATCTGTGAGAAGGAAGAAGCTGTCGACATTTCCGGTCATTGCGGATACGTCTCCTCCCTCGGACGATGTCCGACCTGCTGAGATACTCCAGCAGATTGCTTGTTGCTCCAGACTCTAGCACTTGCCGTCTCTTGTGTCCTCATGGTGACTCCCATCACAATGAATATATTATAAGCACACAAAAAACTTGGCGCTACTCACAGTTCTTAAGGAATTGACCATAGCTCATGAGACTCATTCTCACCTGGGACTGCCTCCTTTTTGAATCTGTAGCCAACAAAGGATAGACTGTCACATTGTGAATCACTCATATCACTGGGCTGCATATTTGTATAATAATATATTAATATTCTTGAGTGTGCACGCATTTCCAGTCAGCTGTTACTATTATCAGTTCTTTATAAAGGGGACAGCCTATATACAGGTGTCACACTGCACTTACAGCTTCCCACCAGTGTTGGCGCTGTGGCCCAACCACAACCCAAGGATGCAGGGGCAGGGTGACAAATTGGCATAAACTATTCCCATTAGAAAACCAGGCCGAGGAACTGATAATGGTTTTACAGGTCTGAGGTCAGGAAGTTACATCTGCACACCCAGGTCCAATTAACTCTTGCCCTCTGACCCCGAAGGCAACACCAGGTTTTGACAGCCAGGAGATGGGCAATATATTCTAAAATTAATAGTCTTGTAGGTTCCTTGAGCTGGAAAGATCTGTGCAATCATTTACTGGCTTGGTTTTTCTTTTTTTTTCTCTCTCCTTTGTTTCTGCAATTCTCATTTTCTTTCTTAAATTCCCTGCCTTCTTAAGATTTTAGAAAAATACAATCGAGACGAGTCCTTTTCCTGACGCAGCGATCGGATGCCCGCCCTCAGGGGGAGCCGCTGGTGGAGGGCTCAGCTGAGGCAGGGCCCTTGACGGAGGTAGGACTGGTGGTACTCTGCGAGGCAGGAGTACTACTGCTGGGTCCAGCAATTACATGGACGGTGGGTCGCTGGGCAAACAGGACTCCTGAAAGAGGAAAAGAGTTTGTTTTTAGTCTACCACAATTATGCAAGAAGACTGAACAGTGCATGAGAGGAACTGGCCCTCAATCTTTGTGTCAACTTAGACTAAATCTCTTCTGCCTGAACACGAACTATATCCAAAAGTCAAAAAGTCAGAGGCAAATTTGTTATCAAACTATGTGTATGTGTTACCATATACAGCCTTGAGATCCTTGTTCAGGACAATAAAGAAATACAATAGAATTGGTGGAAAACCATACAAAAATAAACTGACAAACAACCAATGAAAGCAAATAATGAAAAATATAAATTAATACTGAGAATATGAGCTATAGAGTCCCTGAAAGTGAGTCTATTCATTGTTGAGGTGAGTGAAGTTATTCATGCTGGTTCAAGAGGTGATGATTGTAGGGTAAAACGGGAAGAAGATGGCAGCCTCTCCGGTGACATCTGTCATCTGCCAAGTAGGGGACCGTGCGCAATCCTGATTTGATGGAGACAGATGTGAGTGCATAGTGGAACATCTGGAAAACTTCTGAAATGTCTGCTTTGCTACCGCTGCTACTGTGTGGTAACCGGAATCTCTGGAGCTGAAGGCCCCGAAATCTTCAGCTTTGCGTGTTTCAGCGGCCGGAGAGAGGTCGAAGGCGCTCAGCAGAGGATGGCGCTCGGGAGGCTGTATCGGAAGCTCAGAATTTTCGGACGGATGGACTCAGGGTCGGCTGCTTCCAAGGTATCAGCAAGTTGATGGTGCCTGGAGGTTTATGGCAGGGAGTTTCTCCCTTTTGCCGCCTGCTATCGGGGACTCGGGAGTTGATCGACTCGGGACTTTGAGTATTTTTTTTACTGTGCCCATGGACTGTTCTTCATCAAATTATGGTATTGTTTTGCACTGCTGTAACTATATGTCATAATTATGTGGTTTTGTCAGTGTTAGTCTTTGGTCTGTCTTGTTTTTTTGTGATATCACATCGGAGAAACATTGGATCATTTGTTAATGCATATATGCATTTCAAAATGACAATAAAAGAGGACTGAGTGGTCTCATAATCTAATCTAATAACTTCTTGAACCTGGTGGTGTGGGACCTCCTGTCTGATGGTAGCAGTGAGAAGAGAGCGTGGTCTGGATGGTGGGGGTCCTTGATGATGGATGCTGCTTCTTTGTGGCAGCACTCCACATAGATGTGCTCAATGGTGGGCAAGGCTTTGCCTTGATGGAGTGGGCTGTGCCCACTACTTTTTGTAGTCTTGTCCACTCCCTGCGTATTCCTGTGTCTATCTAACAGCTTCTTAAATGCCTCTATTGTGCCTACTTCCGCCAGTAACCCTGGCAGTCTATTCCAGGCACCCACCACTCTCTGTGTGAAAAAATAATCACAGCACATTTCCTTTAAACGTTACCTCTCTGATATTAAATGTGTGTCCTCTAGTATTCAATATTTCTACGCTTAGAAAAGAATTCTATCGATGCCTCTGACTCAGAGACGAGAGTGTGATCCTTGGAGTCACATGGGGAGGAAAGAAACAGCACAACATCAATCTGGTTAGAGGAGGAATAGAGGCGGAAAATGGTCGCTATACAGCAGAGACCGGTTGGGCCGAATGGCCTGTACCCATACAGTTTCTCCAAATCATAAGGGAGTTTTTGAGATCAGTCTGGCTTCTTTCTCTTGAGCCTCCCCACACCATGTCTCAGGGAGGTTTTCTCACTGATTTGTCTGAAAGTACCAGAGTTGATTCTCACCCTGTAAGGTCCCCAGAGAGTTTCCCCAGGAATAAAATGCATCCTAAAGGAACTCCCCCAGGTTTCCAGTGCTACCAAATCTCCAGGTCTGCCGAGAGCCTCCAGGATTAAAATCCAAGACTCCTGGACCCAGAGCAATAAAAATGGAGTCACAGAGTCATTCTGCACGGAAACAGGCCCTTCGGCCCAACCTGCCCATGCTCAACTATACTAGTCCCATTTACCTGTGTTCTACTCACATTGCTTGAAACCCATCCTATCCCTGTACCTGGCAAAATAGCTACTAAATGTAGTTAGTGCACCTGTCCCAACCACTTCCTTTGACAGCTCATTCCACACACATACCACCCTTTGTGTAAAAAATTACCCATCAGCTTCCTCATAAATTTCTCCCTTCTCACCTCAGAACTATGTCCTCTAGTTCCTGATTCCCCAACCTTAAGAAAAAGACTGTATGCATTCACCCCACCTAAACCCCATTCATAGCTTTATACATGGTATATTTCAACGTACATGTGACAAATAGAGCTGATCTTATCTTAATATTACTCTGAGATCTCAGGACTAACTTAGGACACACACTTCCAAGTATGATGTCCTAGCCTGCCCAATCTCATCCTATAACCCATCCCATTGAGTCCCGGTAATATTCTTGAAAATCATTTTAGATAAAATAAAGCTGCCCTTTTTATTTTTAGTTTTTCTTGAACCTGGTTCTTCGTTGGCTGTCACTGACAGTTTAGAAGAAAGAGATACCCATTTCATTGACGGGCAAGAATGCTCTAACCAGGGGACAGAGATCCTGCTTCCATTCTGAGACAGCAGAAAATGGTGAATTGCTGGGATGGACACCAATTGTGTCACGACGTAAAAACCTTCCATCCCAACGTATAAACTCAAATGTCAGTCTCCCTGCAGCAGCGCTAACCCACAGAAGATTATCAGGAGTGGGAATTTTCCCGTATCTATAACAAATGCTCTGCTCCCTGGATGTGCAATTTAAATAAAAACAGGCATTTTGTTTGGAAATCCAAATTCAGAATCAGGATCAGGTTTAATATCATCGGCACAGGTCGTGAAATTTGTTGTCCTTGTGGCAGTGGTACAATGCAATACATAATAATAGAAAAAATGTGAATTACAGTAGATATATAGTTAAATTAAATAAGTAGTACAAAAATAACAAAGTAGTGAGGTAATGTTCATGGGTTCAATGTCCATTCAGAAATCAGATGGCAGAGGGGAAGAAGCTGTCCCTGAATTGGTGAGTGCGTACCTTCAGACTCCTGTACCTCCTTCCCGATGGTAGCAGTGAGAACAAGGCATGACCTGGGTGATGAGGGTCCTCAGAATAATCAACAATTTATTAATGAACATGCTCATTCTTTCAGCATCAGGAGGCCTGTCTGGTCGGGATCAGGAAGAGAAGGTGCCTACCTGTGTAGAGAGTGCCGTTAATCTCAATAGACATGTTGATGCTGCTGATGCCGTTTGTTGACAAGTTCAAGGCCAGCTCCTGTCGATCATCTGTAGAAGGAATCACACAGCACATTGGTTAGAGCACATGTGGGTGGATAGGGTGGTGGAGAAGGCACTGGGTACGATTGCCTTCATAGACCCAGGCACTGACTATACAGAGCGTGGATGTCATGATGCACTAGTATAAAACAACTCCTTTCTCACCCCCACCCACCACCTCTCCCCTTTATGCCCGCCGTCTTGCCTCCTCTCCACTCTCAGTCCTTGGTCGGGGTTTCGACCCGAAGAGCCAACAATTCCTTTCCTCCCACAGATGCTGCTCAGCCCACTGAGTTCCTCCAGCAGATTGTTTAACAGCACAAAAACATTCCCAGCAGCCCAGCACCCACTATCGACCAGTCCCTCACAGTAATCCAGTGACAGGTCTCACTTTTGCCATTTTCACTGCCCCCAGATCCTACCCCGCTCTATACACTGGCCTCAACTTAGAGCAGTAACGTCCCCACACACTGGGATGTGGGAGGAAGCTGGAGCACCCGGAGGAAATCATGGAACTCACTGGAAACTAGAGCATGCTGGGAAACCCACCAGGTCACAGGGATAGCGTGCGAACTCTACACGTGAAGTGGCTCACAGAGCAATGCCATTCCCCGCTGATATTCCTTCGCACCTCATCAATTCCCCGGCCACCTCCATCGATCAGGGAGCAAGGCGAGCGTGCAAAGTTCATCACCGGCAGCAATCACGTCCCGGGTCACCGAAGCTGTCAGCTAGCGGCTCGACCTGCTGCGTTACCCTGCAGTTACTCACCCACAGCACCTCTCAGATCCTTGACCTTCAGCACAGGAAGGACAGCAGCAAGTCCAAGATTGGGCAGCACGGTAATGCAGTGGTTGGTGTAACACCATTATGGCGCAGCGATTTGGGTTCAATTCCGCCACTGCTTGTAAGGAGTTTGTACGTTCTCCCCGTGCCCACATGGGTCCCCTCCAGGTGCTCCCTATTCCTCTCACATTCCAAAGACGTACCGGTTAGGTTAATTGGTTACGTGTGTAATTGGGCGGCGTGGGCTCGTTAGGCCGGAAAGGCCTGTTACCGTGCTTATCAATCAATCAGTCGATAACTAAATGAAAAAAAAACACTACCACCTCCAGGTGCCTCCACTGTCACTGGGTCTAAATGCTGGAACCCCCTTCCCAATGGGGCTGTGGGAGCACCTTCACCAGAAGTACTGCTGTGGTAAAAGGAGGAAGCTCACCACCACAGGCTCAACGGCAATCAGGACTGGGCAATAAACGCTGGTCTTGGCAGTGACATCCTGTAAAGATGTTACTGAGCACGTAACCCCTGACCCCTCCTCCACAGACTGGTTACCCTGACATTTTGACATTTTGGTGCTTCCCAGACCAACAATTTTGCCGCCAACGCTGAGGGCACAGTGATGAGGTTTAGACTGATGATCGAACTCAACCGTTCTTCACATCAAAGACCTCGCAGGGCAACTCTTCGCTGGCAGTCTAGGACAGTAACACATAACCAAGGCAGGGAGCACAAGTGAAGTCAGGTCTGCCCTGTGTGATAAGACAGAAATGACAGGAGTGGTCAGGCCAGTAGCCTACCATCACTGCAAGACTTGCATGTATCCGGGGCAAAGAATCAGGGAGGAAAAATCATTGAGGACATTACCCACCTGCAAATTGTATTTTCCAAAAGCCCCCTTCCGGAAAGCATAATAGAGTGATTAAAACAAAGACCACACCATTTTAAAAGTTTCTTCCCCCGGGCAGTTAATCTGATCAAACATTCTAGTTAGCTCCCCACCATCCCCTTCTACCCGTTACCCCCCAACACTGCACTGTAAACACCTTAAACCACTTTTTATAATACTGTTTACATTGTAAATACATGCTGGTATCTACGTGTAAGGGGTTTCTTCTTTTATGTTACTGCGAATGCTAACAAAATAGCTTCTTTGTTATGTTATAATAAAAATGGCTTTTCTGTAATAATAACTGCAATGTAAGGAGTTCTCTCTCTCTCTGCTTGTTTGGCTTATATTATTGATAAGAGAGAATGAGCCAATTGGGATAGATGTTATTTTCTTGTGTGTCTGTAAGCTATTGTTTTGGGGCAGAAGGCGCTATGGGGACAGGGAGAAGAGATGCGATGCTATAAGCTGGTCGACGGGACGGACCCCGAGCGGGAGTCTGAGGCCCAGGGTCTTCAGCGAGGAGAGGAGACGAGGACAAACTGGTCGACCACCGTGGTTGGTCCCAGGCGGTGGGTCGAGGTGGTCGGAGGGGATTGAATGGTGGAAAGAAGACTCCGTTAATTGAGCTCCAATTGTTGGGCACGAAGTGGTTGAACTTTGGTAAGTTTGGCGCCTTTTACTTTCCTTTTATATTTTATCTCTATTCATTACATAGTTCCAGTAAGATCTATAAATTGTAATCATTTAATCGCATATGGTGTATTGTCTGTTATTTGGCAGGGTGGGGGTACATCACACAGCATCCACGCAAACTCGATTATCCAGTTTGACGGGGCTGAAGGCTGCTCCCCCTAGACGAAAGCGAGCTGAGCGAGCCTGAGGCTTACCAGGGGGTAGATACGTATTTACGCACTTTATTCATATCTGTAATTTAACCTCTAAGTTTATGAGGTTTATTTTTAAGTATATAATCCTTCATTTTTAATATAATTCTTTGTTCTTTATAACAACTTAATGTTGTCTTTTGCTGCCCCTGACCAAGACAGCACAGCAAATTCCTAAAACATGTAAATGTAGATGGTGAATAGAGTTGATCCTTAATCCTGTGTACAGACTCTGGGTCCATAAATACACAGGTACATGTACATACATACAAATGTTAGGCACATAGCCCACATTCATTTCCAGTCAATGTATCAGCTGTTCACTAATGTAGAGAAGCTTGTACTGCAAGTACTGACACCAGCCTTGCCGTATCCAAACAACCCTCGCCCCGTACAGAGACAGGCTAAACCATGGATGCGAGGGTGAACGAACTCTGGGCTGGCGGAGTGGAGCAGCATTCAGAACCGTTGTCTCACAGTGTTGGAGACTCAGGTTCAATCCTGACCTTGGGTGTTGTCCGTGTTGAGTTTTCACGTAACCCTTGTGACTGCCGGGTGCTCTGGAGTCCTCAGACATTTCAAAGACATTGGTAGGGTAATTGGCCATTGTAAATAGTAGTCATAGTCATACTTTATTGATCCTGGGGGAAATTGGTTTTCGTTACAGTTGCACCATAAATAATTAAATAGTAATAAAACCATAAATAATTAAATAGTAATATGTAAATT
Organism: Mobula birostris; assembly: GCF_030028105.1. Classification (NCBI taxonomy): domain Eukaryota; kingdom Metazoa; phylum Chordata; class Chondrichthyes; order Myliobatiformes; family Myliobatidae; genus Mobula; species Mobula birostris. Next base: position 56,298,927 of record NC_092387.1, on the reverse strand, counting down.
ATGCCAGGAAATAAGTCCAGGACCAGCCTAATGGCTCAGGGTGTCTGACCCTCCAAGGGAGGAGTTGTAAAGTTTGATGGCCACAGGCAGGAATGACTTCCTATGACACTCTGTGTTGCATCTCGGTGGAATGAGTCTCTGGCTGAATGTACTCCTGTGCCCAACCAGTCCATTATGTAGTGGATGGGAGACATTGTCCAAGATGGCATGCAACTTGGACAGCATCCTCTTTTCAGACACCACCGTCAAGACAGTCCAGTTCCATCTCCACAACATCACTGGCCTTACGAATGAGTCTGTTGATTCTGTTGGTGTCTGCTACCCTCAGCCTGCTGCCCCAGCACACAACAGCAAACATGATCGCACTGGCCACCACAGACTCGTAGAACATCCTCAGCATCGTGCGACAGATGTTAAAGGACCTCAGTCTCCTCAGGAAATAGAGACGGCTCTGACCCTTCTTGTAGACAGCCTCAGTGTTCTTTGACCAGTCCAGTTTATTGTCAATTCGTATCCCCAGGTATTTGTAATCCTCCATCATGTCCACACTGACCCCCTGGATGGAAACAGGGGTCACCGGTGCCTTAGCCCTCCTCAGGCTCACCACCAGCTCGTTAGTCTTTTTCACATTAAGCTGCAGATAATTCTGCTCACACCGTGTGACAAAGTTTCCTACCGTAGTCTTGTACTCAGCCGCATCTCCCTTGCGGATGCATCCAACTATGGCAGAGTCATCAGAAAACTTCTGAAGATGACAAGACTCTGTGCAGTAGTTGAAGTCCGAGGTGTAAATGGTGAAGAGAAAGGGAGACAAGACAGTCCCCTGTGGAGCCCCAGTGCTGCTGATCACTCTGTCGGACACACAGTGTTGCAAGCACACATACTGTGGTTTCTGTGGAAATAACCCCCAATGTGCAGAATTTGGGGGGGGGGGTAAAGTTGATAGGAATGTGTAGAGAATAGTGTAAACTGGCGTTTAGATGAAGGACTCTGTATCTCTCCATGTCTCTGTTTCCATGTGCAGACAGGACCAATTACCTGCACCTCACAAACATTCCACAGGGTGGCAGTAAAGCTTCACCAGGCTTTGAACAACCTCACTGACTGTGCCACTCAATCTCGCTGCTCCTGCTTCTCTCGGGACAGTCCCTCGCTCCCCTTTGGAGGACGGCATCACAACGATGACTTCCCTTTCACAGAGCTTTTAAACAAAACAACGGGTCCTGAGGCACTTTTGGTGGGAGTGTCTGCCAACCGTTTAGAGCTGCTTGGCAATAGCTTTTAAGGGTGAATTTAACAGAAGGAATAGGGAATTTCTGGATCTTAGGGCCTAGATTGGTGAAGGGAGGACAAACCAGGGTAGGAATTATGCAGTGAGTGGTAGGCCCATGAGGGGAGCAGTAGACCAGAGGGATCTGGGAATACAGATCCATAATTCCTTGAAATTACGGATCGTAGGGAGTTGACACACTGGCCTTCAGAAATCGAGAGTACTGAGTACAGGAGTTGGGATGTTATGTAGAAGTTGTGTAAAATGCTGGTGAGGCCACATTTGGAGTATTGTGTGCTATTCCGGTCACCTACCTACAGGGAAGACAAAAATAAGACTGAAAAAGTACAGAAATAAATCACAAGGATGTTGCTGTGACTTCAGGAACTAAGTCATAGGACTTAATTGCCCAGACCGTTGGAGAATGAGGGGAGATTTGACAAGAGGTATACAAAATTATGACAGTTATAGATAAGGAAAAACCAAGCATGCTTTTTCCACTGAGGTTGGGTGAGACGACAACTAGAGGTCAGTTGTTTAGGGTGAAAGGTGAAATATTTAAGGGGAACCTGCGGGGGAACTTCTTCATTCAAACAGTGGTGTGAGCGAAGAGCAGGCTGCCAGCAGAAGTGGTGGATACGGGCTTGATTGCAACATTTAAGTAAAGTTGGGTAAGTATGGTACATGGATGGGAGGGGTATGGAGGACTACGGTCCAGGTGTGGGTCGATGGGATCAGGCAGGATAACAGTTTGGAAGGGTCTCGATGGATGAGAGGGCTTTGTTCTGGACCGCAGTCCTCTATGACTCTACGGCACGGATGCCAATGCTGGTGTGACGGACCAGAGTCTGGAACTGATACGTGAAAGCAAAGTTTGCGTGGATTGCCCACATTCTCTCTGTGGCTGTGTGGCTTACCCCGGGTGCTCTGGTTTCATCCTACATCCTAAAGACGTGGGCTGCTAGGCTAATTGGCCACCGTCAATGGGATTAACGTGGGATCCGTGTAAGTGGGTGTCTCTCTATAATTTAGCATGGAACCAAGTCTTCTGTCTGGTATCTGAAAGTCGGCATGGGAAAATGATGGGCTGAAGGGCCTGTTTCTGTACCATGTGACTCTATAACATCCATAACCCGTTTGTCTTGTAAATTAGTTCTGCAATCTCATAAAATAATATTAATTGCAACACGTACATTGAAACCTACATGAAATGCCTCGTCTGCATTGATTAACATAGTCTGTGGATGTGCTAGGGGCAGCCCACAAGTATCAGCACCAAGACAGCATGCCCACAATTTACTAATCCTAACCCGTACATCTTCGGAATGCGGAGTGCCCAGAAGAAATCCATGTTCACAGGGAGAATACATAAACAATGGCGAGAATCGAACTTCGACCAGTGATCACGGCGCCTTAAGGGTTGCGCTAACTATTACTGGGGCACCCGTCTTAATCCCACTTGAAGAGCTGAACGAGCCTCAGATAGGCAGAGCAGTGCTCCCACAGAGCTACAACCACGAGGCTTGTACTGATTTAGGATTACCTGGTCTCCTTCGTGGATGCACTTTAAATCTTATTTGTGTCACTTATCATGTTAAAGGAAGCGAGTGCTGTCTGGCCTACATTCTGTGACTAGGCTGGCATCTGAAGCCACTGGGTTGTCAGGGGACCTAAGGTCAGTGACTAAGTCTGGTCAAATCCCAAAGCCAAAGTAAGCATGTGATTCTGTTTTACAGTGTACAGCAGGGCTACAGGGCAGATTGTTTTATGGCACTCAAGGTGCTGTGTAAGTTAGTTGTTCAACGGGGAATAAGAGCTTGTATTATTGTTGGCTGTAGTCCAAGGGTTGAGGTTTTTATTGCATTGTTAGAGCAATAAGTCTGTAGACTTTTATCACTTGGATACTGCAAGCTCAGGGCACAGGCAGAGTTTCAAGTGGAGAAGTCCAAGGTTGGGACCTTCATTGGTTGCGTGGTTCAGAGTTCCAGTGGGCAACCTCTGTGCCTCCAAGGAGCAATATTAACTTTGTCTTCCTATTTCAGTATAAACTCCTGATGTCTGCTCTTTTGTGGCTCTGTGGGAATGCTTTGCTGCCATACTATCCATCTTATTCCATTTTCACCTTTCACCCTTAACCTATGGCCTCTTCTTCTAGTCCCACCCAGACTCAGTGGAAAAAGCCTACTTGAGAATATTGGCCCATATTTACTGTGATTGATACAGCTCTCAATGCTCTGATAGAATTTAGAGCAACACACATAAAATGCTGTAGGAACAACAGGTCAGGCAGCATTGGTGGAGGAGAATAAACAGCTGATATTGCAAGATATTAAGTCTGGGTATCCTCCAAGCTCATGGCATGATCATTGATTTCTCTAATGTCTGGTAATTTCTTCCCCACACCTTCCCTCGCTTTCCATTCTCGTTCCCCTCTCACCCCTTTTCTTCTCACCTTACTTTGGTTCCCCTCTCCCACTGTCCTCCCCTAACAGATTCTCTCTTCCACCAATCACCCTGCAGCTCCAAACTTCATCTCCCTCCCCCACCCATCCATCTTCCCCCTCACCCGGTCTCATCCATCACCCGCCAGCTTGAACACCTTTCCCTCCCTGCCACCTTCATATTCTGGCATCTGCCTCGTTCCTTTTCAATTCCGATGAAGGGTCTTGGCCCAAAACATCAACTATTTATTCCTTTGCCTAGATGCTGCCTGACTTGCTGAGTTCCTCCAGCATTTTCTGTGTGCTGCTCAAGCCATTCCAGCATATGCAGAATCTCTTGTGTTTAACATTTCACATTTCACATGTGTCCATCTCTAAGTCATCTGCTTTTTATTTGCCCACCCAGTCCAAGACAGTGAAATGAGAGACAGCAGACGCTGGAATTTGGAGCAGGAGACGATCTGCTGAAGGAACTCAGCAGGCCTAACAGCATTCGTGGTGGGGGAAGGAATTAGAACACAGAAAAAGCAAGTTCGTTCACCACCTCTGCGCCTGCCATTATTTTATCCACCTTGATGAGGTCACCTCTTCATGCTTCTGCACTCCAAAGAATAAAGCCCACACTGCACTGGAGGCGGTGTAATGTGGCGTCCATGCTCGGTTGAGGGCTGGCCTCTCCCATTGGTGCTGCCCCGGGTGTTCGATCAGTGACAAGCTGGATTGCGTGTCTGTGTGTGTTTGTCTGCGGACTGCTGGGAACTGCACCATCAATTTGCGGAGCACGTCACTCAGGGACTAAGGCTATGTATAGTTTTTTTTTGCGTCACTATGCTTTTTTGCTTGCTTTTTGAATGTGCCGTGTGTTTTGCACCTTGGTCCCAGAGGAACACTGTTTTGTTTGGCTAGGTTCACGTGTGGTTGAATGATAATTAAACTTGAATTTGATTTGATACTGTTCTATTTCTTTGTTCTAACAAACTGCAGATGCTGGAACCTTTCCAACCAACGACCAGCAGGTCATGCAGCATCTGTTGTGGCGAGGAATTGTCGACGTTTCAGGTCCTGAGGCAGCATCTCGACCTGAAACGTCGACAGTTCCCTTTCCCCCCGAACGGACGCTGCTCGACCCACCGAGTTCCCGCAGCGGACTGTCTGTTGCAACTCGTCCAGGCTGCAACGGACGGGACCGAGGAGCCGACGTCCCCAGTACCCTGGGGAGGGGTGAGAGATTAAAAAAGATTAGCTTTATTTGTCACATGTCGACTGAAACGTGTGTACAGTGAAAGGTGTTATTTGTGTCAATGACCAACACAGTCCAAAGATTGTGCTAGGCAGTCTGCAAGTGGCAGGAACATAGCACGCACTCACTCAACCCAGTAACCCTTACCCTTACGTCGATGGACTGTGGGAGAAAACCAGAGCGCCTGGAAGAAACCCACGCAGTCATGGGGACAACATACAAACTCCTTACAGACAATAGTGGGGATTGAACCCGGGTCACTTGCTCCGTAGAGCGATATGCTACCCCTGGGTGTCCAACGAGCCTGAAGCAGGGGGTCTCACCTTTCCCGTTGATCTTGATGCTCATGGGCATGTGAGTTGCCATGGCGAACAGGTTCTGCTGCAGGGCCTGCTGCATCAGACGCTGCTGCTCCTCTGAGTACCGTGCCAGCTTTTTCTCCGGGGGCTCCCCGCTCTCCAGCTTCTCCCTCAGCTGCTCCAGGGTGATGGCCTGTGCGGCGGAATGGTGGCCCCCCAGAGCCAATGGGATGTGGACGCGGCTCGGGGTGAGGGAGCAGGTAGCTGTGACATCCTCTGGATACGGAGAGGAGGGAGACAGAAAAGAGGTGAAGGTCAAATCAGGCGGCACAGTTCCTGAGAATGGCTATCCTCAATTACAGAGCTCACATGATTGGCTATTTCCATTACTGGGCTCACGTGATTGGCTATCCTCAATTACAGAGCTCACGTAATTGGCTATTTCCATTACAGAGCTCACATGATCGACTATCCTCAATTACAGAGCTCACGTGATTTACTGTCCTCAATTACAGAGCTCACGTGATTGGCTATTTCCATTAAAGTGCCCACGTCATTGGCTTTTCTCCATTAGAGGGCTCACAAGATTGGCTTTTTCCCCATTAGAGAAATCATGTGACTGGTTATCTTCCATTATAGGTCTAATATGACTGGCTTTCCCTATCACAGCGCTCATGTGATTGGCCATCCTCCATTACAAGGCTCAAGTGATTGGCTATTCCCCATTACAGCTCTCATGTGATTGGTATTACAGAGCTCATGTGTGGCTATTCCCTGTTACAGCGTTCATGTGATTGGTTATTCTTTATTAAAGAGCTCATGTGATTGGTTAGCCTTCATCAAAAACCTCTCATGATTGTTTACAGAACTCACGTCTTTGGATATCCTCCATAACATAGCTCACGTGATAGGCCACTTTCTTACACAGCCCACGAATTATAGACAGCCCTTTAACAAACTGTTTGTGATTGGTCATATCCCATACACAGCTCACATGACAGACCATCCTCCTTTTACAGACCAAGTATTACAGACAACTCTCTAACACACTACCCACCATTGCTCAGCTCATGTGATTGGCTAGCTTTCACTACACACATGATTGGCTATTATCCAATAGACAGCTTGTGTGATTGGTTACATTTTCTTCCGCGCCTAACTTGATAGCCCACAGACATTGGCGGGTGGGCAGCACTGTTACTCCACAGACAGATGACCAAAAGCTTTCTCCAGAGAGCTGAGCCCCAAACGATGGAAGACTTTGTGGGGAGGAGTTGCTTTCCCATATATCCTCTCCTATCCCAGAAACCAGGCCTAAGATGGATCTAATTCTGAAGAATATTAGTGTGCTAATGGAAAAGTACTGAAAACTCTGGAAATAAATTGCCCTACTCAGTAGAAAAGCACTATGGACTAGCTCTTGTAAACATGGATTTTATTCAGATTGGTTCTTTTGCATTAATATCCTGTTTTGAACAGGCATTTTCTTCATGGTCTGGTAATATTTATATAATCTCTGTACTGTGTGTTGTCTGAACCTACATACCTGTGATATAGCTGCGAGTTGCACCTGTCGCGCATTGCATTTACGCACTTGACAATGGGCATTTGAGGCTTTGGGGCAGTGCTCACTGGGGTTTAGAAGAATAAGGAGGGGGATTTCATTAAAATCAACTTAATATTGAAAGGCCTAGATAGAGTGGATGTGGAGACGTTACCTATAGTGGGAGAGCCTTGGACCACAGGACACAGCCTCAGAATGCAGGGATATCAATTTAGGACAAAGATGAGGACAAATTTCTTTAGCCAGAGAGTCTGAGCCTCAAGTGATGACTGACTTGTTCATTGAAGCATATGAGATAATGGAAAATAAAGACTTTTCATTTTTTTGTATGGTCCATGTTTACCAACCTGACACTCTACTTCTAACAGTACATGACCCTGGAGTACACAGAGCACTTTTCCTATTCCCAGATTCACCTCTCATGCAAGGCAGCTATCAATGATGAAATTCACCACCACTGTCAGTACACCAACACAACCTTTGGCTGCCTGAGGATCAACATCTCAGACCTGACGGCCAATCCATGGACAATGGACAACTGTGATCTCTGTCCCTCCCAGATGCTTCTGAGAGCTGGACTATCCAAGTGGAAAGCATGGATCACCAGGCTCATGGACAGCATCTACCTCCATTATAATAGGACTATTAAATGGTTCCCTAGCAGGATAAGTTGGATTCTTAACCTCAAGACGTACCTCATTATGATCTTGCACCAAAATGTCTACCTGCACTGCACTCTCTCTGTAGCCGTTACCCTTTATTCTACATTCTGTTATTGTTTTACCCCTTGTTTTATCTCAATGGACAATGTAATGGTCTGAAACAGCAGTGTGTGGGCCATGGCAGTCAAAGCTCAAACTGGGCACAGCACCTGATGATGATGATGATGAATGGTTTGATCTGTATGAACAGTAAGCAAGTCTGGCTTTTCATTGTACCTTGGTACAATAATAAATCAATTCTGAACATACCACTGACAATGTCTCTGCAGGACCCTCCAAATCCACTGGCAGAGAAGCAATCAAATACAGCAGTGCCCTCTTTCAGACCAGTAACTCCAACACTGTGTTCCCAGCCACTCTGGGTCGTCCATGCCATTCGCATGCCTGATATCAGAATCTGCAAGTGGAAACTCTACTGCAAGCTTTGTCATGTCAAAAAGAAAAAAAATCTAAACTCTCAAAGCCTCCTTGAGAATGTGTAACTGTTCCATCAGTTCCTGGGAACTCTTGACCACACAACACGGAGAAGGGGTATTCACAATGACACTGAGAACCTTGAAGAGGGGGCATGGAAATCCCATGTGAACACTGGAAAAAAGGCACCGCCTCCCCACTACCGACCTGACCATTCCACGAGGCACTCCCTTCCCCAGGTGTAGCAGTGTCTGCTGTTCCCACACTGACCTCCACAGCCACCTCAGAGCAGGCGAAAGCAGAGTGCGAACAAGACACCCTCCTTCCCGAGGGATGTCAGACCATTTATGGACAGTAGATAACCTCTGAAGTTCAGACGGGTGACTGGCAAAGAGGGCGTAAGGGAAGGTTGCCTGTATCGCTCGGGCCACTGAGCATAAGAGCTAGGAAGTCACACTGCAGTTGTATAAAACTTTGGTCAGGCTGCACTTTGAAGTTTGTGTGCAGTTCTGGTCAGCCCACTACAGGAAGTTCATGGAGAGGATGCAGAACTTCACCAGGATGCTGCCGAGATTAGAAGGTATGAGCAATAAGGAGAGGCTGGAGAAACTTGGGTTGCTTTCTCTGAAGTGTCAGGCTGAGGGAGGTGTGATAGAAGATCATCCATGTATATATTTATTATTTAGTGGTGCAGCATGGAGTACGGCCCTTCTGCCCCTTTGAGCCACACCACCCCAACAAACCTAATTAACCCTAACCTAATCTTGGGACAAGTCAGAACATAGAACATAGAAATCTGCAGCACATTACAGGCCCTTCGGCCCACAATGTTGTGCAGACCATGTAACCGACTCTAGAGACTGCCTAGAATTTCCCTACCACATAGCCCTCTATTTTTCTAAGCTCCATGTATCTACCCAAGAGGCTCTTAAAAGACCCTATTGTATCTACTTCCACCACCATCACTGGCAGTGCATTCCATGCACCCGCCACTCTCTGTGTGAGAAACATACTCCTAACATTCTCTTGGTACCTATTTCCAAGCACCTTAAAACAATGCCCATTCATGTTAGCCATTTCAGCCCTGGGAAAAAGCCTCTGACTATCCACGTGATCAACGCCTCTCATCATCTTATACACCTCTATCAGGTCACCTCTCATCCTCCGTCGCTCCAAAGAGAAAAGGCCAAATTCACTCAACCCATTCTCATAAGGTACGCCCTCCAATCCAGGCAGCATCCTTGTAAATCTCCTCTGCACTCTCTCTATAGTATCCACATCCTTCCTGTAGTGAGGTGACCAGAACTGAGCACAGTACTCCAAGTGGGATCTGATCAACGACCAATGAACCTTCCCGGTACGTCTTTGGATTGCGGCAGGAACCTGGAGGACCCAGAGAAAACTCACACATTCCACGGGCAGGATGTACAGAGACGGCACTGGAATTGAATGCCAAACTCCGGAAAGCTCCAAGCTCTAAGAGCACCGTGCTGTAAGGGAGATAGTCTGAATCTTTTTACCAAGGTAAACATGTCCAGTACGTGAGGGCACAGCTTTAGGGTGAGAGGAGTGAAGTTTAAAGGAGATATGTGGGGCGGCTTTTTTTACACAGAGTGGTGGCTGTCCAGAACAGACTGTCGGGGGGGGGGGGGTGGTGAAGCAGATAGTGACCTTTAAGAGGCTGTTCGATAGACACATGTAGCTGTTCCATTCTGTGGCTTATTCTGCATTCTTATTATTTTACTTCAAAGCATTGTGTAATGATTTGATGTGTATGAACAGTGTAGAAGGCAAGTTTTTCACCGTATCTTGGTACTTGTGATAATAGTTGCAATGCCAATATATAAAAATGCAAGGAATAGGCGAGAAGAAATTTTATTAAAACTGGCATGAAGGTCAGTACTGATATCATGAGCCAAGAGATCTGTTCCTGTCCTGTATGTTCGAATTCTAGATTCCAAGTTAGCTTCAGAAATATTTAAAATCCTCAGCTGTCCAGGCTGGGTTTGAACTCATATTGCTAGATCAACAGTGTAGGATGCTAAGTCCAGTAACTGAGCCCCTATATCATTGTACCCCAGGTGCTAATGGAGCATTTCTGGAAGCCGATCCCTCTTGTTACACATGCTTATCTCTGCTTCAAGATGGGGGTGGGAAGGTCCAATATAGACGGTCAGATAAACAGTCCCAAAAGTATGAAGGATCAATGGAAACAAAGAGAGGGATTAGAGGGATTATCTAAAAGATCAAAGAACAGTACAGCTGCATCCGGTCAACACAGTTGTGAAACTGCTTGAACCAGGTGTGAAAAATAACCTTGCAAAGTCAATACAGAATGACCAGTGGTAAAGGTGAGGGACAGGGAGTGGGTGGGGAGAAAGAGATAGTGGGTGGGGGGAGAGAGGGAGTGGGTGGGGGGAGAGAGAGAGTGGGTGGGGGGAGAGAGAGAGTGGGTGGGGGGGAGAGAGAGAGTGGGGGGGGGAGAGGGAGAGAGGGAGTGGGTGGGGGGAAAGAGAGAGTGGGTGTGGGAGAGGGAGAGAGAGTGTGGGTGTGGGAGAAGGAGAGAGAGAGTGGGTGTGGGAGAGGGAGAGAGGGAGTGGGTGGGGGAGAGAGGGAGTGGGTGGAGGGAAAGAGAGTGGGTGTGGGAGAGGGAGAGAGAGAGTGGGTGTGGGAGAGGGAGAGAGAGAGTGGGTGTGGGAGAGGGAGAGAGAGAGTGGGTGGGGGAGAAACAGTGGGTGAGAGAGAGAGTGGGTGGAGGAGAGAGAATGAGAGAGGGAGAGAATGGATGGGGAAGAGGGAGAGAGTAGGTGAGGAAGAGGAAGCAGGTGAGGGAGAGAGAATGAGAAGGAGAGAGTAGGTGGGGGGTGGAGAGAGAGTGGGAAAGGGAGGGAGAGACTGGGTGGGGGAGAGAGAAAGAGAGAGAAGAACTGGAAGAAGGAGAGAGAGGATGGGTGGGGGTGAGGGAGTGGGACAGGAGAGTGAGTGGAAGAGGGAGGGATGCTAATAACCCAGCAGAGTGGGAGAGACACCTGAAAAGTTGTAAGACCACCTGCCTCTGCCGACACCCTATCTTCCACACGAAGAGGCTAAGGACTAAACGCTGGTAAATGGGATTACTACAGGTTGGAACTTCGTGGTCAGCATGGACAGTGTCACAGAGATATACAGAACGGGACAGACCTTTTGCTCCAAGATTCCCATCTATGCTAGTCCTATTTGTCTAAGTTTGACCTATATATCCAAGTACTTGTTTCAACGACTTCCTCTGACAGCGTATTCCATATAATGTGGTGTTGGATAGGCTGTTGGGTCTGAAGGCTGATAAGTCCCCGGGACCTGATGGTCTGCATCCCAGGGTACATAAGGAGGTGGCTTTAGAAATCGTGGACACATTGGTAATCATTTTCCAATGTTCTATAGATTCAGGATCAGTTCCTGTGGATTGGAGGGTGACTAATGTTGTCCCTCTCTTCAAGATGGGAGGAAGAGAGAAAACAGGGAATTATAGACCAGTTAGCCTGACGTCGGTGGTGGGAAAGATGCTGGAGTCAATTATAAAAGGTGAAATTACGACAGATCTAGATAGTAGTAACAGGATTGGTCCGAGTCAGCATGGATTTACTAAAGGGAAATCGTGCTTGACTAATCTTCTGGAATTTTTTGAGGATGTAACTATGAAAATGGACAAGGGAAAGCCAGTGGATGTGGTGTACCTGGACTTTCAGAAAGCCTTTGATAAAGTCCCACATAGGAGATTAGTGGGCAAAATTAGGGCACATGGTATTGGGTGCGGAGTACTGACATGGATTGAAAATTGGCTGGCTGACAGAAAACAAAGAGTAGCGACTAACGGGTCCCTTTCGGAATGACAGACGGTGACCAGCGGGGTACTGCAGGGTTCAGTGCTGGGACCGCAGCTGTTTACAATATATATTAATGATTTAGATGAGGGAATTAAAAGTAACATTAGCAAATTTGCCGATGACACAAAGCTGGGTGGCAGTGTGAAATGTGAGGAGGATGTTATAAGAATGCAGGGTGACTTGGACAGGCTGGGTGATTGGGCAGATGCAGTTTAATGTGGATAAATGTGAAGTTATCCACTTTGGTGGTAAGAACAGGAAGGCAGATTATTATCTAAATGGAGTCAAGTTAGGAAAAGGGGAAGCACAACGAGATCTAGGTGTTCTTGTACATCAGTCACTGAAAACAAGCATGCAAATACAGCAGGCAGTGAAGAAAACTAATGGCATGCTGGCCTTCATAACAAGGGGAATTGAGTATAAGAGCAAAGAGGTCCTTCTGCAGCTGTACAGGGCCGGGCCCTGGTGAGGCCACAGCTGGAGTACTGTGTGCAGTTTTGGTCTCCAAATTTGAGGAAGATCATTCTTGCTATTGAGGGAGGGCAGTGTAGATTCACAAGGTTAATTCCCGGGATGGCGGGACTATCATATGTCGAAAGATTGGAGCAACTAGGCTTGTATACTCTGGAATTTAGAAGGCTGAGAAGGGATCTTATTGAAACACGTAAGATTATTAAGGGATTGGACACGCTGCAGGCAGGAAGCATGTTCCTGCTGGTGGGTGAGTCCAGAACCAGAGGCTACAGTTTAAGAATTAGGGGTAGGCCATTTAGAATGGAGTTGAGGAAAAACTTTTTCACCCAGAGTGGTGGATATATGGAATGCTCTACCCCAGAAGGCTGTGGAGGCCAAGTCTCTGGATACTTTCAAAAAAGAGATGGATAGAGCTCTTAAAGATAGCGGAATCAAAGGTTATGGGGATAAGGCAGGAACTGGATACTGATAGTGGATGATTAGCCATGATCACAGTGAATGGCGGTGCTGGCTCGAAGGGCCGAATGCACCTATTGTCTATTGTCTCTAATAAAGGTACCCCTCGCTTTCCCATTACATCTCTCCCCTCTTAACTATAACATATGCCCTCTAGTTGTTGATTCCCTGGGAAAAAGACTGTAAGCATTGACCTTATGCATACCCTTTCTAATTTTATACACATCTAAAGATCTCCCCTCAATCTCCTACAGTCTAATGAAAAAACTCCCAACTTGTTCAACCTCGCTCCATATCTCTGCCCCACGAGGCGCAACAATATGCGTGTCAATCTCTCCCTCACTTAATGACATCTTTCCTGTAGCAGGGTGAGCAAAGCTGAAGCTGACATTCCAAATGAGACATCACTAACATCAGCATACTGTCTCCACTCAATGCCTTGACTGCCGAAGGCCAGTGTGCCAGCAGTCTTCCTCACCACCATGTATTGTGGTCCTAGGTCCTTCTCTTCTGCAACGCTCCCCAGGAACCTACTGCTCACTGTGGGCCAGAGGATTGGTTTTCGTTATATAAATCTATGACTCCTGGAGTAATCCTGTTATTCATCAAAACACAGCTGAGTAAGAGAATGTTTCATGCATACTGTCCCTCTTGTGGACAATACTTAGCACTTCCACTCAGAGGTCAAGGCCCACATACCGTGCATTTCTGTAGGATGGCCCAAGGACACATTCTTTTTTTTAAAAAAAAGTGCACTTTATTCCAATATAGATAAGACTGCTGCAGATCGCTGTGAATAAGGAGTGTCAGATTCCATGAACCATCACACACCTCAAAGTGCTGAGGGCAGGCAGGCATGGTTTGAGCAGAGCCTGTTTTTCCTGTGATCAGGATCGAGGAATGGATTTGGGTTGGAAGCCTAACAAATGGCCAGGAGACAGCAATGGGGAGGGTGGTGTTGGGAAAATGGAGGGCCAGCAGGGGTGAGATCTGTCTGTGGGCAAATTCTATCACTTCTGCCTTGAAGACTGGGGCAGCTTCTTCATACAAATGGCAGTGTGATTTGGAATGAGCTGCCAGAAACAATGGTCAGGTGGGCATGCTTTCCCCTCTCACCTGATAACCATGCCTCCCAGTTTTGGATGTCCCTATCCTGGGTAAAAGACTATTATACCCACCTTATCTATACCTGTCATAACTCTCCTCTCTTCATTCCCCTCTGTTCTAAAGAATAAGCACCTTGCTGGACACTCCCTTCCTATAGTTCAGGTGTTCTAGTCCTCGCAATTCTTCTCTGCACTCTCGCTGAGAAAAAAAAGCAAGAGCTTTTTTACCTCTCAGATGCTTGTTGTCTTTGAAATTCTCTTTCTCAAATGGTGGTAGAAGTACAGTCGTTGAATATTTTTAAAGGTAGATCAATTCTCGGTAATCAAAGGGGTGAAAGGTTACCAGAGGTAGGTGGGAAGGCAGACTTCAGATACAAGCAGTTTAGCCATAAATTTAATTAGACAATAGACAATAGACAATTAGATGTTGATCCAGACAAAACAGTCTAGTCTTGCTCCTAACGTACCCTGTCAAGACATCTTAGGATCTTATATATAATTTCAATTGCCTTGGTGGGGTTTAAACTGATGTGAGCCAATCATTAATCTAGGTCTCTCAACTATTACTCTTAACAACAGGCTACCATACACCTGTCAACATGCTAACACTTGAGACACACGGGACATGAAACAAAAATGTTGTGAATAAAATATCTTAAAGATCAAATATTAAACTTGTTCGCATTTAAAAACCTGAGAGGTTTTTAAATTAAAATATTGACATTAACTTAAGTAGTAAAAAGTCCCTACCTTTTGCTCAGAGGGCAGTATCTCCATCTATTGAATGAGTTTGCTCTGGTACACAGTATTAGCCATTAACTCAAGAGATTCTGCAGATGATGGAAATATTGAGCATTGCACACAAAATGCTGGAGGAACTCAACAGGTAAGGCAGCATCTACGGAGGGGAGTAACTAGTCAATGTTTCGATCTGAATTCCTTTCATAGATGGCGCCTGACTTGTTGAGCTATTCCAGAATATCAGCCATTGAATATTAGCATGGAACCAGGCCCTTCAGCCCGAGCGCACGCTATTTAGATGGATCACCCCCTTAAATGGATCACATTTTATTCTCCCCCCACTTCTATCAACTTTCTTCCCTCTACCACTCACCCACACACAAGGGGTAATTTACAGTCGCCAATTAGCCTACCAACCCACACAGCTCTGGGAAATGGGACAAAATTTGGCCCTCCAACTCATCTGTATGTCTCAGTGAGCTTCTCATTTTACTAGACACTGGAGAAGGTATCTGGCTGAACTCAATTTCTCTTCGAACATCAAACACACCATCCCTAGGACTCAGCCTGATGAATTTTCACTGCACTTCCTCTGAGGAAAGTGTAACATCCTTTAAGAACAGAGAAGTCTCGTGTACACAGTGCACAGCAGGTGTGCCCTTGCAGTATGACACGATCGCTATAGTAATTAAATCATCCTGCACAAAGGACTGCGGGAAAGCAGCTAATATAATCAAAATTCTTATCGAGCGGTCAACAGTGGGAAAGGTAGGCAGCTTTAAGTTTCTGGACATCAATGTCACTGAAGACTAATCCTCGGCCCAACGTATTGATTAAAATATGAAGCAGGCCCTCCAGCGGCTATATTTCATGAGGACTTTGAAGAGATTTGGTATGGCACCAAAGGCTCTAGCAAATTTCTACATATATACCATGGAGGGCACTCTGACTGGACGCATCTCTGCCCGTGTGGAGGCGCCAGTGCACAAGATCGGCAAACCCTGCCGAAGGTTGTAAACGCAGCCAGTTCCACTGTGAGCACTAGCCTCCCCTCCATTGAGGACATCTTTAAAACGTGACGCCTCAGGAAGGCAGCATCTATCATGAAGGACCCACACAATCCAGAACATTCCTCTTCTCATAACTACCATCAGGGAGGCAGTACAGGAGTCTGAAGACCCACAGTAAATCCTTTAGGGACAGCGTCTATTTCTCTGCAAATCAGATTTCTAATTGGTCCATGAATCCATGAAGACTACCTCTCTCTCTCTATTACTTACTGTAATTTATAGCATATACTGTGCATTGCACTGTACTACTGCTGCAATACAACACATTTCACAGCATGTCAGTGATAACAAATGGGATTCTGATTCAAAGACTCCTCCCAATCTGGTCATCGGACAGAAGACACAAAACCCGAGACTTGTACCGCCAGACTCAAGGAGAGCTCTCTCCCACTGTTATAAGACTCTTGAATGCACGTCTTGTACCTCAATCTAGCTCATCATTGCCTTTGCACCTTAACTGTCTCCCTGTAGTTGACACTATATACATTCTGTTATTGTTTTTCCTTTTGTACCACCTCAGTGTATTTATGTATGGAATGATTTGCCTGCATGGTATGTTAACAAAGCTTTTCACTGTACCTCAATGCATATGACTATAATAAACCCTGCGACTAACAGACTGCTGGACCGGCTACAGTGGTGACCTGACTTCGTGGCTGTGGACTCACTTTAGCTCTGAGTGTCATCTGTTCAGCTTTTATTGTTTAGACAACTGGTTCTTTTTTTTTCCCCCACACATTGTGAGTTTGCCAGTCTTTTTTTAATGGGTTTTATTGGGTTTCTTTGCTTTGTGGCTTGCAGTAAGCAGATAAATCTCAAGGTTGTATATAGTATACATACTTTATTAATAAATATACTTTGAACTTTGAATTTCATTTGCTGCATTCACATACTAGCTTTCCGAGATTTGAAGATAACTTCACTCAGACTCCTTCAAACCACAATTCCCAATTTCATGTTTAAAATGTACTCAGAAATTGTTTTTATATATATATATTTTTTTATTTTTTAAAACACCTTGAAGCCTCTTTCTGTTATTGTTGCTGCTCACGTGCCCAAATAATTTTGTGTCATCACTAAATGTGGATGTGCTTGTACTTTGTATTGTTAGTGCTACATCTGACCCATACATCTGAACACCTGTTTATCTATAATTATCTGCAGTTTATCTCTGTTTAGGTCTGGAAAATTGCAAATGTCACTCCGTTCTTTAAGAAGGGAGGGCGACAAAATAAAGGAAATTATAGGCCAGATAGCCTGACTTCAGTGGTTGGGAAGATGTTGGAGTCCATTAGAAATGATAAGGTTTTGGAGTACTTGGACCAATATGATAAAGTAGACTGTAGTCAGCATGGTTTCCTTAAGAGGAAATCTTACCAGGCAAAGCTGTTGGAATTCTTTTGAGGAAATAACAGGCAGTATAGACAAAGGAGAGTCAATGGATGTTGTTTACTTAGATTTCCAGAAGGCCTTTGACAAGGTGCCACACATGAGGCTGCTGAACAAGGTAACAGCCCGTGGTATTACAGGGAAGATACCAGCATGGATAGAAAATTGGCTGACTGGCAGGAGGCAGAATGGGAATAAAGGGAGACTTTTCTGGTCGGCTCCCGGTGCATAGTATTGTTCTGCAGGGTTCGGTGTTGGGCCCACTTAATTTCAAGTTATGTGCCAATGATTTGGACAATGGAATTGATGGCTTTATGGCCAAGTTTTCGGATGATAGAAAGATGAAGGGCGGGGCAGGTAGTGTTGAGGAAACGGAGTCTTATATACATTAGGAGAATGCAGAAAGACTTATATACATTAGGAGAATGGGCAATGAAGTAGCAGATGGAATATAGTGTAGGGAAGTGTATAATCATACACTTGGGTAGAAGGAATAAAAGGGTAGACTATTTTCTATATGGGGAGAAATCAGAGGGCAAAACAGAACTGAGAGTCCTTGAGCAGGATTCCATAAAGGTTAACTTGCAGGTTGAGTCAGTGGTAAGGAAGGCAAATGCAATATTAGAATTCATTTCAAGAGGACTGGAATATAAAAACAAGGGTGTAATGCTGAGGCTTTATAAGGTATTGGTCAAACTACTCTTGGAGTATAGTGAGCAGTTTTGGGTCCCTTAGCTAAAAAAAAAAGTTGTGCTAGAGGAGGTTCATGAGAATGATTCCGGGAATGAAAGGATTAACATATGAGGAATGCTGGATGGTTCTCGGCCTGTACAAAATGAATTTTAGACGAATGAGGGGGGCATCACATTAAAACCTACCGAATACTGAAAGGCCAGATAGAGTGGATGTGGAGAAGATGTTTCCTATAGTGGGAGAGTCTAGGACCAGAGGACACAGCCTCAGAATAGAGGGACGACCCAAAACAGAGATGAGGGATTTCTTTAGCCAGAGGGTGGTAAATCTATGGAAATCATTGCCACAAATGGATGTGGAGGCCAAGTCATTTGGTATATTTTTAAAGTGGAGGTTGATAGGCTTTTGATTAGTAAGGGCATCAAAGGTTATGGGGAAAAAGAGGAAGAATGGGGTTGAGAGGGATAATAACTCAGCCATGATGGTATGGCGGAGCAGACTCGATAGGCTGAATGGACTAATTCTGCTCCTATGTTTTATGGTTTTATAATACTCAGGAATTATTTCTGAATATGATGGGAAACAAGTAGTTGGAATTACTATTACTATTAATGTACCACTAAATGGTTCCCCAGTATGATAAGATGGACTCTTGACCTCACAATCTACCATTTACCAGCACTGTACTTTCTCTGTAACTGTTACACTTTATCCTTCATTCTGTTGAAGTTTTACCTTGTACTGCCTCAATGCACCACTGTAATGAAATGATCTGTATGGACAATGTGCAAGTCAAGATTTTCACTGTACCTCAGTACATGTGACAATAATAGCCCAATTCCATTAAAAAAGCAGCATCCCATATTTCTTTTCACACCTGTTACAAGGCACGTATTACGTGATGCTCCAGAAGAATGCGACAGATACTGAGCCATGTTAGAGAGGTGACCAAATCGACCTGGTCTCAGGGCCAAGTATGGATCATCTTGAGGGAAGAAATTAAGCTGGAGAGATCGGAGCAGGAATTCTAGAGTTCAAAGTTCAAAATTCAAAGTAAATTGATTATCAAATGATGTGTATGTCACCATATGAATCACTACCTTGAGATTCATTTTCTTGCAGGTATTCACAGTACAAAAATAAAATCAATGAAATACTACAAAGACTGACAACCAAACAACCAACCAATAAATATATACATCAATAAAGAAATAAAAGAATGAACGAATGAATGAATAGCTGAGGACATGAGCTGTAGAATGCTTCAAAGTGAGCCCATAGATAGTGCAATCTCTTCAGAGTTCAGAGTTGAGGTTGATGAAGCTACCGGGATTTAGGCTGCTGTAGATCAATAACTGAGGGTCTATTGGAGGTGAGCCGTGATATTGGAGGGTGTTGGAGACAAAGGAGACAGGAAGGGGAGGAGAACAACCTAAGACCAGAAGACATAGGAGCAGAATTAGGCCATTCAGCCCATTGAGTCTGCTCCACCATTCCATCATAGCTGATCCTGGATCCCACTCAACCCCATACACCTGCCTTCTTGCCATATCCCTTGATGCCCTGAGCGATCAGGAAATGATCAACCTCTGCCTTAAATATACATACGGACCTGCCCTCCACCTCAGTCTGTGGCAGACTGTCCACAGATTTACTACACTCTGGCTAAAAAAAATTCCTCCATACAGGGTCACCCCTCCATTTTGAGGTTGTTCTGGATACCCAAACCATAGGAAACATCCTCTCCACATCCACCCTATCTACTCCTTTCAACATTCAGTAGGTTTCAATGAGATCCTCCCCTGCATTCTTCTAAATTCCGGTGAGCACAGGACCAAAGCTGCCAAATGCTCCTCATATGTTAACCGCTCCATTCCTAGAAGCATCCTCGTGAACCTCCTCTGGACTCTCTCCTATGACAACATGTCTTTTCTGGGATAAGGGGCCCAAAACTGTTGACAATACTCCAAGTGCGGCCTGACTGGTGTCTTATAAAGCCTCAGCATTATCTCCTTGCTTTTATATTCTATTCCCCTTGAAATAAATGCCAACATTGTGTTTGTGTTCTTTATCATAGACTCGACCTATAAATTAACCTTCTGGGAGTCTTGCACAAGGACTCGTAAGTCCCTCGCATATTTGAACCTTCTTCCCATAACCAATATCCCTCTGATCTAAAAGCAAAAGTTACCTTTCTTGATGATCTGTCCTGGAGAGAGATGAGTACCATTGCTGGCAGGGACGTTCATGGATGACAGGTGGACCTTGGGAGGGGACAGAAGGCTGGGGCCCGAGCTGGGCGAGTAGCCAAAGAGAGCTGAGCTGTAGCTCGGCCTCCTGCCCTCGCGCCTGTTGCTGTCAATTGCAGCCTGGAGCTCTGCAGGCGAGCTGAGTGATTGCTTTTCACATTCATATGGGTAGAGGTATTTCATGTATCTGCAGACAGACAAAAGCACACGAGTTACATACTTCCCCTCCACACACTCTGGTTACACCATCCTTTTCAATATAAAATACCAACACAGTCCTCTGCTGCCAGGACAGGGTATAAAGAATGTGATATTAATGCCCCTGCTAGTGTGGTTTGCTTTTCACTGGCGGCTCTAGTTACACAAGATACTGGCGCAAACGGCAAATGACAATAGAGGCAGGAGTAGGCCATTCAGCCCTTCGAGCCAGCACCACCATTCACTGTGATCATGGCTGATCATCCACAATCAGTATCCAGTTCCTGCCTTCTCCCCATATTCCTTCACTCCGCTATCTTTAAGAGCTCTATCTATCTCTTTCTTGAAAGAATCCAGAGAATTGGCCTCCACTGCCTTCTGAGGCAGAGCATTCCACAGAACCACAACTCTCTGTGTGAAAAAGTTTTTCCTCAACTCAGTTCTATATTGTCTACCCCCTATTCTTAAACTGTGGCCTCTGGTTCTGGACTCCCCCAACATCGGGAACATGTTTCCTGCCCCTAGCGTGTCCAATCCCTTAATAATCTTATATGTTTCAATCAGATCCCCTCTCATCCTTCTAAATTCCAGTGTATACAACCCCAGTCGCTCCAATCTTTCAACATATGACAGTCCCGACAAATGGAAATACATGATAATCTGAAAGACAAGAGGGTCTGCAGATGTTGAAAAGCCAGAGTAATACATACATAATGCTGGAGGAACTCAACAGGTTAGGCAGCATCTATGGATGGAAATAAAAAGTCAACATTTTGGGCTGAGGTCCTTCATCAGGACTACAGGACATCCATAGTGAAAATAAGGAGACCAGGGCCAAAGTGATTGAAGTGTTGGAAAGCATGTCAAAGGTCATGGCTGTAGGTAGGAAAGGACTGAATAAAATTAAGAATAGGGACATGAGGTCAGTGGGGCAGAGCAGGCAGAGGCAATGGGCCAAATCTTGGGTATGAAGTAGAAACAAGCAATGTGGGGCACGGAAGCTATGAAGTAGGAAGCAGTAGATGGGAGATCTCCAGAGCTGATAAGGTTGGTGATAGCGCTGGAGAAGGCACAGAAGATTCATACAGCATGAAGACTGGCGCTCGATTCAGTCTGTCCATGTTGACCACGATGCCTGTCTAAGTTAGCCCCATTTGCCCACAGTAACAAGCACAAAATGCTGTTGGAGCTCAGCAGGCCAGGCACCATTTATGGAAGTGAATAGATAGTTGATGTTTTGGGCTGAGACCCTTCTTCAGGACTGAGAAGGAAGGGGGAAGGTGTCAGAATGAAAAGCTGGAGGTGGGGGGGGGGTGGTGGGGAGAAGGCTAGCTGAAAGGAGATAGGTGAAGCAAGGTGGGTTGGAACACTTGCCCACGTTTGACCCTCTAAACTGTTCTTGTCTATGCTGCTGTCCAAGACCCTTAAGGCGTATCTCTGTTTGGTACAACTGAGTAGCTGGCTTGGGCCAGTCCCTGGTCGGCCATCCCTGGGCGTGGAGTTATACCAAAGTTCACTAGGTACAGACACCAAATGGATCTGGTCTCCAGTTCAGGTTTTGTTTTCATCCCAGTTTTCTGTAATTTAAATCTCTGGCTATTATGCAGGCTCAGTGCTACCTGATCAAATTATAAAGCCTCTGGATTTCTTGCCCACGATGCTCCCACTGAACTGCATACCTCTCATTCCTCTGGATTCTGTGGCAATGATAGGGCGGATGGTGAGAAACCTTTCCCTTTGCCCACGTGACAGGTACCATGTTGTATCTTTGGCTTGAGTTGGTTCACCGGCCATGCCGTGAAAATCCAGGTGAACCATGGGCAGCTGAAACAACAAACCAACCGCTGGAGGAACTCAACAGGTTGAGCAAAACCTTTGGAGGGTTAAGGATGCGTCGGCCTTTCATATCAAAACTCCTGAACCAGAATCTTGCATCAATTGCAATTCCTTTCACTCCTACCCCACCTTCCACCGCTCCCCCCCCGCCCAAAAGACACTACTCGACATACATACTGAGTTCCCATCGAGGACATCTTCAAAAGGTAGTGCATCAAGAAGGTAGCATCGATCATTAAGGACTCTCACCGCCAAACATGCCCTCTTCTCGTTACTAACATCGGGGAGGAGGTAGCCAACCTCAATACTTCAGCAATGACTTCTTCCCCTCTGCCATCAGATTTCTGAATGGGCCATGAACTCTACCTCACTACTCCCATTTCACACGATTGGCTTATTTAATTAAGTAAATTGTAACTTATTGTAATGTTTAACACAAACGATTCTGCAGATGTTGGAAATTCACAGCAACACACACAAAATGCTGGAATTCAGCAAGATGGCTATAACTATGTAGAGAAATAAACAGGAAAACTTTCAGGCCAAAGCCCTTCATCAGGCCTGCTTCATCTGGTCCTGCTGAAGGAACTCAGCTTGAAACATTGACTATTTCTCTCCACAGGTGCTGCCTGACCTGCTAAGCTCCTTCAGCAGTTTGTGTGTGTTATAGTGATATCTGATGTTTTTCACATACGGCTGCCACTAAACAACAACTTTCACAACATATGACCAGTGATAAAAAACCCGATTCGGATTCTGAGTTCACCCAGCAGATTGTTGGCTGCTTCAGATTCCAGCATCTGCTGTCTCATGTCTCCCCTCTGGGCAACTGGTACTCACTGTGTCCTGAGTGTAAAGGCTGCACTGGTAATTGAGGTAGGTAGGTTGAGACCCTTCGTGATTTCCCGCCAGATCTTCTTGTTGATGACTTCCACCAGTCCGCCCTTCTCTGTGACCAGTTTATACAACATGTACAGGTCTAACACTTGCTTTGCCATGATTGGGATTCGATTCACTGGGGTTCCTGTAAGACAGAATGGAGTGCAAAGGTTATTTCATCAGCCACCAGGTTAAGGAACAGATATTATCCTTCAACCATCAGGCTCCTGAACCACTGTGACAACTTAACTCACCTCAACACTGAACTGACTCTACAACCTATAGACTCACTGTCAAGAATTCTGCAACTCACGTTTTCAGTATTATTTGTCCATTTATCTTTTTATCTACTTATCTATCTGCTAGTTGTTTGTTTATTTATTATTACTACTTGCACAGTTTGTCTTTTTTTTGCACATCAGTTGTTTGCCCGTCTTTGTATGTAGTCTATTATCGATTCTGTTGCATTTCTTTGTTCAACTGTGAATGCCCGTAAGAAAATGAATCTCAAGGTAGTGTAAGGTGAGATATACATACTTTGGTAATAAATTTACTTTGAACTGCAGGGTTCCTGGACCATGCTGCTCAAAGGAAAGGCATATCTCTGTGTCTCTCTCCATTTCTTTGGGAGCAACCAGATCCAGTTTCAATGGCGTGGGGACAGTTATATGAAGGAGGTGCAGAATGTTTTTGATACCAAACATCTGCACTCAGCTTGCTGAGTAAAAAAGATGGTTATTGAAGAGAAAGGGAAACTGGATGGGGATAGCTCTGAGCAAGAAACCAAGGATTGTGTACAGTAAATCTATATACTACTAAAATTCTCATGCTCTCTTTGTCTATTTGTGGCCTCCAATTAGCCCAAATGGTACATTACAACGGCACTTTTTTTGACTAAATTAACTTAAAATGTGCTAACTTACAGAATGCATGCAAAATTCACGGTTATATATTCGTATAAAATTGCTCACTCGTCAATCAACAGGCCCCACTTTCCACAACCTGAGCCGATTCCAGCTTTAATGGAAACCACGACGCATGCACACGGCCAGCCTCAGCAGCACCTCACGAAGCTCACAGCAGCCACCACATAAACTGGAATTGAAGAGGTTATCTCCCATCATTTTAATGAGGAACTTGGATCCACCGAGGCTTTGCAACAGAACGTGAATGATGGTGGACGAACTGCACGAAAATCTCATCGTAGCAAAGATAAACATTGGTGCGTTCAAAAATGACATAGTCATGATCCCAAGAATTACTCTCAATTTATCAGAAGGGGAAGATGTCCCTCTTCAGCGGAGCCAGTTCCCGATACAGTCACGCTTTGCTGTGACTATACATAAGGTACAAGGCCAAACCATGGAGAATGTGTTGGTTTATCTGGAGAAACCAGTATTCCAGCTTGGTCAGCTGTATCTGGCTTTAAGCCGGGGAAAAACAAATGAAAATGTTAGAGTATACTTCAGATCAACCAGAAATATTGTCATCAAAAGTATCCTTCATTAAACGAAGAGGAGCTATATTTGTCTTGCTATGCGTCTTTCTTCTTTAATAAACTGAGTTTTTCTTCTCTAATTTCCAAAGCACATCACATCAGACTGCAGTACCTTTCTCTCAAAGGGTGCCCCAACGGGTCACCCCGTTGTCTAGTAGAATTATAAAACCTTGCAGCTCAGAACTAAGCCTCTTGGTTCAAAAAAATATCGACCACTCCTGATGAACCCTGGCGGCGTGTGGCCCCTGTGTGCTGCAGTTCCTTCCACATGTCAAAGACGTGTAAATTTGTAAGTTAATGGCCAACTGTAAATTAACTGCAGTGGTTAGGTGAGTGGCAGAGTCTGGGTTGGGGGGTGGGGGGGAATGGACATGGTGGTGTGTATGAGAAGCGTTTGATGGATCTGGACTGAGACCAAGTGGGAGTTCAGAAGGAAGAGGGGTGATCTCATTGAAACCTACTTAATATTGAAAGGCCTGGACAGAACAGGCATAGAAAAGATGTTTCTCAAACATGAATAGATCTACAAATGCTGGCAATCCAAAGCAACACACACAAAATGCTGCAGGCAAGGCAGCGTCCATGGAAAAGAGTAAACAGTTGATGTTTCAGACTGAGACCCTTAATGGACTGATGCAGCGCCTTATTCTTTTCCATAGAAGCAGCATTTTGCATGTGTTGAAAGGATGTTTCTGTCAGCAGCAGAGTCTGGGTTCTGAGGGCACAACCTCAGAATAAAGAGATGCCCCTTTCCAACTGAGATGAGGAGGAATTTCGTCAGGTGGAAGGTGGCGAATCAGTGGAATTCATTACCACGGACGGCTGTGGAGGCCACATCACTAGGTATATTTAAGGCAGAAATTGATAGTTTCTTGATTAGCTGGGGCGTTAAGGGGGAGAAGGGGTTGAGATGGATAATAAATCAGCCATGATTGGACGGTGCAGCAGACTGCATGTGCTGAATGGCCTAATTCTGCTTCGATGTTTTATGGTCTTACATGGGTCAAGTGTGGGCAAATGAGATTAAGGTGGGCAACTTGGTCGGCATGGTCAAGCTGGAATGAAGGGTCTGTTCCTGTGCTGTATTACTCTGCGTCTATCTGTAAGTCACCCTCTAATTCTGATTCGACATCCCTGATTTGATGGCTCCATCTCAGACATCTGTACCACCTGAGCTGCCCACATTGTGTGGCTCTGGAATTCCTTTTCTCACTCTCTCCTCCTCTGTTCCAAATGGTCCTTCAATTCTCTTTCTCTCTCTGGTCCCTCTGCCTTGACATTCCCCCTGTGGCCTGATGTGACATTTTGTTGGACAACGCTCTTTGTGAGATGTCCAACAGCACTGATTGCTCCGCTGATGCTTTACAAATATGGACTGAAGTCATTAATGGAAACTAGTCCAGGGAGAAGCAAACAGCATCTGATTAGGGGAAAATGGACTGGGCGAACACTCGGTGGCCACTTTATTAGGCACACCCATACACCTGCTTGCTAATGCAATTATCTAATTATGTGGGAGCAACTCAATGCATAAAGGCAGGCAGACATGGTCAAGAGGTTCAGTTGTTATTCAGACCAAACATCAGAATGGGGAAAAGTGTAATACAAGTGATTTTGACCGTGGAATAATTGTTGGTGCCAGGCGGAGTGGTTTGAGTATCTCAGAAACTGCTGATCTCCTGGGAGTTTTACACACAGCAGTCTCTGGAGTTTATGGTAAATGGTGCGAAAAACAAAAAAGGATCCAGTGAGCGGCAGCAAAAGCTCCTTGTTAATGACAGAGGTCAAAGGAGAATAGCCAGACTAGTTCAAGCTGACAGGAAGGCGGCAGTAACTCAAATAACCACATGTTACAACAGTGGTGTGCAGAAGAGCATCTCTGAACACACAAGATGTCAAACCTTGAAGTGGATGGGCTACATCAGCAGAAGACCACAAACATACACTCAGCGGCCACTTTATTAGGTACCTAATAAAATGGCCACTGGGTGTAGTGACACAGCTATCAATCTCACCACAGAGCTCCCTGAAACATCAGGGATCACTTGGTACCGAAGACCAGCTGCAAGGATTGTTGAATGTGAAATTGATTCTGTAGTTCTTAAATTCCAGTGGAGCATGGTGATGCTGGGGGAACAGAGGAGATAAAAACAGGAACTATAAACTATGACTAACGGCATTTTAACGGCACTCATACACAACTCACTGATGGTTGAATCAATACAGAATGACGTTGGATGACACTAAGTTTAACATTGCAATTTAAACAAGTACTCCCACCCACATTGAACTTGCAGATTTATAGAGATTAAGGTTGTCGGAACATCACATTTAATCACAGAGTGGTACTAATGTGATGGTAATGTTCCTATTCTTCACAGGCTACAGGGACAGGTTCACAGCTTGTAACAATCTCAGTCTCTAATTAGACAGGCAAGCTCACTGGTGTATGCTTTACCAGAACCCAGTTCCCGGTATAAGGGGAATGGAAAGGGCGACTACAGTTGGTTTGAACAGTGCTGGCTGCCACTGTTCGCCAACAGTGGGATTCAACCTTCAGTAACACACACACACACACACACACAAAATGCTGGAGGAACTCAGCAAGTCAGGCTGTATTTCTGGAGGGGAATAACATACCGACGTTTCGGGCTGACACCCTTCATCAGAAACTTCGACTCTTTATTCCTCTCCGTAGATGCTGCCAGGCCTGTTGTATTCCTCCAGCATTGTGTGTGTACGTGCGTGTGTGTGCGCGCGCTGCTCTGGATTTCCAGCATCCACGGAATCTCCTGTGTTTAGAATCCAACCTTCAGTTGTGTTAACTTGCATAAACTTCTGGTTCTAGCCTGAAGCAGGTACAACAACATTTGGATAAATCCATGAATTAGAAAGGTTTAGAGGGATAAGGGCCAAATGAATGCAAAAAGCATTGGTACCAGTGGGCGAATGTTATGAAATGCTGGCAGGGGTGAGATGGGCCGAAAGGGCTATTTCTGTGCTGTACTACTCTAGGAACTCTAAGCGTATTGCCAGGATGCTGCCTGGACCAGAGAGCCTCTTATGAAGATAGGAGCTAAGGAGGATAAGAGCTGACTTGACAGAGGTGTGTAAGATGATAAGAATCATAGAATGAAGGGACAGCCAGAGACATTTTCCCAGGGCAGAAATGGTTAATACAAGGGGGCATAATTTTAAGGTGATTGGAGGGAAGTATAAGGGGGATGTCAGAGGTAAGTTCTTTACACAGAGAGTGGGAAGTGTGTGGTGTACACTGCCAGGGGTGGTGCATTAAAGAAACTCTTAGATAGGCAAATTTGATGATAGAAAAATTGGAGGGCTATTTAGAAGGAAGAGTTAAGACCATAAGGCAAAGGAGCAGAAGTTGGCCATTTGGCCCATCGAGTCTGCTACGCCATTTTATCATGAGCTGATCCATTCTCCCATTTAGTCCCACTCCCCCGCCTTCTGACCATAACCTTTGATGTCCTGGCTACTCAGATACCTATCAATCTCTGCTTTAAATACACCCAATGACTTGACCTCCTCTGCTGCCCGTGGCAACAAATTCCACAGATTCACCACCCTCTGACTAAAAAAATTTCTTCACATCTCTGTTCTGAATGAGCGCCCTTCAATCCTTAAATCATGCCCTCTCGTACTGGACTCCCCCACCATGGGAAACAACTTTGCCATATCCACTCTGTCTATGCCTTTCAATATTCAAAATGTTTCTATGAAGTCCGCCCCTCATTCTTCTAATCTCCAAGGAGTACAGTCCAAGAGTGGTCAAACGTTTCTCATATGTTAACCCTCTCATTCCCGGAATCATTCTAGTGAATCTTCTCTGTACCCTCTTCAACGTCAGCACATCCTTTCTTAAATAAGGAGCCCAAAACTGCACACAGTACTCCGTGAGGTCTTACCAGTGCCTTATAGAGCCTCAACATCACATCCCTGCTCCTATACTCTATTCCTCTAGGAATGAATGCCAACAGTGCATTCACCTTCTTCACCACCAACTCAGCCTGGAGGTTAACCTTAAGGGTATCCTGCATGGGGACTCCTAAGTCCTGTTGCATCTCAGAACTTCAAATTCTCTCCCCATTTAAATGATAGTCTGCCCATCTATTCCTTCTACCAAAGCGCATAACCATACACCTTCCATCAGCTAGATTGATCTTAGAGTACGTTAAAAGGTTGGCACAACATCACGAGCTGAAGGGCCTGTACTGTGCAGTAATGTTGTACATTCTGTGCTCTATGACTCTATCCAAACACTGCTTCCATTCTAACACCAGTACATCCAGTATTTTAATTGTTCCACCATAGGCAGGTGTGCCATCAGCTGCCAAAATGCCTGAGTTATGGAATTCCTTCCCAAATTCTCTCCTTCCCTAGTTCACCTGCCATTTCCATTTCCCTGGATTGCTTCTGGTGCATTGATAGTCTTCACTCAGAACTAAAGAGTCCTTGCAGATCCTAACAGATGTGCAGCTTAAGTTCACTTGGAGCATCTCACTCAGAACGAAATAGCCCTCACCGATCCTAACAGATGTGCATTTTAAACTCAGCTGGAGCATTTCACTTAGAATTAAGAGTCCTTGCAGATCCTCACAGATGTGCAGCTTAAATTGGCCTTGTGTCCGGCACAGCCAGGGAGGGCTGAAGAGCCTGTCGCTGGCCTATGTAGGTTCTACATTCTAACCCCAGGCCACACTCACTCACCACTTTAGGGACTGGGCCACCACAGTGACTCTCTGTCCAAACACACCTGAATCTTAACATTATCAGTCAGCTCTTCCAAGTTCCTTTCAAGTCTCCAGCAGCATGGTGGTATAACTCATGGAGCTGCTGCCTCACAGTGCCACAGACCCATGTTCGATCCTGACGTTAGGTCCTGTCTGTGTGGAGTTTGCATGTTCTCCCTACGACTGTCGGCTTCTTCTAGGTGCTCTGGCTTCCTCCCACGTCCCAAAGAACGCAGGTCAGCAGGTTATGAACTTGCATTTCATTGTTAACCTGCACTACAACTTCTCTGTACCTGTTACATTTTATTCCACATTCTGTTATTATTGTACCTTGTATTACCACAATGCACTCTGTAAAGATTTGACCTGTATGACAAGTTTTTTTTACTCTACCTTGGTAACGATTATAAACCAATTCTAATTCGAATTCACAGTCAGACTTGCATTTGGGGGACAAGTGCTAAGACTCTGGAATTCCTTTTCCCTGAAAATCTACCTCTATGCTCCTCATGTCTCCTTCTCATTTCCAGGAAATGGGCTTTGATCTGAACTGTTAACTGCTTTTCTTCCCAAGGATGCTGACTATTTCCAATATTTTCTGTTTGTAATCAATGACCAAGCCTGCCCTCAACTGTCCTAAGGTTCAAAGTTACTTTATTAACTTTGTCACCATATGCCTGGTATGGGAACTGTACTTCCGTCAATCTCAGGACTCTGTAGAGAGTGGTGTGGACAGCCCAGCACATCTGTAGTGTGAACTTCCCACTATTCAGGACATTTACAAAGACAGGTGTGTAAAAAGGGCCCGAAGGATTTTTGGGGAGCCGAGTCACCCCAACCACAAACTGTTCCAGCTGCTACCATCTGGGAAATGGTACCGGAACATAAAAGCCAGGATTAACAGGCTCTGGGGCCAGCTTCTTCCACCAGGCCATCAGACTGATTAATTCACGCTGATACAATTGTATTTCTATGTTATATCGGCTGTCCTGTTGTACATACTATTTATTATAAATTATTATAAATTGCACATTGCACATTTAGGCGGAGATGTAAAGATTTTTACTCCTCATGTATGTGAAGGATGTAAGTAAAAAAGTCAATTCAATTCAATATACTACCAAGATTCATTTTCTTGCAGGCATTTACAGTAGAACAAGGAAGTACAAGAGAATCACTGAAAGGCTTCAGGCAAACCAAGAGTGACAAGCAAAAGAAGACAAATTGTGCTAATACAAGAAAAAAAAGAAAATAATAATAAAATAAAGAAAGAATGAGACATGAATTGTAGAGATCTTGAAAGTGAGTTCATAGGCTGTGGTCAGTGATTAGTTCAGTGTTGGGGTGAGTGAAGTGATCAGCAGCCTGATGGTAACTGTTTCTGAACCTGGTGATGTGGGACATATGGCTCCAGTACCTCCTTCCCGATGGCTGCAGCAAGAAGAGAGGATGGCCTGGATTGCGGGGGTCCTTGATAAAGGCTTCCTCTGTGACTCAGTCAAACTTGGCTTGGTAACAGTACGGGGAAGTTTCTTGAGTCAGTTGTAAATATTGCCGTTAATATATCAGTGTAGTAAATTTGTCAGTGGATAAGCAGTTTACATGTTCTCAAAAGAGAAAAGAAAAAGAGAAGGAAATTTAATTAACCCTGGCTTTGAAGCACTCTTCAAATAGTTTATATTATCCTGTCTGTTTTCACACATTGAAAATGCTGATTGAATTTACCGAGATTCAATGGAAACTAATAGGCTGTCAGAGAAAGCTATTGCAGGCATCAACATCAGGACAAAACCCTCAGACTCTTGCAGCTGATAAACATCTGTGCTGCCACACGAGGAGCAGGAAGTAATTTAAAAGGCTGCTGCGACCTACCGCAGGATGAGTGAATGAAGCCTTCTTGTTAAACAGGGCAACACCTTGGACAAGCAAGGGAGCCAGTGACTGTGGCAGCCCACCCCATCCTGTTGCCATGGGAAACCACTGCAGCAATCAGTGGAAAACTGGACAAACAGGAGTGTGATCCCCTTAAAGTAAAAATCCAGTGACAAAGGTGGACCTTAATTTACTCTCTGCCGTCCACACACAATGAATCAGAGACACCTCGTTTTCTCTCTTTTCAAGTTAGATATATTAAAAAATAAGTGATGTACATTTAGACCGTACATTTGCAACTGAGAAAGGACCTTGATTAGCATTTTGAGCAGTAAGCTATCCCACAAATCTGTCCGCATACAAACAGGCACGCAGACAGAGAGCCATACATATATGGCACACACATATGCATGGACATATCACATATACATGTGCAAATACACACAAGCACCAGACCTATGTCTACATGCACCGGACACATTATAAAATACACAAACCACACACACTCATGCATGTGGCACTCACATACAAACACATCCCAGACAAAGTAAGTGCTATTAGCATTCCATCCCGTATTATTTAATATTGAACATACAAATATAAACCCTCCAGGGATGGGCGTAAATGCTGGCCTTGTGGTGACACCGACTCACCATGAGCGAAGAAAAGGTCTCCAGTGTCGAAGCATTTCCTCAAATAGCCTACCCAGTAACATGAAATATGGATTACAAGTTTAGGGTCTGCAATAATGATGACACGAAGGAGGTCTCAAGTCTTCCTTGAGGTTGCTCACAGAGCAAGAGTTAAATAGCACGTGACAGTATGCTATGGGAAATGTGCATTTAAAGCAGGTTATTCATTGCCTGTGGTACAGTCACTCCCAAACGAGTTCCTGACAACATTGTAAAATACAACTTATCTCCCCAAAAAAAGGGGACATTACATCGGGAGTGTTAGACCCTGTAATGCATTGCGGGTAAGTATGCAATATATACACCAGAGAGTTATACCGATACAAGAAGTATTATACCCAGTGTTAAAACATAGGTGAGGTACCCCTGATAAAACTGGAGTCTATAGACATCAAGACCATAACATATAGGAGCAGAATTAGGTCATTTGCCCATTGAGTTTGCTCTGCCATTCCATCATGGCTGACTCAATTTTCCTCTCAGCCCCAATCTCTGGCAGTCTCCCCATATCCCTTCATGCCCTGACCAATCAAGAATCTATCAACCTCTGCCTTAAATATACATAATGATTTGGCCTCCACAGCTGCCTGTGGCAAAGAATTCCACAGATTCACCACTCTCTGGCTGAACAAATTCCTCTTCATCTGTCTTAAAGGATGACTCTCTATTCTGTGTCCTCTGGTCTTAGAATCTCCTACATAGGAAACATCATCTCCACACTCACCCTATCAAGGCTTCTCACCGTTAGGAGAGGTCTCACCTTGAGTATTGGGAACAGTTTTGGGCTCCTTATCTGAGAAAAGATGTCCTGGCATTAGAGAGGGTTCAGAGGAGGCTCACGAGGATGATTCCAACAAATAAATGTAATATTGGATCATTTTTCTCAATAAATAATTAAACAAGTATGATGTTTTGTGCTATTTATTTAATTGGGTATTCTTTATCTAGTTTTAGGAATTACAGGAAGATCTGAACACATTTTAAGTCATATTTATGCAAAAATAGAGAAAATTCTACAGGGTTCACAAACTTTCCAGCACAATTGTATCTACCTTCAGACCTTTCAGTTTCCCAAGACTTCATGACCCCTGCCACCTGGAACTTCCACCATACTGCTAGTGTCTTCCACAGTGAAGACTGGCACAGAATACTTATTCAGTTCATCCACCATTTCATTGTTCCCCATTACTACCTCTTCAGCATCGTTTTCCAGTAGTCTGATATCTTCCCTCACCTCTCCTTTGCACTTTATGTATCTGAGGAAATTCTCGGTATCCTTTTTAATATTATTGGCTAGCTCACTTTCATATTCCATCTTTATCTTCTTAATGACTTCTTTAGTTGCCTTCTGTTGGTTTTTAGAAGTTTCCCAATCCCCTAACTTCCCACTAATTTTTGCTTTATTGTATGCCCTCTCTTTGGCTTTTATGTTGGCCTTGTCTTCTCTTGTTAGCCATGGTTGTGTCATCTTTCCTTTAGAATACTTCTTCCTCTTTGGGATGTATATATATCCTGTGCCTTTTGAACTGCTTCCTGAAACGTCAGCCTTTGCTGCTCTGCTGTCATCCTTGCCAGTGTTCTTTTCCAATCGATTCTGGTCAGGTCCTCTCTCATGCCTCTGTAATTTCCTTTACTCCACTGCAATACTGATACATCTGACTTTAGCTTCTCTTCCTCAAATTTTAGGTGAATTCTATCATATTCTGATCACTTGCCCCTAAAGGTTCTTGAACTTTAAGCTCTATAATCAATTCTGGTTCATTGCACAACACACAATCCAAAATTGCTGATCCCCTATTGGGCTCAATCATGAAAGGTAATCTCATAGGCACTCCAGAAATTCCCACTCCTGGAATCCAGCACCAACCTAATTTTCCCAATCTCCCTGCATATTGGTCCCACAATACTATTGTGACATTATCCTTTTGGTATGCATTTTCTATCTCCCATTGTAATTTGTAGGCCACATCCTTACTACTGTTGGGGTCTGTTTACAACTCCCATCAGTGTATGTTTACCCTTGCAGTTGGATAGCTCTATCCACAATCATTCAATACCTTCTGACCCTATGTTACCTCTTTCTAATGACTTGATTTCATTTTTTACCAACAGAGCAATGCCGCCACCTCTGCCTTCCTGCCTGTCCCTCCAATACAATGCGTGTCCTTGGACATTAAACTCCCAGCTATAATTTTCTTTCAGTGATGACTACAACATCATACCTGCCAATCTGCAACTGTGCTGCAAGTTAACCTACTATATTCCGTATACGGTGCGCATTCAATCAGTCCTTTATTCACCCTTTTCGATTTTGTCCGTCTTTTACATTGCAAATCATCCTGATGACTGCAATTTTGCCCTATCAACAGCCTTTTCTCACTATCCATTTACTCTGTTTGTAAACTAGCTACCTCATCTTCAGCACTACTATCCGCCTTTCCTGTGATATTTCTTGCACTGAAATACAGGTAGCTCAAGATGCTAGTCATACCATGCTCAACCTTTTGATTCGCAACCTCCTCTGAGGTCTTACCAACATCTGCCTCCACAACCTCTCCACTAACTGTTCTGACACTCTGGTTCCAATCCCCCTGCAACTCTGGTTTAAATCTCACCATGTAGCAATAACAACCCTTCCCACTAGGATATTAGTCCCCCTCCAGTTCAGGTGCAAACCATCCCTTCGTACAGGTTCCACATTCCCTGGAAGAGAGCCCAATGATCCAAAAATCCTATGCCCTTCTGGTACACCAACTTCTTAGCCACCTCTTAAACTGTGTAATCTTCCTTGTTCTGGCTTCACTAGCACATAGTAACCCTGAAGTCACAACCCTAGAGGTCCTAGTCTTTAAGTTAGCACCTAACTCCCTGAACTCCCTATGCAGAACTCGTCACTTGTCCTACCCATGTTATTGGTACCTAAATGGATCACGACTTCAGACTGCTCACCCTCCTACTTAAGATTACTGATGACTCGATCTGAGATATCCTGGACCCTGGCACCTGGGAGGCAACATACCATCCGGGAATCTCGTTCTCGCCTACAGAACCCTACAGTCCGTCCCCCTAACTAACAAATCCCCTATCACCGCAGCATGCCTCGCCTCCCCTCCTTCCCTTCTGAGTCACAGAGGCAGATTCAGTGCCAGAGACCCAACCACTGTGACTTTCCTCTGTTAGGTCATCCCCTCCAACAATATCCGAAATTATACCTGTTGTTGAGGGGGATGACTACAGGGGTACTCTGCACTGGCTCCTTAACCCCTTTCCCCTTCCTGACTGTCACCCAGTTTCCTGTGTCCTCTCTATATGTCCAACCTATCATGAAAAAGAGACTCCCACGATTTTTCTAGAGTAGTAGGGGATGGGAACCAGCATACCAGAACAAATAATGGAATGGTTGTGAAGAAAGATGTTGTTAAGCCTACAAAGTTAGGAATTAAAGGTTGAGCATGGTGGCACTGATGTTCTGAGCTGTGTATATTTCAATGCAAGGAGTGTTGTTGGAAAGGCAGATGAGCTTAGGGCATAGAAACATAGAAAATAGGTGCAGGAGTAGGCCATTCGGCCCTTCGAGCCTGCACCACCATTCAGTACGATCATGGCTGATCATCCAACTCAGAATCCTGTACCTTCTCTCCATACCCCCTGATCCCTTTAGCCACAAGGGCCATATCTAACTCCTTCTTAAATATAGCCAATGAACTGGCCTCAACTGTTTCCTGTGGCAGAGAATTCCACAGATTCACCACTCTCTGTGTGAAGAAGTTTTTCCTCATCTCGGTCCTAAAAGGCTTCCCCTTTATCCTCAAAATGTGACCCCTTGTTCTGGACTTCCCCAACATCGGGAACAATCTTCCTACATCTAGCCTGTCCAATCCCTTTAGAATTTTATACGTTTCAATAAGATCCCCCTGCATGGATCAGCACCTGGAATTATGACACAGTAGCCATTAGTGAGACTTGCTTGCAGAAGGAGCAGGATTGGCAGCTCAACATTCTGTTGCTTTAGACACAACAGAGTGGGAGGGATTAAAGGAGAGGGGTGGCATTACTTGTCTGGGAAAATGTCAAGGCAATGCTCAGTCAGACATACTAGAGAGCTCATCTAGTAAGGCTTTATGGGTAGAATTGAGGAATAAGAAAGGTATGATCGTGTTAATGAGATTACACTATAGACCACCCAACAGTCTGTGGGATTTAGAGGAGCAAATTTGTAGAGAGATTGCAGACTGCTGCAAGGAAAGATAAGGTTCTGACAGTAGGTGACTTTAATTTTCTACATATTGACTGGGATTCCCATACGGTAAAAGGGCTGGATGGCAAAGGGTGTTCAGGAAAGTTTCCTTACTTAGAAGTCCCAACAACAGGAAATGTGATACTAGATCTCCTATTAGAGAATGAGATAGGCCAGGTGACTGAAATTTGTGTAGGAGAACACTTTGCATCTAGTGATCATAATGCCATTCGTTTCAAGGTAATTATGAAAAAGGATAGGTTCAGACCTCGAGTTGAGATTCTAAATTGGAGAAATGACAATTTTGATGGTAACAGAAAGAATCTGGCAAGCGTTTTCTGGCAAAGGTGTACTTCGTAAATGGGAGGACTTCAAAATTGAAATTTTGAGAATACAGAGTTTGAATATTGCTGTCAGAATAAAAGACAAGGACAGCAGGTTTAGGAAACCTTAGTTTTCGAGAGATATTGAGTCCCTGGTTAAGAAAAAGAATAGGTAGGTAGGAACAAATGAGGTACTTGAGGTGTATAAGAAATGCAAGAGAACAGGATGGTAAAAGAAGTCCTGAGGTTGCTCTAGCAGACAAGGTGAAGAAGAATCCTAAGAACTTCTACAGATACATTAAGAGCAAAAGGATAGTAAGGGTCAGAATTGGTCCTTGGGACGATCTGAGTGGTAATCTATGCATGGAGCTGGAAGAGTTGGGGGAGGTCTGAGTGAGGGGTGATCTTACAGAGGTGTATAACATTAGGAGCAGCTTAGGTGGAAATACCCATATAATTTATAGTCTTTTACTCAGCATTGGGGAATTAAGAATTAGAAGCCTTAGTTTTGAGAGGAGATGGCAGAAATTTAATAGAGTAACTTTTTCACCCAGAGGATGGTCAGTGTATGCAATGAGCTGCCAGAAGAAATGGTTGGGGCAGGGGCATTGACAACATTTAAAAGACACTTGGACGGATATATGGATAGGAAAGGTTTAGATGGTTATGGGCCAATCATGGGCAAATAAGACTAGCTTAAGCAGATATCTTGGTCAGTATGGACCAGTTCGAGGGGCCTGTCTCCATGCTGCATGATTTTTTGACTGGGGTCATACCTCACACCAATTTTGCGGTGGTTAACCACTAGCCCCTGGTCGCTACAGGAGTTTCCTCAGGGCAGGGCCCCAAGGTCAGCCAAGTTTTATTAATGCTCTTCCTCCCATCTTTAGTGGGCCTCTTCACTGATGACTGTGCAACAGACAATTCCAGTTATAACTCATCTATGAACCAAGAATCCACATGTAGCCAGAAGCATGAACTGAGAAGTGGCAAATAATATTCCTACCTCGGAACACTCTGGTAGTGGCCTGAGTCAGAACCAGCTTTAATATTACTGACATAAAGTCTGTTGTGACATTTGTTATTTTGCAGCAGCAGTACAGTGAAATACATAAAACAAATTATAGATTATAATAAGAAATAGATAATTGCTGTGTACTATAATGAGATATTATTATTATCTCATTAAAATCCCTGAAGAAAGCTTCTGGCTTGGATGATTTTTGAGAGGATGTTGAACTCCTTTTGTTCATTGCAGGGGCAGAAGACCAGCTCATGGGAACACATCAGGACCAGTACATGTTGACCCAATTAAGCACCTGTCCCAAATTAGTCCAAGTTTCATGAAAATAGTTAAAAAGTTATTTAAAAAGCCAACTGGGAAACATATTATAAACACGAGAAACTCTGCAGATGCTGGAAATCCAAAGCAACACACACACAAAATGCTGGAGGAGGCAAGGCAGCAGGTATGGAAATGAATTAACAATTTTGGGCTGAGACCCCTCTTCAGGACTGATTTAGTATTGAGATGACATGCAGAACAAATTAGATCACTATCAATACTACTGCAACAATGATTGTGTATTTGTTCCTAATAGTTATTGACGGAATAATTCGTCTACATCATGTTCTTTTGACTGTAAATGAACAAAATCAGCACTGACACCTAATGCACTGCCTTCATACAATGTTGTTGACAATTGCATCCTCCAAATCTTCATTTTCATTGTAACAATTGAGATGACTGTAGATAGTTTCAAGTTCTTCATAGTTTCTAACTAGCTGAAATAGAAAAATCAGTTCATTTCCACTTCTGGCAGTTCTGTCATCTCCAAGCCTGAATGCTTAAAACCGCAGTGAGCAAAACATTTCTGAATTGTCTTACTGCTTATTTCTCACCAACTATCAGTGACAAAAATCAATGGTTTTTGAACAAAAACACGAACAGCTGATATTATTTAAAAACTGTTTGCTCAAAGCATGCTATTTCAAGCGTACGCAACTGACACTGGTTAGAAATTGTTCAGGCAAATGTCTCTTGCCCCAATTAAGTGGCATTGGAAGCTTGGTTATGGGAATGTCAGATAGTTTCTCGATTAGTTTTTTCTTTTAAGAGTTGTCCCAAATAAGCAGCTGCTCCAATTAATGGGAATCCACTGTATATATTAAATTAAATAAGTCGCGCAAATAGAGAGCAAAAATAGTGAGGCAGTTTTCATGAGCTAGTTCATCGCATCGCCTATTTGCAAATATGTTGGTGGAGGAGAAAAAGCTGTTCGTAAAATGTTCAGTGTGTCTCTTCCCTGATGGTAGAAATGAGATGAGGGAACGTCCTGGGAGATAGGTGGGGGAGGGGGGTGGTAATCATCTTCATAATGACCACCTCCAATCAAGGAAGGAATACTCCCAATATGATAGCAATCTATCCTCCATACTCATTCCCTCCACCACTGGCACATGGTGGCTACAGTATGAACTACCTACAGTAACACAACTTGAGAACTCCAACAGCACTTCCCAACTCTATCACCAAGTAGGACAAGCGCAACAGATGCATGGGGACACCACCACTTGCAGGTTCCCCTCAAGGTCACACAACACCACCATCTTGGAAATGTATTGCCATCGCTCAGGTCTGAATTCTGGAATGTTCCACTATGGAAGAACCTTCATCTTCATCACCCCCTCAAGGGGCATTTAGGAATGGGCAATAAATGCTAGCTTTGCCTGTGACACTCAACCTATCAGAAATCAGTAAATAAATAATTTGGATATCTACACCCAGTGTACTATTATATAATATATAAAGAGTGAGGCCCAATAATGTGAAACATGGTTTTATAAAATACAGGAGACTTCATTATTGGTAATACATAAATTGCTATTACAGTGTTAGCAACCCGGGTTCAATTCCTGCTGCTGTTTGTAAGGAGATTGTACGTTCACCCTGGGAACACCGCTTTCCTCTGAGTGCTTCCGTTTACTTCCATGTTCCAAAGACAGACATGTAGGAGGTTAATGTGTGTAATTGGGCAGCCTGGGTTCAATGGGTCTGTTAGTCTGTTATGTGATGTATCTCTAAATAAAATAAAACATAAAATATATACAGGAGCCTTTTAATTTTGCTTTATTTATTTTTATTTAGCAATACACCGTGGAGTAGGCTCTTCCACGGTGGACACCATCCATGAACCAGCACCCTCTATCTTTGGAAGAAAGACCACAAAGAGCAGTGACTGGTTTGAGGCAAAGTCTAACATCATGACTCCTGTCATCGAAGCCAAGCATGCAGCTCTCACACAGTACAAGCATTCACTATTTGACCAAACACTTCAGGCACTCTGAGCTGCTAGAAGCAAAGTGCAACAGACTGCAGGGCAGTGCGCAAACGAGTACTGGCTCCAGCTCAGTGAGGACATTCAGACAGCAGCTATGACAGGCAACATCAGATCGATGTGTGATGGTATCAAGAAGGCCCTTGGCCCATTGCAGAGCAAGACTGCACCCCTGAAGTCATCCAGCAGTGAAATAATCACTGATAAAAGCAAGCAGACGGAATGCTGGGTAGAACACTACTCTGAGCTCTACTCGAGGGAAAATGTTGTTAGCTCAGCCATTGACGCCATCGATTGTCTACCAGTCATGGATGAACTCGACTCCAAACCAACCACTGAGGACCTCAGCAAGGCACTCGACAGTCTGGCCCCAGGGAAAGCTCCTGGCAATGATGGGATTCCTCCAGATCTGATCAAACACTGCTAGAGCTCACTCCTCCAACCTTTACACAATGTCCTCCGTCAGTGCTGGAAGTAAGGAGCCGTACCACAGGATATGTGCGACTCCAAAATCGTCACTTTGTACAAGAACAAGGGTGTTAGGAGCAACTGCAACAGCTAGAGGGGTATCTCCCTCCTGAGTATTGTTGGCAAAGTCTTTGCTCGTGTAGCTCTGGCACGTGTACACTGGCAGAACGGGTCCTCCCTGAGTCTCAATGTGGTTTTCGTGCAAGGAAGTCAACTGTCGACATGATTTTCTCACTCCGTCAACTCCAGGAGAAGTGCAGGGAACAACAGAAACCCCTCTATGTCGCTTTCATTGACTTGACCAAGGCAATCGACCTTATCAGCATGGATGGGCTTTTTCAGATTCTCAAGATCGGCTGTTCCCCGAAACTCTAAAGTATCATCAAGTCATTCCATGACGACATACCAGTACGATGGTAGCTCATCAGAACCCTTCGCCACTCGTAGTGGAGTCAGACAAGGATGCGTGTTGGCCCCAACATTATTCGGCATCTTCTTCTCTATGCTATTGAGGCATGTGTTTGGGACGTCGACAGAAGGCATCTACATGCACACCAGGTCAGATGGGCGGCTGTTCGACCCTGCGCGCCTGAGAGCAAGAACAAAGCTGCGAAAGATCTTAATACATGACATGCTCTTTGCCGATGAAGCTGCTATAACCTGGCACACCAAACAGCAAATACAGACTCTCATGGACCACTTCTCTAAGGCGTGCAAGGACTTCGGGCTTACCATCAGCCTAAAGAAAACAAATATCCTTGCCCAGAATGTAGTGGAGACACCAGTTATTACCATCGACAATTACGATCTAGAAGTGGTCCACGAGTTCACATACTTGGGGTCGACCATTAGCGACACTCTCTCCCTCGATGCTGAAATCAATAGGTGTATTGGCAAAGCAGCATCAATCCTTGCGCAACTCTCCTCGCGGGTCTGGGAGAATCCAAAACTTGCCACAAAGACCAAGACTGCTGTGTACAATGCATGCATTATCAGCACCTTCCTGTGTGGTAGCCAGACTTGGACCACATACTCCAAGCAGGAGAGGAAAGCTCAGTAGTTTTCAGCTGTGCAGCCTTCGCTTCATCCTTGGCATCTCCTGGAGAGACAAAGTCCCAAACTCTGAGGTCCTCTCCTGCTCTGGACTTCCCACAATGTTCATGCTTTTAAGACAACGCAGACTGCACTGGCTGGGCAACGTCCGTCGTATGAAGGATGGTAGACTGCCAAAGGACATCCTCTACAGAGAACTAGCAACAGGCAAGAGGAACGTTGGTAGACCCAGCTTTGCTTCAAGGACCTCTACAAGCTTGACATGAAAGCTGAAAAAATCAGAGAGTGCTGGGAAGAGAGTGCTGGGAGGATACAGCAGATGACCGCAACACATGGCAAGGTACTCTTCAGCAACACCTAGAGCAAAGCGAAAGAGTGATCCTGAGTCAGTCTGAGGAGCGGAAAGCTAAATGGACAGTGGACAACAATCTCACGACACCCTACACATGCAGCAACTTGTGGCAGAGCCTGCTGTTCCAGGATCAGCCTCAATAGCCACAGTCAACGCTGCTCGACAATCCAGAGACCAGAGGCGCAGTACCCATGATCGACCACGACCGACAGAGGCCACACACACACACACACACCCATAGAGGAGTTCCCAGCAATGGTCCATATGTGTTATATAGCACAAAGAGAAAGAGGACATTGACGGAAGATGATGCCTCAAAAAGGCAGCATCCATCATGAAGGACACCCACCACCCAGGACTTGTCCTCTTCTTATTACTACCATCAGGAATGAAGTAGAGGAACACAAAGACACACACTCAGTATTTTAGCAACAGCTTCTTTCCTGCCACCATCAGATGTCCAAACAGTCAGTGAACCTACCTCATTACTTTTGCTCTCATTTTACAATACTCAGTTACATGTTTAGATATATTTCTTATTGTAATTTATGGTGTATTTTATATATTGCATTGTACTGCTGCCACAAAACAACAAGGTCCATGACGTATGCCAGAGATTCGGAGATTTATTCTCAGTAATTATGGCATGTTATCAATTAATATATACAGGAGTGTTACAGTCAGTAATGCAGGGCATATTGACATCTAAGGTAATTGTAGTAACACAAGAGGATTTATGAGCCTCGTGGCAAGTTTTAAGGCTTGAAAGAGCAGTGTGACTGCCCAGTTTTGACAGCAGAAATGATATGGTTTCTTTTAAGCCTTTTGGATATCCTAGGCAGTGAACACTAAAGCTAGAGGAGAAGGGATCCATCTGCCCCCTTGAATAAACTCTTATATTCAATAATAATACAGCAGATTTGTACTATTTCCCTACCCTATCTCCATACCCAATTCCTTCATTATCAAAATTTCAAGAAAGCTCACTATTGAGTGAAGTCAATGACTGAACCTCCTGAATGCCAAAGATCCACCATCTCTACACTGCACAACTTTTCTTCATTTTATTTCTTAAATGCTCTATCTTTATTTTCCTTCCATGACCATGCGGTGTGGGGTCCAGTCACGGGTAACATCATCCCTGCACTTACCCTGTCGATGTTCTTAATACTTTTCAATGGGAGAGAAGTGGTTCACCTTGCATTTTTCTAAACTCTATAGAATATGATTCAGATTCATTTTTATTTATCACATGTATATCGAGACGTACAATGAGATTTGTTGTTTGTGTTAACAACCAACACAACCTAAGGAATTGCTGGGGGTAGCCACAAGAGAAATCACACATTCTTGGCATTAAAAGAAGATGTCCAGCCAATGCTCGGAGGAAGAACACGGAAAACAACAAAACAGAGTGCAAGAAGCAACAAAATGACCACAGCTAAACAAGCCCCACTCCTCCCTCCAACTAACCCACGTACATATACACAGTCCTCCAACCCCAGGACCGGCCATCTCTGGCCTCTGACCTTCAGCCTCTAGCAGACTCGCGGACACTAGGCTCCAACTTTCCCAATGGACTCATAAACTCAGGACCTTGGCCATCAGGCCTCAACATCCAGAATTCTGATCGACCTCTGAGTTCAGTCTTGGGTTCCTTAAAGCTGATAAATAAGGACCTCAAAATCAGTGCCTCTCCAATGACCGTGCCACGAACACTAGCCTCAAACTCTTTTCTTACCGGTTTGCGTACTTGGACGAGGTCACCTGCCCCTGTCTACTCAATTGCTTGTCATATGACGTACCTGCCATCTGAGGAACCAGTCCAATCAATCTGCACTGTATATTCTCTATAACCCCACTAAGATAAGGAGACCAGATTGCACTCAGTATTGATGTGGTCTCACCCTAGTCATGTATAATTGTACTTGGACCTCTCTACTCTTGAACTTATGTAGATCCTCTACCAATAAAGGACAACACAGCATTTGCCTTCCTAACTGCTTGTTAGCTTTCAAGCACCAACATTTCCCAGTTCTTCGCCATTTAACAGATTTGAGTTAGAT
This sequence comes from Mobula birostris, assembly GCF_030028105.1. NCBI lineage: Eukaryota > Metazoa > Chordata > Chondrichthyes > Myliobatiformes > Myliobatidae > Mobula > Mobula birostris. The sequence continues at coordinate 56,255,373 of NC_092387.1, read as the reverse complement.
AACCACACACTTTCCACACTGTACTCAAAGCTCCAAGACTTGGGCCTCGGTACATCCTTGGGCAACCGGATCCTTGATTTTCTCAGTTGCAGACCTACAGTCAGTACACATTGGCAACAACATCCCCACCACACTCACCAACATTACAGATACACAGCAGGTTGTGTGCTTAGTCTCCTGCTTTACTCACTTTATACCTATGATTGTGAGGCTAAGTACAGTTCCAATGCTGTAATTAAGTTTGCTGACAACATCCTGTTGTTGGCTGTATCAAAGATGGTAACAAATTGGCATACAGAAAGGAGAATGAAAGTCTGGTTGAAGGGTCTATCAAGTTTACTGTAGTTCAATCGTGGCTGATATATTAGCCCTCTCAATCCCCTTCTCCTGTCTTTTCCCAATAACCTTTGACATCCTTACTAATGGAAAACCTATCAACCTCTGCTTTAAATATACACAATGCCTTGGCCTCCACAGTCATCTGTGGCAATGAATTCCATAGATTCACCAAGCTCTGGCTAAAGAAATTCCTCCTCTTAAAGCCATATTTCTCCTCATTTGATCATGGTCTAGAACCACCTTTCTCAACCTTTTTGCCCTGGAGGAACCCTTGAAATAATTTTCAGGTCTCAGGGAACCCTTGCATAAAAATTATTAAATCTACAGCTCACGGTACATAAGCGTGTTCAGTAAGTTGTAGATATAATAATCCAAAAATAAATGTCAATGTTCTTTTGAGTAGGGAATTATTTTTAGCCAACCTACCAATTGAAATCAGATGATTGTTAACCTTGCTCTTGATGCCTGTTAAACAAGAAAAAACTTGCTCACACATGTAAGAAGTTGAAAACTGCAGCAAAATGTTCATTGCTTTCTTATGAATGGCAGTCTACTCTGCTACTAAATATCTTGCTTCCTGAATCCTTTTACTGACTGTGATTTTATTAACAAAAGCTTTACACAGTTTGTTTTGAAATTCCAATAACCGCTAAAACTAATCAGTACTTTTGCGTGTTACATGGTTGTGATTTGTAGTTCAGTGTCTCTTCAATTTTACTGGAGCCATTGCTGCATTTGTAAGTTGTTTTCTACAGACTAGGCACAATGGAATAGGACAACCTGGATCACCAGTCCATGTAAAACCCATTGATAAGTAGCTTTCATTGTTAAGATGGACATTTTTGTGTCCGTTGTGTACTAGTGCAGTGAAATGACTCAGAAGATTGTAATTCTTCACCATTAACCTTATCTGAACTGTCTTCAGGCCTAAGGCCAGAATCCTCCTCTTCCATCTCACGCCTCTCTTCAAAAATTGCCATATTTGACTGTCAGATATGTGTGTAAAACACAGGGGTTAATAAAATACCTCTGTGTATATTACACAGGGAGAGGCTGACGTCACAGCCCAAGTTGGGCGAGCCCATTCAACGCTCGGAAAAAACACTTCACGCTCCTCAACAGCCCACCATCCTCCCCTCCAGACTCAACCAAATAAACGCGATCCTACTGCACACTGCCGTACTGGGCTGCAAGACCTCTAATGAGATTGCTAATGAGGCTACTCAGTCACTGCTCACCGCTGTGAGCACTGGCATCACACAGAGCTCAAAAAATGATGCCTTTTTTAATCACGATCTCCCGTGGAATCCCGAGTGACCTCTCGCAGAACCCTAGGGTTCTGCCAAACCTTGGTTGAGAAACTCTGGTCTAGAGAATTCAGATCAAGTCTACTCAGTCTTGCTTCCTATTGGAAGACATGCCATTCCAAGAACCATAAAAGTCATAGAGCACTAGAACACAGAGACAGATCTAGTCCGTGCTGGCCTGTGTTTCTACCTGCCCTGGGACCACACCCCTCCATACCATTCTCATCCATGTACCCACCCAAACCACTCCGAGATATAACAATTGTACCTGCAACTACCACTTCCACTAGTAGCTCATTCTACATTTGCATCACTCTCTGCGTGTAGGTTAAAGGTCAAAGACTAGCTTTATTTGTCACATGTTCATTGAAACATTGAACCATACAGTGAAATGCATTGTCTGCATCCAATCAAATCAGCAAGGATTGCGCTGGGCAGCCATGCTTCTAACACCAACAGAGTGTGCCCACAACTCACTAACCCTAACCATATGTCTTTGGAATATGGGAGGAAGCAAGAGCACCTGGAAGAAACCCACATTGTCATGGCGTTAAAAGACTGCTTGCATTTATCCTATCTATACCCCTATAATTTTGTATACCTCTATAAGATCGCCCTAGTCTGGTGAATCATCGTTGCATGCCCTGTGTAGGCAGTATATCCCCTTTGAGGGAAGAGGATGAAATCTTTTGGGCAGAAAATTCCTCTTATTGTTAAACCTTGTGCAATGGAGTCCTCTGCAGACATACTAGAGTACACTAGTTCTTTGATGAACATCCCATCCAAAGGACTACTCAGCGCACTCTTAATCACACCGAAAGAGATGAAAGAGAAGGGTGAGATCTTAAATCATTTTTTTTTGCATCTGTATTTACCCAGGAGATGGCTCAGAATCAAGAGGTGAGGCAAAGCAGTAATGAGGTCAGATTATAGAGGGGGAGGTGTTTGCTGTCTTTAGGAAAACTACAGTGGATAAATCCCCAGACCCTGTGAGAGGCTAGTGTAGAAATTGCAGGGCCATTAGCAGGGATACTTAAAATGTCCTCAGCTACGGATCAGGTGCCAGAGGATTGCAGGGTTGCTAATGTTGTTCCGTTGTTTAAGAAAGACACTAAGAAGACACCAGGAAATTACAGGCCGGTGAGCCTGACATCAATAACAGATAAGTTATTGGAAAGTATTTTAAGGGACTGGATAGTTAAGTATTTGGATTGAGAGGAAATGATAAGGGATAGTCAACATGGCTTTGTGCATGGTAGGTTGTGTCTAACCAACCTTGTTGTGTTCTTCAAGGAAGTTACTAAGAAAGCTGATGAAGGCAAGACAGTAAATGCTGCCGACACGAACTTTAGCAAGGCCTTGACAAGGTCTCACATAGAAGATTGGTCAAGAAGTTTCAGTTGCTTGGCATTCAAGATGAGATATTAAATTGGATTAGACATTGGCTGCATGGTAGTAGATGGTTGCCTCTCTAAATTGGAGGCCTGTGACTAGCGGTGTGTCGCAGGGATCAGTGCTTCCATTATTATTTGTCATCTATATCAATGATCTGGATGATAATGTGGTTAACTGGATCAACAAATTTGCGGATGCCACCAAAATTGGGGGTGCATTGGACACCAGAAAAGACCATCAAGGCTGGCAGCAGAATCTGGATTAGGGAGTTGCACTTTGGGTGACCAAACCAGGGTAAGACTTGCGTGGTGTGAGGTAGCGCACTGAGGAGTGGCATAGAACAGAGGGGATCTGGAAATACAGATCCATAATTCCTTGAAGGCGGCATCACAGATAGACAGGATCATAAAGAAAGCTTTTGGTATCTTGACCTTCATTAGTCAGTGTATGGAATACAACAGCTGGGAGGTCATGCTGAAGATTGAAAGAGTGCAAAGAAAATTTACAAGAATGTTGCTGGGACTAGATACTTTGAGTTACAGTGAAATGATGAATAGGTTAGCAATTTATTCTCTAGAGCAGGGGTTCCTAACCTGGGGTCCACAGACCCTTCGGTTATTGGTAGAGGCCCATGGTATAAAGAAGCATGGGAACCCTTGCCCTAGAGTGTAGAGGAGTGAGGAGAAATTTGATAGAGGTACATAAAATTATGAGGGGTATAGATAGGGTAAATACAAACAGGCTTCTTCCACTGAAGCTGGTTGAGATTAAAACTAGAGGTCACAGGTTAAGGGTGAAAGGTAACATGCTTAAGGGGAACATGAGGGAGAATTTCTTCACTCAGAGGGTGGTGGAAGTGTGGAATGAGCTGCCAGCATAAGTGATGGCTGTGGATTCGATTTCAACATTTAAGAAAAATTTGGATAGGAAAGTGGATGGAATTTGATCCTTCCGGCTTCAATCTGGAACTTTAATCGGCCTTCAAGTTTTGAGCTTTGGTACTGATCCAGGACTCACATCTAATGATGAATGAGGACCCTGGATAGTCATAGTCATACTTTATTGATCCCGGGAGAAATTGGCTTTCGTTACAGTTGCACCATAAATAATAAATAGTAATAGAACCATAAATAGTTAAATAGTAATATGTAAATTATGTCAGTAAATTATGAAATAAGTCCAGGACCAGCCTATTGGCTCAGGGTGTCTGACCCTCCAAGGGAGGAGTTGTAAAGTTTGATGGCCACAGGCAGGAATGACTTCCTATGACGCTCCGAGCTGCATCTCGGTGGAATGAGTCTCTGGCTGAATGTACTCCTGTGCCCACCCAGTACATTATGTAGTGGATGGGAGACATTGACCAAGATGGCATGCAACTTAGACAGCATCCTCTTTTCAGACACCACCGTCAGAGTCCAGTTCCATCCCCACAACATCACTGGCCTTACGAATGAGTTTGTTGATTCTGTTGGTGTCTGCCACCCACAGCCTGCTGCCCCAGCACACAACAGCAAACATGATAGCACTGGCCACCACAGACTCGTAGAACATCCTCAGCATTGTCCAGCAGATGTTAAAGGACCTCATTCTCCTCAGGAAATAGAGACGGCTCTGACCCTTCTTGTAGACAGCCTCAGTGTTCTTTGACCAGACCAATTTACTGTCAATTCGTATCCCCAGGTATTTGTAATCCTCCACCATGTCCACACTGACCCCCTGGATAGAAACAGGGGTCACTGGTACCTTAGCTCTCCTCAGGTCTACCACCAACTCCTTAGTCTTTTTCACATTAAGCTGCAGATAACTCTGCTCACACCATGTGACAAAGTTTCCTACCGTAGCCCTGTACTCAGCCTCATCTTCCTTGCTGATGTGGCCACAAACTCCAGGACTCGTTAATGACAGGACCCCAAAAACTAGGCCTCAAACTCCAATCCTGGCCTTCAAACATGGACTGGAGGCATAGACATGGACTATGGCCTGTCCTCCAATTTCCCCACATCCCTGTCTCTAGGCCCCAGCTTGACCACTAACTCCTTCTCTGTCCCCAAAACCATCCGTAGGAACCTTAAAAAAACCCTAAAAACAAACTAAATCTGAGTCGTGACCCTTCAGATTCAGCTCACAGGTCTCTGAACCAGCAAATTTCTGACTCAGAGCCAAGCATGCTATGCCTTGAGCCACCAGCAGCCAAATGAGATCCCAAATGTGCTGATGCCTGTAAAAATGCAGTGGCAAATAAAACTGGAGAGAGATGCAGAGGGTGAGGAATCATGTGGTAAGAACAGAGCTGAGGTGGGGAAAAAAAATCAGAGCAATATGTAGAAGGCTCTCAAAGGAAAAAAAGGCAAAAAAAACCTCACATTTTATATTAGAATATCAAACACCGGGAGCAAAGGAGCGTCTGGGTGCCTGGAGATCTGAGAGAGGTCTCATTTAACACTGGCATGCTGGTCATTTGAGTCTTTCACTGTGTTTTCACCTCCTGTCGCCTTTATGATGAATGATTGTCATTTGGCACATGATGATTAATGATGTTGGGGGTCGGAGGGCAGAATTCCAGAGGGGAAAGGTTGGAGGCCTTTCAACCAGTCCCTGCTTGGGTTCTGAGGTAGGGCTTCCCATTAGCATCAGCACCATCCAATTCTCCCCCCACCCCCCCTTGTTCATTTCCCAAAAATAATTTATCCAGGATGCCAAATTGTGAAGAAGTTGTTTTCTCCCCCGCTGTCCTCAATCTGATAAGAAATCAAAGCCGTCTACGCTGGCACCAGCTCCCACGTGTTTCTTGTGCCCAGAAGCTGTTTGCCTGGGGCTGTGTGTAATTTAATACAGGCTTGCACTAACGAGGGAACCAACTCCCCCACCCCCCCCACACCCCCGCCCTTCAAGGCAGAAAATCAGACTCAGATGGCCCTGTTTAACACTCTGCAAAATGCTGCTGGACTCAGGGGCACACTCATCAGCAACAAATCTCACGGACACAGGACTCCATTCATCAGTCTCCGTAAATGAGCCTTCCAAGAGGAAGAGACTTCTGCACAAAATCTATTTGATCCCTCTGGCCCGAAGGTGAAGCCCAGCTTCAGCTTCACAACGCGGTCCAGACGAGAGTCACAGAGGTCTGGTGGCACAGAAGGGAGCCATTCAACCTCTCGATACTATGCTTCCTCCTGGTTGAGCAATCCTCTCAGGTTCATGCAAATTTAGGAAATGTTCTGTATTTTCAGGCAGCACTGGAGCGTGGCGTTTAGCATATCGCTTTACAGCACCAGCTATAGGATCCGGGTCCACTTCCTCTGTTCGCCATGTGACCATGTGGGTTTCCTCTGGGTGCTCCGGTTTCCTCCCACATTCCTGTGTTAGAGCAGTGAGTTGTGGGCATACTATGTGGGCGACACTTGCTGGGTACCCCTAGCGCATCTTCTGACCGTGTTGGGCATTGACGCAAACAGCACATTTCGCTGTCTGTTCGAGTCCTGATGAATGGTCTCGGCCCGAAACATCGACTGTTTACTCTTTTCCTTGGACGCCGGCTGGCCTGCTGAGCTCCTCCAGCATTTTGTGTGTGCTACTTGGATTTCCAGCACCTGCAGATTCTCTTTTGTTTGTGAGTAAGTATAGGAGTTGGGATGTCACTGTACCACTGCACAATTCACTTGGAAGACCACACCTGCAGTACTGTGTGCAGCTCTGGTCACCCAGCTATAGGAAGGATGTCATTCAGCTAGAAGGGCTGCGGAAAAAAATTCACAATGACACCACTGAGACTGAAGGCCTTGAGTTACAAGGAGAGACTGGATAGGCTAGGATAGTTGTACTCACTGTACACCCATGATTGTGTGGCCGAGTTTCCATCAAACTCAATATATAAGTTTGCTGATGACACAATTGTAGGCCGTATCTCGGGTAATGATGAGTTTGAGTACAGAGAGGAAATTAAGAACCTGGTGGCATGGTGTGAAGACAATAACCTATCCCTCAACGTCAGCAAGACGAAGGAATTGGTTGTTGACTTCAGAAGGAGTAGCAGACCGCACGACCCAATTTACATCGGTGGTGCGCAAGTGGAACAGGTCAAAAGCTTTAAGCTCCTGGGGGTGAATATCAAAAGTGACCTGACTTGGTCCAACCAAGCAGAGTTCACTGCCAAGAAGACCCACCAGCGCCTTTAATTCCTGAGAAAACTAAAGTAATTTGGCCTGTCCCCTAAAACCCTCACTAATTTTATAGATGCACCGTAGAAAGCATTCTTCTAGGGTGCATCACAACCTGGTATGGAAGCTGTCCTGTCCAAGACCGAAAGAAGCTGCAGAAGATCATGAACACGGCGCAGCACATCACACAAACCAAACTTCTGCCCTTGGACTCACTTTACACCGCACGCTGTCGGAGCAGTGCTGCCAGGATAATCAAGGACACAACCCACCCAGCCAACACACCTTTCGTCCCTCTTCCCTCCGGGAGAAGGCTCAGGAGCTTGAAGACTAGTATGGCCAGATTTGGGAACAGCTTCTTTCCAACTGTGATAAGACTGCTGAATGGATCCTGACCTGGATCTGGGCCGTACCCTCCAAATATCCGGACCTGCCTCTCGGTTTTTTTGCACTACCTTACTTTCCATTTTTCTATTTTCTATTTTTGATTTATAATTTAAATTTTAATATTTACTAATTTTTACTATTTTTAATGTTTATTATTTGTAATCCAGGGAGCGGGAAGTGCAGAATCAAATATCGCTGTGATGATTGTACGTTCTAGTATCAATTGTTTGACGACAATGAAGTATAAAGTATAAAGTTTTCACTGGAGCATAGGAAACTGAGGGGTGACATTCAAGGTGAGTGGAGGAAAGTTTAGGGGAGATGACAGAAGTGGGATTTTTATACAGAGTGGTAGATGCCTGGAACACATTGCCAGGGATGGTGGTAGAAGTTTACATTTAAGAGACTGTTAGATAGCACATCGATGTACAAAAAATGAAGGTTATGAACTGTTTAAAAAGAAAGGGTTCGATCATGCAGTATGTTTATATAGGGTCAGAACAACATTATGGGTTGAACTATGCTGTTCAACAGTTCTAATTTTACTGAGATTAAAACAATCTTTAATGGTATAAATAATTAGTCTTTTTTTCTCTCCAGGGTATGGAATGTAAAGCTAGAGGACATAGATTTATGGGAGGGGAAAGATTTTAAAGAGATCAGAGAGGCAAGATTTTTACAGAGGGTGCAGGACAAGGACCAGTTGGGCTGAAGGCTGAAGGCTGAAGGCTGGTTTCAGTGCTATTAATATAAGTTCCCGAACCATCCAATGATGGCAACTACTTTTGTACACATCATCACCTCTGTGTGCAAAACTTGCCCGACATATTAATCCCTATTAAATCTTTCTCCCCTATCACTTTAAACCTGTGCCCTCTACTTTTCGATTGCTCTGCCCTCAGAACAATAACAGAAAGATGAAAGGTTAGTTTTATTTGTCGCATGCACTTTGAAACATCAGAACTTCCAGAGAAATGTGTTTCTTCGCGCCAAACACCAACATAGTCCAAGGATTGCACCGGGGGGGGGGGGTTCAGCCCGCAAGTGATGACACATTTCCGTCCCAACATAGCATGCCCACAACTTATTAACCCTAACCTGTAAATCTTTGAACTGCAGGAGGAAACCTCAGCACTTGGAGGAAACCCACGAGGTCATGGGGAGAAAGTACAAGCTCCTTCCAGACAGCAGTGGGAATCGAAGCACGATCTGCGTAAAATGATTTCTGTTACTCCTCCGCCGCCGCCCCACTGTGACTATACTGTGGACCCAACATGTTGATGCAGCCCAGAACATCATCAAGGAGTGACACCTCATCATTAAGGACCCCATCACTGAGGCCTTGCTGTGTTCTCATCGCTAGTTTCAGGAAGGAGGCACAGGAGCCTGAAGGCACACACTCAGCGACTCAGGGACAGCTTCTTCCCCTCTGCCATCCAACTCCTGAATGGACATTGAACCCATGAACACTACCTCACTACTTTCTTATTTCTATTTTTGCACTACTTATTTCCTTATTTGCACGACATATATACATGCTCACTGTAATTCATGTTTTTTTCCATTATGTATTGCATTGAGCTGCTGCTGCAAAGACAACAAATTTCATGATGTATGCCAGTGATATTACTATTAATAAGCCTGATTCCGATATCTGCCTGATCTACGCCCCCTATAAAAAGACGTGAACACACACTCACACACACCATTTGGTGGTGGACATTTCCAGGTAAGTGGACAAGAGTTCAGGGGAGATGTTAGAGTTAGGATTTTACACACGGAGTGGTAGGTGCTTGGAACGTACTGCTGGGGTGGTGGTAGAGGCTGATATACTAGGGACATTTAAGAGACTTTTAGATAGGCTCTTGGATATAAGATAAATCGCATGTTGGAGGGAAGAGTTAGATTAATCATGGAGTAAGTTTATATATGTCAGCACAACATCTACATTCTGCTTTTATAGAGGTTCACAAAATCATTAAGGTTATGAGGACAGGGAACAGACCGAATGGGTGGAATTTCTCTCTCCCTGAGACTGCTGTTTCAAGGCCAGTCCTCAGTGTTCAGAAGGACATCTTGCCCATTCCCACATTGTAGTGTTTAATGATCGGATGCTAATCTGAAGGCAGTAGCTGTGAAGGCCCTCTATCGTTCAACAGGTTAACCTTCCAATTAATCAGCTGGCCTGACAGTTTGATTTGAAGGTTAGAATTTCCATTATTTGTTAACATCATCAATAAGTGCCCCATGAGGTTGTCCAATCAATCTGCTGATGGCCAGTGGCAGAAGGGGACATTTAGAAAGATTTCCATCTGCTTCCCAAGTACCCGTTACTGGCTTCAGTGACATCTCCAATACTAACATACTGAATGCACTGAATGCTGACAGCTGCTTCTGTCTCAAATCTAAAGGAACTTACGTTGAACCTTTACAAAGCTCGCAAGACTGCAAATTGTCTTATTCTGAGTACAGCACATTAACGAGATCATTCAGAGAAAAGGTGCACGAGAAAATAGGAACAAGTGTAGGCCACTTGGCCCCTTAGTTTGTCCACAGCCTACTCTACTGCCATGAGGAGGCCACTGTCAGGATGGAGGAGCAACACCTCAGACTCCGTCTGGATAGCTCCAACCTGATTGCATAAACATTGATTTCTTCTTCTGGTAATTTTTTCGCCTCCTCCTTTCCTCTTCTATTCCACACTCTGGCCTCTGACCTCTTCCCATCACCTGCCTATCAGCTGCCCCTGGTACCCCTCCTTCTTCCCTTTCCCCTGTGGTCCACTCTCCTCTCCTAGCGCATTCCTTCTTCTCCAGCCCTTTACCTTTCCCACCCATCTCAATTCACCTATCACTTTGCAGCTAATCCTCCTTCCCCTCCCCTCACCTTTTTACTCTGACATCTACCGATTTCCTTTCCAGCCCTAAAGAAGGGCCTTCGCCCAAAAACTGTTTATTCATTTCCATAGATGCTGTCTGACCTGCTGAGTTCCTCCAGCATTTTGCGCGTGCTGTGTTGGTAATTTTCTTCTCCCATACCCGTTCTCTCTTTTCCCGTTCCTCATTCTGGTTACCGTCTCACCCCTTCTCTCCTCCTCCCCTGCCCATCACCTCCCTTTGCTGTCCCTCCTCCTTCTTCCACAATCCACTGTATCAGACCTTCTTCTTAAGCCTTTACCTCTTCCACCCATCCCCTCCAAGCTTCTTACTTCATCCCCCCCCTCCCCAGCCACGCACTTTTCCCCTCATGTGGTCTCACCTATCACCTGCCAGCTTGTACTCCTCCCCCTCCCAAGTTTATCAGTCCCTTTCTTTTCCAGCCCTGACGAGTCCCCGTCTGAAGAGTCGAATATTTATTCTCCTTCATAGATGCTGCCTGACTTACCGAGTTCCCGCAGCAATATATGTGTGTTGCCCCTCAAGACTGCGCCATCATTCAATATCATCATGACTGATCTACGAGGCCTCTGCCAGTTCCCCAGAGTCCTCAATTCCCCACCTTTCAACCACTTCAAATACCCTCAATGATCTAACTTCCACTACCCTCTGGCTTAGAAAATCCCAGAGGTTTACCGCTCTGTGTCCATCTTAAATGACTGCCCCAAATCTTCTCAGTTTTCTCATTCAAGATTTCTTCCTGTAAACATCTTGCCATCGACATTGACCTTCTCAAGATGTTATTTGTTTCATTGAGGGAAGGATTTAATCAAATGGTTTTAGTGATGAGGAAGTTCAATTTCCTAGACAGGCTGGGGTGAAATGTCTTTTGTATTAGTGATGGTTTTGGGCGCCACGATGGTGTAGCAGTTAGTGCATGCTACTACAGTTCGAGGTGTTGGAGTATAAAGTTAAATTCCAATGCTGCCTGTAAGGAGTTTGTATGTCCTCTTCAGGGACGTGTAGATTTCCTCCCATATTCCAAAGGTTAATTGGTCATTGTAAAACGTCCTGTGATTAGGCTAGGGCTGTGGGGGTGGGGGTGGGGGGGGAGTTGCTGGATGGTATGGCTCTATGGGGTGGAAGGGCTTCTTCTGCGCTCTCTCTCTAAATAAATAAAAAGTGTGTGGTCCTAAATTGGAATTCACTGTCCAAAAGGGGAGTGGAGACAAGATTCAGTATTGGCTTTCCACATGACATAGGACAGGATAACACAGGGACAGTCTGTGTCAGCCTTCTGTCAGAGCACTACCCCAGTCTTCCTTTATCGCCCCACTAAAGTGCTTCTTCACACTCAGCTGTACAAGGTATTGGCTAAGGCTCACAATGTCTGTGCCAAACATGATGGCGAACTAAACCATTCCCAGAAGCCTGTAAATGGTCTATTTCCTCCATTCCCTGCCTGTTCATCTACCTTCTTATTGATGCTGTTGTATCTACTTCTAGCAGCACCATTCCTTGCAGCGCATTCCAAGCACCTACAACTTCCCATGTAAAAAACTTGCCTTGTAACTCTCCTTTAAACTTTCCCCCCTCCCATCTTAAAGAAACACCATCCGGGACCTGACATTTCTACCCTGGCAAGAGATTTGATTTTCTACTCCTATCTATATCTCTTTATAAACTTTTATCCTGTCCCTCAGCTTCTGACACTCCAGAAAAAAAAATACTGTTTGTCCAAACTCTCCTCACAGCTAATAATACTCTGCAATCTAAGTAACACACTGGTGAACCTCTTCTGCACTCTCTCTAAAGCCTCCATATCCTTCCTGTCCTTGCACACAATAGAGTGGCCTTATACAGCTGCAGCATGACGGGGTAATAGAGGAAGACTGGAGAAAGGACTAAGGACTCCGACAGAAGCCTGACACAAACTTCTTTGGCTGAATGATTCCATAAGGAGTTAAATTTTATAAAAAACTGAGGTCCAAAAGCGAGTTTCTTCGCTCTATACATGTTGTCATTTCTATCTCAGTAAATGACCGGGAGAGATGATTGAGTGGTGTAATTAGTGTCTTGTACAATACTGTTACATATGTCAGTGATAGGAAACCTGATTCTGATCCATGCTGTGGAAGCAAGTGTTTGGAGTCTGAAGTACATGAGATTCAAGTGTGAAAACCAACAATGAAAGAAAGAAAATATCATTTCTAAAGTGTTTTTCATGACCTCTGGATATCTCAAGGTGTGTTATTGACAAAGAGGAAAGGTTGCAGCTTGATCAAGTGAGCTCACATTACACCAATGAGATAATTATCAAATGTTTAAATGTTAACAGGTGGGATTAACACTGGCTGGACACTGGCCAGATTCATAGTGATCTTCTTTGAAATAGAACACAGCATAAGAACAAGCCCTTTGGCCCATGAACGTGTAATTAAATGCTAAATTAAATTACTGGGTGGCAGAGTGGAGATACATCTCTACCTGAGGAGGTGTGAGGTGCTCCTTTCCTCTGCTAGCCTGCAGGTCACCCTTGGGCAAGGTGTAACACCTGCTTAGCTCCCTGCCCCCCCCCCCCCCCGATCAGGGCCACGTGAAGCCATGACAACAGGATGTACATGTGACAAATAAAGCTAGTCTTTAAATTCTCTTCAGGGCTCGATGACTTGGAAGAAGTTCTCATCTTTTTGGCAGGAGATCTGTAAGCCCCTCTCTCACTGTGGTCTCTCCCCCCCCCCCGCCCCTTGAGCCAGTCACCTCCCCTTTACACTCTCAGTTCTAATGCATGGTCATTACCTGAAACATTGACCAGCTCTCTGCATCCACAGGTGTGCTGTTCGACCCGCTGAGTACCTCCAAAGGCTTGTTTTGTCTGCTCCAGGTTCCAACATACTGTATATGGTTGGCAGTAACTCCTCTAAATTCCTGGCCTTGACTCAACCCAGCTTTAATTGCTCCCACCACCCCCTCCTCATTAGCCACCACCCTCTCCCCATTACCCAAGCCCTAAACTCACTAATTATTTAAATCTTAGATTTCCTACTGTTTTCCTTAAGTGACGGGCAAATGGTGGGATCACTATATGGGTGCATTCCCATTCCGACATGTCAGTTCTGTTGTGTACTTAATGTTTCAGTAGTGTTGCAGAAATATTGTCAATATTTTGTTGATTAAGCATTCTTGTTAATTTAAATAAATCATTGTGGGTTATATGTAAAACTACATGAATTGCATACGTCATCGCGCTACCACGTGATGTCAGCGCAGCTCGCTTAAAGTAAATGAACAAGTTAAACTCACATTTCAGACTCCTTTGTTCTCCTTTTCATTAGTTTAATGGTTTGGAGTTAAAAAACATAATAATCTCCCAACCATATCCCCATTCCGACATGTCAGTCCACGGCCTGCTATACTGCCACGACGAAGCCACTCTCACGTTGGGGGAGAAACACCTCATATTCCGTCCGGGCAGTCTCCAACCTGATGGCATGAATATCGATTTCTCCACCTGTACCCCTTCTCTGTTCTTCCATTCCCCATTTTGGCTCCCCTCTTACCTCTTCTCTTCTCCTCACCAGCCTACCACCTTCCTGATTCCTTTCCTCCATGCCTTTACTCCCACGGTCCACTCTCCTGTCAGATTCCTTCTTCTTCTTCGGCCCTTTACCTTTTCCACCGATCACCACACATCACTCCCCACTCACCTTCCTTCCCTCTCACCTGGCTTCACCTATCACCCTCCAGAATGTACACCTCCTCCACCCACCTTCTTCCTCCTTCATTTCCCGTTCCACTGAAGGGGCACGGCCCGAAACATCAACTGTTTATTCCTATCCATAGATACGCGTGTGTGCATGCATCTGCGTGTGTGTGCGTGCGCGCATGTAGGTGTGCGTATTCTGTGCTACCCAGGGGGTGAAGACGACTGTGTTTAAGCAGTGCAGCAGACTGTTCTTTTCCCTTTGGAACTCTAAATTCAGTTTGATTACAGTTCTTTTGAAGCCCCCAAGCATAGCTTACAGTGGCAAAACAGCCATAAACTTGTTATGAACATAATATTATTATTTAAACAAAAGCTCAGGGTTAAATATTAGCCTGCTGGACAGTGAGTTGGCCATAAGTTGTAACTTTGTTCTGCATCCAGCTCATCATATTAGACAAACACTTATAACTGAGACAGCATTTCAACCAGTGGAAATGTTTGCAATATCAATATAGTGCAGACTGTCATTGTGCAACCTAATTACCTTTGAGGAGCATCGCAAAATCATCAGAGAAATGCCATTTCTGATTAAATATTAACACCATAGTTTATCATGTTGATAACAGATCAGTCATGTTGACAATGAGCTCAATATCCTGCATGATACAACCGACAGGCAGCCCTCTATTAAACAAGTCGGCTGCCTTGAACCTTGACCTGTGCCGAATATGAATACAGTCCATGTTGCAACCGGAGCACATGCAATCGATAAGCTCGGTGCGCACAGGAGAGTGACAAGGTGAGCTGGACGGGCAGGCATCCAGTGCAAAGTTTGCATCTGCCTTGAGCTGCCTCACTGCAGCCACTGTTCTCGTCGGCTGCAGAGACTCGAGGGCAGATGCCCCGGTCTGGTGCTGGTGGGCAAAGGAAATAATTGAAAGATAACTGATGAAAGATCGGCTATCTGGGATCCATTTCTTGCCTACCTAGACAAGGCCGGGGGCAGATGAACAATTTCTCCCCAGCTGATCTCTCATGGCCCTCATTCGAGACTTAATGTTTAGCACTTTTGAGCACTTTGTACAATAGGCATCCCTCTAATGTTATGTCCCTTTTTTTTGCTTATTTTATTTTTACACATGTCTAAGCTTATATGTTCCTGTTGATTTTATTGCTTTTTGAAAATTTTGAAAATAAAGTATTAAAAGAAAAAGAAAGATAACTGAAGAAGTTTGGCATGGACCCCCAAATTCCCAAGGCCTTCTACAGGGGCACCATTGAAAGCATACTGCCTAGCTGTATCACCACCTGGTACAGGAACTGCACCAACCTTGATCACTGGGTACTGCAGAGAGCAGTACAGACAGCCCAGCACATCTGTGGATGTGATCTTCCTTCCACTGAGGACATCTATAGCAGCAGGTGCAGAAAGAAGGCCTGGAAGATCATCAGGGACATCGGTCATCCCAACCATAAACTGTTACAGCTGCTTCCATCCGGCAAATGCTACCGCAGCATTAAAGCCAGAACCAACAGACAGCAGGACAGCTTCTTTCTACAAGCCATTAGACTCTTAATTTCACATGTCTATACATTGCAACAGAGTCACAATACAAAGAGTTTTACTCCCTTACATTGTGGGATGGGTGTAAGGTTTAAATAAATTCCAAATTCTAAATTCAGCCTGAATAACTTCAACATTACATCTAAAAGCTGGGAAGATGCTGTACTCAGTAGGTACACCCGGAGGACATCTGTGTTACATGAGAATGATCTCCGCTGAGCTGCAGAGAACAAGCAGCAACTGCCAAAGGAAAGAATGAACAACGAAAAGAACGAACCACTAACCACAGGCACCACTTACCCGTGTCCACACTGTACCAGAATATGTGGATCCCAGATCAGCCTCTCACATAATCAAGGGCCTCTGCCACCCCGGTCATTCTCTCTTCTTCCCCAACCCCTTCCATGATGCAGAAGATACAAAAGCATGAGACCATGTACCACCAGTCTCAAACATAGCTTCTACCACACTGTTACAAGACTCTTGAACCTCTTATATAATAAATATCTCTCATCTAACCTCCTTGGGGCCTTTAATTTCCAACATGCACTGCACTTTCTCTGTAAGTGCAGCATTATACCCTGTTTTCTATGTAAACATACACAATTCTGGATGAACTCAGCAGGTTAAGTAGCATCTATGGAGAGGGACAAAGTTGATGTTACGGGCCAAGACCCTTTTGGACTGGACCAAATCCAGTCCTGATAAAGGGTCTCAGTTCAAAACGTCAACTCAGGATTCCTCTCCATGGATGCTGCCTGACCTGCTCAGTTCCTTCAGCAATGTGTGTGCGCTGCTCTGCATTTCCAGCATCTGCAGAATCTCTTGTGTTTATGATTCTGCGTTCTATCTTGTTTTCCTTTTGTACTACCTCAATGTACTTATGTTAGTTATATTCCTTCTGTAAGGCACGCAAACTAAAGCTTTTCTCCGTACCTCAGAACAGGGGAAAATAATGAACTGATCACCAGCTCTGTGCTTAGGAAAACCAGCTGGTGTTTGGATATAGGAGCCACCCCATTCACTCCACCTACTATGAATCCCAATCATCGCGACTATAGCTCCACTGTCCAAGCCATTATCCGCGTGTGGTCGACCAGTAGCTGCATTTCTGAAAGATGTGCGTTAGAGATGTACAGAAAGAAGGCCTGGAAGATCACTGGGGACATCGGTCATCCCAACCATAAACTGTTAAAGCTGCTTCCATCTGGCAAATGATACCGCAGCATTAAAGCCAGGACCAACAGACTATGGGACAGCTTCTTTCTACAAGCCATTAGACTCTTAATTTCACATGTCTGTACATTGTGACTTTTGGCAGTCAGCATTATACTTTCTTTTTTCCTGTATACATCTACAGTTCTCTGGGGTTGAATGCTCCGATTATTTTTTTCTTTTATATGCAGAAATGGTTGGCTTGGGTTGTTTTTTTTCAGTGGGAGGTTGGGGTGGATAGTAATTTTACATAATTCTCTTTTGGGTGCTTTTTCTTATTGCTATGAATTACATATTGGATTTGTTTGTTTCGCACTGTATAAATCTCCATTTTGTTGTTGGGTTTTCTGTCTGTAGTTTCTCTGTAGAAATGTATAAAAAATTAATTTAAAAAAGAGATGTAGTGAACGTGCGAAGATGAATTGAACATTAGGCAGGTGTGGAGGACAGCATGGGGGGGGGGTAATGCCAAGGTGGTAGCAGACTGCTGCAGCTAGGAGAGTTTTATGCACAAAGGGCACCACAACAGGGTAAAGGTTAGGGTGATGCTACTACAGTTTGTGGTGTTCCGAGATTCCAATGCCGTTCTTTAAGGAGTCTATACGTCCTCCCTGTGGAATGCGTGGGTTTTCCCCGGGCACTCCGGTTTCCACATGCAATCCAAAGACATACTGGGCAACACACGCAAAATGTTAGTGGAATGCAGCAGGCCAGGCAGCATCCCACCAGCATTTTGTGCTTCCTATAGATGCTGCCTGGCCTGCTGCGTTCCACCGGCATTTTGTGTGTGTTGCTTGAATTTCCAGCATCTGCAGATTTCCTCGTGTTTGCGACATACTGGGTAGGTTAATTGGTTATTGCAAATTGTCCCATGATTAGGTTAGAATTAATCGGGCTTGTCAGGGGTTTGCTGGGGCAGTGTGTCTCAAAGCGCCAAGTTCTACTCTGTGGTGTATGGCTAAATAAATAAAAATAACAAGAAATGCTGGAGGCAGCATCTATGGAGGGGAATAAATAGCTTATGGGTCTCGGCCTGAAACGTCAACTGTTTAGATGCTGCCAGAAGTGCTGAGTTTCTCCAGCATTGTGAGTGTCTTGCTCTGGATTTCCAGCATCTGCAGAATCTCTTGCGTTTAATCAAATTTTTATTTACTGCAATGTGACTTTCTCACTGTTACGCTCAGCACTGTGTGCAGTGAAGGCAAGCATGCTGTATGCCTTCTTTACCACTCTACATGCTTGGCATGATCATTCTAAGGAAGACATGGACTTGGACGCCAAGATTCCTCTGTATATCATGTACAGAACCTTCAGGATTCCAACTATCCTTTTAAGTCCCAGTCCAACAGCATCCTAGGCCTCATCAAAAAAAAAGAGAAACATTACACCATCAAGTCGCACATTATGTGCTCAGAAAACCCCTTCTCAAGACTTGATTTAAAAGTAAATGATCCTTGCTAGACCCGTGGAACATCACAAGAGATGAAGCTGCAGAGATCAAAGTCCTTGCCTCTGTGGCGTGCTCCCTGAGCACCGACTGGGGTACAGAGGAACTACTACAGAATGGAGCACTGTTCTGACTGCAGTGGGAGGGGTTGGGGAAAGCATCTCGTCTTCCCTACCCCCAGTCATTGGAAAATTAAAATATTTTTTAAAAACTAGTCAACACCTAGCTCACTTGGTGATTATTTTCAATACAAATCAACTTGACAGTGCCAAAATAAATCATGGTTTAGTCGGGTTACTGGGATATTTTGACACAGGATATTCAAAGGTGGTCTTGCAACGCTGGTGGGAAAACAAGACAGACCCACTGGCTCTGAGGCTTGCCTTGCTGCTGCTGTTTTGTCGCTAGTTATGTTCTGTGTTGTGCTGCCAAGCACGGTAGGCACGTTATGCTGATCCTGGAACGTGTGGCGACCCTTGTAGGCTGTCCCCAGCACATCATCAGCTCGTGTCGGTTGTTAACGCAAACGACACATTTCACTGTATGTTTCAATGTACATGTGATGAATCTGATTCGGAACCCGAACCTACAGCGATGCACAAAATGCTAGAGGAACTTAGCAGATCAGGCATCATCTGTGGAGGAAAATGGACAGTTGATGTTTCAGGTCAAGGCCCTTCATCTGGGCTGCTCGAACCAATTCTACACCTCATTTCTTCCTCCTGAAGGGGAGGTGGAAGACGGGTGATTATCAAACATTCAGAAAAGCAGACACAACATTGCAGAAGTACCCAGTCCATACTTAACACTCAACGGCCAACGATTAGGTACTTCTGCTCTGCTGCTGTAGCCCATTCACTTCAAGGTTCGATGTGTTGTGCATTCAGAGACACTCCTCTGCACACCACTGTTGTAGCATGTGGTTAAGTGCTTTACTATCCCCTTTCTGTCAGCTTGAAGCCGTTTGGTCTCTCGCCTCTGACCTCTCTCATTAACAAGGCATTTTCACCCACAGAACTGCCACTCACTGGATGCCTTTTTTTTTTTGTTTTTTTGCACCAACCTCTGTTGTACGTAAAAACCTCAGGAGATCAGCAGTTTCTGAGATACCCAAACCATCCCATCTGGCACCAACAATCATTCGACGGTCAAAGTCACTTACATTATATTCCTTCCCCATTCTGATGTTTGGTCTGAACAACATCTAAACCTCATGACCATGTTGGCATGCTTTTGTGCATTGATTTTTGGCCACATGATTGGCTGTTTAGATATTTGCATTCACGAGCAGGTGTACGGATGTACCGAATAAAGTGGCCAGAAGGTGTACATTTATACGGCATTTCTAACACTTTAAACAGACTCAAATCCTTGAATTCTGAAATAAAAAGAGACAATGCTGGAAATACCCAACAGGTCAGCAGATGCTGTGTAGCAAAACAGAGCTGTGATCTTTTTCCTCAGTTCTGATGAAAAGTAAGTTTTAATCCCACAAAACTAGGTTAAGAAATATTAGTTTTTATTTCTCCAGAGATGCTACTTCCTAACACTTTCTGTTTTCCTTTGGAATTCTCTCCCTTGGAGTGGCATTAGGCAGGTTTATGTCTGCCTACATGGACACTCAGAGATTCAAGGCAACTGGACAAAGTATAAAAGGAGTAACTGTACAGGATGGTGGAGTTTCTTCCGACTGTATAATATGCCATTGCTCCTGTTTCCTGATGTAGTGTCATGAAAGCATCAGTCGATGGGTTATGGAAGTAGGTCAGTGGTACTTCCGAAGGAATTGGGGAGAAACCACAGTATCATAAAGGGAGATTGAATGGACATCTTTCTCCAAAGGCTGGCACAGCCATGATTTGCTGAGTGACCTCTTTCTGAGCCTTGCTGCTCTAATTTGCCTGGAGAACCCTTAATGCCAAGGTGCATCACTGCTCTGAACTGCAGCCTCTCGAATAACAGGCCAGTTGCACAGGAAGATCCCACAAGGAAGCCCTCCTTCCATAAAATGGGTTTTTGATAAGATTATTGGCTTTTGCTGGGGTCGGTTGAAGCATATAATGGTGGGAGCATGGGGTGAGGGCAGATGTGCAGGAAATGGTTGATATGGGTGAGGATGACATCGATGGTGGTGGAAGGAAAATCCTGTTCTATGAAAAGAAGGCGGGTTCCTCAGATGTTCTGGAAAGGAAACCCTCATCCTTTAGACAGTTGCAGTGGACGGAGAAACTGAGAGAAGGCAATAGCACAGAAAATGGAAGATGAAAAGATTTCGAGCATCTGCAGAATCTCTTGAGATGCAGTTGATATCTCATGCCAAGATTCTTCAATGGGACTGGAAGGGAACGAGGCAGAACCCAGAATAAGGAGGAGGGGTGAGGGGTTTAGTACAAGCTGGCATGTAATGGGTGAAACCAGGTAAGGGAGAAGGTGAGTGGGTGGGGTGGGTGAATGATGTAAGAAGCTGGAAGGTGATAGGTGGAAGAGGTAAAGGGCTGAAGAAGAAGGAATCTGATAGGAAAAGACAGTGGACCATGGAATAAATGGAAGGATAAGGAGAACCAAAGGGAGGTGATGGACAGGATCCTGAGTAGCAATTTGATTGTACAAGTAGCCACTCGATCCTGCCCCTATTTGGAGGGAGGGGCCACTGACCCCTCTAATTCTGTACATCTCTCTCAGGTCACTCAAAAGCCCTCTCCTCACCAAGAAAAGCAAACTCAGTATATCCAGAGCTGAAAAGAAACCGCTGGTGGGACTCAGCCGGTGGCATTCCCACTGCCAGCTGAGTCCCTCGAGGTTGTCCTTAGTCTCCTCCACTATCAGGGATGAGGTTAAACACAAACTAGAAAAGCTGTCTGACCCTCGAAATTCATACAGCAGTTTGTTTTTTTTTTGGCTCCAGACTTGCCCATCTGTACACATGAACATAAGAGATTCTGCAGATGCTGGAAGTCCCGAACAACACACACACAAAATGCTGAAGGAACTCAGCAGTTAACATTTAGGCCCAAAACATCGACTGTTTTACTCCTCTCCATTGATGTTATCTGATCTGCTGAATTCTACCATGTGCAGTCTCTTATGCCTCCTTAAGCCTACCCTGTCTCTCCTTCTGTCTGAAATGCTCCATCTCAAGCAACATCTCAGTACATCTCTTCTGAATTCTTTCAGTGCAAGCACATCCTTTGTATAGTGTGAGGACAGCAGTGATCTTACTGTGATATGCAAGAACTGCTGGGTGCATGTTGACATTATGTTTGTCTACGGGAGGAATCTAGAAGGAGAAGCATACATTTAAAATCAGGGGTTGAAAAGAGGAGGTATTTCTTTTTGTAACAGAATACCTGGAATGCCTTCATCCAAAATAGCAGCAGCATCCTTGATTCTATTCAAGACTGAGATCATTTTCAGGATAAAAGGAAGTCTCGAACATGGGGAATAGGTACATAAGTGAACTGAGCGCCATGGCAGCATAGCAGTAAGTGCGACGCTATTACAGCTTGGGGGGGGGTCTGGAGTTTGGAGTTCATTTCTGCCGCCATTTTGTAAGGAGTCTCTGTACATGCTCCCCATGGTATGTGTGGGTTTTCTTTGGGTGATCTGGTTTTCTCCCATAGTCCAAAGACCTATCAGGTAGGTTAATTGGTCATTGCAAGTTGTCGCATGATTAGGTCAGGATTGTAGGAGTATTGCTACAAAATTTTTTTTCTGGTCACAGTTAAATGCTCCTAAGACTTGAAAGACCCAAAATTATTTGTGTTGATCAACTAAAAATACGCACAGCGCTGTTTTAAAGTGCTGGCCACAAGATTGTATCACTAAATAAAAGATCAGCTCATCTGTGAGGCTGCTGAATGATAGAACTGCATAAAGGGATCAAATGGCAGATTGAGTTGGTTTATTATTGTCACATAAACCCGAGTGAAAAGTTTATCTTGCACACTCTTCATAAAGATAACCTCATTTCACAGTACATTGATGAAGTACAAGATAAAACAATAACAGAATGCAAAATAAAGTAAAGCAGGTAAAAAGAAAGTGCAGTGCAGGTAAACAATAAAGTCCGAAATCATAACGAGATAGATTGTGAGGTCAGGAGTCCATCTTAATAGTCATATAATAGTGGGATGAAGGTTGTCCTTGAGCCTGATGGTATGTGCTTTCAGGATTGTTTTATCATCTGCCCAACGGGAGAGGGAAGAAGAGAGAACATTTGGGATGGCTGGTACCTTGATGAAATTATGTATGGCATGATCAGTTGGAGTTGGAATTGGAATTGGAATATTATTCCCTTGATTCCCAAGACATAGTGAAAAGGTTGTCTTGCAAACTGTTCATACAGATCAAATCATTACACGGTGCACTGAGATAGCAGAAGGCAAAGCAGCTTCTGAAAGAGGTAGCGGTAGAGATTGTGGAGGCCTTAGTAAGGATATTTCGAAAATCATTGGACTCTGGCATGATGCTAGAGGACTGGAAAATTGCAAATATCACTCCACTCTTTAAGAAAGGAGGAAGACAGCAGAAAGGAAATTATAGACCAATTCGCCTGACCTCTGTGGTTGGGAAGATGTTGGAGTCAATTATTAAGGATGAGGTTATGGAGTACTTGGTGACACGGGACAAGATAGAACAAATTCAGCATGGGTTCCTTCAGGGAAAATCTTGCCTGATGAACCTGTTGGAATTCATTGAGGAAATTACAAGTAGGATAGATAAAGGGGATGCAGTGGATGTTATATCTTTAGACTTGCAGAAGGTCTTTGACAACGTGCCACACATGAGGCTGCTTACCAAGTTAAGAGCCCATGGTATTACGAGAAAAGTACTAAAATGGTTAGAGCATTGGCTGATTGGTAGGAGGCAGTGAGTGGTAATAAAAGGATCCTTGTCTGGTTGGTTTCCAGTGACTAGCAGTGTTCCGCAAGGGTTAGTGTTGGGACTGCTTCTCTTTATGCTGTATCTCAATTATTTAAATGATCGAATAGATGGCTTTGTTACCAAGTTTGCAGATAATACAAAGATTGGTGGAGGGGCAAGTAGTGTTGAGGAAACAGGTAGGCTGCAGGAGGACTTGGATAGATTAAAAGAATGGGCAAAAAAGTGGCAAATGAAATACAATGTTGGAGAATGAATGGTCATGCACTATGGTAGAACAAATAAATGGGTAGACTATTTTCTAAATGGGGAGAAAATCCAAAAATCTGAAATGCAAAGGGACTTGGGAGTCCTTGTGCAGAACACCCTAAAGGTTAACTTGCAGGTTGAGTCAATGGACAGGAAGGCAAATGCAATGGGAGCATTCATTTCAAGAGGTCTAGAATACAAGATGTGATGCTGAGGCTTTATAAGGCACTGGTGAGACCTCACCTTGAGTATTGAGAACAGTTTTGGGTTCCTCACCTCAGAAAAGGTGCTGGCATTGGAGAGGATCCAGAGGTGGTTCACAAGGATGATTCCGGGAATGAAAGGGCTATCATATGGGTAACATTTAATAGTTCTGGGTCTGTACTCGCTGGAATTTAGAAGGATGAGGGGGGATCTCATTGAAACCTTTCGAATGTTAAA
Source organism: Mobula birostris (assembly GCF_030028105.1). Classification (NCBI taxonomy): domain Eukaryota; kingdom Metazoa; phylum Chordata; class Chondrichthyes; order Myliobatiformes; family Myliobatidae; genus Mobula; species Mobula birostris. The sequence continues at coordinate 56,231,409 of NC_092387.1, read as the reverse complement.
AAGGCCGAGACAGAGTAGATGTAGAAAGGATGTTTCCCATAGTGGGGGAGTCTAGGACAAGAGGGCACAGCCTGAGGATAGAGGAGCATCCATTTAAAACAGAGATGCGGAGAAATTTCTTTAGCTGGAGGGTGGTGAATTTGTGGAATCTGCTACCACAGGCAGCTGTGGAGGCCAGGTCATTGGGTGTATTTAAGGCAGAAATTGATAGGTTCATGATTGAACGCAGCATCAAAGGTTATGTACTGGGTGAAGGTCAGGAAATGGGGCTGAGCAGGGGAAAAGGGATCGGCTATGATTGAATAGAAAAGCAGACTCGATCGGCCAAATGGCCTAATTCTGCTCTTATGTCTTACGGTCTTATAACAATGTAGAATAAAATGGAACAGCTACAGAGAAACCACAGTTCAGGTAGAACAATAAGGTTCAAGAACAGAACAAGGTAGACTGTGAGATCAAGAGTCCCGCTTATCCACCGAAGAACTACCTAAGAGTCATATAACAGTAGGATAGGAGCTGGCCTTGAAACTGGTGGGACATACTTTCATGGTTTTGTATCGTCTGCCTGATGGGAGAGGGGAGAAGACAGAACCATTCAATAGTCTCAAATCAGCTCCTCTATCTTATTCAATGATCAGAAACTGAATCCCAGGCCAAGGGATCTCTCATTTCTTGATCTACATGTCTGAATTCTCTTACCACAGCAGTGCACAGGTTTCCAGCTACAGACACCCACAATGGCTCCAAAGTAACTTCCGTTCCGCTTCTAAAATTAATCTTTAGTCACGCTAAATCACTGAACACAACAGAAATAAACAGCAACAAGAAAACACCACCAGTAAACAAACCACAGAACCCACTTGCCTTGCGGCCACCACTTCAAAGCAAAGTTGTGTGTATTTTTAGTTGATGATGTCCCAGTACAAATCATTTTGGGTCCTTCAAGTCACTGGAGCATTTAACCGTAACTAGAGAAAAATAAATCTTGTAATAATGCTCTTATACATCTCACTCCAGACCTCAGCCAAGTAGTGGTTGATATTTTGGGTAGCTGGGGCTGCTAACTCTCAAGAACTTAAAACTACACTGGATGGAGTTTAAGCAACACAAAGGAAATGCTGGAGGTATTCAACAGGCCAAGCAATGTCTATGGAAAAAAGTGAACAGTCAACGTTTCGGGCCAAGATTCTTCATCAGAACAAGAAGGAGTCTCCTGGTGTTTGAAGGTTGAGATGCTGCTCAGTGCAAAAATAGAAAGCAAAAAACTGTGAGCTTGAAATGTGTCCTTCTGTGGGGCAAGTAGCAGTGAGCAAAAACATGAGAGGCATATATAGGAAAGACCGGAGTTTTTTTTACCTATAGGGGAAATGTCTGTAAATCAGGTTGAAGGTACGAAGTATGGTGTTCAGAGGGGATTTGAGGACAAAGTTTTTTTGCGCAGTGACTGTGAATTTGGAGCACTTGCTGAGGTGTAGACTCTCATTACATAATACAAAATATTGGTATACAAAATGGTGAGGGGTATAGAGAGGGTATATGCAGGCAGGCTTTTTCCACTGAGGTTGAGTGAGACTAGAACTAGAGGTCACAGGTTAAGGGCGAAAGGTGAAATGTTTAAGGGGAGCACGAGGGGGATCTTCTTCATTCGGGTGGTTGGAACAGGTTGCCAGTGGAAGTGGTGGATGTGCATTAAATTTCAACATTTAAGAGAAATTTGGGTAGGTACATGGACGGCAGGGGTATTGAGGGCCATGGTCCGAGTGTGGGATGATGAGACTAGGCAGCGTAATTGTTCAGTATGCAACAGATAGACAGAAGGGCCTGCTTCTGTGCTGGAATGTTCTATGACTTTATGACATTTAAGAAATATCCAGACAAGCAATTGAATTGCCATAGCATAGAAGGCTTTGGACCCTGTACTGGCAAATGGAATTGGTACAGATAGGTTCAAAGGTTCATTTTACTGTCAACATATGCATGTAGAATACTATATAACTCTGATATTCGTCTTCTCCAGATAGTTATGGGAGTCATTGAAAGAAAAGGCATCAACACCCTCCAGACTCGCACGCGAAAGCAAAAAACATGCTAACTCCTAACCCCCCTCAACCTCTACCTCACCCACACAGAAAACAGCCTGATTTGGAGTATTGTGTGCAGTTTTGGTCACCTACCTACAGGAAAGATGTAAATAAGATTGGAAAAGTAGAGAAAATTTACAAGGATGGTATCGGGTCTGGAGGACCTGAGTTTGTAAGGAAAAATTGAATAGGTTAGGACTTTATTCCCTAGAACATCGAAGATTGAGGGGAGATTTACAAAATTATGAGTATATATAGGGTAAACGCAAGCAGGCTTTTCCCACTGAGGTTGGCTAAGACTACAACTAGAGGTCATGGGTTAAGGGTGAAAGGTGAAAAGTGAAAAGTTTAAGGGGAACATGAGGGGAAACTTCTTCACTCAGAGTGTGGTGAGAGTGTGGAATGAACTGCTAGTGCAAGCAGTGGATGTGGTTTTGATTTCAATGATCAAAAGAAGTTTGGATAGGTACATGGATAGGAGGGGTATGGAGGGCTATGATCCAGGTGCAGGTCGATGGGAGTAGGCAGTTTAAATGGTTCAGCGTGGGCTGGATTATCTGAAGGGCCTGTTTTGGTGCTATAGTTTTCTATGATTCTATGGTACACCTATTAATTTAGAGTCATAGGGTCATACAGCACAGACATAGGCCTTCAGGTCCAAGCTGATTGAGATACCCATTTAAGCCAGTTCCATTTACCTGTGTTTTACCCTTATCCATCTGAAATGGATGGATGAAATAGATCTAAGTGCCTTTTAAATGACGTTAATGTGCCTGCCTCAACCACTTCCTCTGGCAGCTCATTTCATATATGAACCACCCTCTAAGAGAAAAAGCTGCCCCTCAGGTTCCTATTAACTCACTCCCCTCTCACACTGAACTTGTATCCGCTAGTTCTTGATTCTCCTGGGATGAAAGACTGTGTGCATTCACTACATCCCTCATTTGCTTTAAAATTATTTCACTTGCAAAAATGTAAAATAACTCATATACACAAGAGGTTCTCCAGATGCTGGAAATCTTGAGCAACACACACACACAATGCTGCAAGTCTGGTAGCATCTATGGAGGGGAATAAGCAAGCAGTCCTGATGAAGGGTCTTGGCCCGAAATGTTTACTGTTTAGTCCCCTCTATAGATGCTGCCTGACTTGCTGAATTCCTCCAGCAGTGTTTGTGGGTTGTAAAATAAATCTCTTTGAATAACTGTTGAGAGTCTGGATACTTTTCAGTTGGCTGAAGAATGTTAGTGGACAAGCTGGGTAATCAATGGAGTGAGCGTGTGGATGGAGCAGGGAGGGATGTCAAGTGAATCCACACAGAGTCAAGGATCCTGTGTTTATTGCAAAACTCAAAATGAATGGTCAGTTAATGAGGGAGGAATTCTGGCCAAGAAACACAGCATATCAAGTCATAGACCAAAGCCAATCCTCAACCAGGTCTCTCAATTGGTTAGGTACAACCAACAAAATCAGGCTGACAAAACTTTAGTTCCCTGAAAGTGTCAATAGTTCCATAATAGCAGTGACAATTGTTTGAGCATCTTCCTCTCCCTCTCACTAGCTGCTGTTGAAGGAAAATGAGGATTGATAGGCGTGGCACGTGACAGTGGGGGACTTTGAAGATAATGTTGCAGGCATTTCTGAATCCTGATTATTCTTTTTTGCTGTTTTTGAGTGGGTTTGATCGGGACGGACTGGGGCACCATGATGAAGGCCGGCTCTGTGGTCTGCAGTCAGCTAGTGGCGCAGAGCTGAACTTAACTAAACTGAACAGTCCTGGACTCCTAGTCTGATGTAGGTATTCAATGTCCTGTTCATCCGCCTTCTGCCCTTTGAGCAATTTGTTCTTTTTTGCATTGGTTGTTTTCCTTGAGCGGGTTCCATGGTTGCTTCTCTGTTCCGTGGCTGCCCATGGGAAGATGAATCTCAGAGTTGTATTCTGTATACGTACTTTGAATCTTTGAACAAGAGAGCGTCTGGAATGCCTTCATCAGTCAGGGCATTGAGTTGGAGATTTGGAACATGCCGTTGCAGCTGTACAAGACCCTGATGAATCCACATGGTATTGTGTGTCATTCTGCGTGCCTCGATTTAGGAAGGATATCATTAAGCAGGCTTGGAAATGATTCATAAGGATGTTGTTAGGAGTGGATGCCTTGAATTATAAAGAGAGATTGGATAGCCTGGGCTGTTTTCTCTACAGCTACAGGATGAGTTTGATAAGATCACAAGCGGTACAGATAAGATGGATGGTCACAGTCTTCTTCCCAGGGTAGCGGAATCTAAAATTATGGAGACTATAAAATTAAATTAGGAGGGGAAAAGTACCTGAGGGGTAACTTTTCCACACAGAGGGTGGTGGGTATGTGGGGCGGTCTGGCAGAGGAAGTGATAGAGCCAAGTACAAGTGCAGCTACACTTAAAAGACATTTAGACAGGTTCAGGATAGGAAAGGTTTAGATGGATATGGACCAAATGCAGAAAAGTGGGCCAAGCTCACTTAATTGGTTGGTTAGCATTGGTGAGTTGGGCCAAAAGGCCTGTTTCTGTGCTGAATTACTCTCTTGGACTCCTAGTGACATTTCACCAGGATTCACCCTGCCTTTTTGAGTAACGATCAAACAGACTCAGTGATTAGGGAGATCTCATCTTGTGATTACCTCAGAGATAACAGCCATTAGTCTAACAGCCACTTGTACTGCTGGAATAACAGATAAAAGTGCAGTGGAACTTCAAGAGAAAGTTCATTCTGAAAAAAGTGGCACGTTCTCCACAGCAATCCTGTCTGTTTGCCACTGGCTGACAGAGGTAATACAGACAAGGAATGATGTCCTCTAGCATGTTCTACCAGTCACACTGCCCCTTTGCTTCTAGCTGACAATCTCTTGTAGTTTTGCTTGGGTGGGTGATACAGCTTGTGTATCAGAAATGAAGAGGATGGGTAGGGGCACTTTCTACAGAATTCCTTACTAACACACACAAATTGCTGGAGGAACTCAGTTAGTCTGACATCATCTATGGAAAGGAATAAAGAGTCGACATTTTGGGCCCCAGACGCTTTATCAGGACCTGACCTGCTGATCAGCATTTTGTGTTTGTTACTCTGGACTTCCAGCATCTGCAGAATCTCTTTGTTTTGAAATATCTTACTGTTGCCACCGACTTGGTTTCAAGATGCCAACATCCATTATCAATGATCCGCACTATGTGGCCATGCCATCTTCTCACAGTTACCATTGGGCAGGAGGAACAGAAGCCTGAAGTCCCACACCACCAGGTTCAAAAGCACCTACTTCCTTCCCTTCAACCATTTGCCTTCTCCTTCATCCGGCACAACCTTAATCACCCGTTTAGCAATACTATGATCACTTACATCACTCTGCACCAAAATAGACTTTGTACTTTTTTGTTCTGCTTGTGTTCTTTCTTTTAAAAACTGTATATAATTTATGTTCTTTTCTTGTGAATGCTGCTTATATGATGCCCATGTGCCTGTGATGCTGCTGCAAATTTTTCATTGCACCTGTGCCTACGATAATAAACTTAACTTGGGGCAGCACAATAGAGTAGCAATTAGCATAATGCTTTTACAGTGCTAGCGAGCTGGGTTCAATTCCGTCACTGTCTGTATGTTCTCCCCATGACTGTGCCGATTTCCTCCGGGTGCTCCAATTTCCTCCCACATTCCAAAGACTTGCAGGTTAGTAGGTTTACTGGCCACATGGGTGCAATTGGGTGTTGCAGACTTGTTGGGCTGGAAGGACTTGTATTTGCACTGTATTTCTAGATAAATATAAATAAATAAACCCTGACTTTGACTGACACATAACAATCTGCCAGATTTTACCAGCTGCCAGATCTGCCAGATTTTGCCAGCTTCAGTTCCAGCCAAGTCCAACTTCTAATCCCATATGTTCATGTATTTTATATTTATTTTAAACTGGCTGTAGCTAGTGCTTTTGAATGTTGGTGTACTTGTATGATTCTGTCAATGAAAATGCACTGTGTGTGTGTGTGTATGTGTGTGCATGTGTGTGTATGTATGTATGTGTGTGCATGTATGTGTGTGCATGCATGCGCGCATGACTGTATACGTGTTCAGCAGCTTGGCTTTAGGTCTGCATTTGTATACCATGCGTATCTGAATGTCAATATGCATGTGTGTGCATGCGTCAAAATGCTCTTGATGTCAGTCACAAAGAATCCCAGAAACTCCAAGCAAGTCCCACCAGTGTTATTCACTCAATCTTCAAGTGAGAACTTGGGGCCACTGATAAAGGCAGTGAATGAAATCCAGATCAGAAATATTCCAAAAGTGCCAATACTGTGTGGAATGACCACTCTGTTATTTTTATGTTTCTTTTACCAAAGGTTGACCTATGTGGAGAATTAAAAATTAAAGGTTTAAAGATGAGCTTTATTTGTCACATATAAATTGAAATATACAGTGAAATGCATTGTTTGCATCAGAGACCTGCTTCAGTACAGATTGAGTACTCCTTATCTGAAATTCCAAAATCCAAAAACCTCCGAGATCCAATTTTTTTTTGAGTGTGGACACGATGTCACAAATGGAAAATTTCACAAAACACTGGAAAAGTTCCCAGGTGATGCACCGGTCTCTGCACAGGCTGTTCTGAGAAGTGATCTCACATATGTAATGAACAGAAGTTGGTGAAAAATAGAAAAGCTCTGCATAAACTGAAAAATAATGATCTCGGTCATATATCATCAGTGTTGGAGTGAACATCTGCCACTTAATGGGGAGCTGATCATGAAACAAGCAAAAATCTATCACGATGAACTGAAAATTGAAGATAATTGTGAATATTCTGCAGGCTGGTTGCAGAAATTTAAGAAAAGGCACGGCATTAAATTTTTAGAGTGTCTGCTAATCACACAATCTAGCACCAGATCAAGTCTACGACGCTAATTGTTTTTACACCCTACATAACAGCATCATATTTTTCAAGTGTTGCTGATGAAAATCTAACACCAGAAAAAAGTCTACAAGGCAAATTGATTTTATACCTTACATATAACCTAAAAAGTGTAAAATACAAATACAATGTACTAAAACTTTTAAATCAAAACACAGCATCGTAGGTGGAGATTGAAGGCCTGTCATTGTTTGTTGTTGTTCAATAGCTGATTCAAGAATTCTTCCGATGCTGCTGTGCTTTGTTACCCTGCGCACACTATATTAATGGTATGATCATTTTTACTGTCAAGTATACATGTATGATGAACAAGTGTAAGACAAAGAGTGCTTAAAGGTAGCACATAACTTCAGAGTCAGAAACAATGACAATCACAAGCTATCTCATTATATACTCAAAATTCCGAAAAAATTTAAAATCCAAAACACTTCTGGCCCAAAGCATTTCATAAAAGGGGTTCTCAATTGTACGAGGATGAGGTGGGGGAGTGTGTCCCAATATTTCTGGCAACAACATAGCGTGCTCACAAATTACTAAGCCTTACTAACTGGTACAGTACTGTGAAGAGTTCTTAGGCACGTATATATAGCTATGGTGCCTGAGACAGGAGCAAAGGATGTTGGGAATGGCAAGGCTGGATTGCCACGGTAGGGGGATGTGGGACAGGTGGCAGAGGAGGAGTGCCAGGGGTAGGAGTTGGCGTGGGTACAGAAACATCCAGTCCAGAGATAACAGGCAAAGTCAATTGATTCCGAACAATTCGTTTATTGATCATTACAGCATGTCTCTCTGGTGCTTCCCGCTCCCTTCCCCTTTTCCAGACCATGACTTCCATCTCCCTGTCTCCTTTCCACTCTCAGTTCACAATGGAGACCTATATCAGAATCAGGTTTATCGTCACTCACATCTCTCATGAGATTTGTTTTTTTTTGTGGCAGAAGTACAGTGTAATACATAAAATTACTACAGTACTAAACAAAAGTTTTAGGCACACTAGCTATATATAAGTGTCTAAAACTTTTGCACAGTACTATTTGTCTTTAGAATGTGGGAGAAAACTGGAGCACCCAGAGGAAACCCACGCGGTCAAGGGGAGAACGTACAAAGTCCTTACAGACAGCAATGGAATTGAACCTGGGTCGCTTGCACTGTAACAGTGTTATGCTAATTGCTAAGCTACTATACTGCCCACAGACTCCCGTTGAATAAGCAAAATGGAATGGTACCTTGTCTAATCAATGGGAGAAAATATTAAATTTTATTAAATATCAATCCTACATGGCACCTACCCCCTTATGGAGGGTTAGTCATGCCAAGTACTATGCAATGGGCAACCACCAGAGATTTAGTTGATCACTAACCCATTTCAAGAAAGAACAGGTACCGGGAACATGACTCAAAAGTTCATGAGGTCAAAGGGCAAAACTTTGACCAAGCTGAGCACACAGGTTACAGGTTCGGGCCACCAATCAGACAAAAAACCAAAACCAGGATGGAACGAATATTCCTTTAACAAAGAATAAGCTCACATCTGTAACACGTCACTACAAAGTGTGGCAGCAAAACCCATATTCTATTTCTGACAAGAATAAACAGCTGAGGGAGAGAAAGATAAGTTTATAAACTTACCACAGCCCGAACGGTGACTAATTATTCGCCTCCATAGATGCTGCCTGACCTGCTGAGCTGTTCCAGCATTTTGTGTGTGTTGCCCTAGATTTCCAGCACCTGAGGAATCTCTTGTGTTTGTGAGAGTTAGAGAGAGATTTGCAGGGCAAGTTTTTACACAGAGAATGGTAAAGAGGAAAGGGTCGAGGGGGAAGCAGATACAAGGACACTGTTAGATGGGCACATGGATATGGAAGGAATGGAGGGATACAGATCATGTACTGGCAGAAAAGATTTAGTTTAATTTGGTATCATGTTCAGCAGAGACACTGTAGACCGAAAGGCCTGTCCCTGTGCAAATTTCTACAAATGTAGCATGGAGAACATTCTAACTGGTCACATCACCCTCTGGTATGTCGGGACCATGGCACACGATCGGAAAGAGCTGCAGAAAGTTGTAAACTTAGCCAACTCCATCATGGGCACTAGCCTCCCCAACATTCTGGACACCTTCAAAAGGCGATGCTTCAAAAAAGTGGCATCCATCATTAAGGACCCACATCACCCAGGACATGCTCTCTTCTTATTGCTACTGTCAAGGAGGAAGTACAGGAGCCTGAAGACATACTCAGTGTTTCAGGAACAGCTTTTTCCCCCTCTGCCATCAGATTTCTGACTGGACACTGAATCCATGATCACTTCCTCAGTATTTTTCCCTCTTTTTGCACTACTTATTTACAAACGTTTGTAGTTTATTTTTAATATATACTTATTGTAATTTAGTTTTTATTACTATGTGCTGCAATGTACTGCTCAAAGTTCAAAGTAAATTTTATTACCAAAGCACATGTATGTCACCACATACAACCCTGAGATTCATTTTCTGCCAAAACAACAAATTTCATGACATATACCAGAGTTATTAAGCCTGATTCTGATGCAGCACTGTATAATTTGAATTGACTTGACTTCATCACTTACATCTTTCACATACATGAGAAGTAAACATCTTTACGGCTCTGTCTAAATGTGCAGTGTATAATTTATAGTATTTTGTAATAAATAGTATGTACAACAGGACAGACAGTGTAACATAGAAATACAATTGTATCAGCATGAATTAATCAGTCTGATGGCCTGGTGGAAGAAGCTGTCCTGAAGCCTGTTGGTCCGGGCTTTAATGCTGCGGTACCGTTTCCCGGATGGTAGTAGCTGGAACAGTTTGTGGTTGGGGTGACTCGAGTCCCCCATGATCCTTCAGGCCCTTTTTACACACTTGTCTTTGTAAATGTCCTGAATAGTGGGAAGTTCACAACTACAGATGCACTGGGCTGTCCGCACCACTCTCTGCAGAGTCCTGTGATTGAGGGAGGTACAGTTCCCATACCAGGCAGTGATGCAGCCAGTCAGGACGATCTCAATTGTGCCCCTGTAGAAAGTTTTTAGGATTTGGGAGCCCATACCAAACTTCTTCAACCATCTGAGGTGAAAGAGGCGCTGTTGTGCCTTTTTCACCACACAGCCGATATATACAGACCAAGTGAGATCCTTGGTTATGAGCATGCCGAGGAACACCCTCTCAATCACAGACCGATTGATGTCAATAGGGGTTAGCCTGTCTCCATTCCTCCTGTAGTCCACAACTAGCTCCTTTGTTTTTGCGACATTGAGCTGATTTCAATTATTATCAGACAATAGATATGAGATTATCAGATAATTAAGATTATTGGAGGCTTTTCCCAAAAGACTTTGTGGCAAGAAGCTGCAATGACCATCCCAAAATGAGCACGATAATATCTATTAGGCATGGGTAGTGAGAATTCAGGAACCAAATTGGTGAACTCAAAACCTGTAGCAGCCATAATCTGAGTAACAGACTGTAAGGGTGAATGGCCCAATCTCGTTCCTGTGAGAATTAAGTCATTAATAAATTATTTCAGGATACATACAAGACAGTGGTCTTATCTGCAACATTACATTCAAACTTTGGTCTTGGAACACTCTACATTTCTATCTTCAATGGTGGGGCAGTGATATTTAATAAGGCATGGCTTCAATATAAATATTTTTATCGGCAAAGTCTTTTAATAACAAGCACTTCAAAGCATTTGATCTGCATTACGTATCAACTTCAATTCTGGGAAACAGCTTGTTGATATTACAAGCAAAAGTCAATATTTTTGCTATACACCCTATACTCTGTGGAATAAGAATGATTAACCCCTACATAATCCAGATTCAGAATCTTGCAATGTCTTAACAGACCTCAGGCATGAATTGTGCTTAGTAACTTCTGCCAGAGTGTGGTGATTTTAGCAAATTACTTACAGGTGGGGTTCTAGGGATGTAACTTGCAATCTGACAGGGGCATTTCTTTATTCTATCAGAATACCTGAAAATACTTTTCACCAATGATGCAGTCCTGGTTGTGATGGGAGGAAGCACGGCAACTATCATTGTACACAGCAAGATCCCACTTTCATCACTGAGGTAAGCAGCAGATAATCCGTGCTGATTGATGTTGATGGCAAGGTATTTACTAGCCATGGCATGGGGTGAAGCTGTTTGAGATGGTGTTACAGTCTCCTGCACACCCAGCTAAAGGCAGATAATTCAACATTCTATCTGAAAGGCAGAGTCAAAGAATCATGAGGTCCTTCAGCCGACTGTCTACATCCTCAGACAGCACCTTCCAAACACAAAATGCTGGAGGAACTCAGCAGGTTAGGCAGCATCTATGGAGAAGAGTAAGCGGTCGGTGTTTCACGCTGAGACTCTTGAAAAGGTGAAAGACTTCCTATCTTCTTATTCAGGCTACTGCCCCCATCATTTCCAGTCCTGATGAAGGGCCTCAGCCCCTAAATGTCGACTGTTTATTTCCCTCACCAGATGCTGCCTGACCAGCTGAGTTCCTCCAGCATTTTGCTTGTGTTGCTCTGGATTTCCAGCATCTACGAAATCTCTGGTGTTTACAATTTACCTTCCAAACCCAACACCTCAACCTGCTAGAAGGACAAGGGTAGCAAAAGCATGGGGAACAGTCCACTTGGAAGTTGCCCTCCAAGCCACACACCACTCTTGGAAATTTATTGTTGTTTCTTCCCTATAACTGGGTCACGTCAAAATCCCGGAATTAACAAAATTCATTACACATACTGATGATATTAATCTGATTCTGATTCGAGCAGCATAGTTGGTATACTCAATACCCATACTTCAAAGACACCTTCAGAGGTCAGGACTGAACCTGCATCATGGGATCTGTGAGGAGGCAGCTGTAACCAGCTGCACCAATTTGCCATGACACTGCACTGCGAGCATAAGGATGATTACACAATTTCTGATCGGACACCATCACCAGAACAATTTCCATCTGAGCTCTTTCTGTTGGGGGTATTGTTGATATAAGAGTTAATGATACCATGAAATAACAGTAGAAAAATGCTCAGCATGTCAGGTGGTATCTCTTGGCACAAAGATATTTCAGGCTGTTTGATCCACAGTGCAATCGCTTATCCCATGCACTAATCTGAACATCCCTTACACGTTACAGTTTGTTGCGTCAACCACTTCCGTTGCTTGGAAGAATGGTAGCCCATTCTTCTGCCCTCTGCACGTAATCCTTAATCCCCTTACCAATACAAGGCCCCTGTACTGCAAGGTAGCAGCTCTACTTGCTGGTCACTTTGCTGTCCGGTGATGGAAACTTAAGTAAACTTGAGAAATTTAAAGGCATCAAAGTTTATTTCAATGGACCAAGATCTAATGGTTAAAAAAAAAAATGCCTCTTCTAGTCAAGGTGGCACTGAGCTGCAGTCTCCATCGAGGTCATGGGTCAGAGTTCGGCAGCACTAGAGGTCAGGACTGCACCCAGGTCATGGGAGCTGTGAGGCAATGTGCCACCCTAAACACCCCTAACGGTGCAGCTCTCCCCCAGTACGGCACTGGAAGGCTCGCCAAGATTTCTGTGTTCAAGTCTCTGGAACCCACAACATTTTGACTCTTACGAAGGGTCAGGATCTTTGATCTGCATGAGCTGGTGACTGCAGCTCCCCATTTTCGCATTATTAGAGCAGAACTGAGAGAAGGTAAGAAGTAACAGAGGACTAGACTGCTCTGCCCCTCAGACACATTCTGTTATTTAATAGGTTCAAGGCTCTTTCTCTGCTTCCAGTTGTCTATTGATCTTAGACTCCTAAACTATGCAATTCATTTCTCTGCACCTCACTCCTAAGTTCTGACATTTAGGCTGGAAGGCATGCCTGTGCATCCGCGCAGGTTATACGGAGCTGTGGTGGAGCCTCTCCTTTCTGTAGAGGTGGATGTAAAAGACTCTGTGACATTGCCTTGAAGAGAAACTCTACCTACTTAACGATATCTGATGACTCTTTGCTATCAGATTTCTGAGTGGGCAATGAACACTACACCACTATTTCAGTTCTTTTTGCACTACTTATTTAATTTAATATTTTATATGTCTTATTGTAATTTGTAGATTATGTATTGCACTGTACTGCTGCTGCAAAACAACAAATTTCACAACATATGTTCGTAATTTTAACCCTGATTCTGATACATTATTAGGCACCATCACAAACTAGGCAGCCACCTGCAATGAGTGGCTGCCATTTTTCCGCTGTTTTTCAAACTGATGTTTAAGAAAGGTCAGAAGGGAATTCCAGGGAATCAGAGACCAGTTACCTGAACATGTGGTCAGGAAATTGGGAGGATTTACAATTAATGACCATGTGACAGAGCACACTGAGAATTTTCCATTAATCACAGAAAGCAGGCATGCCTTGTGAAGGTCACACATGACTACGATCATTTTACGGAGCAGTGACTCTCACAATAGATAGGATGTTTTGTGGACTTCTGTGATAGTTAGAGCCTTGACACATGACCCCAACTTGGCAGGACTTGATGTGGGAAGCTGGGTTTGAGTAAGACCTGATACATGTCCTGATAAATCATCTGGGTTCAGATTGGACAGGGTCACTATTTTAATGTTCAAATTGGGCTGTCTGTACATTCTTTTCAAACATCCAGTTTTGGATTGGATTTAGTGTACTAGATTGATAAATCATTCGAGGTACAGTTAGCTCCTGTCATGCTGACCTGTCTCAGTTCCTTATCGAGATCAGTTTGGATCGGCAGCTGTCCAGTTAGGTTTGGATTTTGTGTGATCCAACCAGACTAGGATCAGGCACGATCCAATCTGGTTTTGATGGCAAGTTGTCCACTTGGGTTTGGATAGGTTGCCGTCCAGACAGGTTCGGATTGGTTGGTATCGAATCTGATACTGAGTGGCAGCAATCAAATCATATTTGGATTTGGCGTGATCCAAACAGGTTCAGATTGTGGTTGGCTGCTGTCTGCTCTGGTTCGGACAGGCTGTGGTCAAGTCAGTTTTGGATTGGGCATGCTCCTGTCTAGCTTGAGATTTTTCTTCTTTAGCAGACCTAACAGACAGAAGATCTGCACTGAAGCTGAAGCCCATGGAAATGAACCTCCAAGAGGATCACAACCTTGTCGTAGGTTTTGGAGGTTTGCATGTTTCAATGGTCTGGAGGGTTATGTTGGCTGGAGTCAGGGCTTTAAGCTTTGACTCTTAGTAGGGTCAGCCATACCAAACAGGTCAAAGGTTAGAGGCCAGTCTGAGTCCTCCAAGTTTTGGGGTTCAGCTCAGGACTAACAGCCCTGACTGGCAAAACAAAATTGTTACAGAAACAGCAATGAAGAATCCTCTGATCACAGTGTGTGACGGTGCAGGCAGACAGAGCTGGGGACCCTCATTGCTGCTCTAAACGCCGTGGAAATGAAGGCAAACTGACAACTTGTCCGAGAAACTGGGCCGTTGTCAGGAGAGATGATCGGCAAGTATTCAACTTGACAACACGGTTACTGATACTTTGTAAAGATCTGTTTTACTACACGCACAATAGAAGGATAGACAGCATTGTAGACAGAAGTAAATCACAAAAAGGTATAGATAGACTGTGCCAAAGTGGGAAAGGATTTCAAATACAATTCTGAGAACGTGGACTAAGACAGCAGGCTGGTTGGTTCAGAACCAGAACTGAGTTTAGTATCACCGGCACATGTCATGAAATCTGTTGTCTTTGCAGCAGCAGCACATTGCAATACATAATAATAGAGAAAAATAGTGTGAATTACACTAAGTGTGTGCATATATAAGATAGTTAAATTAAATAATTAGTGTAAAAATTTAAAAATAGTGAGGTAGTGTTCATGGGTTCAATGTTCATTCAGAAATTGGATGGCAGAGGGGAAGAAGCTATTCCTGAATCATTGACTGCATGCCTTCAGACTTCTGTACCTCCTTCCTGATGGCAGCAATGAGAACAAGGCATGTCCTGGGTGCTGGGAGTCCTAGGTGATGGAGGCTGGGTTGGTTTTCTCTAGAGCAGCGACAGCTGAGGGCTGATCTGCTTGAGGTATCCTCAATTACACAGCGGATATTTAGGGTAGCGAGTAATAATCGTCTTTTTTCCCATGATGGGGATAAATAAGAGGGTATAAGTGAGAAGTAGGAGGTTTTTATGGAATCTGGTGGGGGGATTTTTTTCTTCACACAGAGTGGGTCCAAATACGAAATATACTCTCCAAGAAAGTCATGATGGCAGCGACTCTCAAAACATTTAAGAAACATCTGGACAAGCACTTGAATGGCCAAGGTCCGTAAGGTTAGGGACCAAGTGCTAGTAAATGAGATTAGTATAGAAACAGGCCCTTTGGCTCACCACATCCATGCGAGCCATTGTATTTACCTATACTAAACACTGAAGATCCAGCTGAGTGGTGTCATAACAACACCCTCTCACTCAGTGTCAGCAAAACCAAGGAATTGACTGTAGACTCCAAGAGAGGGAAACCAGAGGGCCATGAGGTCCATGAGCCAGTCCTCATCAGAGGATCAGAGGAGGGGAGGGCTAGCAACTTTAAATTCCTGGGTATTACTATTTCAGATGATTTGTCCTAGACTGAGTGCAATTGCGAAGAAAGCATGGCAGTGCCTCTACTTCTTTAGGCGTCTGTGGAGATTTGGCATGACATGTAAAACCCTTCTAGATGTGTAGAGGAGAGTATACGTACTGGCTGCATCACAGCCTGGCTTGGAAACACCAAAGCCTCTGAATGGAGAATCCTACAAAACGTAGTGGATTTGGCCTAGTACATCATGGGTAAAGCCCTCCCGACCTTTGAGTGCAGCTACAAGAAACGTTGCCGTAGAAAAGCAGCATCCATCATCAGAGATCTCCACCACCCAGGTCATGCTCTCTTCTCACTACTGCCATCAGATAGGAGGTTTCAGGACTCACACCACCAGGTTCAGAAACAGTTACTATCCCTCAAACATCAGGCTCTTGACCAAAAGAGGATAACTACATGCCCTTGCCCATCCGTTGAGATGTTCCCACAACCAATGATCTCACTTTAAGGACTCTTATCTCATTATCTCATGTTCTCTATATTTACTTATATTTGCATTTGCAGTTTGTTGTCTTCTGCAATCTGGTTGATCTTTCATTGACCCTCTTATAGGGTTGTATATGGTGACATGGTATCACTTTGATAATAAAATTTACTTTGTACTTTATACAGAGTACATCGAGTCAGAATCAGAACACTGTCCGCAAACTGGCACACAGAATCAATGAACAGATCTCCAAAGACCTATTGGAAAAACAATATCTTTTAAGTTTTCTTTCACTGATAAAACTGTGCTCTAGACAAATCACAAACAAGAGAAAATCTATAGATGCTGGAAATCCAAGCAACACACACAAAATGCTGGAAGAACTCAGCAGGCCGGGCAGCATCTATGGAAAACAGTAAACAATCGACGTTTCGGATCAAGACCCTTCAGCAGGACAGGAGAAAAAACGATGAGGAGCAGAGTTAAAAGGTGGGGGACAAACATCACTTGTGCAGAATTTATACCTTCATCTGCTTTGTTCTAAAAATGCCACAGGTGGCTTTGAAGGTGTGCATACTGGCTACTGACAGATTAGTTTGTTGGTGGGTTTGGCTGACACCTTGGACCAAATGAGGTAAGAACAAAGTATTTTCCAAATGGAGGTGCAAACATGAGGTTCATGAGCACAACTCACTATAATATGATCGAATGGGGACAAGATATTTAAAGGGGAAATCGGGCCTTTAATGCCTCTTCAGGCTGGAGGACAAGAGGGAGGAAGTGATGCTATAGCAATGCAAAGCTCAAGTTCAACCATAAGCAAAAGCCGATTAACAGTTCAGAGACAGAAGGCATTCTGCGGACACTGGAAGTCCATAGCAACATACACAAAATGCTGGAGGAACACAGCAAGTCAGACAACATCTATGGAAATGAATAAACTGTCAACATTTTGGGCCAAGACCTTTCATCAGGACTGCAAAGCGGGTAGGTGCTAGAATAAAAAGGTTGGGGGGGAGGAGTACAAACTAGCAGGTGATAGGTAAAACAAGGTTAGGGGGAAGGTGAGTGGGTGGAGTTGGATGGATGATGTAGAGAAGATAAGAGGTGATAGGTGGTAGGAGGAAAATGGGTTCAAAAAAGAATCTGATAGGAAAAGGCACTGAATGATGGAATAAAGGGAAGGAGGTGGCGAATCAAAGGGAGATGATGGGCAGATAATGAGGGTAGTGGAGGAGAAGAGATCGGGTGAGTGTGGCAGCAGAATGTGGAATGGGGGAACAACGCACAAAAGGTGGGACAGGGAACAGAGAGGAGTGACCTTCTGAGTTCCTCTATCATTTGGTGTGCGTTTCCCAATGGGGAGTTCTGAACTCCTTAGGAAGAGTATGTCTTGCTCATGAAGAGAGTGCAGTGTGGATTTACAAGAACATTACCTTGATGTCAAGGGTTAAGTTACAAATTCACAAAGTACTTGGAATTTAGAAGGTATATTTTGATTGAAGTGCCCAACATATTGATAGGTTGTTGGGGTGTCTGGGAGTAGGAGGCTGAATAAAAATTACAGTCAGGCTTCCAAGAGTGAAGATTGGAAGGAGTACTGTCACAACATCAAAGGAGTCATTAGACCAGCACTTGAATCAGCAAGGCACAGTAGGCTATTGACCAAACACTGGTAAGTGGAATAAATATAGATGGGTAATAGATGGGTAACTGATGGTTGGCATGGCGATAATAGACCGAGGGGCCTCTTTCTGTTTTATGTGTCACTTTGACAAACAAAAATGGAATAGGAAAAGGCTTTGTGCAAAAGGCTGGTTGGCAGTTGGTCAATTGTTAGTTGAAGGTGTAAAAAGACATGGATAAATGTAAGTGTGTGGGGTTAGGTCACTGTTCAACAATGAACTCATAAAATGGCGGAACAGGCTCAAGAGACTAAGCGTCTTCCTCATTATTACACATCGCTAGATTGAAACAGTGACCTCTCATCAAGAAGGATCTCACTGGATTTACACTCTGTGGCCACTTTATTAGTTACCTCCTGTGCCTAATAAAGTAGCCACTGAGTGACTGTTCATGGTCTTCTGCTGCTGTAACCCAGTCACTTTAAGGTTCAAAATGTTGTGCATTCAGAGATGCTCCTGTACACCACTGTTGTAACGCGTGATTATTTGAGTTACTGTCACCTTCCTGTCAGATTGAACCAGTCTGGCCATTCACCTCCGACCTCTCTCATTTATTCTGCTGCTTGCTAGATATACTTTGTTTTCTTGTTTTTCCACACCATTCTCTGTAAACTCAAGAGGCGGTTGTGTGTGAAAATCCCACGAGATCAGCAGTTTCTGAGATACTCAAACTACCCTGTCTGGTGCCAACAATCAATGGGGATTTCTTCCCCATTCTGATGCTTGGTCTGAACCACATCTGAGCACCCTGTCTGCATGTTTTTATGCATTGAGTTGCTGCCACATGACTGGTTGATTAGCTATTTGCATTAACAAGCAGGTGTACGGTGGCACCACCAAAGTGACCACTGAACGTAAGATGGCGTGGAATATCCTGAGAGAATGAAAAGTGCTTGGTAGTCAAAATGCCAGACGTAAACCATTTACCAGCAACCTTCTGTACTGATAGGCTCCATCCTAATAAAGCATAAACTTCTACCGCTCCAAATGCTTCCACCTACACCTTTAATTAGAAGTAGATAGAAAGGAGCTGTTTCTTTCGGTATTTAATTTTGGGGAGAATTGGTCAAGCTTTAATCTAGCCGATTATATCAACTTCGGAAACCTTCCATTAAAGCCCATCTTATTCTGCTCTTCCAGCATCCATCATTCGCTACATAACCCCACTCATAATCAACCTCTGTGTGTTGATTAAAGTCGAAGAGGAACCTTTCATTTATACCCCCTAATAGAGGGTGATCACAAGGCAGTGTGGAACCCTTTCATTACACTGGCCCTTCCCTCTAGCTCCAAAAGGCATTGAAAATGTACCTGCTCCAAAGTGCAAGGATCACTGTAAGGGGTGTGGGGATCTTTTGCCATTGGCGGCTGACCTGATCTCCACGGCACCGGTATCTGAGGTGGTTTATGGAGTTTATGGCCTGCCCAACCTCTCCCAATGACTCTGGCTCTGAAGCCCTGGTAACATCTGCGTAAATCTTCTCGCTATTTCTAACATAAATATTTTTATCTAAAGGATTTACAATCCACAGGAAAAAATGGCTTACGAGGACGTCAGGTCATAATTATGGCTTAGTAGCACATTAAGAGCTCTCACACCCTACAACAGAACATAACAATACATGGGATTTTACTGTGAGATTAGCCTGTTAGAATCTGATGTTCTTGCCAACTCATTGGACGTACTGTAAAAGTTGGAGAACAGCTGAGCTTGTGACAGCACTGACTCTTAATTTCCGTGTACAACTGTAGAAGCATGCGCTCCAGAAGGTTGTCAATGTCATGCTGTAACGATAGTGAATACTGATAGCTCCACCATCATCACTGCCTATTCTGTAACCCCTCTGGAACTCCCAGTGCCCAAGAATGGAAAAGCCTACAGACACATCACCAGTAAAGCCCTCCCCACCACAGAGCACATCGACGAGGAGTGGAGCCATAAGAAAACAGTGTTACGGATCCCCACCATCAAACCATGCTCTCTTCTTGCTGCTGTCATTGAAGAGGAGGTACAGGGGCCTTAGGACCCACACCAGCAGGCTAGCTCCAGAACCAACATGGATAACCTCACTCAACTCAACTCTGAAATGATTCCACAACCTGTGGACCCACTTTCAAGGGTTCTACAACACATGTTCTCTGTATTATTCATTCATTTTATTTGGGCAAATGTCTTCTTTTGCAAACCAGGGAAGGACTCCTAAAGCTTGCCCCATCAACGAAACACTCCCATAACCTACGTACTCACTTTCAAGGGCTCTTCATCTCATGTTCTCAATACTTATTTCTTATTTCCTTCTTTTTGTGTTTGCAGTTTGTTGTCTTTTACAGACTGGTTGAATGCCCAAGTTGATGTGGTCTTTTATTGGTTATATTTTGGTTATTATTGTATAAATTTATTGAGTATCCCCGTAAGAAAATAAATCCCAGGGTGACATGTATGTACTTTGAAAATAAATTTACTTTTGAACTTTGAATAATTATCAACTGAACAAGGAGAGCAGGAAAGATCATTTAATGATGTTAAAAGACACCTGAGGGACAACTTCCCACAGAGGCGGTCCGAATATGAACCAGCCACCAGAGAAAGTCAAATATAACATTTTAAATATATTTGGGTAAGTATGCAGATGGAAAAGTTATAGACAAGATAGGGACAAATGGGACCTTGTTCGGCCTGGACAAGTTGGCCATAAGGGCTCGCTTCTGTGCTGTATTATTACCCTATTGACCCTACATAGTAGAATCTCCTGGTGCCCTTGGCTGGAGCATTAACACTACCATGAGTTGGTGAGGTACCAGAGATTTGAGTAGCTCTTGTCACAAGGATCATTAAAAAATAAAGAAAGAAAATTGACCCTGAGAGGAAATCAAGAAATGTTCCTTGGTCTCAAACTTCCTCTTCTAATTGCAGCCCCACTCTCTTGTTGAGTCCTTTTCCACTTCGGCAGCATCCAAGATAGTGCTCAGTCTGTTCTGGGCTGTGCTAGTTCAGATGGGGAGTCATTAATCACCCTCGTGTTGACAGGACTGGGTGTAGGTTGGGCTGGGGTGGGGGGGTGGAGGTTAGATTAGAGTGGCAAGAAGGAAAGGGGGAAGGGTGGCCTTAATCTTCACTTTTCTCCGGCGGAGGTAACAGGTCCTGTTCCTCGGAGACTGGCCTAACATGACAGCTCCCACAGAGCAGAGAGTTATCGGGTTACAGCTTCTCCCTGCTGGAAGCAGCAGTAATGACATCTCATGAATCCATCGTACATTCATAGAAAGTCACAGCATGAGAAATGCAGGCCAGAAAGAACTATCCAACCCAATCCCAGCTTTTAATTATTTGCTCATTTTTCAGTATTTGGGCAACATTTATTGTCGCTCCCTAACTGCCTTTAAGAAGATTTATTTATTTAGAGATACAGCGCAGAACAGGCTCTTCCAGCCCAACAAGTTGCACCACCCAACAAATCACCTATTTAACCCTAGCCTAATCACAGGACTATTTACAATAACCGATTAACCTACTAACCAGTACATCTTTGGACTATAGGAGAAAACTCGAGCGTTCAGAAAAAATCTACGCGGTCACGGGGAGAACGTACAAACTCCTTACACTTGGCGTCAGAATTGAACTCCAACAACACCCTGAGCTGTAATAGCGTCGCACTAACCCCTATGCTACTGTGGCGCCCGATGATGGTAATAATGATGATGACATGCTGTGTTTTGAACCACTCCAGTCCTTCTGATAAAGGTTTTATGGTTTCTGCTCGAACATAGAAGCAATGGTACAAGGATGTAAGAATACAGCAGCGGCAGTTGGCCAGTTAGCCCCTCAAGAATGCCCCACCATTCAGTATGATCATGTCTGATTGGCCCAGAATGTGTGGTGACATTTGTGGGTTGCTCTCAGCATAACCTGTGTATGCTGGAAATCAAAGCAACACACACAAAATGCTGGAGGAACTCAGCAGGCCAGGCAGCATCTATTGAAAAGAGTAAACAGTCAACATTTTGGGATGAGACCCTTCACCAGGACTAGAAAGAAAGATGAGAGGTCCCATCTGAAAAAGAAGCCCATCCAAAAGATGGACTTCTCATTATTTTTTCCAGTGCTGATGAAGGGTGTTGGCTCGAAACGTTGACTGTTCACTCTTCCATAGATGCTGCTGGCCTACTGAGTTCCTCCAGCATTGCGCGCGTGTTGCCTTCACACTCTCAGTTGGTTGTTAACACAAACGATGCATTTTACTCTATGTATTGATATACATGTGACAAATAAACCTGAATCTGAATCTGATGAGTCGCAAGCCTCATTTCCTCTTCTGTTCCTGGTGCCACAGCCCTCAGTTCTCCAATCTGGTATTGGAATTGGTTTGTTATTGTCAAGTGTAATGAGTTACAGTGAACAGCTCTTCTTGCATATTGTTCATACAAATGAAATCTCAAACCGTGCACTGAAGTAGAACAAGGTAAAACAGTGACAATGCAGAATAAAATGTAGAGACAGAGTTCTTAGATTTTAAAGAGTAAAATGAGAATTAGAGGTATTAAGTGGATGTGCAGGGTTACCACAAATCACCACACAAAACATCTTTCATTCCCCTTTAAGTAACCCTAATGATCAAGATTCTGGAGTTCGAGCTCATGGGACTAGAGGTTTCAATCCCTTTGATAAGCAAATCCTAACTCCAGAATTCCAGAAGTTCATCGTCCTCGGCGGGAAGGAATTCCTACGCACCTGTTTTAAATGACTGACTCTTATCTTTTATCGAGGTCCTCTTCAGACTATCCCACTTGCAAAAGTAACTTGCTGAATGACATTGTAAATATTGGCACAGGGTGGGTCTGCTGCTGGGGATAAGGATAAGGTAACTGACTGAGTAAGGGGGAGCTGAGTGCTTCCCTGGAGAGACATTAGTGAATGTTGGGATGGGAGTTGGGAAATCAGTACCTGTGGGGAACCTGGTGCCGTACCTTGAGATGAGTCACTGAGGAGGCTGAGAAGCCATAGTGGTCAAGGATGGCAAGACAGGGAGCGAAAAAATTGTTGGCTACAACTGGATGCCTCCAAACAGAAAGATGCCACACAGCCCCTCAAAGATTACAGCAAGGCCAGTAAGGGCATGCGGGATAAATCCCCTCAATGTTGCGTAGGATCTTTGGACGTCCTCTTCCGGGACCGTGGAAGGGTTCGAAGCTCTTGGTCAGAAACTACAGTGTCTGACGTAATTGGAAAAACGATGGGTTTTACCGAATCCTTTCAACTGGGACAAGCGCGTAAGAGTCTGATTTACACTCAGCGGCTACTTTATTAGATACACTTGCTCGTTAATGCAAATATCTAATCAGCCAAGCATCCAGTGAGCGGCAGTTCTGTGGGCAAAAACACCTTGTTAATGAGAGAGGCCAGAGAATGGCCAGAGTAGTTCAGGCTGACAGGAAGGTGACAGTAACTCAAATAACCACGCGTTACGACAGTGCTGTGCAGAAGAGCATCTCTGAATGCACAACATGTCGAAGCTTGAAGCGGATGGGCTAGAGCAGGACTTTGTAGCCACATCAGTGGGTAGAAGAAGGGAGTGTACATTGTTCGTGCCAAAGGCTCTTGCAATTCACCACAAATTCCCAATGTCTCTGCTGCACTATGAAGCACTGCTGCTCGCAGTGGATTAACAAAATAACTCTGGATCGTGTCAACTGTCCTTCATCTGGCTCTGCTGCAATGTACATCGAGCAACACGACTCGCGCGCTTGGATGCGACTGCACTGCCACCGACCCCATAGGACAAGGTTTCTCACGAGACCCCGCTCCACTGTTCTAAGCTGCACGGGTACGCAGCCGCGCAGTAACCGAAATGCTCCCGTACACATAGCCTTTGTTGTTGCGCAGCTGGGGATTTCTTTTATATAGTATTTTTTTTAAAGAAGCATGCAGTTTACAGGCCACATAAGATTTCCCGCTCAGAGAAATGGTTGGTCCGCACAGCTGTAAAAAAAAATTAGGAAGAACATAGCTGCTCTCCCCTTTACACAGCAGGTGAATGGGGGAGGGGGGCAGTGTCCTCGGCCCACCCAGGCTCACCCACCCCTGTCAGCCTGACGCCGTGTGCCCAGCAGTCAGTGTGTGGATGCATAAACAGCTGGGCTCTCTGCGAGGTCTGGTTTGAGAGGCAGTAAGTGTTGTGACGGGGAGGACATTAATCATCGCTCAGCACAGCACTGACAGGGAGTCAATCAACAGCGAGGGAAAGCCCAAGTGCCTCACTGCCCTGCAAATCAGATTCAGGAACAGTTATTACCCTACAACCACCAGGCTCCTGAACCGGTGTGGGTAACTTCATTCACCACTACTTTCTGAACAGATTCTATGACCTACAGGCTCACTTTCAAGGATACTTAACAACTCACATTCTCAGCATTATTTTTTAATTTGTAGTTTGTCTTCTTGTGTGTTTATGCTTAGTTTTTTAAAATAAATTCTATCGTATATTTTGTTTTCCTGTAAGTGCCTGCAAGAAGCTGAATCACTTAAATGGTAACATATACATACTCTGATAATAAATTTACTTTGAACCCACTGCAACTTCTAATATATTTATTTTCTTCCTTGGAAATGCCTGCAATAAAATGAATCTCAATGCAACATATGGTAATGTTACTTTGATAATAAATTTACTTAGAACCCCTTACATCCCCCTCCAACATGAGGGAAACTTTCTGAGGGCTATATATTCTCCCTCAGATGCAGCACATTCAATCTGCATCCTGTCACCTCTTGAACTGTGCACCTCTTCCTGGCAATATTCTATCACACAGCTGGCGGAGTTTCCCTTCCGAAAGGAAGCACACATAGTCACCGAGCACTTCACTACTGGTAACACGGAAGATTCTGCAGGTGCTGGAAATCTACAGCGACACGCACAAAATGCCGGAGCATCTGCAGTGTTCAGATTTCACCAATCACCAGCTTGAATTCCTTCACCTCCCCCGGCTTCTGCCACTTTCCTTTCCAGTCCTGATGAAGGGTCTCGGCCTGAGGCCTCGACTGTTGGTTCACCTCCACAGATACTGCCTGGTAACACACACAAAATGCTGGAGGAGCTCAGCAGGCCAGGCAGCATCAATGGAAATGAGTATGATCGGTGTTTTGATTTCTAGCATCTGCACATTTTCTCTTGTTTTAGATACTACCTGACTTGCTGAGTTTCCTCCAGCATTTTATGTCTGTTACCACCGGTGAGGTCCCTCAAGATGACGTCACTGCATTATGGGGACTGGTGTATGGTTTCACCCTCGGCGTTGACAGTTTCTTTCCTCCCACAGATGCTTCTTGACCTGCTGAGTTCCTCCAACAGATTATCTGTTGCTCCAAATTCCCCCATCTGCAGTCTGTTGTGTCTCCAAAGTTTTCAACAGTATCTCAATTATGCACCATGTCTTTGGGTTAATCACTGCCCTCTCTCTAAACCCTCATTGAGCTGAATCAGGTTGATTGGACAGTTGGTGTGGTAAAATGGTCAACAAAATGCTGGACGAACCCAGCAAATCAGGCAGCATCTATGGAGGGAATAAACAGTCAATGTTTTGGGCTTAGCCCTGAATTAGGGTATCGGCCTGGAGGGGAATAAACAGTCAACATTTTGGGCTAAGACCCTTCATCAGGACTTGGCCCAAAGCATTAATTGTTTATTCCCCTCCATAGATGCTGCCTGATTTGCTGAGTTCCTTCAGCATTTTGTGCTTGTTGCTCAAGATTTCCAGCATCCATAGAATCTCTTGTTGGGGCAAAATGGCCCTCATCCAGATTTGTTTAATTAGCTGAATTTAAATTCCTGCCTGCCATTCCAAAATTTGAACATTAGATCACTGGGTCAGTAACCCAGCTGCTGGAAGTAACAGCAAGGTAAAAATTTCAAGTCTCTGCAATTAAAATCAACATATTGTTATCATATAACAAAAGGCTGTTCAGCCCATCACTGCATGCCAGCTCCAGGTACGAACAACCCAACCTGCACCACTCTCCAGCTTTTAACAACAGCCCAACAAAGGCTCTCCTTTCAGATACCCAGCCCAGTCAATCATGAAAATCAGGCTCCCCTCCACTGACTCATTGACACTTCCCATTACCTGGGAAGGCAACCAAAGTAATCAAGGACCCTTCCCATCCTGGTTATTCTCCTCTCTTCACTCTCACATTGTGCAGTAGATGCAGAAGTTTAAGAATACATATCACCAGGCTCAAGGACGGCGGCCTGGCTCGAATGGCTGGAACGGCCTATTCCATAATGTATCTCAATTAGTAGATGGATGGATAGATAGATAGATAGATAGATAGATAGACAGACAGACAGATAGACGGATAGACAGACAGACAGATAAATAGATAAGACAAATACATAAATAGATAGGGGAGGGAAGGGGAGGGAACATCAACTCAGACCATGAGAGGCCTGCTTTGGGCATTTTCATGCCTTACAAGGCGCAGATTGGAAATCTGTGTGGGGCGCTACTCCTCGCACAGACTAGAGCAATGTGTGGTTAAGTGCCTTACTCAAGGGCACAAACACGCTGCCACAGCTGAGGCTCGAACTAGTGACCTTGAGATCACTAGATGAACACCTTAACCACTTGGCCACGTGCCCAACACTAAATAGACAGATACATATACGTGGATAGAAAATAAATAAACAAAATAGACGGACAAGCAATTAAATAAATAAATATGATCACTCACTATCATGCTATGCTCCCATGAATAAAGTCCCAAACTGCTCAACAGCTCTCCATAACCCAGGCCCTTAAATCCTGGGAACATCCTCATGAATCTTCTCTGCACTCTTTCCAGCTTAATGGCTTCTTTCCTGTAGTGGGGTGACCAAAAGTGAACATAATATTTCAAATGAGTCCTCACCAACATCCTGGCCAACCTCACCATTAACCTCACATCCATAACTGCACCACTGAGAGTGGCACAATAGCGGAGTGGTCATGTGATGCCACTGTGGCGCCGGCCACCTGGGTTCAATTCCGTCACTATCTGTAAGGAGTTTGTATATTCTCCCTGTGACCCTTGGGTTTCCTCTGGGTGTTCCGGTCTCCTTCCACATTCCAAAGACGTACAGGTTAGTAGGTTAATCGGTCACATGACTGGAGTTGGGTGGTGCAACGTGGGCCGGGAGGGCCTGTTACCATGCTGTACCTCTAAATAAAATAAAACTCCAACTTCCATCGCACCCTGACTAACCAAGTGTGCCAAAATCCTTCTTCTCCACCTTGTCTATCCGCGATGCCACTTTCAGGGAACCATGACCCAAAGGTATGCAGGTCGTTCAGCTAACTTCTGTAAATAAGCTGACACTGCAAGTTTTATAAATAATAGCCTCGAAAGGAATGGTAAAACAGAGAAAATGTTGACTGCGTAACTGCAGGAAACAATTATGATGCTGGCCTTTTACAGAGATCAGACACGTTCTCTTGCACACCCAACAACACAAGACGAAGTAATCAATAAAAGAGTCCCAGGAGATGACACATCTTAAGTAGCTGCTTAGTGAATGAAGTCCCTACTGCTTGTTACGTTTAAACCTGCCTTTTCTCCCCCTGCTGTAAGCAATCTACATCGGAACCGCATCAATCAAAGATTCGACAATCGTGCTGCTCTCTGTCACCTTGCAAGGAGAAGTATATGGTTGGACTCACGAACCATTATGTGGAGATCGCAGCGAACTCTCCCTGCTAACGGCTTGATTTGAGAATCAGTGTGCGGTCAGATGGATCCCCAAATAATTTAATTAAATTTGCAAAAAATAATTCTGCTGATGCCATTGTCAATCAACCAACACCAGAGAAAAATTGACATTTCAAAGTAGATTATCGAAGTACGTATATGACATCATATACTACCCTGAGATTTATTTTCTTGCAGGCATCCAGAAGAAAGTAAAGAAATAGTGTTATACAGCTGTGCTCTCGTCTCACTGGGCTGGAGATACAGAAGCTTCGGTCCCACACCACCAGGTTCAGGGACAGCTACTATGCTACAATCATCAAGCTTCTGAACTGACATGGGCTAATCTCATTTAAAAAAAAGACCATAAGACCTCATTACACTGGAGCACAGTAAGGCCATTCGACCCATCTAGTCTGCTCCACCATCCGGTCATGGCAACCGCCAACTCTGAATTGATTCTACAAACTACAGACTCACTGTCAAGGAACCTTTACAACTGATGTTAGCAATATTATCTTTTTTATTTGCACAATTTGTCTTTTGCAATTGCCTGTTTGTCAGTCTTTGCTTATGCACAGTTTCTCAGCAATGTTATTTATTTTCTTTAGTTTCCTATAAATACTTGCAGGAAAATGAATAGAGACTACTAGACAGGTATATGGAGGAATCTAAGGTGGGGTCTTATATGGGAGGCAGGGTTTGAGGGTCGGCACAACATTGTGGGCCGAAGGGCCTGTACTGTGCTGTACTATTCTATGTTCTATGTATCTCAAGATAGTATGCGGTAGCATATATGTACTTTGATAATAAATTTTAATTTGACTTTTTGTCTCGATGTACTTAAGTATGGAATGATCGGTCTGGACCGCCCACAAACAATAGCTTTACACTGTTTCTCAGTAAATATGACAATAATAATCCGATTACAAAGAATAATAAAGAATTTCCATTCACCAGGTACAGACAATGCCACTGGGAAACATCATCCAGTGTTAATGCCTTGTGAGCGATTTTGGTGACTGGCACATCTGGGAAATGAAGCAGATTGGATCAAGTGAAGCCACCTGGTATCTACAAAGATTCTGGAGGGACATGCAGAAGACATTGAGATGGAAACAGAGGAGGGGAGGAGAATCCAACAACATTTCTTTAATCTCGCCCTTTCCTTTGAAGTTGCAACCCAATTCCTTTCCACTGGAGTAAACTGCCAGATGGAGGGCACCCTTTTAAAGAAGGGAGCCAATTGAGAAACGGTAAATTAATTAAAAGCCTTCAAAATCAGGGGTTGTAGAGTGAATAACTGGGAAGGATTGCAAAACAATGATTACCAGCCATGGATCAGGCAGCTTCCAGAGCCTCAGGCAATTACTTAGGAACAAATTTCGTCCCTCAAGCCTATTCGATGAGTTCATAACTGTTCTAAACCATAATTCCACCTACTTGCGTTGCTCCAAAACCCTTAATTTTCTGTTGGGAAAGAGTTTGAACAGCCTAGGTATTAAAATTTTCAAATGACCCAGAGGGAACTGTTCCTCCCCAACCACCCTTGCAAATCCTTTAATCATTTTAAACATGTCAATTAGATCTCCCCTTCATTAGGCTTAGTTAGTCGTCATTCTCTGTCTGAGTCTGTTCTGAACTCCATTCACCTCCGAGGACTGTGTAACTATGACGGGCAAAAAGGTCAGTATTGATGTGGTGGGCCGAAGGTGCCACAAACCCTTTTGACACCTGGCCCTTCGGCCTAGGCAGTCTGTGCCGACAAAGATTCCCATCTAAGCCAGTCCAGTTTGCCCACATTCGGCTCAGATCTCTCTAGACATTTCCTTTCCACGCTCCTGTCCAAGTACACGTCAATGTTGTTATTGCGCCTCCCTCAACCACTTCCTCTGCAGCTCTTTCCATACACGGAACAACCTCCGAGTGGAAAATGTTTTCCTCAGGTTTCAATTACATCTCCCTCCGCCCACCTCAAAGAGCCACAGGACCACATGAAAACAGGAACAGGAGTGGGCTCAAACCTATCCTACCATTCAACAAGCTGGCTGATCTACCCCAGGCCTCAATTTCTCTTCTGCACCTGTCCTCTAGTTTCTCTGGAGCCTTGAATCCAACTTCCACCTCTGGAAAAGCTGTGTATGTGGGATACAGAGAGAGCGGGGTGAGAAATCAGATTTTTGGTATTCTTTTGACAGGTAAAAATGCAGGGAAACACGAGAAAAGTTATTTTTATTTTTGAACAAAGAATCTGATAACAAGGTCAGGTGTCTTATGCACAAGGGTGGTGGAAATAGAATAAAACAAGGCTTTCAAAGCAGCACAACAGGCATTCAAAGGCCAGTGATTTACAGGGCTATAGGGAGAGAAAGCAGGGGAGCACAATTTCAAGGAATACTCAACACAAGTATAGATGCCTTGAGATGAATGTTTCCTTCATGATTTTATGATATGGTGCCAGTAGATACTGCACTTTAGCCCTTCAAAGGAACGAGAGAACGAACAGTGAGGAAAGCAGCTGGGGCAGGCTTGCTCATCCTCTTGAAGAAATGGCTCAAGAATCCTCAAAGACTCAACGTGTGAACTAGCAATCTATCTGTGGCCACGCTGGTGCCAACTTTATTTAGTTTGTTTAGAAATACAGCATGATAACAAGGCCTTCCGGCCCCACGAGCTCGGGCTGCTCAATTACACACGTGACCAGTTAATCTACCAATTTGTTGGCCTTCGGACTGTGGGGGGAAACTGGAGTATCTGGAGGTCAAGGGGAGAATGTACAGAATCCTTACAGACAGCAGTGAATTGAACCTGGGTCACTGGCACTGTAATAACGTCACACAACTGCTATGCCACTGTGCCACCAATCGCTTTAAGAGGGACCAAGCATCAACGGTAAGGCAAATCTGGTCTACTGCACGTTAGGCAAAACTTTTATTGCATTACTAGTGGGTGTATTCATGCAGTTCCCACAACTGACAATATTTGTATATATGAGGGCATCTAGAAGGGCAAATGTTGGGATCTGGAGCAACACAGGAGATGCTTGGGGATCCTAGTAAGTCAGACGGCATCTCGAGAGGGAAGTGAATAGACAGTTAATCCTTTGGCTGTGCATTCATTTCTCTTTATAGATTCTGCCTGGCCTGACTCACTGAGTTCCACCAGCATCTTATGCGTTGCGTTACATAGGCAAACCTTGGGAACCGCTTCTGCGAAGTTGCCTAGTGAGCAGAGCCCGCAAACCCATCATGACAGTTGGCATTAAAGTTATCTTCCTGTCTCTAGCTTCCTTTGCCGTCCAAAGTCCTGAGAGCCACACTCCACTGAGGTGCCATGGTAGCACAGCCTTTAGAGTTTAACTCCGACGCCACCCCGTGTAACGAGTTCGTAATAAGTTTGTATGTACTTCCTGTGCACGGGTGGGTTTTCTCTAGATGATCCGGTTACCTCCCGCAGTTCAAAGACCTACCGGTTAGTAGGTTGATTGTTCATTGTAAATTGTCCTGTGGAAAGGCTAAGGTTAACTCGAGGGTTTCTGGGTCATGTGGCTTGAAGAGCCAGAAGGGCTTATTCTATGCTGTATCTCAATAAAAGAATCTTCCATCTAAGCAACTCACAGCCTTTGGAACTTACTATCAACTTTAACAATTCTTTTTCTCTGTTAATTCAGAAATGGAAAACCCTGCTGAAAGGTTATAAGTGAACTCATTTATGTCTCTCTAAGCCTGATCTACTGGGCATTTACAGCATTCTCCTGTTGGCTTCAGTTCTGTGCAACAGTTCTGTCATACATGTCACAGTTTTTATAAGTTCCTTCCTCTGCTTCCTCTCTCCAGTTGTCCTCATTAATCTGGAGATGCAAGAGACTGAAGATGCTGGAATATGGAGCAGCATGCAGTCTGCTGTAGGAACTCAGTGGGTTGAGCAGCCTCTGTGGGGGGGGGGGGGGGGAGACATTACCAATACACTCTCCTTCTTCTTTATCTTCCCTCTCCACTCTCAGTCCTGGTGCAGGGTTTCGATCTGGAATGGTAACGATTCCTGTCCCTGCAAGATGATACTTGGCCATTGAGTTCCTCCAGTGATCGTCTGGTACTTGTATTGGTACGTCAGAAATTCCTTCCCCTGCAAGATGCTACTTGGCCATTGAGTTCCTCCAGTGATTGTTTGGTATTTGTATTGGTATGTTAACTATTCCTTCCTCTGCACGATGTTACTTGCCCGCAAAGTTCCTCCACTGATTGGTTGGTATTGCTTTATTATTGACACATGTACCAAGAGATGATGAAAAGCTTGTCTTGTATAATGTTTATGCAGATCAATCATTACACAGTGCATTGAACTAGAATAAGATAGAACAATAACAATGCAAAATAAAGTATAAAATCTACCAAAAAGTACAGTCCACGTAAACAATAAAGTGCAAGATCACTTGTGAAGCCAAGAGTCCATCTTATAGTACAAGAGATTTGTGAAGATCAAGCACTAACAGTGGGATGGAAGCTGTCCTTGAGCCTTGTGGCACATCCTTTCAGGCTTTTGTATCTTCTGCGCGATGGTAGAGGGGAGAAGAGAGAGGTGATTGATGGTTGGCATGGCTTCAATGGGCCAAAGGGCCTGTTTCTGTGTTGTATCACTCCATGACCCTCATCTGAAGGCCTGCAGCGAATTAAGGAGCCTCACACCCACTTTCTTAAGGATAATTAGGAATGGGAAATAAATAATATCCTTGTCAGAGAAACCCACAAACAGTGATCGCCAAAATAGGTGGAACAATAGAAGAGACATTCAAGAGGTCCACAACCTTCTCGTAGGGTTTGGAGGCTTGCATGGCTCAATGGCTTGGAGCTATGTTGGCTGCGGTTAGGGCCTTGTACATTGGTACTTGGTAGGGTCACCCATGCCAAAGAGGTCAAAGGGTAGATGCCAGACTAAGACTGGTTCGCCAGTCCTCCAGGTTCGGGGGTTCAGCTCAGGGCTCAACTCTGACTGGTCAAAAAAACAATTGTTATAGAAAGAGCAATGAGGAATCCTTCTATACAGACAGAGATGGAGGACCTTCACTGCTGCCCTAAACGCCAGCGGCGTAATGGGTAGTTAGTAATAGCAGAGAGGAATTATTCTGAATAACACTGCTTAAAATAGTAAAAAATGTGTTGTGTTGTGATTTGTGAACATTAAGCAGTGTGAGCTGCATTGGTTCACTGTTTGGCCACTCCTCTATCAGTGCTTTCTTCAAAGCTTTTCTTGGCAGGAAACTGAAGATTAATTTTGTCTGCCCTTATGTCAAGCTCTATGGAGGTCCGTGACTAATTGGGTTAGGGTCCACCCCGTAGACATAATACTCCAGCAATGGTTCTAATTTTGATTAATAGGATGTCATATTAGGACTGCTAATCACCAGTAACTACTATGGGGCTTTTTTCATTAGCTGGTAATGGAGTGGGCTGCAGCTAAAATGGGCCTTTTAGGGTAGAAAGGAATGCACTTCCATATTGAACAGGAATGGCAGTAAGTGGCTAATGATAATAGATAAGCAGTTTCCATTCCCAGGGTAGTGATGGAGCAGAAATACTCATCCAGGACAATGGGAGCCTCCAAGTCTAATTGTGCAGTAGCAGTGGTGAGTCAGGAGGCACCTGCGTGAAGGACTGATCATTGATCATTGGCTGTTAACTGGTCAGAGTGAGTGTCCAAAGTGCTGGAGGACAAGGTTTTCCAGATTCAAAAGCATTTAATTCAACAATATAGGTGTTATATGAACAGATAACTCTATCGTAATACTGTATGATTATACACATTCATCTTGCACCTTCAAAATTTTGCCTCAAGCTCCTAGTCCTGGAACAGTTTGCATTTAAGATATTTACTCCTTAGTTTGTTGCCTTATAACATATACATTCAGTGGCCATTTAATTAGGAACCTAATAAATGTTGTAATGTGTGTTTATTTGAGTTACTGTCACCTTCTTTTCAGCTTGAACCTGCCTGGCCATTCTCCTTTGACCTCTCTCATCACAAGGTGTTTTTGTCCACAGAGCTGCAGCTCACTGGATTTTTTTTTTCCTCGCACCATTCTCTGTATACGCTACAAGAGACCGCTGTGCATGAAAATCCCAGGAGATCAGTGGCTCCTGAAGTACACAAACCACCCTGTCTGACACCAACAATCATTCTAAGGTCAAAGTCACTTAGATCATATTTCTTCCCCATTCTGATGTTTGCTCTGTCCAACAACTGAACCTCTTGACCATGTCTGCATGCTTTTATGCATTGAGTTGCTGCCACGATTGGCTGATTAGATGTTTGCACCAACAAGCAGATGTATAGGGGTACCTAACAAAGTGGCTTCTAAGTGTATATCCCTCCAGAACAAGAGGCATGCAGAAGGTCAATAACCCTTGGCCAAATCGCTGGGTATTTTTGAAAAGGAGACTGATAAGATTTTAATTAGTAAAAGCATTCAGGTGCTCTGGTTTTCTCCCACATTCCAAAGCCAAACAGGTTAATGTGAGTAATTTGTGGGCATGCTATGGAGGTGTGACGACTCCTGCAGGCTGCCTAGCACAATCCTCGCAGATTTGATCAAATAGCGCATTTCACTTTATGTTTGATCACCCTTTGACAAATAAAGCTAATCCATGTTTTGAAATGCAAGGGGCTCAGCGGACTCCTCCTGGGCTGAAATGGGATGAAAGTAAATAATGGTTTCTGACCGTCACTGTTACAGTGCAAGAAATGTCAACCCTTGCATGGCAAACTCCCTGAACACTGCAAACGTCGCAACTCTCCCGGGAGGGGGGAGACAATGGCGACGCGATGGCAGCGTGCATGACCACTTCGGTGGTGATATCTGTTATCTGTCAAGTAGGGGACCGTGCACAATTCTGATTTGATGGAGACAGACGTGAGAGCACGGAGGAACATCTGGAAAACTTCTGAAATGCCCACTTCGCTGCCGCTGCTACTGTGTGGTAACCGGAATCTCTGGAGCTGAAGGCCCCGAAATCCTCGGCTTTGCGTGTTTCAGCGGCCGGGGAGAGGTCGAAGGCGCTCAGCAGAGGATGGCGCTCGGGAGGCTGTATCGGAGAGGCTGGTCGGAAGCTCGAAGTTTTCGGACAGATGGACTGAGTGTCGGCTGTGGTCAGCTGCTTCCAAGGTATCAGCAAGTTGACGGTGCCTGGAGGTTTATGGCAGGGAGTTTCTCCCTTTTGCCGCCTGTTATCGGGGACTCGGGAGTCGATTGACTCGGGACTTTGAGACTTTTTTATACTGTGCCCATGGTCTGTTCTTCATCAAATTATGGTATTGCTTTGCACTGCTGTAACTATATGTTATAATTATGTGGTTCTGTCAGTGTTAGTCTTTGGTCTGTCTTGTTTTCTGTGATATCACTCCGGAGAAACATTGTATCATTTCTTAATGCATGTATGCATTTCTAAATGACAATAAAAGAGGACTGAGTGTTCTCATAATCTAAAAAACAAAAATGATAATTTTTGAATGTAGGTTTGGGGATGGTCTTTTGCCAGCAGTCCAGAAAGAATTTCCCGATAACTTCATTCACAACATCGCTGAACCAATTCCCAACCTCCAGACTTACTTTCAAGTTCTCAATATTATATATTTTTTATTTGCACAATTTGTCTTTTGCACATTGGTTGTTTGACGGTCTTTGTTTACATATAGATTTTCATAAACTTGACTGAATTTCTTTATTTTTCCATAAATGCCTGCAAGAAAATGAATCTCAAGGGAGCATATGGTAACATGCATGTTCTTTGATATTAAATTTTACCTTGATTCTGACTGCCTCATGGAATGTTTTGAGCCCTCTTGGCGGTGGGTGGGGGAGGGGTTGGGTTTCGAAACAGGCCTTGCATTTAATGCCTGAGTGGAAAAGGTTCCTCTGCACTGCATTTCCACAACACAGGCAGCATCAGCTGAAATCGTGGGCTCAAATCTTTTAATTTTCCATCCTCGGATTCTAAAGTGAGTGTGGTGGCCTCTGGATCAGGATTTAAAACTTGAAAGCATGTACCACCAGGCTCAAAGGGAACTTCTACTGCACTGTTATAAGACTATTGAATGGACCCCTTGTATACGATGGAGTCTTGAGCTTATGCCA
Source organism: Mobula birostris (assembly GCF_030028105.1). Classification (NCBI taxonomy): domain Eukaryota; kingdom Metazoa; phylum Chordata; class Chondrichthyes; order Myliobatiformes; family Myliobatidae; genus Mobula; species Mobula birostris. Next base: position 56,195,808 of record NC_092387.1, on the reverse strand, counting down.
CTTGTCTCTGATCCTGTTTCTCCAAAGAGAAAGATAAGCTTTATTTGCCATATGTACATTGAAACATGTATTTGTAAAATTTGTCCTTTGCATCAAACCAAATCAGCGAGGATTTTGCAGTGCAGCGCACAAATGTCACCAAACTGCTGACACCAACATAACACGTCCACAACCTGCTAACCCTAACCGTATGTCTTTAGGAATGTGGGAAGCCTTGCACCTTGTTGCCTGCACTGAACTTTCTCTGCAAGTGTAACACTTCATTCTCAGCTTCCTTAGAGATAAGGTAACAGGCCCGACCAGCTCAATTACACACGTGACCAGTGAACTTACTAACCCAAGCAACACACACACACACACACACAAAATGCTGGAGGAACTCAGCAGGCCAGGCAACATCTAGGAAAGGAGTACAGTTGACATTTTGGGCCCAAACCCTTTAGCAAAACTGGAGAAAAAAAGCTGAGGAGTAGATTTAAAAAGTGAGGGGAGAGGAGAAAGAGACACAAGGTGATAGGTGAAATCTGGAGGGGGGAAGGATGAAGTGAAGATCTGGGAAGTTGATTGGTGAAAGAGACAGAAGGCCATGGAAGAAAGAAAAGGGGGGAGGAGCACCAGAGGGAGGTGATGGATGGGGACGGAGATAAGGTGAGAGAGGGAAAAGGGGATGGGAAATGGTGGAGAGGGGTGGGGGCATTACCGGAAGGTTGAGAAATCGATGTTCATGCCATTAGGTTGGAAGCCACCCAAACTGAGTATAAGGGGTTGTTCCTCCAAACTGAGTGTGGCCTTATCACAACAGTAGAGGAGGCCATGGATGGACATATCAGACTGGGAATGAGGAACAGAATTAAAATGGGATCCCGCTTTTTCTGGCGGATGGAGCCTAGGTGCTTGACGAAGCAGTCTCCCAATTTACGTTGGGTCTCACCGAACACAGTAAATGACCCCAGCAGACTCACAGGTGGAGTGTTGCCTCGTTTGTGATTGGATTCTCTTGTTTGTGATTAAACCTACTAACCCACAAAGTTTTGGAATGTGCGAAGAAACCAGAACACCCAAAGGAAACCCACATGAGCACAGGGAGAGCGGACAGACTTCTACACAAGTGGGAATTGAACCCATGCAGCTGGGGCTGTAATAGTGTTACACTAACAGCCATGCCACTGTGCATCCTGTGAGTGCTCTTTCTTTTGTACTACCTTGATCTACTTCTGTTTGGACTGATCTGTACAGATGGCAAACTAAGCAAGGTTTTTCACTGTATCCCAGCACATGTGACAATAATAAACCAATTACTTGCTTGGCAGCAATCAGTGCCTCCAAGTAGAATCTCGGAAAAATCCTTGAAAGATTGCCACGTGTTTGATAATACCAGCAAAGCACAGTTAGTGTGGCTATTAGTGTGAACAGTAGCAATCAGCCAGCAAGTCTTCAAATACACTACGCTGTGTTGCTTAAACAACACCAGGGGTTGACCTCCTGGTGATGAGACAACATTAAAGACCTGTCAGCTCACAAAGTGAATGACTGGTGCCTCCAGATGTCCATTTATGAACGACACTGATGGTTTCCTTTATCCGATTATGCCTGAATCTAGAATGAAGACTAATGAATCAGTTCCTCCCATATCAATCAGACAGCCATTTCCTAACAGAAGGCGGCTTCAGTGCATCTGCCCCACGTCCTTCGGTGAGAAGGTAAACTCAATAAACGTCCCGTCAAACTAACATTCATCACATCTTATGAAATAAAACTGCCGTTCAAGATGCCTTCCCCTCCTGTAATCCCCATAATACCCAAGGTGATGAGATCGATTAGGGTCTGTTCATCATAATCCACAGGGTACAGCTGGAACCAAGCAGTGTTTGCTGCCTCCAAGAATGGGCAGGCTCCAGCAGGACCAACCTTTGCTACCGCCATTTAAAGGTGAGGATAAAATATGTTGCTGTTTATTTATTTAGAGATACAGCCCTCCTGGACCTTCGAGCCATGCTGCAAGCAACCCTCCTATTTAACCCTAGCCTACTCGCAGAACAACTTGCAATGACCTATTAACCTGCTAACAGATACGTCTTTGGAGCGTAGGAGGAAACCGGAGCACCTGGAGGGAACCCACACGCATTCTCGGGGAGGACTACAAAGTTCTTACGGATGATGTTGGAAATGAACTCCAAAGGCCGAGGCCTGAGCTGTGAAAGCTTTGCGCTACCTGCTACGGTCTCATGGCATTATTCTGTCATCAGCTGCAGAAAAGCCACCGGCAGAGCTAGTGGCCCCACTGCTCCAGTGACCTGGGTTCTATCCTGAGCTCTCGTGTGGGGTTTGCACATTCCTCCTGTCACCCCCTTGGTTTCCTCTCGTGTTGCAAGGATAGGTGGGTCGGAAGGTACTGGCTGCAGTGAATTGCCTGAGGTATGTGGGTAAGTGGCAGATTCAGGGGAGAGTTGATGGGACACACAGCACAGAAACAGGCCCTTCAAACCACCAACCGCATCCGGGCTGACCATAACACACAGGGGCAGAATTAGGCTATTTAGCCATTGCGTCTGCTCTGTCATTCTTCAATGCCATTCTCCTACCTTTTCCCTATAACCTTTAACCCCTTTACTAATCAAGAAACTATCAATCTCTGCCTTGCATACACCCAAAGACCTGGCCTCCACAGCTATCAGCGACAACAAATTCCACTGATTCACCACCTCTGGTTAAAGAGGTTCCTCCTCATCTGTTTTAAAGGGGTGTCCTTGTACTCTCAGGCCATGGCCCTCGATCCCAGTTTAATTGTTGCCCTAATCCCACCTCAGCAATAGAAAACTACGGACCGCCTCTGCTGCTACCAAGGACTTGTGTCTGACTCTGTTCTTCTGAAGAGAAGGATTAGCTTTATTTGTCACATATACAGTGAAATGTGTTGTTTGTGCTGGGCAATTCACACATGTCACCACGCCTCTGGCCGCCAACACTGCATGCCCATACCTCACTAACCCTAACCATACATTTTTTGGAATACGGGAGGAATCCAATGGAGTCATAGGGAAAATGTACAAACTTCTTCCAGGCAGGGGCGGGAATCAAACCCTGATTAGTGATCGCTGGCACTGTAGAGCGATGCTACTGTGTTTTGCAGTCATTTTACAGTGTCTTATTTGTGTTATATATTATTTATATTCTGTCTGAACCTATGTATGTACCTATGATGCAACTGCTGCAAGCAAATTTTTCATTGTGCTTGTACATTAGTATACTTGTGTGTGTGACCACAAATTCTATTTGACTTGAATGTGGGGAGAAAATAATAGGAGTATGTGGTTCCTTAAGGTTGTTATAGCCAGTGGTGGTAATGGGACAAGCACAAACAACTTATTAAATGCTCCAATAGCATGCACCTCGAATAGCCTCTGATAACCAAGTCCAGCTACTGGCCTTCACGAGTGGCTTAGTTACTAAGCCCGGCAGAACCGTTTCTACTGACAGGAGAAGGGGCAAAGGCGATTTACTGGCACCTTAAAACCAGTCGCTTCAGGCACATGGGTTTTGTCAGCTGTGGCTGGCAGCTCAACTAGGAGAAGGAAAACTTTGATCTCAAAACCTCGGCTGCCTTGCGGCTATGCCCACTCATGGGGAAGGCTTTGGGAGTAAGGCCCCAGGGGAAAAAATCTGGAGCTGGAGTCCCCAAGGCAGCCCTACATTGAGTTCGATGCCGACTGGCAACTCCTGCGATGCTTCTGGTACCAAACTGTATCGGTCTCTGCCGTTCCTTTGGGTTCATCAGATGCGTGGAGAGGGGAAGCTTGCTACATGGGCGACAGCTTGCTCTCCATGTCGTACTGCCCACATTTGTGTATCTAGACAGCTAGGATACAATATCCATGGTCAACTCTGACCGACAGAGGCCTTCATATTAACTGAGTTCTTGCTTCTGGCAGGAAATCAATGGGCTGAAGAGCCTGCTTCCATGCTGTCTGACTCTAATAGGCTTTATTTGTATAATGTATTTATTCACTTTAAACCAAGGGCCTCAGAGGCACATGGAAAAATCTCACTGTCTGTGGTAACGTCACAGAAAAGACTTAATGTTTCCGTTATGTTTTTTCCCTCCTCATTTTCAGTATTTCCAAATCAACATACTGAATGTCAAGACTAAGGGGATGACTGTGGATTTCAGGAAGGGGAAATTGGGAGAACTCACACTGATTCTCAGCGAGGGTTACAGTGGAAAGGGTAAGCAGCTTCAAATTCTGAGCATCAGCATCTCAGAGGATCTATCCTGAGCCTAGCACATCGTTGTAATCATGAAGAAGGCACGTCAGCAGCTCTATTAGAGTTTGAGGAGATCTGTTACGTCACCAGACTCCTGCAAGTTTCTATGGATGTACGGTGAAGAGCAATCTGGTTTGGAGCATCCAGTACTCAGCCAGCTCCGTCACAGGTAAACGTTTCCTGCCACTGGGGTCATCTTCCAGAGGCAGTGCCTCAAGAAAGTGACACCCATCATTATAGAAACACTCACAACACGCTGGAGGAACTCAGCAGGTCGGGCAGCATCCGTGGAAACGATCAGTCAACGTTTCAGGCCGGGACCCTTCATCAGGACTGAAGAGGGAAGGGGCAGACGTCCGTCATTATAGGCCCTCACCATCCAGGAGATAACTTCGTCTGTTATTACAATCAGGAAGTACCAGGAGCCTGAAGACGCACACTCAACGTTTTAAGAACTTCTTCCTCTCTGCCATCAGATTTCTGGAAGGCCCATAAACCCATGAACATTACCTCACTATACGTCTTTTGCAATATGTATTTAATTAGGTAGCTTTTAGCAATTTGTAAGTCTTGTGCTGTATTGCAGCCTCAAAACAATGAATTTCATCATACACGTTAGAGATGATAAACCTGATAGTAATTCATGACAAGAGATGGCAGATGCTGGGACCTGTAGCAAACAAGCTGCTGCAGGAATGCGGCAGGCCGAGCAACATCCGTGGAGGGACTTTGACAGTAAACCTTTCAAGAACCTTCATCTAGACTTTCGCCACTTTTTGATAACAGCTTTTTTCTCTCCATCTTCCAGTCCAGATGAATGGTCTCAACCCAAAATACTTGACCACCCATTTCCCTCCACAGATGAAGCCAGAAGCCTCTGAGTTCCTCCCACATCTTGTGTGTTAATCCTGAGGAAGCACACTTGAAATACAGCCGCAGATGGCAGGTGGGTTGTGCACTATAATAGTGGGACCTTGCTGTCCTTGACTGGGAGATGTTTCCCTGTATTACAGCAGTGGCCACAAGATGTCCTGAGGTTGGGGTTGGGCAAAGTAACTCGTCCCTTTCGGCCTCCAGCCACTGGGGGAGCTGTTCCTACACTTCTCAAACTTTGAAGAAGTCAGGTGCTATAAATCAAATCGTCCATTGCACAAAAGACCCTAGAATCACATGCCCTCGGGGATCAGTTGAGGAATTAAATTTCAAAAGATCATCGATGCACAAAACAGGTTTCAATGATCAATCACAAGATGACATTTTTCAAAAATGTACAAACTGACTGACAATGGGCAAGTGTGACCTCTTTAAGAAGCCACAGCTGTTTTTTTAAATTGGAATAAAATAGCCTTGGGCTCTTCGTGTTTCATTTCACCAAGTGGGGGAAATCAAAAAATTAAAATGGAATCCAATAACTGAGGAGAAATGCAAGTGTTTTTTATTAATCAGACCGTCCATTGAATGTGTATCTCTTGTTGCTACTGCAAAGGAGATTATTAAACTGCAAATCCCTCCAGATGCATTTGACAAAACATTCTACTCATCATTCTCGAAAAAACATCTTACAATTCCTCCACACTGCCCTACCCCCAGCTTTTAACGGCCTGGGCCAGAGCTTAAGTCAACAAGGTGTCCCTTGATTTCTGGTTCCACAGGTTTGAGACCTCCAGTCCTGAAAAAGTCGAATCACTGCTGGTCAATTTCGAAAGGAATGTCGGAAAGGTGATGCTCTGCCCCACCTGGAAGCTCCGAGGCATGTAAATTGCCACAGAGAAAATAGCCACAGTCAAAGCCTGCACCTAATCCCAACAACACAAAGCTTGCCATTAGAACAGAACAAAGGAACTCACACCACACAGGAGAATAGTCAAGCCATCAATAAAAAAAAACAGGCCCAACAAAGGCAACAAGTGCCCCATCTACCCCCTTTGATCAAAGGGTAAGGACACTGTGATAAGATCTGGAACTTTCAGATGTGCCTGCACTCCCAGAAAAGCCTTGCAGGTAGACTTTAAATTTGTAAATTGCCGTCCCGTTTAGAGAGGGCCCTCACTTTATGGATTCATCAAGGAACAGTTGTGGTATGGGTTTTTTTTGCTGACTTCAGACGTGTCTGAATAAAATGCCATGGTGACTGTACACCCGGTAGAGTGGAAACAATCTCTGAGTGCCACTTATTCAGCAGTACACATAAACCCAAGGAGTTTGAGTAGGCCACTCGGCCCCTCATGCCTGACCTGCCATTTTTTCTCTCCTTGCGTTATTTAATTCAATGTACATATTTCTCATTATAATCTATAGTTTTCTATAATTATGTATTGCAATGAACTGCTACCACAAAACATATTTTACAACAAAAGCCAGTGATATTAAACTTAATTCTGATAAGATCGTGGTTCATCAGAGCCTCCCCTGCACCAGTTTCCCCATTACCCAAAATCCCCAGGTTTGCAAAAAATTGTAAATCCAGTGATCCGGCTTCCACAAGTGGAAGGCGATATGGGAGGGTTAGATTGATGAGAGGAGGCTAAAAGGTCAGCACAACATCGTGAACTGAAATATAACATCATGGACTGTGATCAACGTTTTAGTCATAGTCATACTTTATTGATCCCGGGGGAAATTGATTTTCATTACAGTTGCACCATAAATAATAAATAGTAATAAAACCATAAATAGTTAAATAGTAATATGTAAATTATGCCAGTAAATTATGAAATAAATCCAGGACCAGCCTATTGGCTCAGGGTGTCTGACCCTCCAAGGGAGGAGTTGTAAAGTTTGATGGCCACAGGCAGGAATGACTTCCTATGACGCTCTGTGCTGCATCTCGGTGGAATGAGTCTCTGGCTGAATGTACTCCTGTGCCCACCCAGTACATTATGTAGTGGATGGGAGACATTGACCAAGATGGCATGCAACTTGGACAGCATCCTCTTTTCAGACACCACCCGTGAGAGAGTCCAGTTCCATCCCCACAACATCACTGGCCTTACAAATGATTTTCTATGCAATCCTCCAGAGATCCATCATCGTCTGCAAGAAAAAATGTCCCTGCTCTTCTGTTTTAAATGACCATCCTATTTGAATGGCCAGAAGATTGCAGTTTCCTCCTTCTCCCATCAGGCAAGAGATACAAATGCCTCAAAGCACATACCACCAGGCTCGAGGACAGCTTCTATCCTGCTGTTATAACAGTACTGAATGGACCTCTTGTACAAGATGGACCTTTGGCCTCACAACCTACCTCATCACGGCCCTGCTTGCACTGCACTTTCTCGGTAACTGCAACTTTATTCTGCATTCCGTCACTGCTTTTTGTGCAACCCCAATGCACTGTGATGAAATGATCTGTATGGACAGCGTGCAAAACCAAGTTTTCACTCTACCTCAGCACACGTAACAATAATAATAATAGTAATAAAAAAAACAAACCCATTTCTTGAAAGAGCTCTGACTTCTTACATCAGATCAGGTTGTGGGAGAAGTGCCTCACTGGGCCGCTCTCCTGTGTTCAGGCCTTTGTGGCGTGCACACTAATCCCATCTGCCCGCATGAGGACAACAACTGTCGGTACTCTGCCTATTTAAATTTCTGTCTGAATGCCACAAACATACTGATTGTACCTGATTCCATCACCTTATCCACTTGATCCACCCTATCAGCCACTTACCTTTCAAATTCCTTCCTCTCACCTCCAACCTGTCAGTTAAAGGATCATGGGAAACAGATTTTGACAGTTTCCCCTTATCTACACTCTGTGGCCACTTTATTAGGTACACCTGCTCTTTAATGCAAATATATAATCAGCCAATCACGTGGCAGCAACTTAATACATAAAAACATGCAGACTTAGTCAACGCAAACACGAGGAATTCTGCAGATGCTGGAAATTCAAGCAACACACATCAAAGTTGCTGGTGAACGCAGCAGGCCAGGCAGCAACTTTGATGTGTGCTGCCAGACTTAGTCAAGAAGTTCAGATCAAATATCAGAATGGGGAAGAAATGAGATCAAAGTGACTTTGACCACGGAATTTTTGTTGGTGCCTGATGGAGTGGTTTGAGTCTCTCAGAAACTGCTGACCTGCTGGGATTTTCATGCACAGCAATCTCTAGAGCTGACAGAGAATGGTGCGAGAAACAAAAGGACATCCAATAAGTGGTGATTCCGTGGGTGAAAACACCTTGTGAATAAGAAAGGTCAAAGGAGAATGTCCAGACTGGTTCAATGTGACAGGAAGGCGAATAGAAACTCAAATAACCACTCGTTACAACATTGGTGTGTAGAAGAGCATGTCTGAATGCACAAGATGTCAAACCTTGAAGTTGAAATGGATGGGCTGTAGCAGCAGGAGACCGTGAACATACACTCAGCGGCCACTGAGTATGTGCCTCACATAATCTCATATGCCTCTATCAGGTCACCTCTCAGCCTCTTTCAAATGTTGCTCTCTCTCTTACCATTGTTTAAGGGCCACTAGCAAGCCTTGACAGACACAGCATCAAATAGATTAGCTGTCTCAAACATGAAAGGATTGGCAGGTAGTTTCTTCCATTAACTTCCATTCTATTCAGCATTAATACAACCTCTTGTCTGTTTACAAAGGTAAAAAGTAGGCTGCTCGTGCATTGGATAAGGTCACATTCACCTGTCAGAGTCAAAGCACAGAAACAGAGTTTTCAGCCCCACCGAGTCTGCACCAACCAAAAAACACCCATTTATACAATTCCTGCACATTTTCCATATATTCCCATCAGATTCCCAGGGACCATCACCACCCAGGACATGCTCTATTCTCACTGTTGCCATCAGGAAGAAAGTACAGGAGCCTTAGGACTCACACCCCCAGGCTCAGGAACAGTTGATACCCCTCAACAATCAAGCTCTTAAACCGAAGGGGCTAACTTCAACTCACCCCATCATTGAAATGTTCCCACAACCTATGGACTCACTTTCAAGGACTCTTCATCTTATATTCTCATCATTTATTTCTGATTATTATTTCTTTCTTTTTGTATCTGCACAGTTTAATTTCTTTTGTACACTGGATGAACGGCAAAGTTGATGCGGTCTTTCATTCATTTTATTATGGTTATTATTCCATTATGGATTTATTAATTATGCACACAGAATCTCTGGGTTGTACAAGGGTGACATACATCTACCTTGATAATAAATTTAATTTAAACTTTACACTTTTGAATTTTTTACCACTTACTTGCCTCTTGGCCCCAAGTCCTGCAAGCATGACAAATACTACACCTGCCCCAACACCTCCTCCCTCACTACCATTCAAAGCCCCAAACAGTCCTAGGTGATGCAACACTTCACCTGTGAGTCTGCTTGGGTCACCTATTGTATCCAGTGCTCTTGATGCGGCTACATTGGTGAGACCTGAAAGAGATTGGAGGACTACTACTTCAAGCACATTTGCTCTCTCCGCTGCAAAAGACAGTATCTCCTGATGGCTAAAGATTTCAATTCGACTTCCCGTTCCCATTCTGATGTCAGTCAATGGCCTCCTCTACCTCTATGATGAGGTCACATTCAGGTTGGAGGAGAAATACCTCATATTCCATCTTGATAGCCTCCAGCCTGATGGCACGAACATTGATTTCTCCCATTTCCAGTACCTTCTCCTCTCTCTCTCCTTCTCTTTTTCTATTCCTCATTCTGATTACCCTCTCTCATCTTCTCTTCCTTATCTGTCCATCATCTTCCTCTGCTTCCCCTCTTCCTTCCTTTTCTTCCATGGCCCACTGTCCCCTTCTATCAGATTCCTTCTTCAGCCCTTTAACCTCTTCTACCTATCCCCTCCCAGCTTCTTACTTCGATCCTCCTCCCCCACCCTCTCACCTTTCCCTCTCCTGGTCTCACCTATCACCCGTCAGTTTGTACTCCTTTCCCTCCCCCACCTTCTTATTCTGGCTTCTGCTCCCTGTCTTTCCAGTCCTGATGAGGGCTCTTAGCCCGAAACGTCAACTATTTATTCTCCTCCATAGATGCCACCTGATCCGTGTGTTACCCTACCAACCTGTTTGTCTTTGGGATGGGGGAGGAAGATGAAGCACCCAGAAGAAATGTGCACGTGATCATGAAGAGAACGTGCAGATTCCACAGGAACAGCTCCTGTGGTTTGAACTCAGATCACTGGAGTTGTGAAGCAGGCGTGCTATCGCCTGCCATTTGTTTACCATGCCTGCTTTCCTGGATCCTGATTCCCCCGGTTTCCAAAAAAAAATCCCACTGCCTTCAAAACTTGATGTTCCTCAGCAACTGGGTCTCCACCACACTAAGGTAGAGAGTACCACTGATCAACTCACTTTTAGCTGATGGATTCCCTCATCAAGTCAACCCCGCACCTCATACCCAACAATTCCAGTGCCTCCTGCATGAGGAGCCAGCCTCCCAGCATCTCCCCTAATAATTCCTCCGAGATTTCATCTGTTATCTCTCAGCAAGATCACCTCTCCGTCTTCTGAGCTCTGGAGAATCAAGGCTGTTACTCAAAAATTAGCTCTATTTTGAATACATCAAAGGTAATGATTATTAGACAAAGGAAACTGATGCTAAGTCATCAGTTTGCATACCACCAGAAGAAATTAAAGGTCTCATCATCTATTAAAACAGACGGAGATAACAGTTCACCTCCTAAGAGTGTAAATACAATGCTGTAGAGTGCCGTAAGTCCACAAGACATAGGAGCAAAATTCGGCCATTCAGCCCCTCAACTGTGCTCCGCCATTCCGCCATGGCTGATTTACTATCCCTCTCAACCCCAGTCTCCTGCCTTCTCCCCGCAACCTTTTTATGCCCTGACTAGAACCTATCAACATCAACTTAAAATATACTCAATGGCTTGGCCTCTACAGCTGTCAGTGGTAACGAATTCCACAGATTCACCACCCTCTGGCTAAAAAAATTCCTCCTCATCTCTGTTCAAAATGGATCTCCCTCTATTCTGAGGCTGTGCCCTCTTATCCTAGACTCACCCACTATAGGAAATATCCTCTCCACATCCACTCTGTCTATGCCTTTCAATATTCAATAGGCTTCAATAAGATCCCACCTTATTCTTCTGAACTCCAGCAAATACAGACCCAGTGCTGTAGTGTTCAATGACTCTAAATCCTATCTCTTTTAATTTAAGCCTTCAATACTCGGAGTAATTTACCCAAGTCAACCTTGACAGTCCCCTTCATGAACTTGAAGGCTTCCAGATATCAAACCCAACAAGACCAGGAACAAGAGGTCTGGTTTAAAAATACCCTGACACTGCAACCACTCTGAGTTACCATGACAGCTGGTGAAAACAAGTATTCCTGACGTGTCAATAAAAGAAGATTTTTTTTCACAATTGGTATTCTTAGCTACAACTGTATGATCTGCTTAGAAGTTGTGATAAATGGCAAGGTTAGTGAATGTCACAGCTTTCCCTGTAACCAAGGCCATGCCTGTGAACAAAACTATAGTCAAATTAGACGAGGCGACAATTCATTAAACAGCCTACTTGCTTTGTATCACTGAGCTAGTCCAATTAATGCACAATTCTTAAGGACGGAAAGGTAGGTACCATAGGAGTTAGTGTAACATAATTATAGCACCAGCGACTCAGGTTCAATTCTGCCACTGTCTATAAGGAGTTTGTACGTTACCCTCATGACTGCATGGGTTTTCTCCGGGTGCTCTGCTTTCCTCCCACATTTCAAAGATGTGGGTGACTAGGTTAATTTGTCACTTGTGTAATTGGATGGAGCAGGCTCGTTGGGCGGGAAGGACGTGTTACCATGCTGTATCGATAGACAGATAAAATGAGTTCAACAGAAGGCAATGAACTTCTCTGACACTCCCCAATGTTTAGGGCCAATTCTCCCATCTATTTTATTCAGATTTAAAGAGATTAGCTTTAATTTGCATATCAAAACTTTGAAATATACAGTGAAATGCGTTGGTTGCATCTGGTCAAATCAGCGAGGATTGTGCTGGGCACCCCACAAATGTCGCCATGCTTCCAGCACCAGCATAGCACATCTGCAACTTTCTAACCCCAACCCGTACATCTTTGGAACATTGCGGGGGGGGGGGGGGTAACTGGGGCACTGAAGGAAAACCTGTGACGCTTATGTTTATTTTATTTGGTTGAAAACTCTACTGTGACTCTCCCCAAATTATTTGCTGCTAAAAAATATAATGTTGTTCCTGACCAATTGCTTGCAAAAGGCTGGAGATCATCAGCAAATTAATAATTTTCTATGGAGGGGAATGGACAGACGACATTTTGGGTTGAGATCCTTAATGTGGACTTCCTGCGTTCTTGCAGCATTTTGTGTGTTGCTCCAGATTTCAGCATCTGCAGTCCCTGGACTGGGATAGTGCACGGACTGGGATAGTTAACACAATAATGTTCAACTTAAACATCTGAGAAGATCAGATGTTGCTCCTTCAAAAAGATGTTAAGAGAAAGAGCTTTATCATCATTGCAAGATGGTTACATCTTTGGTTTGTGGTGTTGACAGAGTTGCTATGGTAACTATTGATTAACATTTTGTGGCTTCTTCCTCTGCCTCATAGGACAACATCTTTTCAGGGAAAGATGTAGCCACTTTGCCAATCGATTGGGAACCGGAGATCAATATAGTGAGGAAGGGAGAAGTCAGATATTATCCCACCAGGACAGAATTATTCATTTGCTGCTGCTCCTTCCTGGATCTAAAAACTCAATGAGTTTGTTTTACTTTTTGCTAGTGTTTTATAGCAGTACATATTGTTTACTCACCTTGGTAGAAATTTCATAGAGTGCAGGATATCATACATACATAACATAGGTACATCTGTACAGCTGCTCGTTAATGCAAATACAGGTGTCCCCCCACTTTACGAAAGTTCGCTTTACGCCACTTCGCTTTTACGAAAGACCTACATTAGTACTCGTTTTCGCTAACCAAAAGAAATCCGAAGAGGATTTTCGCTTTTACGAGAAAAGGCGCCCGCTTTAAACTTGTGTTTACCCCGAGAAAGACTGCCATGACCATGAAACCTTGTGCGGGCAGGTGTATGCACATACGTGTACGTGCCGGTTTTTTCTACAAATCGGTTTTGACTAAATCTTCCAGATTCTGATAAGTGAAACTACACTGTACATACATTATTTCTATTTTATATAGGCTGTGTATTTATCATATCATTCCTGCTTTTACTATATGTTAGTGTTATTTAAGGTTTTATGTGCTATTTGGCAGGTTTATTTCTGGATCTGGGAACGCTCAAAAATTTTTCCCATATCAATTAATGGTAATTGCTTCTTCGCTTTACGCCATTTCAGCTTACAAAAGGTTTCATAGGAACGCTCTACATTCGGATAGCGGGGGAAACCTGTACCTAATCAGCAAATAACGTGGCAACAACTCAATGAATAAAAGTAAGCAGACATGGTCAAGAAGTTCAGTTCACACATAATGCTGGATAAACTCAGCAGGCCAGGCAGCATCTACGGAAAAGAGTTTCAGGCCGAGACCCTTCACACAAAGCGTTGACTGTTTACTCTTTTCCAAAGATGCTGCCTGGCCTGCTGAGTTTTTGTTTCTTGCATTGGATTTCCAACATCTGTAGATTTCCTCGTGTTTGTGACAAAGTTCAGTTGTCGTTCAGACCAAACATCAGACTGGGGAAGAAATGTGATCTAAGTGACTTTGACCACAGAATGATTGTTGATGCTATTACTGTTTGCATGATCCGTTTTTTCTCTCTGCACATTGGGCGTTCAGCGGTCTTTTTTCACTAGATTGGTTCTTTTTGGGTTTCTTTGTTTTGTTTCTGCCTGTTAGGCAACAAATCCCAAGACTGTATAAAGTATAAATACTTTGATAATAAATCAACTTTGAACTTTGATATCAGACAGGGTGGTTTGAGTATCTCAGAAACTGCCGATTTCCTGGGATTTTCACACACAACAGCCTCTCGAGTTCACAGAGACTGGGCAAAAATGAGTTGTGAATGACAGAGGTCAGAGGAGGATAGCCAGACTGTTTCAAGATGACAGTAACTCAAATAACCATACGTTACAACAGTGGTGTGCACAAGAGCTTTTCTGAATGCACAACATGTTGAACCTTGAAGTAGATAGACTACAGTGGCAGAAGACCAAGAACAAACAGAAATACCCTCAGTGGCCTCTTTATTTGGTACAGGAGATACCTAATAAAGTGGCCACTGCACATACGACATTTACCGCATGGTACAGGCCCTTCAGCCCATGAAGAATTCACACTCACTCAGAATCTTTCACAATGCCAAAACCAACATTACCCCCAACACTCTCCAAAGCACTTTCTTTAGATAGTGTCACCATTACACCATAAGACATAGGAGCAGAAGTAGACTTTTTGGCCCACTGAGTCTGTTCCACCATTCAACATTTGATTTATTATCCCTCTCAACCCCAATCTCCTGCCTTCTCCCCATAACCTTTGACACCCTTAATCAAGAACATATCAAGCTCTGCTTTAAATATACCCAATGACTTGGCCTCCACAAGTCTGGTTAAAGAAATTCCTTCTCATCTCTGTTCTATTCTGAGGCTGTGCTCTCTAATTGTTTAGGGATGCCACCACCCTTATCATTTAGGGATGCAACTGAAAGATCTCACAGTGTCCATTCCTTTCCAGTTATGTATTTCACTTCCCCTTTACTTGCCCATCCCTAACGATGGTGGTGAGCTGCATTAACACTCTGCTTTTGAGAAGGGAGATCAGGAATTAGGCCCATTGACAACATGGAAACAGCAGTAAATGCTCAAGTCAGAGCGATGTGAAACTTTATGTTTACTGCCCTGTACAACTTGTGTTTAATTTATATTGTGTGTGTTGTCTGCAGCTGTAATGCTGATGTGAGTAAGTTTTCATTAATACCTGTACCTCACCGTACTTACACATAACAATAAACTCATCTCGAGGCAGTGCCTCAAGAAGGCAGCCCCCCTTACTAAGGAGCCCAAGCATCTGGCACATGCCCTCTTCTCACTACTACCATCAGGGAGGAGGTACGGATGCCTGAGGAAGCACACACAACACTGTAGGAACAGCTTCTTCCACTCGGTCATCGGATTTCTGCATAGTCCATTATTTTGCTCTCTTTTTAGAATAGAGAGCATTACAGCACAGTACAGGTCCTTCAGCCCACAATTCTCTGCTGATCCATTAACCTACCATAAGATCAATATAGCTCTTCCTTCCATTTTTCTATCACCTGTGTGCCATTCTAAGACTTAGTTTAAAAATCTTTCCAAATCTTTCCTATCAAGTCCACTGTTTCTTAAAAGTTACTATTGTACCTGCTTCAACCACTTCCCCTGGAATCTCATTTAATATAGATACCACCCAATCTTTGTGTGAAAAAGTTGCCTCTCAAGTTCCTGTTAAATTTTCCCCCTGTCACCTTAAACCTATCCCTCGAGTTCTTGATTCCCCAACCCTGGAAAAAGACTGGGAGAAATTCACTCTATCTGTACTCCTCATGACTTTAGACACCTCCATAGTGACACCTTTAGGTGTCTTTAGACACCTCTATGAGATCTCTCAGTCTCATAGAATATAGAACAGCACAACACAGTACAGACCCTTCGGCCCACAATGTTATGCTGACCTTTTAACCTATTCCAAGATCAACCTAATCCTTCCCTCCCACATAGCCTCCTATTTTTGTTTCATCCATTTCTCTTATGCTGTAAGGGTAAAATCCTAGCCTGACCAACCTCTCCCTCAAGTCCTGTTAATATCCTTGTAAATCCGATCTGCACACATTCTAGTGTAATAGCATCTTTCCTATAGCAATGCACCCAACTGCAGACTCTCCAGCATTGTGTACATCGACACTGTGACCTCCCAACTTTTATTCTCAGTGCTCTGACTGATGATAGCCAGCCTGCCCAAAACCACCTTCTCCACCTGGCACACCAATTCTGGGGTAAAAAAAAATACAGGAGGAAGCAGTTTATGGCAATTTTGAACTCATCGACACCTCTCTGCTCGGGCCAAGACTGGAAGACCCACTGAACATTTCGTACAGAGAATACTCTGCCACGTACCTGCTGATTATGTCAGAACCCTTCCTAACTGCAACTGAGTTTCACAGCTTCTTGAAAAAGATGTCAATCTCAAGTTAAAAAAAGAATTCTGACCCTTTGTTGGGAGTGGTTAAAGTCAATCGAAACTGGCTCATCACTAATTTTCAAAATCTATGTTGCACTCATCAACCAAGGGGGATTTTGGCTGGGGGGGGGTGCAGGGGGAGTGGAGACCGTATGAAGGAATCAGAGGAAGCAGGAGGGGGACACATGGCATCTTAAGCTGCTGCAACATTCAGTCAGATCACCGCCCAGGCTGGGTCTGAAATCCACTCCCCAACTCAGCCGTCACATCCACCACTCCCCACCCCCACTCCTGATCCACTTTCTAAAAATCTATCGCTCATGCGCTTCTGGACTGGAGTATTCTAGAGGTCTGTTATCTTGTGTGGAAATATATTTCTCCTCCTCTCTGTCCAAAACGGACACAGTCTCTCCTCTATGGACTCTGTTTTAACCCACCACTGTTTCCGTAGGTCCAACTCTGGACATTCCCTCTCCCATCCAGCAGAAAATACAAAAGCCTGAAAACCCATACCACCAGGTTTAAGGACAGCTTCTATCCCACTATTATCAGACTCTGAACAGACTCCTGATACTATAAGATAGATGTTGTCCACCTGCACTGCACTTTTTCTGTAACTGTTACACTCTATTCTGCATTGTTATTGTTTTACCTTATTCTTGCTCAATGCACTGTGTAATGACTTGACCTGTATTTACAGTATGCAAGATAAAAATTTTCACAGTACCTTGGTACATGTGACAATAATAAACCAGTATCAACTCCTTAACCTCAGATTAGGCACAGAGTTCAACAATATACAGCATGACAAAGAGTCTCCTCACCATCCACCCTGCCCATCAGTCTCGATTCCAGCAGGGGTGGTGAACCTATGGCACGTGTGCCCAATAAGGCACACACAAAAATTTTGTTGGCACAGGACGTGCAGCACCACTTCTTTTAATTAAAAGACACATAATGATCGTCTCTATTACCAAATGAAGCAAAGAAAGTTTTTCTACAACTGGAGAGCAGTGAGGTGTTTTCACAGGAACATCTCACTCCGGATTGGCGCCAGCTAGATAGTTATGTGACATTGGATGATACGTCTTGAAATCCTCACAAACCTGATGTACACATCAGTACTTGGATAGTAAACGGTTGCAGTAACTTAGAAATGACATTATTTTTCAGATTAATATTAACAATTTTTGAACAGATTATCTAAAATGTTTCAATTATTTAAATTTATCTCTGTTATAATTTTATTCAGAGTAAAACAATGTAAATATGCAACAGGACTCCTCTTTCTTTAAAAAAAAGTCCATAATTATTGTTACTAATTCATTAATCAACAATAATCTCTGTTCAAAATTGCCATGACTTGCAAGAGAAATCTTTTGAAGATTATCGTCAATTTGGCTCTCAAAAATGTTTGTCACCCTTGCTCTAAGAATAACTGACATGTCTCGGTAAGATCCAAACTGCACTGACCCGAAGGCCAGCCTTCCTCAGTCCTTCTCCATACAGCTCCCTCTACATCCCAGGTACACACAGTCCTTGTGTTCTGCTGACTCAGGGAAAGATTAGGCAGCCAAGGACTTTACACCTTGGAGACTAAGGGACCAAGAGGAGAACTGGTATAAATTCATGAGGGGTACGGATACAGTGGAAGCACTACAGTCTGTTTCCCTGGCAAAAGGAATCAAAATTAGAGGGTACAGATTTAAGGTGGGAAGGGAAAGATTTAAAATGAGCTTGAGAAGAAACTTCAAACAAGAGAAAATCTGCAGATGTGGGAAATCCGTGCAACACACACAAAATACTGGAGGAACTCAGCAGGCCTGGCAGCACCTCCTGGTCTGGTGAGTTCCTCCAGCATTTTGTGTGTGTTACTGAGAAGAAACTTCTTCACACAGAGGTCGGTGTGTACATGGATGAGCTGCCAGACAAAGTGTCAGGAGGCAAGCATAATAGCAACATTTAAAATGAATTTAGACAGGTACAAGGGTAGAAAAGAGATAGAAGCAAATGGGCCAAACAAGAGCAAGTGGTACTAGCTCAGACTGGCATTTGGTCAGCATGGACGAATTGGGCAGAAGGGGCAGTTTCTGTGCTTTATTACCCAATCACTTTGAGGGTTACCAGTTACGTATTTGCGAGGTTGGATTGGGAACACTGGACACAGGAAAGTGCCCTGGTTTGTGGAGGCAGCTGGGCCCAGAAGTGTGGGCCAAAATGAGCATGAAGCCAGTTGGGTCAGGATTGGGAACATGTGAAACACTTAAACCTGTTATATTCATGGAAGGATAGAACACTCTTATGTCTTACAGGCTTCGTTTCATTGCTAGCGGCTTTAGTGGAATCTGTGACCCAACAGGCTTTGCAAATGCTGGAAATCCTGAGAAAAACACACAAAATTCTAGAGAAACTCAGGTCAGGTAGCATCTTTGGAGGGAAATAAACAGTCGACATACTGAGCCAAGACCCTTCATCAGGACTTACGAAGGTCTTGATGAAGAGTCTGGGCTTGAAAAGTCGACTGTTCATTTCGTAACACCCTCTGAATGAAGACACTTCCCCTCAGAGACCCTGTAAGTATTTTACATTTCACCCTTAACCTATAACTTCTAGTTCTAGTCTCACCCAAACTGGGGGAAAAAATCCGGCATACATTCACCCCCTCAATTCTGTACCATTCTATAAACTCTCCTCTCATTCTCCAGGGGATAAAGTACAAAGCAACACACGTAAGACGCTGGAGGAACTCAGCAGGTCAGCAAGCATCCATGGAAATGAATAAGCAGTCGACATTTCGGGCCAAGGCCCTTCATCACTGACATCATAACCTATTCAATTTTTCCCTCTGACTCAGGTCCTCAATTTCTGGAAACATCCATGTAAATTTTCTCTGCACTCTTTCAAACTCATTGATATCTTTCGTGCATGATGGGAGAATTGATGGGCACATGAGACAGAATGATTTAATTCTGTCTGATGGGACTTTTTTGAGTGAAGGCAAGGAATCAAAGGGCTGAATGGCCTCCTATCTTATAGGAAATTAAAACAAGTTATGAATTAATTTCTGACCATTATACTTTAACAACAGTGGGAAAACAGAACGCCAGTCCAAGGAATTTGCATTCGTTAATGATTGAAAAATAGCCTCTGTTTAAATGGTGTGGTATTGCGGGTGGATTGCCAGCTATGCAATACAAACATATCCCTGCATTTATATAGGACAGTTCACCATCTCAGGGCATTCCATACCACTTTACTGTCTCTGTTGAGACGCAGAAAATGTAGCCGCCAGCTTGTGCAAACAAACTCCGACAAATAGCAATGTGATAATGACCAGATTATCTCTGACAACTATATTAAATGAGCATTGAAGATTGGCCAGTACATCGGGGAGAATTCCAGTTCCACCATCTCCCCGCCACCCAATATATGTTTCAAAACAGAATCATAGGATCCTTTAAAATCAGCTGAGTGAGCACTTGGAATGCAGACCCCAACAAAGGATTGTGTAGCACTCCCCCAATAGTGATAGATCTTTGTGCTCATACTTCAAGAGTCATAGAGCATTACAATAGCACAGAAACAGGCCCTTTGGCCCATCTACACTGAGCCATACTAATATTCTGCATAGTCCCATTGATCTGCACCCAGACCATAGCCCTCCATATCCCTCCCATCTATGAACTTATCCAAATTTTTCTTAAATGCATCCATAACTTTCTATTGTCAGCTTGTTCCACACTCACACCATCTCTGAGTGAAGGAGTTCCCCCTCATGTTCCCCTTAAACATTTCACCTTTAACTCATGACCTCTAATTCTATTCTCACCCAATCTCAGGTTAAAAAGCCGCTTGCAATTATCTTATCTATACCCAAATAATTTTGCATACCTCTATCAAATCTTGCCTCATTCCACTACGCTCCAGGGAATGAAGTCTGAACCTATTCAATCTTCCCCTATAACTCAGGTCAGTCAGGTCACTCGTCTGAGTGCTGCTGGTACCGTGTGACCCAGTACTACCTGTCGCAAGGTCGGGTGGTCGGCGACTAAACCGGCTCCCCCACCAGGTTTGCCTGGTGAGGAGGGTGGCTAGACACCCTGCAGGATGAAAAACAAAACCTGTCAAAGGGCGGATGAACCCTCTTGTAGGGTCAACGGCCATCTAGCAAACATGTGCCGAGAAGCATGGAAAGGGCATCCCTTGCATTGAAGCTTGGTCTAGCCATTCACTGCAACAGAACTTCCTCCAGCCGTCTTGGACCCCACCGTGCCGTTGGATCTGGGAAGGGATGTCGAGAGGGTGGGTCTGGACCTGTGCAACCCCCTACTCACCTAAAATCCATTCACGCACATGCTGTTCCTTATCTGAGGAGTGGGGTATCCTCAACACACCCAAGTCCTGTAGAGGATCGGCCTGTACAGCCACTCCAGGACCCACATATCAAACCCCACTAACTGACTGAAAGGAACCATCATCATCCTATGGGATGGATAGCCAGAGAGAAAGATAACTCAGGTTCTCAAGTCCCAACAACATCCTTATAATTTTTCTCTGCACTCTTTCAATCTTACTGATATTTTTCCGGCAAGCAGGTGACCAGAACTGCACAGGAAAGAGCGCAGCTTGAACCCACAAACCTTCCAATTTTCATAGCATTGAGCTTTGAATATACTGAGTGCAAGAGTTGGTGCATCATGTAGTAAGTGTGCTTGATATTGTTGAGACTGCATTTGGAGTATTACATGTATTGCTGTTCACTAGACTAAAGGAAGGTTGATTAAGGTAGAGATGTGTTTAAAAGACATTTGGAGAGGTATATGGGTTGGAAAGGTTTAGAGCAAGGGCTCCCGGCCTTTTTTTACCATGGAGCCTTACCATTAATCCTTGGTTTAGAAAGATATAGGTCAAAAGTAGGCAAATGCTCAGGAAGGCAACTTCATCAGCATGGATGAGGGGCTGAAGAGCCTACTTCCGTGCTATATAACTCTTCGACTTCACTGGTTTAAGTACAACATGTTTAGAGTGAAGGTGGATTAGTTTAGAAGAAAGCAAGGGATTGGGCAAGAGCAGATGGGCCAAATGGCCTTTGGTTTTCATGTACTTTCCTGCAATAGCCCTCTTCCTTATGCACAGGTGGTGTTCGTGAACATTTTGGAAAAGTTCTACACATAGCAGCATTCTTTTAAAACAGCGCCTGTCCACAGTGGTGTAGCAGTTGGCGCGACGCTGTTACAGTTCGGGGCGTTCTGGAGCTTGGAGTTCAATTCCGGCGCCCTTCTGTAAGAAGTCTCTGTACGTCCTCCCCGTGGAATGTGTGGATTTTCCCCGGGTGCCCCGGTGTCCTCACAGTCCAAAGGCGTACCGGGGAGGTTAATTGGTCATTGTAAATTGTCCTGTGATTAAGTTAGGGATGATCAGGTTTGTTGAGTACGCAGGACTGGTCAGCAACTGTCAGCAGGCTGAATGGAGAGCAAGGTGTCTCCCAGTGGAGGTTGGTTGTAGGGGATTCATAGCCCGTTCCTTAGTTAGAGCCTTCAGCATTTTGGGCATCGAGGGAGAGAGGAAGAGGAGAGCCATCCGCAGTACCACCAATGCGGCAGAAAGGGCCTCAAGATGGTTGTGGCTCAAAAGTGGGGAGCTATGGTGTCATAAGCAGCTTGCCATCTGGACACAAGCTGGGGTCTGATCAGCCTCGGCTGGGTCACCTGGAGGAGGGTGTATGATGTTGAAAGACCCGAAACACCCGATGATTCCAGGAACATCACTGAAGATGTGTCCAGAAGCATCAATAGATGTACGTACACAGTAAGATGCTGGGGCAGCACAGCTCAAAGAGCCGGAAGGGCCTACTCCGTGCTGTATCGCTGAATAAAATAAATTTCAGGAGGACAAGCAAGGCAAGCCTGCGCAGAGGTACGCAGACTGACTATATTTATAGGGAGACAGTAACATGAACACTTCAAATCTCCAGTGTGGTAACTACTGCTAGACCTCATCTATCACTGTCTGTCAGATAAAGTTCTTTCAGCAGCCGGGGGAAGCTAACAAGTGAGAGCTACTGCATCCCCGGATCAGTTAGTGCAAACTGCAGCTACCGGGGCTTAGCAAGATTCCCACAGGATCGAGCCTGGTGCCGAGCTCTCACCCCTTCCCCCACACCACGCTATTTTCCCTGTGTAAGGGCGGAATTCCACACAAAATGAACCTCTTAATGTAAACAGCTCTGAGCTCATTAATCCACTGTCCCACCCCTGGCTGTCTCAACAAAACCTCTGACAGGAATGGGAAGGAGCTCCATCTAACAAGGTAATGGGGCCAAATCCATAATGAATCATTAACACTGTGGTGCCCTGCACTTCCAGTAGCGACCGGAGATCCATCATCTTCTTCTAAAGAGCAATAAGACATATTGTTAAATGGCCTCTTCCGTATGATTCATGACTGTCCACAACTGATGTCCATACAGTGTGAACCAGGACCCTGTCTACATCTGGTGTACAATCAGTGTGAACCAGGACCCCGTCTACATCTGGTGTACAATCATTGTGAATCAGGACCCCGTCTACAACTGGTGTACAATCAGTGTGAATCAGGACCCCGTCTACAACTGGTGTATAATCAGTGTGAATCAGGACCCCGTCTACATCTGGTGTACAATCAGTGTGAACCAGGACCCCGTCTACAACTGGTGTATAATCAGTGTGAATCAGGACCCCGTCTACAACTGGTGTACAATCAGTGTGAACCAGGACCCCGTCTACAACTGATGTCCATACAGTGTGAATCAGGACCCTGTCTACATCTGGTGTACAATCAATGTGAACCAGGACCCCGTCTACAACTGGTGTACAATCAGTGTGAATCAGGACCCCATCTACATCTGGTGTACAATCAGTGTGAACCAGGACCCCGTCTACAACTGGTATACAATCAGTGTGAATCAGGACCCCGTCTACATCTGGTGTACAATCAGTGTGAACCAGGACCCCATCTACAACTGGTGTACAATCAGTGTGAATCAGGATCCCGTCTACAACTGGTGTACAATCAGTGTGAATCAGGACCCTGACTACAACTGGTGTACACACAGTGTGCGTAGCACCTGGAAAACATTGTCTGAGAGGTGGCTTCCAAAGTGGCACTGGATCAGATGTTCAGGGGGACAATATTTTGGATTAGATGGACTAAGTGGGGATTGGCAGCTAGGAAAGTAGCCCCCGTGGTTTCAGAATTAAAATCCAGTCTGGCAGCAGCCAATGGAAATCCAATTTGAACCCAGCCCATACACGGCTAATCTGACTCATCCACTGCCAATCAAAACCCGACCTATCTACAGCCAATTGAAATCCAGCCCTACCATGCCCAATCAAAACCTGACACATCCATGACCAATCTAAATGTAGCTCAAGCCGTTGGACTGAAATTTCCCCCCTACTTTCGACCTACAGAGTGACAACGACAAACATGATATTGAACTACTTTAGGGCGAAATATATTTCTGGTGTAAAACTGAGCAAATGACACCGGGTTGGATAAAATGGTGAGCTGTGCCTCACTTGCCTGAATGCTTAATTAGAATACAGACCAAACATGCCTGACCTGAACCCAACACAAACAGCCACACCCTGACGGGCATGAGTGAAACAACTACAGTGGTGCTAGAAAGTTTGTGAAACCTGTAGAATTTTCTCTAATTCTGCAAAAATATGACCTAAAATGTGATCAGATCTTCAAACTAGATAAAGAGAACCCAACCAATTAAATTACACAAAAAATCATACTTGTTCATTTATTTATTGAGAAAAATGATCCAATATTACAATTATTTGTTGGAAAAAGTTTGTGAACCTTTGCTTTCGGTAACTGGTGTGACCCCACTTGCACAGCAATAACGTCAACCACACATTTCTGGTAACTGTTAATCAGTCCTGCACATTAGCCTGGAGCAATTTTGGGCCATTCCTCCTTACAAAACTGCTTGAACTCTCGGATGTTGGTGGGCTTTCTTGCATGAACTGCTTGCTTCAGGCCTTTCTACAACATTTCTATAGAATTAAGATCAGGACTTTGACTCAGCCATTCCAAAACACAAATTTTCTTCTTTTAACCATTCTGTTGTTGATTTACTCTTGTCTTTCGGATCATTGTCCTGTTGCATTATCCAACTTCTATTAAACTTCAGGTGACGGACTGCTACCCTGACATTCTCCAGTAAAATGTCTTGATGCAATTTTGAATGCATTGTTCCCTCAACGATTGCAAGCCATCCAGGCCCTGAGGCAGCAAAGCAGCCCCAAACCATGATACTCCTTTCACCATGCTTCACAGTTGGGATGAGGTTTTGGTGTTGGTGTGCATTACCCTTTTTCCTCCAAACATAGCAATGTGCATTTCTGCCAGAATATTGTCCTGAAGCATTGCAGAACATCCAGGTGGTCTTTTGCAAACTTGAGACGTGCAGCAACGTCTTTCTGGAGAGCAGCAGCTTCCCCCGTGGTGTCCTTCCATGAACACCATTTTTGTTCAGTGTTTTTCTTACATGAACAGAGACTTTAGCAAGTTCTAGAGATTTCTGCAGGTCTTTTGCTTGGGTTCTTTTTCACCTCCTTCAACATTGCACTATGTGCTTTTGGTGTGATTTTTGCAGGATGCCCACTCCTAGGGAGAGCAGCAACAATGCTGAGTTTCCTCCATTTGTAGACAATTTCTCCTACTGTGAACTGATGAACATTCAGGACTTTAGAAATGCTTTTGTCGTCTTTTCCAGCTTCATGCATCTCAACAATTCTTCTTCCAAGGTCCTCTTGAAAATTGTTTTGATTAAGGCATGGTGCACATAAACAGAACTTTCTTGAGAAGAACAGACTCTGTCAGTAAGTGTCTTTTTTTTATATGGAGTAGGGCACCTCTACAACCCACACCTCCAATCTCATCTCATTGGTTGTAACACCTGACTCCAAATAGCTTTTGTACAGGGCATTACCCCAGAGGTTCACATACTTTTTCCAACAAATACATGTAATACCGGATCATTTTTCTCAATAAATAAATGAATAAGTATAATGTTTTCTGTGTTATTTATTTAATTGGGCTCTCTTTATCTAGTTTTAGGACTGACATGAAAATCTGATCACATTTTAGGTCATACATGCAGAAATAGAGAAAATTCAACAGGATTCACAAACTTTCTAGCACGACAGAGCTAGATTCTGAACGGGAGTGCAGGATATGTCCAGTAATTAAACCATTCGACCGCGTATTCCACACTTTACCTTGATCTGATTTCAATTGCACCTTCTGAAATTACATGTGACTATCTTGTTATGCTTTGAAAAATATAAAATCCCTGTAAAATGTATTGAAAGTAATTCCTTGTTTTAATGGGGACAAAAATAACTTCAAAGGTGTGGATCAAACAGCCTGGGCAAGCTGCTAAAGGTCTGTGTGGATCAAAAAGGTGGGTGAGAAGACTTTTCAGCTCAACTGTAGTGGTGACCCCTCTTGACTAATCATAGAGCATAGTAGAGCATAGGACAGGTTCTTCAGTCCACTGTACTAGTACTTTCCATGATGCCAAATAGAATTGATCCAATCTGTTCGCATGTGATCCATATTCTTCCATTCCTTCCTATTCATGTGCCTGTCTAAAAACCTCTTAAATGACACTATCATGAGTGCCACCAACCAACAACTAGCACCTACTCACTGACTGCGTAAAAACTTGCTCTGTACAACATCTCCCTTAAGCATTCACCGTCTCAGCTTAAAGTCATGCACTCTGGTATTTGACATTTCTATCCTGGGCAGAAGATTCTGACCGCCCCCCCCCCCACCCCAATAATTCCTCTATTCCCCACTCTGACCTTTTTACCTCTTTTCATCTGCCTATTTCTTCGCCCGTGATCCTCTCCTCCTTCCCTTGCCCATCCTCCTCCCATCAGATTCATTCTTCCCCAGCCCTTGACCCTTCCCACCAACCTGGCTTCACCTATCACCTTCCAGCCAGCCTCCTTCACCTCTCCCCACCTTTTTATTCTGGTATCTTGCCCCTTCCTTCTCAGTCCTGAGAAAGGGGCCTCGACCTGAAGAGTCAACTGTTTATTCATTTCTATATATACTGCCTGACCTGCTGAGTTCCTCCAGCATTTTATGCCTTTTGCTTTGGTCTTTTACCTAGTCGCATCCATCTGCACCCATAGACCCCCCATACCCCTCCTATCCATAGACCCATCCAAACTCCTCTTAAATGTTACAGTTTACTGCATCTATCACTTCCACTGGCAGCAGATGGCAGCCTATTCTCCCACCTTCCCCCTATAACCCTTAGTCCCTTTACTAGTACAAGGTCCCTGGTATTGTAAGGTAGTAGCTCTACTCATTGCTCACTTTACTGCCCAGAGTGACAGAATCTAAGTGAACCTTACAAGTTTATTTCAACGGACTCAGATCTAATGGTTAAATTACAATGCCCAACAGTCCCTAAGAAATAGGAGCAGAATTAGGCCATTCAGCCTATTAAGTCTACTTTGTCATTCAATCACGACTGAATTTTTTCATGCCCATAACCCTTAATCCATTTCCCACTCAGAACAAAGCAATCTCTGCTTTAAATATACTCAATGGCTTGGCCTCCACAGCCCTCTGTGGCAATGAATTCCACAGGTTCATCACTGTATGTCTTCATCCACAGATTCATCACTGTCTGCCTGAAGACATATCTCCTCATTTCAGTTTGAAAGAAACTTTGTTCTGATGATGTGCCCTCGGATCCTACACTTTCCTACTAATGGAAATATCTTCCCACATCATCTCTACCCAGGCCTTTCAGCATCCAATGGGCATCAGTGAGATCCCGCCTAATCTTTCTGAAATCCATCAAGTACAGGCTCAGAGGCATCAAACATGCACCATGTCAAATGATTCATTCATGGGATCATTCCTGTGAATCTCCTCTGGACCCTCTCCAGGGCCAGCACATCTTTCCTGACATACAGAGGCCCAAAAACTGCTCACAATCAATGGAACTAAATGAATGGAAATGACAGTGGACAGTTGGTTGATTTCTCAGACCAAAACAAGAAATCTACTCCGATAGCTTCAGAATAGAGGGACACATGAGTATGTACACACATGTCCAAGTGTGCAAAGACACACAACACAAACACACACTTGTGCAGATGAGCCCACACCTAGATGCGCTCACACAAACCTGCTCACATATGTGTACGCAGATAAGTTCATTTTTCATGTTGGAGAATCAAATGAAGAATCTATTTTTTCCTATCCCATTCCACATTGACAACTATTTCGAGATCATCCCAACCACTCTGGATTTTCAATTGACCAATGGTTAGGATCTCTTTGTATCCCTGAGCACGACTTCCATGGGATGACATCACATCCCATAAATCCATAGGATACTGCAGGGAAATCCTGTCCACTGTATCCCAGGGGTCATCACCATTGGACATCTCTGGGATCTCCTAAGATAATAATATCATTGACAGGGACCCCTGTTCATAAGAACTTCCTTACTTATCAGCAACACTCTCTCCACCAACGTTACAGCCAATCTCCACACCCGCCGATGATGGGAGGAGGCTCATACAGAGCATAAATTCCAACAGAGGGCAGATGGGCTGAATAGCACATTTCTGTCCTGTAACAGTCCACATTATTCTCTTTATACCTGATTGCTCTCAGAGTCATTGCCAACAAAACTGCTTTCTTTAAAGACGCTACAAACTAAATGCTCAAACACACTCCCTCATGCTCGATGCATGGGATCGGAAAAAGCCGCAGAGGGCTGTAAACTCAGCCAGCTCCATCATGGGCACAGGTCCCCACCACCGAGGACGTCTTCAAAAGGTGATGTCTCAAGAAGGCAGTATTCATCATTAAAAACCTTCACCATCCACGACATGCCCTCTTCTCATTACCACCATCAGGGAGTCATAGTCATACTTTATTGATCCCGGGGGAAATTGGTTTTTGTTACAGTTGCACCATAAATAATTAAATAGTAATAAAACCATAAATAGTTAAATAGTAATATGTAAATAATGCCAGGAAATAAGTCCAGGACCAGCCTATTGGCTCAGGGTGTCTGACCCTCCAAGGGAGGAACTGTAAAGTTTGATGGACACAGGCAGGAATGACTTCCTATGACGCTCTGTGTTGCATCACGGCTGAATGTACTCCTGTGCCCAACCAGTACATTATGTAGTGGATGGGAGACATTGTCCAAGATGGCATGCAACTTGGACAGCATCTTCTTTTCAGACACCGTCAGAGAGTCCAGTTCCATCCCCACAACATCACTGGCCTTACGAATGAGGAGGTATGGGACCCTGAAAACACACATTCAGAATTTTAGAAGCAGTTTCTTCCTCTCCGCCATCAGGTTCCTGAATGCCCATGAACACTACCTCTACTTTTATTCTCTTTTCACACTATTTTTTTCTATTTATGACTTGTAGTAATAGCTTTATGTATTGCACTGCAAGACAACAAATTTCACTATGTCAGTGATACTGAATCTGATTCTAAATCACAGCTCATACAAAGAGAAACAGCTCAGATTTCAACTCACATTCTCCAGTGGAAGATCAATGCCAAATTTGTAAAGCCACCTACAAGACAACAGCCACCTAATGAGACATGGTTGATTTGGTACAACTCTTTTCATCTGCACCCCAGCGAGAAAGTCAACAGGTGTAGAAACTCATCTTGGGTCCTGATGTGACTCTCCTCATCACCCTGCCTAACACTCAGCTCTGTTGACTTCAAGAGGGCTTCAATATCAGGCAAAACTTCCAAGCCACGGTGAATTTCTTCTCCAAAACCGAGACAAAACGTTAGACATGGGAAACGCAAAGTCAGACTCACCTCTCTTCTGCATAAAAACGAATAAATCATCCAGGAACTCTTTCCGCTTGGGATCGCTGTCCAGTTCGTAGAGCTGTAGAGAGAACGAAAGAAAACACTGTAATGAGGGCAGCATGAGGGAGTCACTATGAAGTCAAGAATCTGCCCCATAATCAGTAGTATCTACAGGAGGCATTACCTTAAGAAGGCAACATCCATCATCAAAGATCCCCACCATTCTTCTTCTCACAGCTAACACGAGCAGGAGTTCAAAAAAAAGCCTGAAGTCTCACATAACCAGGTTTATGAACAGCCACTTCCCTTCAACTATTTATTCTCGAACCAATCGGCACAACACCAACCACTACAGTTTAGCAATACTATGACTACTTCAGTCACTTAGATAGATTAGATTAGCTTTATTTGCCACATGTATCTCGAGACAGAGAAGTGTGTCATTTGTGCTAATGTTCAACACAGTGCGAGGATGAGCCGGGGGCAGCCTGCAAGTGTCACCATGCTTCTGAACCAACACAGCATGCCCACAATTTACTAACACTGACTCATACACTTTTGGAAAGTGGTAGGAATCCGGAGCACTTGGAATAAACCCACGCGATCACAGGGAAAACCTACCAACTCTTTCCAGACAGCGGTGGAATTGAACCCGGGTCACTGGCACTGTAAAGTGTTACACTAACCACGACGCTAACCCTTCAATTCTGCCCTGCCATTTCATCATGGCTAATCCATTTCCCTTTCATTCCCAATCTCCTGCCTTCTCTCCATATCCCTTCGTGCCCTGACTAATCAAGAATCTATCAACCTCCGGCTTAAATATACATAAAGACTTGGCCTTCACAATTGCCTGTGGCAATGAATTCCACAGATTCACCGCTCTCTGGCTAAAGAAATTCCTCCTCATCTCCAGTCTAAAAGGACGCCTCTCTATTCTGAGGCTGTGTCCTCTGGTCTTAGGCTATGTCTACACTAGACCGGATAACTTTGAAAACGCCGGCTTCACGTAAAAACGATAGGTGTCCACAACAGGTGTTTTTGAAAATACCTCCGTCCACATTAAAACAGGTATTTGGGCAAATCTCCTCCTACTGGGCATGCGCAGGACACATCTACAGAAAACAAGCGAAGAGGAAACGGTATACTTGGTGCACGTTTTTCCAGTTACAGAGTAGAAAAACTTAAAAGGAAATTGCCAAAGGACAGACAGCTGTTGGCTCTCGTGCAGGAGGACTTGAAATTAAAAAAACAAATACTGCAGCGTATGGAGGCAACCGACAGGGAGTTCACGGACAGTATGACCTGGCTGACGACAAACATTGAAAAACAGACCAACTCTGTTGCAGAGGGATTTGCAATGATGAAGAATATGATGGCTACCCCCCAAGTACTTTTTACCGCCACAATACCAGCCTCACAGCCACTTCAATAGCTATACATACGGACACACAGACCCCCGGGTGGCCCCACCAACATCTTCCCCACTCCCACAGGGGGGTCACCCTGGAAACATTTCCTACAGCCATCGTCTCTACACCGATGAAAGGGACGACAGGTTTTTTTAAAACCTCCGGTTACCCCATACACACTATAACGCCCAACCGGCGTTTTCAGATTTAAACACTCTGGAGAGCATTTTAGAAAGGCTCCATTTTCGGGGGAGGAAAATGCCATTTCAGTGTGGACAGAGGGTCAAAATGAAGAGAAAAGGCTTCGGTTACAGATTTATCCGGTCTAGTGTGGACGTAGCCTTAAACTCCTCCACCATAGGAAGCATCTCAGTTTTTTTGCACTACCTTACTTTCCATTTTTCTATTTATAATTTATAAATTAAGTTTTTAATATTTACTATCGATTTGTAATCCAGGGAGTGGGAAGTGTAGAACCAAATATCGCTATGATGATTGTACGTTGTAGTATCAATTGTTTGGCGACAATAAAATATAAAGTATCCTCTCCACATCCACTCTATTGAGGCCTTTCAACATTTGGTAGGTTTCAATAAAGTCACCCTCATTCTTCTGAATTCCAGAGTATAGGCCCAGAGCCATCAAACGCTCCTCACATGACAATCTTTTCAATGCAGGAATCATTTTTGTGAATTTCCTTTGAACCCTCTCCATGATGAAGGGTCTCAGCCTGAAACAACACCTTTTCACAGCCTGACCTGCTAAGTTCCTCCAGCGTTTTTGTGTCTGTTGCCCCAAGAGGGGTGTTCAGTTCATGGTCAATGAGGGACTGATAACAAGCAGTACCAACATTGAATAAAAAACAGGAATGGTAATGTCAATTAATTTAACAGAGACACAAAAGACGACAGTTACTGGGAACTGGAGCAACACACAAAACGCTGGAGGAACTCAGTGGGTCAAGGTAGTGTCTATGGTGGGAAATGGACAAACAAAGTTTTGGGTCAGGCCAAGATGAAAAGATCTCAACTTTATAAATGTCAACTGACCCTCCCAAGATGCTGCCTCACCTCCTGAGTTCCTCTAGCCTTTCATCAATTAATTTACTGTTTCAGTACTCAATATTAACACCTACTTAGCTTAGCTCTCTGTCCCATAATCAGTTAGTGATGAGACACTATCATCAATGACTCACCATCACCAATCATTCGTAGTATGCTATTCATGGAAGTGGCCTCAGCAACCACAACTGATCTCATTTGTTTAGTAGGAAGACATATTTTTACAGTAACACACACTGAATGGCCACACTGTGAGGTAGCCCCTGTACCTGACAAAGTGGCCAATGTGTATGTTCATGGTCTTCTCCTGCTATAGCCCATCCACTTCAAGGTTCAATGGGTTGTGCGTTGAGAGATGCTCTTCTGCACCCCACCGTTGTAACACGTGCTTATTTGAGTTACTGTTGCCTTCCTGTCAGCTTGAACCAGTCTGGCCATTCTCCCCTGACCTCTCTCATTAACAAGGCATTTTCGCCCACAGAACTGCCACACACTGGATGTTTTTTGTTTCTCGCACCATTCTCAAACCATCCCGTCTGGCATCAGCAATCATTCCACAGTCAAAGTCACTTAGATCACATTTCTTCCCCATTCATTGAGTTGCTGCCACATGATCAGCCAATCAGATATTTGCATTAATAAGCAGGTGTACAGGTGTATCTAATAAAGTAGCCACTAAGTGTACACAAAGTGCTGGCAAAACTCAGCAAATCAGGCAGCAGCTATGCAGGTGAATAAACAGTCAACATTTTGAGCCTGGACATTTCATCAGGTGTTTCATTTTCATGGTCTTTCATTAGGTATTAAAGATGCCTGATGCTGGAATACTTGGGTACTAAATTAATGCTCAAGTAATGCTAACGATTTCTGGCATCCAAATCTTTCCCACCAGTGAAACATAGATGGAAAACCACTCCAAAACTCCCATGCTACTGACAAGTACACATTCCTGCAGCAGCAATCCAGAAGTTCCCTCTGGGTGGTTCTGCAATTAATAACAGAGCCAGTGCTTAATTCTCATGAGCTCACATGAATACTTCTGGTAAACAAAGAAATTAGGAATTACCAGCCGCACAATATCTAACAAATAATAAATCAGTTGGCAGCTGGTTCATTCAATATGGGTTTCTATTAAGTCTGGCGTTGCTCAATATATCATCTGAGTAACCAAAGACAGAGTTTGGTGCTAATTCAAGATCTTGCTTTTCCGTTTTAAACGTGACCTAAGTCAATCAAAGCTCGAGCACAAGTTAGAACTGCATGGGGGTCTGCAAGTGAAAATGTGTAATCAGAATGTCATTCTATTGTTGATGTTGTAGGGAGTACTGTAATGAGTAATGAAAACCTGCCTTCTGAGGAATTTGACTGCAGCCATTCAGCAATGTACGATTTTACGGTTCCCCGATTTGCATATTCTTTTCTCACGTCACAAACCAGCAATGTTCTTGGTTGAACAGGGAGCGCATGTTATAGAGTTATCAAACACTACAGCACAGAAAGAGGCCCTTTGGCCCATCTAGCTAGTGCAGAACTAATAATCTGCCTAGTCCCATTGACCTGCACTCAGACCACAACCCTCCATGCCCCCCCAATCGGTGTACCTATCCAAATTTCTTTTAAATGCTGAAATTGAATCTGCATCCACCACTTTCGGTGGCAGCTTGTTAAACACTCTCACCATCCTACAAGTCAAGAAGTTCCGCTGTTTTCTTAAAAATTTCACCTGACACCCTTAACTCATGAGCTTTAGTTCTAGTCTCACTTAACCTCAGTAAAAAATGCCTGCTTGCATTTGCCATATCGATACCTCTCATCATTATGTATACATCCATGAAATCTCCCCCCGTGCTCTACAGCATAAAAGGTTTCCGACCTTACCATTAACCAAGTGGTCTATGGACCAAAGGTTGGGAACCGCTGCTCTAGGGAAAAAGTCCCAACCTGTTCAACCTTCCTCTTATAACTCAGGTCCTCAAAACAACACACACAGAACACTGGAGGAAGTCAGCAGGTCAGGCAATATCTATGGAAAAGAGTAACCAGGTCCTCAGATCCTGGCAACATCCTTGTAATTTTTCCCTACACTCTTTCAATCATCAACGTATCAGAGATATGAACATTTTCAGCCCAAATTTAAAATCAAGATGTCAGACCTGTCAGAAATTGTGTTTGACCATAAAAACCCAAGGGGATTTTTTTTAACTGACGCAGCAGCAGTTGGGACAGACTTCAGAGAATGTGGAACATGGGGGAATTTGATCTGCTTCCCACCATTTATATGTGTAAAACTGATCAAACCATGGCAAAGAAATCAAAGGCTATAAGAAACACATCTCAACCCTGGGAAGCATTCCTGGTTGCTAACTCACATCTCCAGTGACCTAACAAAATTTAACAAATGATCTGGTGTTAACTTAACGAAAAGATTCCAATTTTTTTCTCACTCCCTCAGAATTTTCCAACCTCACACATAAAACCCTGGCTCCATGTTCCAAACTGTACCCCAATCCTACACTGCCCAAGCAGGAGAGATCCTTTGTTCAACTCCAGACCATAAGACCATAGGACTTAGGAGCAGAATTAGGCCATTTGGCCCATTGAGTCTGCGCTGCCATTTCATCATGGCTGATTAATTTCCCTCTCAACCCCATTCTTCACCCTTCTCTCCATAGCCTTTCACCCCTTGACAAATCAAGAACATATCAGTCTCCTACTTAGTTACACCTAGTTACATGGCCTCCACAGCCACCTGCAGCAACAAATTCCACAGATTTATCACCCTCTGGTTAAAGAAATTCCTTTTCATCTCATGGTTCTAAATGGACATCCCTCTATTCCGAGACTCTGTCTTCTGGTCCTAGAGAAGAGGGATGTCCAGCTCTACATCTTGTGTAGGTCATAAAATGAGAAGATGATACTTTGGCATTAGCAATTCAAAATGTATAGGCCAGAAATATGGAGATTTTAGTATTCTGGACTAAAACTTCTGGATAAACACAATCAACTGTTGAACATACAATCGAATATTGTACAACACAGAAACAGGCTCCAAACATGATGACAAATTAAATGAAATCTCTTTTGCCTCTACATGATCCATATCCTGCATATTCATGTGTCTATTAACAGCCACTTAAACACCAGTCCTGGTGAAAGGTCTCAGCCTGAAATTGTGTGTGTGTGTGTGTGTGTGTGTGTGTGTGTATATATATATATATAAAAAAACTTTTCCCGCACATCTCCTTTAAATTCCCACTCCCACCTTAAATAGATATCCTCTAGTATTTGACATTTCAACCCTGGGAAAAAGACGCAAAGCTCAATAATAACCTCAGGATCAACTTCCTGAAGACTCACACTAAGTGATTTAGGAACAGCTCTGCAGCATAGCAAGGGCAGCACGGTAGCATGGTGGTTCACACAATTGCTTTTCAGCAATCCCTGAACGGGTTTCGAATATCTCCGGCGTCTGTAAGAAATTTGTACATTTTCCCCGTGACTGTTTAGTTTTCCTCCGGGTGCTCTGACTTCATCCCATATCCCAATGGCGTATCCTCGTGGGCAAGTTATGTTGGTGCTGGAAGTGTGTTGATACTTGCGGGACTGCCCTAGGCACAATCCCGGCTGATTTGATTTGAAACAAATGGTGCATTTCACTGTACGTTTCGATCTATATGTGATAAATAAAGCTAATTCTTATCTTTATAGATTCCTGAGTAATCCGTGAACCCATGGACACTACCTCACTAGTCCTCTATTATACTATGTATTGATTTATTGACAGATTGTAACTTATGTCTTGCATGGTACTGATGTCACAAAACAACAATTTTCACAACATATGTCAGTGATAATAAACCTGACTAATTCTGAGGATATCTGAGTATCCATACAGGAAGGGGAAGAAATCTCTTAACTAAGATGGCCCCTGAATGCTCAGGGAATGAATACGTTCAAAACCAAACACAGCAGAGATTTGAATGCAAAGTGAACTTAAGGATTAAAAAGACAAAATCAACAATAATCACTGCACAACAGAATAACTATGAGTGTCAAGTGGTCTGCTCATTTTCCATTTTGTGAGTCACGTTCCGAAATGACTGCGGTGCAATAAATTATTCGTGACATCTTTCACTAGTGACCACAGTAAGTGGAAAATGAGGGCAGCATCCCCAGTACCTTCCACAGCGAGAAAAAGCCAAATCATCTCTGGAAGAAGTGGTTGAAAGTACTGCTCTGAGGTCAGCGCTTTAAATCAAGATCCTACAACTGACGGGAACTCTGAGAACTAGAATGAGATGGTTACGGGATGTTTCTGCGGAAAGCAATTAACTGCTGACTCTGGTTTAAAACAAAAGCCTTTGGCACAGCTCGGTTACTCACTTGTGGCTGAGGTGAGAGAAGGGGAGAATTGGGGAAATCAGAGGTTAGCGATGCAGGGAGGAGAGAAAGAAAGCAGGAGAGAGATATGGGAGAGAAGAGAGAGAAAGAGGTCAGGAGAAAGAGCAGGGGAAAGAGAAAGAGAGAGAGTGAGATGGAGGCAAGGGAGAGAGAAGGTTAGGAGAGAGGATAAGTGAGAGAGAGATTGCGAGCACAGGGCAGAGGGGGGCTGGAGAGAAAGAGGGTAAGAGAGGAGATGGCAGGAGAGAGAGATGGCAGAAGAGAGGGCAAGAAAGAAGGAGATGGGAGAGAGAGGGGTAGCAAGAGGGGGTGTGAGGGGGAGCAGGAGGGAGAGAAAAGGCTGAAAGGGGACAGGAGAGAGATGGAGAGAGAGAGAGACAACATGAGAGAAAAAGGCGGGGTGGCAAGGAAGAAAGGGGAGGGGGCTGGCAGAAGAAAATAGGCGAGAAAGGATAACTAAGGAGGGAGTGAGGAGAGTGATCAAGACAGACGATAGCGAAAGAGAGAGAGTGAAATATGGATTTAGAGAAGTAGAAACAAAAATAGAAAGAAAAGTAAGGAAAAGGGGAGGAAGTAAGAGTAGGAACAAGTGAGAGTGAGAGCATACAGTGCTCTCCAGTTAGTGAAGCTGCCACACAGTTCCAATAGACCAGGTTCAATCCTGACCTCCAGTATTGTCAGTCTGGAGTCTGTACATTCTCCTTATGTTCGCACATGTGTCCTCCAGATGTTCCTGCTCCCTCCCAAATCCCAAAGATGTGCTAGTGGGTTAGTTTTCTACTTACTTACACAGTAGCCAAAGAGTCCAAGGGGGAGCTGATGATGACTTGAGACAAACTATGTAGTAGGAGTGTAAGGAAATGAGTGGAATGAGGTGGGATCAGTGAAGTTGAGGGAGAGTGTGAGAAGTTAAGAACCCTGATTCACCCATGCCCGAGACAGAAAGGAGAAAAATCGAGAAGGTCTGACCTTGGCGAAGTCTTTGGCAGCCTCTCTTGCTCTTCCACCATCACCATCATCATTCCAGGCCAGACTCCCATTCTAAACATTACAAAGAGAAAGAAGAAAAGATGAAGGTAGAAAGAGAAAAATAATGAAGAGGATAGTTCTGTGCATCTCTGACCTGGAATGAGCACAGAAAACAGAACAACATTGAGTGTGGATCAGTGGAAACTCCTCCTGAATTCTGGACATTGCCAAATCACCATTCAGTCATGGGATTGGCTTTTCCTAAATGGTTATCAAGCCTCCTACAAACACAGTGGGCCCTGGGGAGTGTTGTGGAATAGACAGACCTAGGGGCAAAACTACATAGTTCTCTGGAAATGGTAAAACAAGTTGACAAAGTGGTGACGAAGATATTTGACAAGTTTGCCCTCATTAGCCATGACACTGAGTACGAGAGTTAGGATTTCATGTTACATCGTAGAAGATGCTGGTGAGACTCCACGTGGAGTATTGTGTGTCGTTTTCGTTAACTCGTTGTGAGGATATGATAAAGATTTAGAGGTTGTCGAAAAGATTCACAAGGATTTTGCCTGGACCAGACGGCTTGTGTTATAAGGAGAGATTGGATAGGCTAGGTTTTTATTTCCTGCAGCAAAGGAGGCTAAGATAGAGATAGAGTCCAGAAGCAGGCCATTCTACCCATGCAGTCCATGCTGAACTAATATTCTGCACAGCTCCATTGCCCTGCACCTGAACCACAGCCTCTCAAAACTACTCCAAACTTCTAATGAGCGTTGAAATCAAACCTGCATCCACCACTTCCGCTAGCAGCTCATTCCACATTCTCACCACCATCTAAGTTCTCCCTTATGTTCCCCTTAAACATTCTGCCTTTCACCCTTAACCCATGACCTCAGTGAAAAAAAGTCTGCTTACAAGTGATGTAAGGTTTATTAAATTATACAAGGTATATATAGGGTGAGCGGTCACAGTCTGTATCCCAGTAGAAAGCAGCCTTAAGCTAGAGGGCATCAGCTTAAACACAAGAGACTCTGCGGTTGCTGGAGGCCTTGAGCAACACACACAAAATGTTGGAGGAACTCAGCAGGTCAGGTAGCCTCTATGGAGGGGGATAAACAGCCAGCATTCTTCATCAGGTCAGGTCATAGGTTTAAGTTGAAAGGAGGAAATATTAAAGAGGATCTGACAGGCAAATATTTCACACCAACTATGTTGGGTTTAAGGAACAAGTGGATACAATTACAAGGTTCAGAAAATATTTGGATAGGTAAATGGATAGGAAAGGAGAGAGTAAGAGAGTTACCGGCCCAATACTGGTAAATGAGATTAGCTTGGTCGTTGTGAATAGGTTAGGCTGAAGGGACTGTTTCAGTTTTGCACAATTCTATGAATCTTCTCTTTTGAAGTTACAGACCACGACGCATTTAACTAGTTGCTGACCAAAATGGTTCAAAACACTGGCTAACCACCATCTGCTAAAGGTCAACAATACCTAGACTTCAGGATTTTAACAACAAAAGGACAGACTCATATGTAGGCTGATAATGTTGTGTACTGATCAAATAATGATGAGGGCCCTCTCGGAGCTGTACTTAACTGTTAAATAAGCAGGCAGGCAAGATATTGGTCAACACACACACACATACTGGCCACAAAGAGCAGACTCAGCCACACACCACATTACCACACTTTTCAGTTCTTCTTTTTGCAGATAAAAAGCTGCACCACAATGAGAGCAAAACTCTTAAATTTCTAAACACAGCAGAATGCTAGGCCCAAAATCAACTTCTAGGTGAGAGACTGCATCAAGTTTGGGGGTTAAGTGGAATCCAAGTGCTATGCCAGGTTTACAGGAAGAAGTTGTCATAGCAACGTGGTGAATTGTCCAATCCACTGATGGAAGAAACAGCGTAGCTTCACG
Organism: Mobula birostris; assembly: GCF_030028105.1. Taxonomy (NCBI): domain Eukaryota; kingdom Metazoa; phylum Chordata; class Chondrichthyes; order Myliobatiformes; family Myliobatidae; genus Mobula; species Mobula birostris. Next base: position 56,156,750 of record NC_092387.1, on the reverse strand, counting down.
GCTGGGAGACCACACATCAGTGTGGAGATTAAAGCCTAGAAATCTCACTCTGCCACATTATCATTGTCACTTCACGCCTTCATATCAAGTTCTTTCTGTGCTATTTAAACGGAGGCACTAGCCAGCAGGTTGGCTGTTGGCGTGCCATGTTAACGCACCATTATCTGAGCAGAGTTTATTTTTAACCACAAACACACGTGTTTATACATCACAGTGAGCAAGTTCCTGTCAAACCCAAGGCAAGCATACTTCTCCTTTCCAGTTGTACACACATGTCAATTTGAAGGACTGGATTCAGCTGCATTCACTGCACAAAAACTACAGCAGGAAAGCTCACTGGCTCCAATCTACCATCAACGCCTGACTTGGATGTGTCCAGGACAAAGAAGTGGACAGCAAAGATCAATGTGGACACAACCCGCCCTGCAAACTGTCTTTCCGACAATCTCCCTTCTGGAAAGCGCTACAGGGCTATTAAAAGAAGCACTTCATACCACCTTAAAAGTTTCTTCCTCCAGGCAGTTAATCTGATCAAACGTTATAGTTAGCCCTTTTATCCCTTACCCCCTTTCCTTCATCATAAATACTTTAAACCACATTTTATAATGCTGTTCACATTGTAAGTACTGCACATGCTGGTATTTATGTATTTATGCACATTTTATTCCATATCTGTCCTTTAACATCTAAGTTTATTTTTATATAATTCTTTATTCTTTACAATTGTTAAATCTATTGTTTTTGTTGCATGTCATGCTAACATGTTGCTAACTTTCAGCAACCCTGTGCAAATAACTTCTCTGAGTGCTTTCCATCATAAGGGCAAGGAACAGTAGACCATTCAGCCCCTTGAGTCTGGTGCAAATTCAACAGATCATGGTTTCAGGTCCACTCACCCACCTGTTGCCCACAATCTTTGAATTCTCCCTGAAGTCTATTCTGACCCTCAATACTTCAGTCTTCACTGCTCCGTAGTACAGAGAGCTCTGTGGATGTACAATCCTCAGAGTTAAAATACGTAAGATCACTTTACACTATTACGGACTTCTTACTGCTATAATTCTGCTCTTTCTTGTTAAACTTGGGCATAATTTATGTTAAATTTATGTTTTTCTGGGGAATGTTGTGTATCTGATGTGGTGCTGCAACAAGTAAGTTTTTCAATGCATCTGTGTATACATCTGCTTGTGCATATAACCATAAACTCATCTTTGTCTTTGAAATTCTTCTGCATTCCCACAGCATTCCCACATTAAGTGAGTGATTTTCCATTCTAAAACTATGCCCTCTCCCTGATTCAGCATGAGATTCTCCAAAAAGGGAAGACAATCTTCTGATTCGATGAAGTCATCTCCAATTCTTCTCAAGTTCTGACGAATATTCCCTCAACAACTTCAACTTTCCCTCACGAGTCAACCCTTCATCGCAGGAAACATTCCTGTGCACCTGTTCTGAACTTCCTCCAGTGAAAGAGGTCCTTCTTTAACTATGAAAAACGTGGTACTCTGTGCCTCAGGGTTTCACCAATGCCCTGTACATCTGTATGTTTGTACGAAAACTTCCCTACTTTCATACTCCACACCTTTGCATTAAGGACCAGTGCAGCAGGTGGCTTCAAGATACATGCTATCAAGAAGAGAAATCTTGTTGGCAGCAACTCACATGGTGCTGAGAGACAAAACTAGGCATGATGCCAACAGAGACACAGCAAGAAGCACAAGGCCTCTCCACCCATAAATCTTGATGGTCCCTCCCATAGCTTAGTCAAATTCACTCAGTTCCGAACTCAAATTCCTCCCAACCATTTCTTCACATTCAAAAAAATTTCCTGAACTATAAAAATTTATGGAAACAAAATAATTAAGAAAAAAAATTCATAGTACTTTTAGAGGTTACAGCAAACAGAAAAACGGAAAGAGCACAGAGGAAATAGACAAGGATGTTGTTGGGACTTGAGGCCGAGTTACAGGGGAAGGTTGAACAGGTTTGGACTTTCTTCCCTAGAGTGTAGGAGAATGAGGGGAGATTTGATAAAGGTATAAAAATTATGAGGAGTATAGATGGTGTCAATGCAAGCAGGCTTTTTCCACTGAGGCTGGGTGAGTCCAGAACTAGAGATCATAAGTTAAAGGTGAAAGGTGAAATATTTAAAGAGATCGTGAGGGGGAACTTCTTCACTCAGCAAGTGGTTTGAGTGTGGAACGAGCTGCCTGAGGAAGTGGTAGCTGCTGGTTCGATTTCAGCATTTAAGAGAAATGTGGATTAGTGCATGGATGGGAGGGATATGGTGGGCTATGGTTCAGGTGCAGGGCAATGGGACTAGGCAGAGTAATAACTTGGCATGGACTAGATGGGCTGAAAAACCTGTTGCTGTGCTGTGTGGCTCTATACTCTAAACACGAACAAAAGGATGAAACCAGTGTCTTGCTGAAAAATATCTCTCGAGAATTTTCATCAACCATGGGGAGTATCGCAGTGGCCCATCTAGAGCTGCTAGGTAGTTACCGAACCTGCTGCTTTTCAGAGAAACAGTGACCAGATAAAATCCTGACCTCGGGTGCTACTTGTGTGGAGTTTGCATGTGACTGTGTGTTTCCCCTGGGTACTCCTTCCCTCCCACATTCCAAAAGCACAGGGAAAAATGTCAACAAAGAAGAAGGGGTGACACAGTTGTGTAGCAGTTAGCATAACGCTATTACAGTCCCAACAGTAAGATCATTCCCGCCACAGCCTGTAAAGAGTTTGTACGTGATTGCTGTGACTGTGTGGATCTCCTCCGGGTGCTCTGGTTTTCTCCCACAATCCAAAGAGTTAGCGGTTAGGGGTATTGAATTGTGGTCATGCTAAGCTAGCGCTGGAAGCATGCGACACATGCTGGCTTTTCAGCACAACCCTCGCTGATTTGATTTGACATTCCACATTTGATTGTATATTTCAATGTATATGTGACAAATAAGGCTAATTATTCAAAGACGGCAGGAAAAGGAATTGACATTTCAGGCCCTCATGCCTCAATTCTGAAACCTCAATTCCTTTCCCTCCCACAGATGATGCTCAACCCACGGAGATCCGCTAACAGATTGTGCCTTGCCCCAGATTCCTGAATGTGCAGTCTGTGTCTCCTCTGTGGCTAAAATACATTAACTGAATGCAGAGTTACCCAAACCAGACTGTCAATGAGGAGAGGCTTTCCCCAGAGCGCAGCTGGGTCAGGCTGCCATCAACAGGACAGACGTATTCTGGCATTATCTGGAAATGGGCCTTGTGCTGACAGCAACGAGGTCGCTGAGAGCAATGTTAGTGCAAACCTAATCAATGCATTATCAAAGAGACGGAAGACTAACACTTCCCAGTCTCATTCCCTTGACATAAAACCTTTGGCTCATTGGGAGCTCTGGGCAGCACATTCAAGTCCTGCAAGTGTCAGGGAGTTAGGTACAGGTCAGAAACAGGCCCTGTGGCCCAACTGGTCTATGCTGACCAAGATTCCTATTTGAACTCGTCCCATTTGCCCCACATCCCTTTAAGTCTCTCCTATGCATGTACCTGTCCAAGTTCCTTTTAAATTTTGTTAATGTACTTACCTCAACCACTTTCTCGGCAGCTCATTCCATACTTGACCACTCTCTATGAATATTACCCCCCCACCCCCTGGTTTCTATTAAATTTCTCCCGTCACCTTAAACCCATGCCTTCTAATTCTTGAACATCCCCCCCTCCCCCCGGATGAAGACTGTGCACATTCACTCTATCCATTCCCCACGATTTAATACAGTTCCCTCATTCTCCCTACACTCCAAGGAATTAAGTGGAAAAGGATGAGGACTTGTTCATGAGCAAGTATTTCTCAATGAGGTGCTGATTTCCTCACGCGGTCCTTAAATGACATTGAACCCTCAGGAGATTTAATTAACCTTCACAAGCCCTGGGTTCATTCTGTACACACAGGCTTGTCTTCATACTTTGGATGCAAGTTCTCAAATGGCACCTGTAGGTCCATTACAGATGGAGGGAAGGGTGTAGCTGGTGGCAGAAGGAGAGCTCAAAATATATTCAGCTCCATCTGGATGGCATGATAAGCCAACTGTACCTGCAATGTACTTTTTTTTAAAATAGCTTTTACACTTTATTCTACATTGTTATTGTTTTACCTTATTTTAGCTCAATGCACTGAAAAATTATTTGATCTGTATGAACAGTATGCAAGACAAGCTTTTCACTTTATCTTGGAGCATGTGACGATAGTGAACCAAAATCAACATTTTATATGAAAGAAAAATGGAAGGCTCTGTGGGAAGGGCTAGATTCATCTTAGAGGAGGTTAAAGGATCAGCACAACATTGTGGACCAAAGAACCTGTACTGTGCTGTAATGTTCTAGGAACTGAATTGATTTTATTACTTTCATCCTTCATGTACATGAGGAGTAAAAATCTTTACGTTACGTCTCCGTCTAAATGTGCAATGTGCAATTTATAGTAATTTATAATAAATAGTATGTACAACAGGACAGTCAATGTAGCATAGAAATACAATTGTATCAGCGTGAATTAATCAGTCTAATGGCCTGGTGGAAGAAGCTGTCCCGGAGCCTGTTGGTCCTGGCTTTTATGATGCGGTACCATTTCCTGGATGGTAGCAGCTGGAACAGTTTGTGCTTGGGGTGACTCTGGTCCCCAATGAACTTTTGGACCCTTTTTACGCACCTGTCTTTGTAAATGTCCTGAATAGTGGGAAGTTCACATCTACAGATGCACTGGGCTGTCTGCACCGCTCTCTGCAGAATCCTACGATTGAGGGAAGTACAGCTCCCATACCAGGCAGTGATGCAGCCAGTCAGAATGCTCTGAATTGTGCCCCTATAGAAAGTCCTTAGGATTTGGGGGCCCATACCAAACTTCCTCAACCGTCTGAGGTGAAAGAGGTGCTGTTGTGACTTTTTCACCACACAGCCGGTGTGTACAGACCATGTGAGATCCTCAGTGATGTTTATGCCAAGGAACTTAAAGCTGTTCACCCTGTCAACCCCAGATCCATTGATGTTAATGTCAATATCAACAAGTTCTAATATTAACAAGAGACACTGTGTCCTCGCCACTAGCCAATATCTGTTGGTTGCCAACAGAGCGGGTCTGAAGTTTAAGAATAGGGAGGATTTGTTACAGATATAAAAGTAACTGGGAGTTTCTGTCCCCTCCTCTTAAAAAAAAGGTTGTCCAAAGGGGGTACATCAGGCCACTTCCTGGAATATGAGGGTGTCCTAAAAAGTAAGGCTAAATAGATAGGGTCTGTATTCGTAGAGTTCAGAAGAATGAGGGTAATGACCTTATTCACTCATAAGGGGTCTTGATAGGATAAATGTTGAGATATTTCTATCAGGGGGTGAGTCACGAACAAGGGGGCATAGTTACAACAGAAGGGACTGGTCACTTAAAACTGAAGCATACAGAAATTTCTTTTTCCAAGTGTAGTGAAGCTCTGGAATTCTCTCCCATGCCCCTACCCTCAAGATGATGGTAGAAGGCAGATTGTTAGATGTACTTAAGGCGGAGATATCTGAAAGATTGAGGAATTGAGGGTTACTGGGACAAAGGAGGATTGAGGCCAGCATAGATCAGCTATGATCATATTCAGATTTACTAATCACGTACAACAAAACGTACAGAGAAATGTGTTGTTTGCATTAAAAGCTGCAGATTAAGTTCTGGTGCCAACAGAGCATTACAACATAAGCAGAAACAACACCAACATTTAAAACATTTAAGAGACTCTTAGATAGGCACATGGATGAAAGAAAAATGGAGAGCTATGTGGGTGGGGGGGGGGGAGAAGGGTCAGATTGATCTTAGAGTAGATTAAAAACTCAGTCAACATCATGGTCCGAAGAACCTCTACTGAGCAACTGTGTTCTACATAAAACAAAGCAAGACAACAGCAAAGCAAGCCCCTTTCCCACCCTCCTACCTACCCACCCAGTCACACACAGAGACAGGCCTTCAACCTCAGAACAGGCCACCTCTAGGACTCCAGTTCATACTTGCAGTCATCAGGCCTCCAACCCCCAGACACCTGGCCCAGACTGAAGTGAACTGAATGGCGGGGCAGTCTTGAGGGGCTGAGCGGCTCCTATTACCCTGTGCACCATCTCCGGCCTTTCAACTCTGCTGTAAAATTGCTTCCCTGTAGCTTTCGGTGCACGCATTAATCTCCACAGACCTTTCTGCGCCTTAGCTGAGGAAAGTTGCGAAGGGCGAGGTGACAGCTGGGAATGAGAAACTGGCGATGAGCCAGAAGCAGCCCGGCTGACAAAGCCTCACTGCTAATTGATGCTGGGAAGGAGGATTTATTAGATTAAATTAAACAAGACAAGCATTAGGACAACTTTACTGTTACCGATTTCTACAATATCAACACTCTGAGGCACAATGTCAGTCCTGGGTAATCAATCATTGTAATGTGAAGCAAGGGATCCAAACCAACAGAGTAAAGTTTCTTTCATTACGTGCAGCAGACAAAGGCATACATAAGGAAACAGTGGCAAAATGAAGTCTGGAAATTGGTGTTAGTTGCTTTTCAGAAGGAAGATAGCTTGATGAGTGATTCACCACAGTGCTCAGCTATAAAACCTGAAAATTTATGACCATTGGGGACATCTTATGATTGTGGCTTCGAGCATGCATTAACGCGGCAGCGTCCAGTGGAATGTGCAGAATGCAGCCTTTTTAAAACTCTTTCAAGAGACAGGAAATGCAGAGTGATTCAGTCTGTCAGAATGCAGAGAGAGGGGAAATGAGACAATGCCATTTCTGAATTTGCCTTTTATAAAGAAAATGATTTATGAGGATTCCTTGAGACTCCAAAGCTAAAGTGGAAACAGTGCAGAGGAGATTTACGAGAACATTTGCAGGACTCGAGGGCCTCAGTTCTAAGCAGAGGAAGGGCAGGTTAGGTCTTTTTTCCTTGGAACAGAGGAGACCTTGGTCTCAGTACCTTCTTGTGCAATTGGTCCCTCGACTTCCTCACTTGCAGACCCCCATCAGTTTGGATTGGTAACAGCATCTCCACCACAATTTCCATCAGCACAGGTGCACCACAAGGCTGTGTGCTTAGCCCTCCCTGCTCTACTCGCTTTATACTTATGACTGTGTGGCTAAGCACAACTCCAATGTCATACTTAAGTTTGCTGTCGCCAAATCAAAGGTGATGACGAAGCAGCATATAGGAGGGAGATTGAAAATCTGGCTGACTGATGCCCCAATGACAACCTCCCACACAATGTCAGCAAGACCAAGGAGCTGATTATTAATTTTAGGAGGAAATCTCGTCAGAGGATCAAAGGTAAAGACAGACAGCAACCTTAAATTCTTGGTTTTATCATTTCAGTGGTCCTGTCCTGGGCCCAGCACATACATGCAGTTACGAAGAAAGAATGCCAGTGCCTATACTTCCCTAGAAATTTGCAAATATTCAGCACGACATCTAATACTTAGACAAACTTCTACAGATGTGTGGTGGAGAGCAGTATTGAATGGCTGCATCACAGCCTGCTATGAAAACACCAATGCCCTTGAACTGAAAATCCTGCAAAAATAGTGGATACAGCCCAGTCCAATGCAGGTAAAACCCTCCCCTCCACTGAGCACATCTACATGGAGTGCTGTCGCAGGAAAGCAGCAACATCATCAGGCAACCTCATCACCCAGCTCACGCTCTCTTCCCATTGCTGCCATCAGGAAGAAGGAACAGGAGCGTCAGGACTCACACCACCAGGTTCAGGAACAGTTACTACCATCAGACTCTTGAACCAGAGGGGATAACTTCACTCAACTTCACTCACCCATCACTGAACTGTTCCCACAACCTACGGAATCACTTTCAAGCTCTCTTCATCTCATGTTCTCAACACTTCTTGCTTATTTACTTAATATTATTTTTTCTCTTTTGTATTTGCACATTGGTTGTTTGTGCAATCTGTTGGGTTCAGTCTTTCATCCATTCTATTATTGTTCTTCGATTTAGTGAATATGCCTGTAAACAAATGAACCTCATGGTTGTGTATGATGACAAAAAGTGCCTTTTAAAAGTATTCACCCCTCTTGGAAGTTTTTGTATTTCATTGTTTTACTACATTGAATCACAGTGGATTTAATTTGGCTTTTTTGACACTGATCAACAGAAAAAGACTCTCATGTCAAGGTGAAATCTCTACAAAGTGATTTAAATTAATTACAAACATAAAACACAAACTATTTGATTGTGTAAGTATTCACCCCCTTTAAATGTACACCAAATCATCACTGGTGCAGCTAATTGGTTTTAGAAGTCACATAGAGATCACCTGTGTGCAGTCAAGGTGTTTCAATTGATTGTAGTAAAATTACACCTGTATATGGAAGGCTCAACTGCTGGTGAGTCAGTATCCTGGCAAAAACTACACCATACAGACAAAAGAACACTCCAAGTAACTCCACAAAGAAGTTATTGAAAAAGCACAAGTCAGGAGATGGATACAAGAAAATTACCAAATCAATGAATATCCCTTGGAGTAGAGTTAATTCAATCATCAAGAAATGGAAGGAATATGGCACAGCTGTAAGTCTGCCTAGAGCAGGCTGTCCTCAAAAACTGAGTGGCCACACAAGAAGGGAACTACTGAGGGAGGCCACCAAGAGACCTATGACAACTCTGGAGGAGTTACAAGCTTCATTAGCTGAGATGGGAGAGACTGTGCATACAACAACTATTGCCCAGGTGCTTCACCAGTTGCAGCTTCATGGGAGAGTGGCAAAGAAAAAGCCACTGTTGAAAAGAACTCACATGCAATCTCTTGGCTGGAGTTTTTTGGCCATTAAACTGAACGCTATGTTTGGCATAAGCCAAACACCGCACATCATCAAAAACACCATCCCTACTGTAAAGCATAGTGGTGGCTGCATCATGTGAGGATACTTTACTGTATGTAGCAGGCCCTGGAAGGCTTGTGAAGGTAGAGGGTAAAATTAATGCAGCAAAATACAGGGAAATCCCGGTGGAAAACCTGATGCAGTCTGTAAGAGAACTGTGACTTGGGAGATTTGTTTTCCAGCAAGACAATGACCCCCAAGCATGGTGAAAAGCTACACACAAATGGCTTAAAAACAGCAAGGTTAATGTCCTGGAGTGGCCAAGTCAGAGTTCAGACAGCTATCCAATTGAGAATTTGTGGCTGCACCTAAAAAGGGCTGTTCACTCAGAATCACCATGCAATCTGACAGAGCTTGAGCAGTTTTGTAAAGAAGGATGGGGAAAACTGCAGTGTACAGATGTGCAAAGCTGACAGAGACCTATCCACACAGACTTAAGACTGTAATTGCTGCCAAAAGTACATCTATTAAATACTGACTTGAAGAGGGTGAGTAATTATACAATCAATTATCATGTTCAATATTTCTAATAAATTTGTAGAAATTTGTTTTCACTTTGACATGTTTTCTGTTGATCAGTGTCAAAAAGTGCCAAATTTAATCCATTGTGATTCAATGTTGTAAAACAATAAGACATGAAAACTTCCAAGTGGGGTGAATACTTTTTATAGGTACTGTATTGTACTTTGATAATAAATATACTTTGAACCTTACAAAGGTATATAAAATCATGAGGAACATGTGCCGATTAAGGGTCTCCGCCCAAAACATCGACTGTTTATTCATTTCTGGAGATGCTGCCTAACCTGCTGAGTTCCTCTAGCATTTTGTGTGTGTTGATGAGGAACATGTGTACGGTGAATGCACACAGTCTCTTTCCCAGGGAATGGGAATCAAGACTAGAGGGTATGGGTTTGAGGTGAGAAAGTAAGATTTATAAGGGACCAGAGGTGCAACGTTTTCATGCAGAGGGTGATGGGTTTATGGAAATGAACTGCCAGAGAAAGTAATTGAGACAGGTCATCATCATCATCAGGTACCGTGCCCAGTTTGAGCTTTGACTGCCATGGCCCACACACTCCTGTTTCGGGTCAAGTGGATCAATTCATTGGAATTCATTTCCAGTTCCCTGGCCGCTGTCTCCATCATCATTTGTCTTTGTCTTCCTCTTGCTTTCTTCCCTTCAATCTTTCCCATAATTACCGTGCATTCTAACTCCTCTTTCCTAATCACATGTCCAATGAAGTTACGTTGCCTTTTCATGATCTCATACATTATTTCTCTTCTTGTGCTTGCTCTGTTCATGACATCCTCGTGAGATATTCATTTCGTCTGTTTTTTTTTTGCATTCTCCTCAAAAACCACATTTCTGCTGCTTCAATTCCTTTCCACATGTTACCAAATATTGTCCAACATTCTGAGCCATATAACATAACTGGATAAACGTAACATTACAGTACTCTGAGGCGGGCTGTCATGCCTAGTTTAGTGTTGGTCATTATACTCTTCATTCTCGTAAAGGTGTCTTTTGCCATCCCTATTCTTCTTTTGATGTCCATGTCAAACCTGCCATCTGATGTCACCCAACTTCCTAAGTAGCAAAAGTTCTGTACTTGTTTTATGCCTTCCCCATTTATTCTCAGCCTGCAGATAGGATTCTCCTTCTTTTTGGATATCACCATAAGTTCTTGTCTTTTTGCGATTGATAGATAGACCCATTTTTGCACTTTCTTCAACAACTATATCAATTAAGTTTTGTAGTTCTTCCTCCGTACTAGCAATTAACACAGTGCCATCCGCATATCTGAAATTACTGGTGTTTTCACCGCCAACTTTGATTCCCAAGGTGCCTCTTATTCTTTGTAATATTCTTTGTAATCAGGGGAGAAAACACACCCTTATCTAACGCCTCTCTTGATTTTCGTAAACTGACTCATTTTTCCATCTATTCTTACAGCAGCAGTTTGTTCCCAGTACAGCTTCCTGATTAGGCAGAGGTCTTTCAAATCTAAATCTAGAGTTTCCTGTAATATTTCAAATAACTTATTGTGCTTCACGTTATCAAATGCTTTTGTGTAGTCGATAAAACAAACAAATCTTCTTGCACTTGAATAGCTCGTTCTGATAGCATCTTTAAGATCAATATCATGTTTCTTGTACCTTTGTCTTTCACAAAACCACACTGTTCTTTACCTATTTCAGCTTGTATCTTACTTTTAGCTCTTGTCATCAAAATTCTTAGAAGTATCTTGGTGATATGACTCATTAAACTTATGGTCCTATGTAATTCACATTCTATTGCTCCAGGTTTCTTAGAAAGAGTGATGAATACTGATTTTCTTCATCTCTTCTGGTATTATTCCAGTCTCATAAATGTCAGGTACATCGCTCAAAAGACATCTGGATAGGTTCATGGATAGAAAAGCTCTAAAGAGATCAGGGCCAAATGCTGGCAAATGGGACTAGATTAGGTGGGCTCTGTTGGATCCTGATGCTTTTGTGATCCAAAGGTTCTTCAGAAGTAAAGAATGAGGCGTAAAACTTTTAACTTATTTAAAAAAAGCACCAGATTCAAGTGGTGTGACACCTATTACAGAAAAGCTTCTGGAAAATACAGAAGCACCAGTATTGTAATTGCTGGAAAATTCACTGTATATACTGAAGGAAGATAATTACCACAACAAGCAAATACAGGAAAATTGAATTGTAAGTAAAATAATTCTATACCCTAATGGTTTGGGCCAAAGGGCTTTTTTCCCTTGATGTATGATGGTACAAAATGAGCCTGGAATAAGGTGCTGGCCATTTTTCTTCAAGAGAGTAAGTCCTTACTTTATATGTTATCAGTTGGTGTCAGAATTATAGAATCATAGTAAGGAGGGAAGGAGGCCAACCTGTCCATCAAATGTACACTAGTTATTTCTACAAATCCCTTCAAACTTTCAACCTGACAAGGATTAGATTTTTTTTACACACTAGACACCAGAAATGGGGATTCCATATCAGTTGTCAATCTGATGAAGCTTTGTTGCACTCTGTTTTTTGCAGATATGGCCTTTAGCAAGAAGATCAGTCTCCACTTTTCTCTTCACTGCCTTGTATAACTTATAACGTGTGTGTTGTCTGTACCTAGTTGCCTATGATTCTGCTACAGGCAAGTTTTTCCATTGTATCTATTCCTCGCTATACTTGTGCACATAACAATAAACTCATCTGGACTGGAACACAATACTAGTGGTTGTACTACTTTGTATTGCAGTAAGATTGTATTGTATTGTATCATTTCTTAATTCATGCATTACTAAATGACAATAAAAGAGGACTGCGTGTCTTCATAATCTAAGATGCCTCATCCTTTGCACTCAGTCCTCTTGCATCAATGACTAACATACTATTTGTCTTTCTAATTGGTTGTTATACCTCGATAATAACCCTGTGATTTGTGTCTGGATACCAAGGTTCCTCTGAACAACACCTTCCAATCTCTGGCCATATAAATAAAATACTTCCTTCCCTACTTTCCCCATGGTGAATTACATGATATTTTTACATTTTCAACGGTACATAATTTGAGCTTTATCATCACCATTTTCTCCCCAAGGATTCTTGCTGTGCCTGTATGGGGGTGGTGGTGGTGAAGGAGTCACAGGAGCCGTCAGTGCCCTGTGATCAAGAAAGCTATCAGATGGAGACCATAGACAGCCATTAACTCCTCACTACTGAACTCAGATACCTTCCTGTCAAGTGTGACGTCATATTCCTCCTCTTCACACACAGGTCTCTGCCAAAAGCGTAAACCTACAGCCTCAAACCAAATCAGTCTAGTGGGGCTGAGATGAGGGAAGTTGTTTTCTGGTTATGCATCAGAGAAACTGGTCCTTTGACTCAAGTCATCCATGCCAACGAATGTTCCTTCCAGAGTGAGAACCATTTTCCTGCATTTGTTCCCTATCCTGCTGAACCTTTTTCATCCACGTATCTGTGTCTAAATGTCTTCTGATCACTGTAATTGCACCTTCCTCTCCCACTTCCCCAGGCTGCCCATCCATGTACCCCCATCTTTGCTGTGAAAAGTTGCCTTTCAGGTTCTTCTTGCCTATCAGATCTTTAAATCTGTCCCCTCTCATCTTAAACTATGGCCTCTAGTTTCAGACTTCCCCCATCTTGGGGGGTGTGGGGAAAGGCCAATTGTCCATTTTATCTGTGCTCTTGATGGTTTTATAAACGTCGATAAGGTCAGGCCTTAGCCTCTGTTCCAGGGAAAACAATCCCGACCTGACCAATCCCTCCTTGTAACTCAAGCCCTCCAGTGCTGGCAACATCCTGGTGATTCTTTTCTGTACCCTTGCTGGCTTAATCACTTCCTTCCTGTAGCATGGTAGCTGGAATAATCTCCGCAACATCCTGTACAGCTGTTAAAACGACATCCCAACTCTTGTACTCAATGGCCTGTACAACGAAGGAAACTGGGCCACACACCTTATTCACCACTTTCTCTACCTGTATCACCAACTAATGTCTCCACTCAGAGTGGTGGATCTGAGGAATTTTCTGCCATACAGGATTGTGCAGGTCATATCAAAGAACAGAGAACATTACAGCACAGTACAGGCCCTTTGGCCAACAGTGCTGGGCCAGATTTTTAACCACCTCTAAAAAAATAAATCTAATCTGTCCCTTCTACACAGCCCTCCATTTTTGTATCATCTATGTGCCTATCAAAGTTTCTTAAATGTCCCTTATGTATCTGCCTCTACCATCCCCCGGCAGCATGTTCCACACACCCACCACTCTGTGTAAAAATACTTCCAACTGACATCCCCCTTGTACGTTCCTCCAATCGCCAAAAATTACACCCCATCATATTTTCCATTTCCACTCAGTGGGTGGCGGGGGGAAGAAGGTCTGTGGCTATCCACTCAATCTGTGCTTCTTATCATCTTGCTTAACAAGTTGCCCCTCATTTTTCCCCTACTCCTTCCCTCTTCCTCTATTCCCCATTCTCACTGTCTACCTCTTCTCACCTGCCTATCTCTTCCCCCTGGGTGCCCTCCTCCTTCCCATTCTCCTATGATCCACTCCCCTCTCTTATCCTCCTTCTCCAGCCCTTTACCTTTCCCACCCACCTAGCTTACCCCATCACCTTCCAGCTAGCCTCCTTCCTCTCCCCCCGCCTTTTTTCATTCTGGCATCTTCCCTTTTCGAAACTTCTCGGTCCCAAAGAAGGGTCTCTGCCCAAAAGGTTGACTGTTTATTAATTTCAATAGATGCTGCCTGACCTGCTGAGTTTCTCTGGTGTTTTGTGAGTGTTGCTTTGCCTTTCCAGCATCTGCAGACTTTCACATGTTTATGATTTGCCTGTCAACTTCCTTTTCTCCAGAGCTCACTCAAGTTAACTTCAAAAGACATGCCCTCTAATCCAAGCAGCATCCTGGTAAATCTCCTCTGCACCCTCTCTAAAGCTTCCACATCCTTCCTATAATTGAACACAATATTCCAATTGGTCTAACCGGTCTAATTCTCCACTGTACAAAGCTATGCAGCTCATACCATTGAACACAGACCATTATCATACAGAGTAGACTCTTCGGCCCATAATGTGTGCTAACCTTTTAACCCTTCCCTCCCACAGAGTCCTCCGTTTTTCTGTCATCCATGTAATATATATTTATATCCCTGAATTTATTTAAAGAGTTGATTCTAGACACAAAGGGCACTGATAGGTACGTGCAGAGCACAAATATAGTCAGGAATACTCTTCTGATCAAGGATCAGCCATGGTCATACTGGATGGTGAAGCAGGCATGAAAGTCCCAATGGCCGCCTTCTGCTCGTATTTTCTATGCTTGGGACGAGGTATAGCCAAGGGTGGTGCTTCTGGTCTGTTGCAGCTCTCACTATAAAAAAGAGACTCCCGTTCCAAAAGTATTCACCGGCTGTGAAGCACTTTGTGACCTTCTTATAAGAGGAAGCTTAAAAAACAAACTCGTACTAAATTACAGAACAGAGGCACCTTTACTGGACACAAAATAGCACAAGCTGTAGTTTTTGATATAAACAGAGTTCATTCACTCTTTAGCAAAAAGAAAGTGTTTTTTTTAAATGAAAGAAATGTTTCCAAATTGACAAACAAAAACAGAGGTGGTGGGATGATGGGATGTCGTAAGTCACAGTTCTGAAACTACTTAAAGCTGATCAGGTTTCCTGGCCTTGGGCGGTGGGGGTTGGGGGGGATAGGAGAGGAGGAGGAGGGCTGGTCTATAAGAAAGGTCAGCGTCATAATGGAGCCAACATCCCAATTGAAATCATCAATAATTAAATCTCTAAAGAGGCTAAGCTTCCTTTATTAAAAAAGATGACAGAGCAATGGATGTAAATGGTCACTCACTACGTCCTTTCCACTGGGTCAGTTCAATGAACTATTCTTTACAGCTTTCTACTTAGCATGAATTTTTCATGCCTGCCGCTGATTATCAGTGCCGTCTCTGACAATGCTGAGAGCGTCAGAGGCAGACAGAACTTTCCTCTTACTGCACAGCCTTAAAATGCCCTCAGGGTTAACATTGTTTGGCAAGGCTATTTGTGACCAAGGGGAGATGCTTCTGAGCAGGAGAAAAGTAACAGGAAGCATCAGGAGGCAAGCAGGAAGCCAGGGCCTGTAGTTGAGTGGCCTGTTCAAATGACAGCACTTATTCCTGTTGGCCCACGATGTGATCAACAGACATTAGTAAGCTTGACCAAAGGGCATTGGGGTCACTAATTCAAAGACCAACACAGCACAGAAATCAGGCCCTTTGGCCCATCTAGTGTGTGTTGAACTATTAATCTGTCTAGTCCTGTCAACCCGCACCTGAACCGTAGCCCTCCATACCTCTCCCGTCATGTACCTACCCAAATTTCTCTTAAATGTTGAAATTTGAAATTGAACCCACATCCAACACTTCTGCTAGCAGCTGGTTCCACACTCCTACCACTCTCTGAGTGAAAAAGTTTCCCCCTTATGTTTCCCTTCAACATTTTGCCTTTCACCCTTAACCCATGACCTTTAATCCTTGTCTCACTCAACCACAGTGGAAAAGGCCTGCTTGCACTTACCCAATACACACAAGGTGTGGGGAGAGAATAGCATATACTACTGTCATTCAGCATCAGCCATAAACACACAATAATAGAGAAGGGCTGAGTGGCCTACCACTGCTTCTGATCCACTATAATTCTCGAGCAACACACAAAATGTCAGCAGGTTATTCAGCAACTAGAGAAAGGAATAAACGTATGACATTGCGGGCTGAGACCCTTTATCAGGACGGGGGAAGAAGCCAGAATAAGGAGGTGCAGAAGGAGTACGAGCTGGCAGGTGAAACAGGTGAAGGGGAAGGCCAGTGGGTGGGGGAGGGGGGATTAAGTAAGAAACTGGGAGAGGACACGTAGAGGAGGTAAAGGGCTGACTTGTATCTTGTCCCCACCCACCTTCTTATTCTGGCTGTATTCCCCCTTCCTTTCCAGTCATGATGAAGGATCTCGGCCTGCACCGTTGACTCTTCATTTCCCTCCTGCATTTTGCGTGTATTGCATAAGATTCTATTATTGTTTTAACCGTAAGAGATTCTGCAGATGAAAGAAATCCAGGACAACACACACAAAATGCTGGAGGAACTCAGCATCCATGGAGGGAAATAAGCAGTCGACTTTTCGGGCCGAAACCCTACATCAGGACTGGGTGCGTTGCTTTGCGTTTCCAGTATCTGCAGGATGTCCGGTATGATTCTCAGTCTCTTCGGGAGTATTGGGAAACTGCTCACCCATGAAGGTCAGCATAAGTAAACTCTATACTCCCCCCAGTAGGTGCCCAAGGTTGTATTAACACCAGAACAGAAAAGAAACAAACGACTGGACAAACTCAATGGGTCAGGCAGCATCTGGGGAGTCAGAGGGATGTTCGATGGTTTCGGTTAACATCCTGCGCCAGTCCTGACTCCAAAACATCAGCCATCCCTCTGCCTCCACAGATGATCAGAATTAGGTTTAATATCAAAGTCCAAAGTTCACAGTAAATTTATTATCAAAGTACATATATTCAAACCTGAAGTTCATTTTCTTGCGGGCATACTCAAAAAATCCAAGAAGCACAATAGAATCAACGGAAGACTGCACCCAACAGGATGTACAAACAACCAGAGTGCAAAAAAAACAACCAACTTTGCAAATATATAAAAAAAAGCAATAAATACCAAGAACATGAGATGAAAAGTCCTTGAAAGTGAGTCTATAGGTTGTGGGAATAGTTGAGTGATGGGGCCAAAGAAGTTATCCCAAATGGTTCAAGAGCCTGATAGTTGAGGGGTAAACCTGTTCCTGAATCTGGTGGTGTGTGTAGGTCCTGAGGTCCCTGATGATTAATGCTGCTTTCTTGTGGGAGGGCTTTACCCGTGATGGACTAGGCCGCATCCACTACTTTTTGTGGGATTTTCCGTTCAAGGGCATTGGTATTTCCATACCAGGCCATGATGCAACCAGTCAATATATTCTCCACCACACATCTGCAGAGGTTTGTCAAAGTTTTAGATGTCATGCCCAATCTTCGCAAACTTCTAAGGAAGTAGAGGCGCTGCCGTGCTCTCATTATAATTGTATTTACTTGCTGGGCCCAGGACAGATCCACTGAAATGATAACACCAAGGAACCAAGGAATTTAAAGTTGCTGACCCTCTCCACCCCTGAATGTCCGATGAGGACTGGCTCATGGGCTTCCAGTTTCCTCCTCCTGAAGTCAATAATCAGCTCTTTGATCTTGCTGACATTGAGTGAGAGGATGTTGTTGTGGCACCACTCAGTCAGATTTTCAATCTCCCTCCTATATGTTGATTCGTCACCACCTTTGATTTGGCCAAATATCACTGACGTATGTCATGAAATTTGTTGTTTTGTGGCAGCAATACAGAGCAATATTTTAAAAATATATAAATTACCAAAAGAAATATAATTTTTAAAATTAAATAAGTAGTGGAAAAATATTGAGATAGAGTTCATGGGTTAGTTCACTGTCCATTCAGAAATCTGATGGCAGAGGGGTAGAAGCTTTTCCTAAAATGTTGAGTGTGTATCTTCAGGCTCCTGTGCGCCACTTGGATGGTAGCAGTGAGAGAGAATAGGGCATGTCTTGGGTAATGGGGGTCCTTCATTATGGATGACAGCTTTGTGAGGCATCACCATCTGCTGAGTGAGTGTGTGTGTGTGTGTGTGTATATATATATATAGAGAGAGAGAGAGACACATACACACCCTCCCCCCCCCACCACTCTACCTTCCCTCTCACCTATCAACTTGTACTCCTGTCTCTCTCCCCCACCTTATTATGCT
Source organism: Mobula birostris (assembly GCF_030028105.1). NCBI lineage: Eukaryota > Metazoa > Chordata > Chondrichthyes > Myliobatiformes > Myliobatidae > Mobula > Mobula birostris. The sequence continues at coordinate 56,138,488 of NC_092387.1, read as the reverse complement.
CTGGCTTCTGCTCCCTTCATTTCCAATCACAATGAAGGATCTCAGCTCATTTATTCCCTTCCATAAATGCTGCCTGCCCTACTGAGCTCCAATATTTTGTGTGTGTTGCTCAAGAGTTCCTCCAGAATCTAGTTTACTTCTTCAGATTCCTTGTGTCTCCACTGTGTTAGCGCTGGGAATCTGGGTAGAACACGTGTTGGTAAGTTCTTCCTCCTAACCGCAGTCTCAAGTCTCAAGAGCACACCTCCAGTCCTTGACAAACTGGTGCCAACTGACATCACGGGCAGCTACGTTAAGGAGCTGGGATAGCCCAAGGAATTCCCACAGATGGCTGGCAAACTTACAGGTTGGGCAGTCAGATGGGACAACTGTGGGGCAGTAGGGAGGGCAGATTACATATGATAGACACAGCTATTCTGGGCCGCTTGAGAGCGAGCAGCAACAAGGGAGGATGCAAGAAGTGCTGGTGAAAGCCATGCCCCTTCCCCCTTCATTAGATGAAATGATTAGAATAATTCAGGAATCTGCTGTCGTGAGCATTTCCTATCAGCCAAAATGTTTGGATAAAGACTTCCTTTGCAATGTTTGGTTAGCCATTTCCTGTACGCTATCTAATTATGTGGATATCTGATTCTTCTGCTTAATGTATTTTTGTTTTAAATTATTTTAGGAAGGGGGGAGGGGTTTGAGAAGGAGCTGCTTCTTTGCAAACTTTGAGCGCTTTGCACGTAATACTGTGAGATAATCCCAGCCTTTGCAGAACAGAAAATAAACCATTTTGTCCAATAACCGCAATTTAGATTCTAACCGTAATGTTTTTGGCATATTTTCATTGACTACATTTTCAAAGTTCAAAGAAAATCCATTATCAAAGTACATATAAGTAACAATATATCCCAAAATTTATGACTCTGACATTCATTTTCTTGCAGGCATTCACAGAACAAAGAAATGCAACAGAAGCGATGGAAAAACTACGCACAAGGACTGACAAACAACCAATCTGCAAAAGTAGATAAACCGCGCAAATACAAGAAGAAACTAGTGAAGAAGTCCACAGGTTGTGGAATCAGTTCAGTGTCGAGGAGAGTGAATTTATTCACTCTGGTCTGATGAGTGAAAGGTAATAACTGTTCCTGAACCTGGTAATGTGGGAGCTAGGTCATTGGACTAGATTGAGTCGGTTTGAGTCATTTTGGGTCAGGATTGAAAGGAATTTTATCTATTCGCCTTTAGGTCAGAGGCCCTCCTTTGGCTGGAGTTGACCATGGGTATGGCACAGTAGCTTTCTACCTGATACACAAGCCAAGACAGTACAATATGGAGAGTAAACTGTTGCCTGAGCAGCAGGCTCCCCCTCTCCACACAAGGAGCGGCAGACACCACTACAGTTTGGCACCAGTGGCGATGATGGAATTACCGGTCAGTGTTGATTTCAACGTAGGACTGTCTTAGGGACTCTAGCTCAGGATTCTGCCTCAAACTTTACTCCCCAAACCTTCCCCAAGGCAAGGCAATGGATACTTGAGATCAGGATTTTCCTTCTCCTAGATGAGCTGCTGGCGAGCACTATCTGCCCGAAGTTACTGGTTTTAAGGCGCCAATAACCCGCCTTTGCCCCTTCTCCTGTCAGTAGAAGCGGTCCCACCAGGTTTAGTAGCTAAACCACACGTGAAGGTCAGGAGGTAGACTTTGTTGTCAGAGGCTACTTGAGACTCATGCATTTGGAGCATTTAATGGTTTGTGGGAGCTTCTCCACGTTACCTCCCAAGGCTGCAACAACCTTAAGGAACCAGCTTTTAGGTAACACAGGGGTATCTATATCCAGCTGAAGAACACAGTGACAGCACCTTCAACAGTGTGGCACCCACTTCTGATCAGGGTTTTTATACTCAGTCTCAAGCCTCTGGTGCCATCAGTGGGGAGTTTGCACGTTCTTCCTGTCACCGTGCACCAGTTTCCTCTCACACACTAAAGGTATGCACGTTGCAAGATTCATCGGCTAACACAGATTGCCTCATTGTGTAGGTGGGTGGCAGAATCCGGATTTTGATGGGAATGTGGATGAGTTGATGGGGAAGTTGAGAGGAGGACAACTGGTGAAAAATGGTCAATGCAGACTGGATGGGCAGAAGGGCCTGTTGCCATATGGTATGGAGTCCACATTTGGGACCCCAGCAGCTTTCAAGATCAGAGATGAGACTGAAGCTGACTAAACCATGACTGAGGGAAAAGGCCATTCAGCCCATCATGTGTATACAGTTGCTTGAGGGAGCTCTTATGTAAGTCATGTTCTGTTCTCACAACTATGCAAGGTTTCTTTTTTGATTATTTATCTGGCCACCCCACCTTTGTACCTACTGTATTTGCTTTCAGTGAGTAACCCACCCCCATTGAAAAGCCACTCAAAGTTTTAAAACTTTGAAGTAAATTGTACGTAACAAATTGCATAAACACCAAAATGTGAGAAAATAACATACAGAATGTTAAACACCATACTGCAGAGTCCCCAAAGGTGAGTTCACAGCCACTAGCCGCTGAAGCGAATGAAGTCAGTCCCGGAGGTGATGGCTGCAGGCCACAGCCACCGAGTCTGTCAGTTCAGTGCTGTGTCGGTGGCTGCAAGTCACAACTGCAGAGCTAGTTCCAGGCCAAACCACCTCGATCAAATCGCGCTATTAGTAAAGAAGAGTAAACAAAAGCAAATGGAACATGAACTGCAGAGACCCCTAAACTGAGTCAACTGCTGCACAGCCCTGTTCAGCGCTGCAAACATTAAGCATCAAACCGTAATCCCCCAAAAGTGAGTTTGACTTCATTTGACTGTCTACTGGAGGCAATTCCCAAGGGGAACTCCAGGAGGGAAAATAGGTCACCTCAAGTTCGTCACACATACAACCCAACTGTTCCCAAATGCACTGTCATAAGCCTGATAAACTGTCTGTTCAGGCACCTGGAGGTTCCTGTAATCACACCTACCTACCTTCCTCCTCACCTGGCTTCACTTATCACCTCTCACAAAACGCTGGAGGAACTCAGCAGGTTAGGCAGCATCCGTGGAAACGATCAGTCAAAGTTTCGGGCCGGAACCCTTCATCAGGACTGAAGAGGGAAAGGGCAGAGGCCCTATAAAGAAGGTGGGGGGAGGGTGGGAAGGAGAAGGCTGGTAGGTTCCAGGTGAAAAACCAGTAAGGGGAAAGATAAAGGGGTGGGGGAGGGGAGGCAGGGAGGTGATAGGCAGGGAAGGTGAAGAAGGAATGGGGAAAGCACAATGGGTAGTAGAAGGAGGCGGAACCATGAGGGAGGTGATAGGCAGCTGGGGGAGGGGCAGAGTGAAATAGGGATAGGGGAAGGGAGGGGGAGGGAATTACCAGAAGTTGGAGAATTCAATGTTCATACCAAGGGGCTGGAAACTACCTAGATGGTATATGAGGTGTTGCTCCTCCAACCTGAGTTTAGCCTCATCATGGCAGTAGAGGAGGCCATGTATGGACATATCTGAATGGGAATGTGTTTATGATTCACTTATTACCTGCCATCATACTCCATTCCCTCTCCCACCTTCTCATATTGACTTCTTCCTCCTTCCTTTCCAGTTCTGATGAAGGGTTTCGGGCCGAAACTTTAACTCTTTATTCCCTTCATTAGAGGCTGCCAGACCTGCTGAGTCCCTCCAGCATTTTGTCTGCATTACTCCGGATTTCCAGCATCTGCAGAATCCCTTGTGTTTCCTGAATGCTGCTTCACATGCCTACACACGCAGACGTATGTCCACATACATACATGTCAACAGACACCCATGTGCACTCGCACATGTTCCCACACCAACCCCTCATACACACATATCATCTTCCCCACTCCTCACACAGACAGCCGAGCCCACACTAACACTACAAGGAATCAATGAGGTCACAGCTGCACCTCTCAGCAAGTCAATCTTCCCAGGAACAACCCAAGAGCCCTACCATGGGGGCAGCTGGCTGGCTGAGTGTTTTTAACTTTACTCTCTGGATGAAGTTTCTAAATATGCAACTAGAGGGCATAGTTTCAAACTCGGTGGAGGGGGGAGAGCGATTTCAAAAGGGACATAAGGGGTAACTTCCTCACACAGAGGATGGTGCATACATGAAACAAACTGGCAGAGGAAGTGGTTGAAGCCAGTATGTGTACAAAATTTAAAGGACACTTGGAGAGGAAGATGTGGGCCAAACGCTGGTAAATGGGACTAGTTCAGATGGTCAGCATGGATGAGTTGGCTGAAGGGCTGGCTTCCATGCTTTGATTCTGTATTTTATTGTATTGAGAGAGTGCTGATATTAAATGGCACTCAATGACCCATCCTGCTCTACCCCAAACTGTCCTGCAGCTTTCCCCTAGTTAGACAATGTGGAGCCTCAATTACTATAGAAGCCTATATAGTGCATTTACTATAATACAGTATATAACGTAAGGGTGGTGAGGTGGAGTTTCGTCTCCGCCAAGGGAGGTGTAAGGCGCTCCTTCCCTCCACTAGCCTGCAGGTCACCCTTGGGCAAAGTGGTCTTTGCTTGGCCCCCCAGTCAGGGTCATGTGAAGCCATGGGAGCAAGTGGTGCATATAACAGGTCTTGGCTTATGTGACTACTGACACCAGGCAGACAATCTCTGAAGAGTATTGATAATGGCTGGAGTCACCCATCTTGTAAAGACACTGCCCAGAGGAAGGCACTTAGGTAGAAGAATTTGCCAAGAACCCTAACCCATACGACACAGCACATAATGATGACGACGACAATGATTTCCACCAGCACCACTCTTCCCAGTGTATTCCAGGAACCTACAACTTCTATGTAAAAAACTTACCTTGTAACGCTTCTTTAAACTTCACCCCTCTAACCTTAAAAGTAACACCCTCTGGGACCTGACATTTCCACCCTGGGAAGAGATTTGATTATCTGACTTAGTTATATCTCTTTATAAACATCCACCCTGCCCCTCAGCTCCTGACACTCCAGAAAAATATGATTAACTTTTATCCAACCTCGCCTCATCACAGCTAATGCTCTGTAATCCAGATAACACCCTGGTGAAACTCTTCTGCACTCTCTCTAAAGCCTCCACATCCTTCTTGATCCTAGGCACAATGCTTCAAGTTTGATCGGCCACGTCATACAACACAGCACATAATGAACGAACAAAGTGTACAATATGACACAATTACTCATGATCACAGGCCTCAAGTTGCCACGTTACGAAGTCATTACCAAATCACTTGTATTTTTTATGGAATGTTTTACAAGATTTCCCAAACGAATTGCAGCTGATTACCTACCATTGGTTTTACAATTTTGTTCTCACTTTAATTGTGCAATTATCTGAAGAATACACACACCAAACATGACAACTCTGCAAAAACAATCAGATAATCGACACTTAGCGTCATTGTCATGCTACATGTAGATAGATTCAGAAGCAGATTTATTATCATTGAGTTACATGATGTAAAAATTGGTGTCTTTCATCAGCAGTGGAAAGATATAAAAATAACTACAATGATATAAGTGTAAAACAAAAAGAATAGCGAAGGTTTGTGCACTATTCAGAAATCTGATGGCAGAAGGTTTGAAGCAGTTCCTAAATCGTTGAATGTTGGTTTTTAGGCTTCTGTACCTCCTTCCCTGATGATAGTAATAAGAACATGGAGTCCACAGCAACTATTACACATCCAATAAGGAAGAAATTCTTTAGCCAGAGGGTATTGAATTTGCGGAATTCATTGCCACAGAAGGCTGTGGAGGCCAAGTCATTGGGTATATTTAGGGCAGAGGTTGACAGATTCTTAATTAATCAGGGCATGAAGGGATATGGGGAGAAGGCAGGAGATTGGGCAGAGAAAGAAAACGGATCAGCCATGATGAAATGGGGCAGCAGACTTGATGGGCCAAATAGCCTAATTCTACTCCTATATCTTATGGTCTATGATCTAATAACACTAATTTCATTTTATTCCCTTCATTTTCTCACCAACTCACCCAAGATGCCACCGCTGGTCTGCATGCCAGGGACCTACTAACCAACCTGCATGACTTTGGGATGCTGGAGGAAACAAGAGCACGCAGGGGAAAGCACAGCAAAAGCGTGCAAACTTCACGCAGACAGAACTTGAGGTCAAGATTGATCCTGGGTCGCTGAAGCTGGGAGGCAGTAACTCTAATAGATGGTGACTGTTTCACATAGTGAAAGTTATAAAAAGAGAAATAGTGGCTCAATATACAACTGCTCCACCCTTGATTCAGAATTAGGATTGTTATCACTGAAATATGTCATGGAATTTGTTGTTTAGCCACAAGCTTCAAGGTAATTCATAAGTATATAAGGGTTTAAGATATAGGAGCAGAACCTGGCCATTCATTAAGTTTGCTCTTCAAAGGTACAATTTAATGTCAGAGAAATGTATACAATATACATCCTGAAATGCTTTTTCTTCACAACTATCCACAAAAACAGAGGAGTGCCCCAAAGAATGAACAACAGTTAAATGTTAGAACCCCAAAGTCCACCCCCAAGCTCCCCTCCCTCCTGCGCGTTAAGCAGCAGCGAGCCACAAATCCCCTCCCCCCCCCACCCCCCACCCCCCGGCAAAAAAAGCGTCGGCATCCATCACTGAGCACCAGTGTGAGCAAAGCAACAGCAAATTCACGGACTTGCAGTTACCTCAAAGACTTCCCATTTCACCCGGTATACGACATACCACAGGCTCTCTCGCTCCCTAATAAGGGAGAAAGAGGTGCCTCTGTTTTCCTCTTCCATTCGATCATGGCTAATTTTCCCACTCAACCCCATTCTTCTGCCTTCTCCCCATAACGTTTGATGCACTTACTAATCAAGAACCTAACAAACTTTACTTTAAATACACCCAATGACTTGGTCTCCACAGTGGTTTGTGGCAATGAATTCTATAGATTCACCACCCTATGGATGAAGAAATTCATCCTCATCTCTGTTCTCAAGGGATGTTTCTCTATTCTGAGGCTGTGCGCTCTGGTCCAAGACACTCCCACTGTTGGAAACATCCTATCCACATCCACTGTATCTAGGCCTTTCAATTCAGCACTATGACATAGTTGCAGTGTGGTAGAGTGGAGATACCTATCTACCAATGGAGACGTAGAGCACTCCTTCGCTCCGCTAGCCTGCAGGTCATGTAGCATGTGCTAGACCCCGCCGATCAGGGTCATTTGAAGCCTTGGGAGTAGGTGGTAGATGGTCGTATGAGCAGCTGGTACAAATCACAAGTCCTGGTTATGCGACCAGTGACGCCAGGCAGTCAAGCTCTGAAGAGTATTGATCATGGCTTATAAAGACACTGTCCAGAACCACTTCACATGGTCATGGATAAGACCATGATTGCCCAGCAGCACATAATGATGATGTACTTGCAGGAGAATAGAGCAGGGATTTCAAAGATTTGCTTAGTGTTTATAGGCAGGGGAATTGCCACAATTGGAGCTCAGGATGGAGCAAGATTCTTTTAAGAATAGATATTTCCATTCTAAATGAGGAAGATGTGGTGTTACTTGAGAACTTTCCATACAGGAGTTCAGTATATTTAATTTTAATTGTAAACATAATGCAACAATATTAAACTTGGTTAAAAAAAGTTCCATAGTACTTTGCAAGTGTAATCTGATTGACAATTATCTTGAGCAATATTGGCAGAGACAACAAAAAGTTTGTCAAAGAGGAAGGTTTTAAAGAGCATTCCAAATGTAGGGAAGGTTATAAGGAGGAAATTCCAGAGCTTCGATCCCAGGCAACGGAAAGCCGATGGTGGAGAGGCAGAAAATGGGATGAATGTAATGCCAGAATTAGAGGCTGAGATGTGGGACTGGGGAATAGCCATGGCGGGGGTGGGGGTTGTTACACTAAAAATATTGAGGGACCTAACTACAGCTGCTGGAACTTTGAATCTGAGTCAGGAGGTCACACGGAGCAGCACGGGACTGCTGTGCGTACAGCACCCAGGAAACAAACAGCAGAGCCTTGGCTTCCCTCTCACCTCCTACGGGTGTGAGATCAGCCAGAACGCTGAACTGTTGAGGTTACAAAAAACATTTCAGCCACACATGCAGATACATTGCAGCTCAGTATGGCACTGCAAAAAACTACAGAGAGTTGTGGACATAGCCCAGTCCATCAAGCAAACCAGCCCCCCACATCGTTAACACTGTTTATACTTCCCACTCCCTCGTGAACACAGCCAACATAATCTTGGATCTCTCCTTCCCTGGTCATTTTCTCTTCTCCCCTCTCCCATTGGGCAAAAGATGCAAAAGTTTGAGACAAGTACAACTATTATTGGGCTCTTGAACAATACGATTACACACTGTAAAAGATGAACCCATGATGTCCTAAGTTATCTTGTAGTGGCCCTTGCATTTTATTTGTTTCCACTCTCTCTGTAACAGTAATTCCACATTCTCCATTTGGTTTTCTTTTTACCATCTTGTACTTACACATCAAAGTCAAAGTAAATTTATTATCAAAGCACATACACGGTATGTCACCATACACCACATTGAGATTCATTTTCTTGCAGACATTTATACAAAAATAAAAGTACAATAGAATTTATGAAAAACTATTCATAGATAAAACCTGACAACCAATGTGTAATAGAAGACAATGTAGAGCAGTATATATACTGAGATCATCAGTCTGACGGTTATAGGGTAGGTAATAACTGCTCCTGAACCCGGTGCTGCCGGACCTAAGGCACTGGTGGTGGTGAAGGGAGAGCTTGGCCTGCATGATGGGGATCACTGATGATGGAGATGCTGCTTTCTTGTGGCAGCGCTCCTTGTAGATGGGCTCAATCATGGGAGGACTTTGCCTGTGATGGACTGGGCTGTATCCACCACGTTCTGCATGTGTGGAATGATCAGTCTGGATGACACACAAAATGTCTCTGTACATGCAACAACAATAAACCAATTAACTATATTGTCCAATAAACTCAGCAAACGAAGAGTTAAACTCAGTAGCTAGCATTAGCTACCTCTGGTGTATGCATCTTGTATTCAGTCCTGCTCTCTTGGCTCCCCCGGGGCCTTTCCATTCCGCTTACTTCCTCAAGAAGATGGTGTTCTATTGTTTTGTTAAGTGCTGTCAGCTTAGCAGCTTTTCTCTGCTCCGTGTAGATGCTCAGTGTGGTCACATGCTCAGGAGATGCCACTTGTGTCACTTTCTCGGCTCTGCCCCGAGGAGAATAAATGATGAGGGAGTGGCCAGGTGGTTAAAACATGGTGCTAGCTCACTTTTCGCGGCACTGGGTACAGGGAGCCCTAGTTACAAGATGGGGAAAACCCCTCAAGCTTGTTCAACCAAAGGAAAAAATACAACAGTAGAATACCCTGCATCTACACATCTGAGAAAGGGTGCGCTGGCATTGGACTGGGTTCAGAGGAGGTTTACCAGAATGATCCCAGGAATAGAAGGGTTAATGCATGTGGAGCATTTGATGGTTCTGGGCCTGTACCAGCTGGAGTTTAGAAACTCATTGAAACCTCCAGAATAGCCTGTATCTTCTCTTTCCGAGTTGAGCATTTGAACTGCCTTTATGACTTGGCATTTTTGTGGTGTGAACTGAAGGCTCGAAAGCACAGTACGGTTCTGACGTGGTGTTTATGGGCTGAATGGAGGCCCCAGGCTCCGGGCCCGAGAGCGAGGAATGAGCCAATGTATGGCCATTGCTGGAGCGGACTTGGAGTCGACTTGAAGGAGCAGATCCGAGGTGAGGTGAGCTGAGGTGAAGCAGAGTCCAGGCAGTGGGGCTTGGACCCAAGAGCAAAGTGAGGAACAAGCTGATATTTGCCTGATTTAAGTGCCAGCCAGATTGGAAAAGTTGGTTATGGGCCAACTCGAGGCGGCAGGGCCCAGGCTCGAGAGCCTGTCGAAGCAGCAGGGCCCAGGTCCAAAAGCGAAGAACGAACCGATGTCTGGCTGATTGAAGTGCTGCGTCAGATTGAAAAGGTCAGCGTGTTGGTGCCAGAGCCTGGTGACACGGCAAGGTTTACTCGTCTCTGCGCTAAACTGAGGCTGTAGCCTGCAATGAACAGATGCTTGAATCAGATGTAACTGGCTTCGTGGCGGTGAACTCACTTCTGGGAGCTCCTGTTCTGAATGTTATTTGCTTGCTCTTTATAGTTTGCACGATTTGTACTTTTTTTTGCACATTGGTTATTCGACAGTCTTTTTTAATGGGTTTTATTGGTCTGTAGCTTCCCATAAGGAAACGAATCTCAAGATTGTATAAAGTATACATACTTTGATAATAAATGTACTTTGAACTTTGATTATTGAAAGTCCTAGATGGAGAGGGTATTCCATTAGAGGGAGAGTCTGGGACCAGACGGCACAGCCTCAGAATACAATGGTTTAGAACAGAGATGAGGAGGAGTTTCTCTAGCCAGAAGGTGATGGATCTGTGGAGTTCGTTGCCACAGATTGCTGTGAAGGCCAAGTCATTGGGTATGTCTAAAGCAGAGGTTCATAGGTTCCTGATTAGTAATAGCGTCAAAGGTTACAGGGAGAAAGCAGGAAAATAGGGATTAGAGGGAAATAAATCTGCCATGATCAAATGGGAGAGGGTCTCGATGAGTCAAAGGGCCCAACTCTGCCCCTATGTCTTAAAGTCTTATCTTTCAATAACTCTCAGACTATGGAGGGGAACGGATGGCCAGTGTTTCAGGTCAGGACCCTTCATCCAATCTAGAAGAGTCTCAATCCAAAACAATGAGTATCCAGTCCCTCCACAAATGCTATCTGACACACAAAGTTCCTCCAGCATCTTCTTTGTTGCTCCAGATCCCAACATCAGCTTTCCCTTCCGTCTCATCAGTTAACACCAAGTTACAGTAACCAATTAACACACTAATCGGCACACCGCTGGGACATGAGGGAAACTAGAGCACCTGGAGGAAATGTTGGTGAGGGTCACTCCGTATAAAATTCCCTACAGACAGCACCAGAGGCCAGGGTTGGACCAATGTTGCTGGAGTTGGGAGCACACGGCTCTACCCACAGTACCACTGTGCTTCCACTCTCCAGACTTTTCTTCCTCATTCTGCTTCTGCCCCCAGTGGATAAGTATGTTCGTTGGCTGGAGTTTACCATAACAGCCAACGATGGGGTGGGCTGTTGCTGCAATATGAAAGGTTGGGATGACAGTGCAGAATGTCAGAAAACGTTGGGTCAAACTAAAACTACTGGACAGTGAATGAAAGAGGGGCTTACCTGTTTAATAGTGCCAGGAATGTGGGGAACTGTCACATTGGCTGTTCGAAAAGAGTTTTTTCCCCCTGACTCTGATTGGTCATTTGCCATCCAATCAGAAGGTTGCATCTAGGGAGGAAAAAACATTTTGTTTGTCCAATCAGAAAATAGGGATCCAACACACAGGACACGGTATTATTCCAATCATCATAAGGTACAAAAAATAATACTAGTTTATACTCGGTGCATTCTTAAATAGATAATCATTGTTGTTATTTTTCCCCATGTTATAAAGCAGAACCGGATAGATCCACAGCCAAAGATTTCACTCTGTTATTACAGTAAGATACTTTCAGTTCGTAATGTTGAGGTATCTTGGGGCATCAAGATGGTGTGATAAGAATGCAAGCTCTTGATTCTTTCCTATGTTTGCAAAGATTAAAATTCAGTAAAAACGCCTCTCCATATACAAGAAAGGAAGTGGCAAATATGTTGGTATTTCACAAAGCCCACTTTAAGTATTGGGTTTCGCTTGAATGCCAAGAAGTATCCAAACCTACACAAGGGGGAAACCGCCTCCACATTACAGGCACGGGCTGTGTTTGTCCTTCAAGGCCTCAATAAGTACCAGCCTGCAATTGGCCTTGTCTCTCTAAGCATTTCAAAGCTTCCATTTCTGCCTGGCTCCTGGCACTGCATTTCTAAGGAGAAGTGGTTGAGAGTGGGAAACTTGGGTTGCAAAACCACATCCTACTGAGTTCATAATCCAAGATTATTGCTTGGCTCATTGCCTAATCTCTGAGGTTTTCCGCCAGTTACTCTCCACATGCCTCTCTCCTGTCTTGCGCTAAACAGTAAGGATTACGGGGAGAAGGTTGGAGGAGGATGGGGAAAAAAAAACAGCCATCCACGATTGAATGGCTGTGCAGATTTGAGGAGTCAAATGGCCTAGTTGTCATTATTTTAATCGGCAGAAAATGAAGCCAACCATGAACAAGAAGCTAACTCAGTGGAAACCTGAATTCTGTAGTCCAATCTACTGAGGTTACTAATCAGTAGGTACAATCTTTTGAGGCATGCTGACCTCCTTGTGAGTGAATAAACTGTACCTACTTAACAGACCAGAACATAGGAGGAAGGACTGTCCCAATGGAGGGTTTTGGTTCAAAATGTTGACTGTTTATTCCTCTCCATAGATGCTGCCTAACCTGCTAAGTTCCTCTATCACTTGTATGAATTGCTCTGGATTTTCAGCATTTGCAGAATCTCTTGTATTGATGATCAGATGACATTTGGAATATTGTGACAGAGTACTGTTCATGGACCATTCAGAAATCTGATGGCAGAGGGAAAAAAGCAGTTTCTAAATTGCTGAATAAGGTTCCTGGATCGTCCTCTCCGATAGCAGTAACAAGAAGAGGGCTTGCTCTGAATTGTGAGCATCTTTAATGATGGATGCCACCTTCTTGACACAACCCCTCCTGAAAATGTCCTCAATGGTGGGGAGGATTGTGCAGTCTCTTGCAATCCTGAGCATTGGAGCCTCCACACCAGGCAATGACGCAACCAGTCAGAATGCTGTCCACTGCACATCTATAGAAATCTGTCAGTCTTTGGTGACTATCAAATCGCCACAAACTCCTCATGAAGTAGAAGCATTGGTGTGCCTTCTTCATGATCGCATCAATGTATCGGGCCCAGATAGATCCTCCGAGATGCTGACACCCAGGAACCTGAAGCTGCACACCTTTTCCAAGTAAAGATATGCTTGCCCTGGAGTGGGTCCAGAGGTGGTTCACAAAAATGATCCCAGAACAAAAGGCAAAACGAATAAGGAGTGCTTGATGCCTCCGAGCTTGTACTCGATGGAGATCAGGAGGATGAGATCTCATTGAAACCTATCAGATGCTGGACAAATTGGACGTGGAGAGATGCTCGCATTAGTAGGAGAGTCTAAGATCTGACACACCCTCACAGAATAAAGGGACATACCTTTAAAACTGAGATGAGGAGGAATTCCTTCAGGTGGAAGGTAGTGAACTTGTAAATTCGTTGCCACAGAGTGCTGTGGAACCCTTGCATTTTAGGCAAAGATTGATAGGTTCTTAATTGGTAAGGAGGTTAGGGGTTACAACAGGGAGAAGGCGGGAAAATGTGGTAAGAAAAAACATCAGCCATGACTGAATGGCAGAGCAGACTCAAGGAGCCAAATGGCCTAATTTTGCTCCTAACTCATGGTCTTATTTTAAATGAAGCCAACCATGAATAAGATGCTGACTCAGTGGAAACTCTTCTGAATCTTGTATCCCAACTGATGCCTTGTGCCCTGCAAGCTAAATCTATTAATCTAGGGAAAGTGCATTTATAGGCATAGGATCAGGAAGGCTCCAATGGGAATGCTCTTCAGTTTTCTGCCACATCTGTTATGAGTTGGCTACTGGTAATTGCATATTGCCCCTAGCCTTGATATCTCATTTTAGGTTAACTGCTTCAAGCAATTACACATCTCCCCTGCTCCCTTCCCAACTCACATTAGAGTAATTAAATAAATGTAGCTTCCCAGCTCCAGTTAAAAGCCACTGGGGGAGGAAGCCTTGCAAATAAACTTGGAGCTCAGGGAAATTAAGGCAACATTAAACCTTGCCACTGAGAGGCCCTGCCTGGTATTTTGCAATTAAAAAAAAACGAACAGTCATATTGAACCAAACTCAGTGCTGAAGACAAGTCTTGTGTTTCTGGCTAGGAAGTGAGAAGGAACAGAGACCTCTCACGGCAACCTTTCATTGATTTGGATGCAATGGAGCAGCACAGTAGTGTAGCCGCTAGTAACACGGGTTCAATCCCGCCGCTATCTGTGAGAAGTCTGTACATTCTCCCTGTGCTCGCATGAAGTTTCCACCGGGTGCTCCGGTTTCCTCCCATATTCCAAAGACGGATGGGTTAGTAGGCTCAATCACAAACTAGAAAAAATCTGCAGATGCCGGAAATCCAAGCAACACCCACATAAAATGCTGGAGGAGCTCAGCAGGCCAGGCAGCATCCATGGGAAAGAGTAAAGAGTTGATGTTTCGGAGACGAAGACCTTCGTCTGATTGGTTGTTGGTCATCTGGTATATCTGGGCAGTGCTGGGATAGAAAGGCCTGTTACAGAGCTGTATCTCTCACTAAACCTTCATAGAGTAATACAGCACAGAAACAGGCCCTTCGGCCCCATTTGTCTATGCTGACCAAGTACCCACCTAAGCAAGTCCCCATTTACCCACTTTTGCCCTATATCCCTCCAATCCATTTACTTATCCAATGTCATTTTTTAATCTAAGGTTTACAGGGAGAAAGCAGGAGACATAAAATAAGCAACTATGATAGCATGGAGAAGCTGACTCAGTGGGCCAAATGGCCTAATGTTGCTCCTGTCTTATGGTCCAATAATAAACGTGAGGTGGCAACAGTCAAAGCCTCTGGAAGTCACAATTCTTTCACAAATAACCAGCCAGAGGGCAGAGAGGGGTATCCTACTCCTGGATGCAGGATGGTCAACTGCTGTGTCCTTTGCACCTGAAGCCTTTTGGAGAACAACTTGAGTTGGATCAAGGTAACAGCACCTCTGTTACAGATCTCAACTGGCTTGGAGTGAGGCTGGAAGACAGTGGTAGCAGTGCAATCACTCAAGTACAATGTTCTCCAAAGGGGTTAGCTATTCCCTTACTGGAGAACGCCTGTGCGTGACTTAGCTTAAAATGTGGAGGCTGATGCACAGGTAGACACCGCACGGTGCTTGACAGATCACGGTCGGGGTCCAGTTGCATGGAGAGCAAGGTGACTGGGGACCCTTCAGTGTGCAGCGTCCCTCCACCCTCACTGCTGCTCTGACGTGTCAGCCTCCTGCCAGCTCCACTATTGAGGTCTTTGTGGAAGACAGAATCAGAAACAGGTTTATTATCACCGGCACGTATCGTGAAATTTGTTAACTTAGCAGCAGCAGTTCAAGGTAAAACATAATATAGAAGAAAAAAATAAAATTATAATAAGTAAATTACAGTATATGTATATTGAATAGATTAAAAATATTGCAAAAAAACAGAAATAATATATAATAAAATGTGAGGTAGTGTTCAAGGATTCAATGTCCATTTAGGAATCGGATGGCAGAGGGGAGGAAGCTGTTCCTGAATCGCTGAGTGTGTGCCTTCAGGCTTCTGTACCTCCTTCCTGATGGGAACAGTGACAAAAGGGCATGCCCTGGGTGCTGGAGGTCCTTAATAATGGACACTGTCTTTCTGAGTCACCTTGAAGATGCCCTGGGTACTTTGTAGGCTAGTACCCAAGACGGAGCCAACTAAATTTACAACCCTCTGCAGCTTCTTTCAGTCCTGTGCAGTAGCCCCTCCATACCAGACAGTGATGCAGCCTGTCAGAATGCTCTCCATGGTACATCTATAGAAGTTTTTGAGTGTATTCGTTGACTCTTAATGATGTATAGTCACCGTCTTGCCTTCTTTATAACTGTATGGGCATGTTGGGACCAGGTTAAATCCTCAGAAATCCTGACACCCAGGAACTTGAAACTGCTCACTCTCTCCACTTCTGATCCCTCTATGAGGATTGGTATGTGTTTCTTCCTCTTACCCTTCCCATCAACTGTGCATCTAAACCAAGACTAGCTGTGCCAAAGGGCTTCTTTCTGAGCTATACTTATCTATGACACCCTGACCCCCAGCTTCTTTCAATCTCTGGAGTTTGGGGATAAAAAAATATATTTGGATCTAAGAGCTACCACAGAAAGTAGCTAAGGTACAATAACAACATTTAAAAAACATTTGGATATGTCGATGAAAAGGAGGGGTTCAGAGGGATAGAGCTCAGAGTAGGACAAATGGAACTAACTTGGTTAGAACCATGGTCGGCATGGACAAGTTGGGCTGAAGGATCTGTTTTGTGCTGTATTATGGCCAAACTAGTCAGGTTCAGCAATCTAAGAGCGACAACCAGAAGAGAGGGAGGTGGTGATCAGCAGGGATGTTATTGCAGTCGAGTTAAATGAGGAAGAAAATTGGGCCGGATTAAGTTATTCTATTTTTGCTGCAACCTTTCACCAGCAGAAGCTGCATTTTCATTTTAAATTTACATCGTTTAAAAATAAAGTTAATCTGAGTTATCTGAGTTAAATGAAGTTGGTAGCTCCTAGACCAAAGTAAACAAGGGTGAGGGCAGAGGAGTGGGAAGTTGTTGTTTCGGTTTGAGGGGAAGGACAGTGGGGGTTGGAGTAAGTGTGGGGTGAGGAGAAGAGCGGGGGGGGGTGAGGAGAAGAGCGGGGGGGGGTGAGGTGAGAATACAGTCAATAGAGTCTTTCAGAGGGTGGGGGACAGAGTTGGGTTTGAGGGCAGGAGTTTGAGGAGGTGAAGAGGCTGCAGAGTCAGTGGGTGGAAAAACAGCGGGGGAGGGCATAATCCAAGGGCAGTTTTTGGGGTGGGAAACAAATTATTCAGGGTGTGAGAAGGGGGAGGAAGTAAAATGGTGTAAAATCGGGGGAGGTTCCTATAGGTGAAGGTTGGGGAGAGAGTCCAAGGGCTGGGTGTGCAGAGGATGTAAGAGGGAGGGAGAAGGCAGAGCTCAGGGAGGAGGGGAGGTTCAAAGAGAGGGTTGGTAGGGATCAGAATTCCAAGCAAAGTCCAGGAGTGGCAGACTTCCCACAAAATCAGAAATTGGACCCTGTGACTCCGTGGCAGGAGGATTCTGAGATTCAGAGAAACCTTTCAGCTCCCTAGAGCCACAAGCCCAACCTGGCCAAGCTGCACAGCATGCTCAGCCTTATTTCTAGCAGTGACGAGACACGATATAGAGGAGAGGTTAACACCCTGACACAGTGGTGCCAGGATAACAATCTCCCGCTCAATGCCCAAAAACAAAAGAGCTGATCGTGGATTACAGGAGGAACGGATACAGGCTTGCCCTGATCAACATCAACGGGACTGCAGCTGAGAGGGTGAGTAGTTCCAAGTTCCTCGGTATACACATCACCGAAGATCTCACCTGGACTGTACACACCGGCTGTGTGGCAAAAAAAGCACAACAGCATCTCTGCCACCTCAGGCGACTGAAGAAGTTTGGCATGAGACCCTAAATTCTCAAGACCTTCTACAGGGGCACCATTGAGAGCAACCTGACTGGCTGTATCACCGCCTGGTGCAGGAACTTCATTGCTGGGCACAGCAGAGAGTGGTACAGACAGCCCAGCACATCTGTGGACGTGAACTTCCCTCCGATGAGGACATTTACAGAAGCAGGTGCATAAAGGAGGCCTGGAAGATCATTGGGAACACTAGTCACCCCAACCATTTCAGCTGCTTCCATCTGGCAAATGGTACCACAGCATAAAAGCCACGACTAACAGGCTACAGGACGGCTTCCTTTTGTAAGTCATTAGACTTATAAATTCACATGTCTGTACAATGCAACGAAGTCATAATGCAAATATTTTTATTCCCTCACATCGTGGGACGGATGTAAGATTTAAATAAATTCATTCATTCAGTGAGTTGAATCACTATTATTACTAGCAATCATTGATGGTTGGCCGCATTAGCTCATGGAAATAACTGAAGAATCCTGTGCTAGAAATCTCCGTTTGCTGGTGTTTTAACTCTCTCCTTCCAATACACCACCAACCTAACCCACCTCCCACTAATTCCACTCCTGGTTTAGGGGCTTCTATTGCAGTTCCTTGCTGTTAAACAGGTCAGAGATTGTAAAACCAGAAAAAATAAGGTTTAGCATAAAACAAGAGCCCAGTTCCCTGATGTGAAACAGGCTGTGACCTTTTGCAGGTCAGGCAGGAAGGGACAGCATTTCTGACCAATTTTGTGGCTGCACACCTCTGAACAGTGAACTGAACACAACTGAGAAGCAGAGGGGGTTGAATCCTCTGCTGAATAGTGGACAGAAGTTAATGACGCACCACTCCTTCCACACCTCCCACTCCCAGAAATGCTCCTGACTTAAAGAGACAGACCCCGCTCCATCAGCTGAGATAGAGTCATACAGCAATACAAGGTAGAAACAGGCTCTATGGCACATCCAATCCATGCAGAACTATTACTCTCCCTATTATGACAAGTTGTATCAACTTGTTGAGTAGAGGATGGTTCTCCTGGGGATGTTGGACCTTTGGCTCAAACCACCACTCCAGAGGCAGAGGTCCAAGATCCCCAGAAGAATCATCCTCAGGTTCAAGGATTAGATTCAGGCCAGGCTTAGACCTGCCTAACACTCATTGACCAGACCGTCAAAGTGACAAGGTCCTACAATCACCCATTGCGGGAAGGGTATCAGTTGCTCAAGGGATCTCTCGGTCGGCTTGTTCCGGGGTCTGACCAAGCTGGCCGTTCACAGGTCGTATCAGCAATAGGTCGTACCCCACTTCCAGAGTTACGCCTGTGCCCAGGTGTCCCTGGAGAGGAAGCACACAGTCTCTATGGGCACAATGGGGTTTGAATGCACTGTAGGTAATAATAATTGTATTTTAATTTGAAACTTATATAGTTATCATGCTCTGATTATTATGTAATGTTTTGTTCATGAATAAATTCCTGTTAAAAAAAAATGCACAAAATGGTAAGGTCTCAAGAGGCAAGTTCAAGTTTGAGTTCAATTATCACTCAACCATACATGAATAAAGCCAAATGAAACAGCATTCCCCCAGGGCCAAGGTGCGTAACACATTACCAACAGCACACAGCACCTCGCACACAGCATAGATAGCACATATGGCTACAATAACAGATAAACTTACAGTTACAAAGAAAAAAATAACATAGTGGCATGGCCTATAGATTCATGTATTTCTCCTTGCAATTGTATTGTAGCTGGAGGACAAGAATGTAAGAACAAAGAATTATATTCATATAGCAATTTCTGCAAATGTTCAAGCCAATAACATAATTTGGAAGGAAACACGAAGTGCTGAAGGAATTCAGCTGGTCAGGCAGCATCTGAGGTGGGAAACGGACAACTGACATTTCAGGTCAAGACGCTTCATCTGGTCCCTCCAGATGAAAGGTCTCAACCCAAAACATCAACTGTCCATTTTCCTCCACAGATGCTGCCTGGCCAGCTGAGTTCTTCCAGCTCTTTATGTGTGGCTGCGGATTACAGCATCTGCAGTCTCTCGTGCTTCCAATGTAACTTCAGAAATCTGTTCATTTTCACAAGAGAAGCAACAGCCAATCAAGTGGGCAAGGACTGCAGAGAGCAGCAAGATGGACAGACCATTAACACTTCGATACTGTGGTATATTGTTCTCTCTTTGCACCCTCCTCACTGGGAGCTTTCTCATCCACTGAGATAAAGGGTGAAGGATTCAAACCGTTGCTCCGTTCGATGAGTGGAGGCAGCAGTACCAGGTTCAGCTTGCTGGACACACACGTCCCACTTTACTCTTAACAAACTTCTGCAGCTGCCCAGCTGAAAATATCTGTGATGGGCGGCATCACTTCCAACACACTGGAATGCAAGACACTGCAGAATAGTGGACAGAGAGAATGGTGCGGACAGCCCAGCGCATCTGCAGTTGCGAACTTCCCATGATTCAGGACACTTACAAAGACAGGTGTGAGAAAAAAAAGGGCCCAAAGGATCTGGGGACCTAAGTTACCCCAACCACAATCTATTCCAGCTGCTACCATCTGGGAAATGGTACCGCAGCATAAAAGCCAGGACCAACTGTCTCCAGGAAAATTTTTTTCCACCAGGCCATCAGACTGATTAACTCACGCTGATTTGCTTGTATTTCTATGTTACATTGACTGTTCTATTTATTATAAATTATTATAAATTACTACGATTGCACATTGCACGTTTAGACGGAGATGTAACGTAAAGATTTTTACTCCTCATGTATATGGAGGATGTAAGAAATAAAGCCAATTCAATTCAATTCATTGCCTGGTCCATCGTGGGGAAAACCCTCCCCACCACCGGCAACATCTACCGAAGGCAGCATCAACCACCACGTATCTCCACCATCCAGGTCACGCCGCCCTCTTGCTGCTACTTTCGGAGAGGAGATACAGAATCCTAAAGTCCCACAGCATCTGGTGCATGAACAGTTAGCTTGCTACAAGCATCAGGAACGAACATGCACCACACTAACCCTACCTCAGCAATGGAGAAGAACTATTTAAAATGTACACTGCTTATTCTGACTTCTGCACCAAAATGGATGACCCCACATTTCTACATTATATTCTACCCACCATGGACTTGTCTTTGTTTGTGACTTTTATTGCAGAAATGTCTTGTACTCTCTTCGCGCTCTTGTATAATTAATGTATAATTCTCCCTCTGTGCGTTGCCTCTATCCCTCTGCCTGCGATGCTGCTACGAGGAAGGTTTTTCATTGCACCTGCCCCTCACATTACATGAGAACACGAATGTGGGGTGGCACGATAGCACAGTGGTTAGCACATCACTTTACAGTGCCAGCAATTACCAATCAGGGGTTCAATTCCCACCACTGCATGTAAGGGAGTTGTATGTTGTCCTCCCATTGACAGCATAGGTTCCCCCTGGCTCTTCCGTTTTCCTGCCACATTCCAAAAAGACATACAGTTGGGGTTGATACGTTGTGTGTATGCAACGTTGGTGGAAGAACCGTAGCAACACTTGTGGGTTACCTAGCACAATCCTTGTTGATTTGATTTGACGCAAATAGTGCAATTCATTGTATGTTTTGATGTACATGTAACAAACTAATTTTTCTCTTTTTACATGACGGTAAACTTGACCTGTTGGGTTCTGGGATTCCAGAGGCTCTGTGCAGTTGGCTGTTAAATCTGCCTGTAATGTACCCTCCTAACATGCAAACTACATCAAACACTACGTACACAGGTAGGACTCTGGAGTGTATGGCCTTGACTTAAGCCAATGATACAAACACTGGTGGCATTGTTGCTCTGGGCACAAATTAGAATTTTAAAACTCTTTAAAACTGAATTTAATCTTGATAAATGTGAGATCATACAAAAAGGTTTTTTCCCCAAACAGGAGAAACAATCCCTTCAGCCCTATTCATCCACACTGACCAAGGCACCCATTTGAGTTTGTCCCATTTGCCTGCATTTGGCCCATATTCTTCTGAACCTTTCCTGTCAATACACTTTTCTAAGTGTCTTTGAAATTATATTTCTATGGCAGTTTAGAATCCCAAAAATATATCTGGACCCCCAATCTAGAGATCCAAATAAACTAGCAGTCAATGAGTAATAATGTACTACAACACAGAAACTGGCCATTCAGCCCATCTAGTCTGTGCCAAACTGGTCCTCTGCCTAATCCTATCTAGCTGCACCCTGACCATAGTCCTCCAACCTCCCCAGTCATGTACCTATACAAACTTCTCTAAAGTGAACCCGTGTCTACCACTTCCTCTGGCAGCTCGTTCCACACTCACACCACTCACCACCTCTGAGTGAAGAAGTTCTTCTTCAGGTTCAACTTAAATATTTCACTTTTCACCCTCAAGCTGTGACCTAGTCGCTAGTCTCATCCTGAGGACAAAAAGCCTGCTTGCATTCACTCGATCTATACCCCTCATAAATTTGCATACCTCTATCAAATCTCCCCTCAATCTTCTACGTTCCAGGGAATAAAGTCCAAACCTGCGCAACCTTTCCCTATAACTCACGTCCTCAAGTCTTGCAACACTCTTGTCAAATTTTTCTGCACTCTTTCAAGCTTATTGATATTTTTCCTGCAGACCGGTGACCAGACCTGCACATAATACTCTGAATTTGGTCTCATCAAGGTCTTGTACAACTTCCACATAATATCTGAACTTCTGTACTCAGTGCCCTGATTAATGGAAGCAAATGTGCCAAAATTGCTCTTTACACCCATATCTACCTGCGATGCAGCATAAGGGCTATTCGACATGGGAGCAGAAATAGGTCATTTGACCCACCGAGTCCGCTCCACCATTCCACCATGGCTGATTTATTATCCCTCTCAACCCCATTCTCCTGCCTTCTCCCCATAACCTTTGACACACTTACTAATCAAGAACCTATCAACCTCTGTTTTAAATATACCCAATGATTTGGTCTCCACAGCCATCTTTGGCAATGTGTTTCAAAGACTCACCACCCTCAGGCTGAAGAAATTCCTCCTCATCTCTGTTCTAAAGGAAAGTCCTTGTATTATGAGCCTGTGCCCTCCGGTCCTAGACTCCCTAAACAGGAAACATTCTCTCCACGTCCACTCTATTTAGGCCTTTCAATATTCAATAGGTTTCAGTGAGATCCCCCCTCATCCTTCTAAATTCAGTGAGAACAGACCTTGAGCCAAACATTCCCCATATGTTAACTCCTTAATTCCCCAAAGTCCACTCAGCTGAAGAGTTAGTGATGGTGTCCAATGCTCCACAGAAGCCTTTCTTCAATCCACTTTGACCCTGTAGCCTTCTGGCTCCCACCCCTCATTTATCTAGCTATACCTTGTGAAAGCTCAACATTTCACCCCAAGTACTTTAGAAATGTTTCCACATGGTTCATATGTACTTCTACATGGGAAAAACAACTTTCATTTATGTGTAAAGCAAGATCCAACCATCAGCAATAAGGAATGAGGTCAAACACTGCATTTGGGTGCCGCTGATTGAGGGAGAAATGTTGGCCAAAGTGAAGGCATGTTCACCACTGATCCATCTGGTCCAGCAAAGGAGGAATGAAACATCTCACTGCCAAAGTGATAACTATTGCCAAGATGCACTTCCCAACCCAGTTTCTGAGCCCAGCAAGCTCTGAGAGAATCCAGGACATTCTGAAATGAGGCCAAGCATTCCAACTGTTGATTGTCAAACCTCAACAGAGGTATGGGCAATCTAGTGAGCAATTCAAAGTTTCCTCAAGGAAAACTTCCCAGTGAATTTGTTTCCACACCGCACTTTCCACAACCACTCGATGGCACGATGTACTTCCTAACGGCAATGAAATTTACAATGAGTGTCATCACTGTTGAAAGCCAATTTGTGCATAGCTAGTTCCCACAAGTAGCAATGTGATAATCTGCACCGGGTGTTGGCAGGGGTCAGGACACTATCATAAAGTGTAAAGGAAAAAGACATAAATTGAGAATTATTGATTGTTAAAAGTAAAATAGTCTCACTCTCAAGGATTCTACACCTCACGTTCTTCATTTTTTTTTTATCTGCACAATTTGTCTTCTTTTGTACATTGATTGTCGGTCTTTGTTTATGTATAACTTATTATCAGCAGTCTAAAATTTATGTATAAATTCTCAGAAATTATATATTTTTATTTGCACAATTTGTCTTCTTTTGCACATTAGTTGTTTGCCAGTCTTTGTTAATGTATAGCTTTTATCATAAATTCTATTGTATTTCTTTGTTTTTCAATAAAACTAATCTCAAAGTGGTGTACAGTAACACACACATACCTTGATAATAAATTTACTTTGATTTTGACCTTGCCTCTCTTTGTAAGAATTGAATGCAAGATGCTTCCAATAAACTGTGCCCCCAGTATTTCTTAAGCTCTATGGGGGCCAGGAGGCAATTACCATATTTGAAAGGTAGAATCCCTGAGAATGCTGCATCCTTAGTGCTGCTCTCGCGTGTCCTTTATCTGCTAATGGGAGTAAAACCTAAAGCCTTCTGAATCATAGGTGAGACCATATTTCAAACCTATACCCATCTTTGTAGTTAGAGGTCCTCCCCATTTACGAACACCTGTCAGCCCAAGCCTATGGAAGGCCAGTGGAAGGGAACCCTTCTGTCACCTGAACATGGCTTGTATTTGACAGGTTAAACATTCTAAGGTTTCTTCACTAGAGCATCACCCAAAAGAAACCCGACACAGAAAATCACTCACACCTGGATTTGCTTCTCCATTTTACGACTGGATGCTTTAAATAAGTCTAAAATCCAACAGCAAGATGGGGAAAAAAAAGCAAATTTTACTAGGCTTGAGAGGGGAAATGACATAAATCAATAAGCTACTTTGAACAACAAGATCAAAGTGAGTCTGGGGCAATTCCTCACATACCCAACAGCAGGATAGAGAATGCGTGAAAAGGGGCTGGGTGGAAAAATCAGCATCATCTTAATATTTAAAGACACCACCATACTGCCAGATGTTTGAATGCGCTACAACAATTGAGTGTAAAATTGGTAAATTGTTTATTATTTTCCCATGTATTGAGGTACAGTGAAAGACTTGTCCAGCATACCATTCATACAAATTCATTACAACGGTGCATTGAGGTGGTAAAAAAAAATAACATATTACACACAACACCTTATGTTCCATCTGGGTAGCCTCCAACCTGATGGCATGAACATCGACTTCTCCAACTTCCGCTAATGCCCCACCTCCCCCTCGTACCCCATCCGTTATTTATTTTTATACACACATTCTTTCTCTCAATCTCCTTTTTCTCCCTCTGTCCCTCTGACTATACCCCTTGCCCATCCTCTGGGTTCCCCCCCCCCCATCTTTCTCCCCGGACCTCCTGTCCCATGATCCTCTCGTATCCCCTTTGCCAATCACCTGTCCAGCTCTTGGCTCCATCCTTCCCCCTCCTGTCTTCTCCTATCATTTCGGATCTCCCCCTCCCCCCTCCCACTTTCAAATCTCTTACTAACTCTTCCTTCAGTTAGTCCTGACGAAGGGTCTCAGCCTAAAACGTCGACTGTACCTCTTCCTAGAGATGTTGCTTGGCCTGCTGCGTTCACCAGCAACTTTGATGTGTGTTGCTTGAATTTCCGGCATCTGCAGAATTCCTGTTGTTTGTGTGAACATATTACACATACACAGAAAGGGCAGTGCAGGTAGACAATAAGGTGCAAAGTGGTGACATTTATCATGGAGGAGGCTACTATCAACTATTGCCAGCTTCAACTTGCCTCACATTTACAGAGTGGGTAAAGACGAAACCTGAGTGGTGTGTCTTTTTGAATAGATGATGAAACGTAAAACCTTGCTTGTTTTTGCCAGCTCTGAATGTATGAAGCTTTCTACTTCCTTTGTCACAGAAAATATTGTAAGACATTCACTCAGCAAACCCATCCAAAATAGTAAGTGTTTATTATAACCCTTGCACGTACACAATGAAGATGAGCTTTGTCACACGCATATCGAAACATACAGTGAAATGTGTCATTCTGTGTTAAATCTTATCAGCTTGAATTGCGTAGGGGGCTACTTGCCCCTTACTGCTTACTCCTACTTCTGTTTTGTGTCTCTAATCGAGAAAGCTCAAGACCACGGGGTGAGTTAACAGTTGCATACAAACAGCTGTGAACTGTCAGCAGGTTTCCTGCCCCGAAAACGTTACCGAATCAGATGACATTTTATACGTTTCCAGCTGCATGGCTTCCACCTCCGATACACATTTATTTAATTTAATTTTAATTTGATTTTTATTTGGAGACTTGGTGCAGCGTAGTCCTTCCGGCCCAGCAGCCCCTGACAACCCTGATTTAACCCTAGCCTAATCACAGGACATTTTACAATAACCAATTAAACTACCCAATACATCTTTGAACTGTGGGAGGAAATCAGACCACCCAGGGAAATCACACGCCTTCCATGGGGAGGAGGTACAGAGACTCCTTACGGAGCACGCCGGAATAAACTCTGAACTCCAACGCCCTGTGCTGTATTAGCGTCACGTTAACTGCTATGCTACCGTGGAGTACACGGTAATTAACTGATCTAAAATCCGCAGCTGCATTGGTGGGATTTGAACCAGATCATTAAACCAGACCTCTGGCTAATGGGCCCACTAACAACCAATGTGCTATGGTGCCTCCAAACACAAATTCGCAACTTTCCAACTCCAAATTGAGATTACAACACAGCAAGCTACGTTGTATTCCTCTGTCCCACTGTGAATTCCTGCTCTCTCTCTCCCCTTTTTTCCCCTCTGTCCCTCTCACTATACCCCTTGCCCATCCTCTGGGCTTTTCTCCCCCTCCCCCTTTCTTTCTCCCTAGGCCTCCTGTCCCATATTCCTCTCATATCCCTTTTGCCAATCACCTGTCTAGCTCTTGGCTCCATCCCTCCCCCTCCTGTCTTCTCCTATCATTTTGGATCTCCCCTCTCCCTCCCACTTTCAAATCTCTTCCTTCAGTTAGTCCTGACGAAGGGTCTCAGCCCGAAACGTTGACTGTACCTCTTCCTATAGATGCTGCCTGGCCTGCTGCGTTCACCAGCAACTTTGATGTGTGCTGCTTGAATTTCCAGCATCTGCAGAATTCCTCGTGTTTGCGGAAGCAAATGAATCTCAAGGTATTATATGGTGACATATATGCTTTAATAATAAATTAACTATGAAACTTGAAGTATCTTGCACTTGTTTTGTATAATCTCATACATTCAGTAGCCACTTTAATAGGTACACCTGTACATTATTGCAAATATCTAATCAACCAATCATGTGGCAGTAACTCAATGCGTAAAAGCATGCAGACATGCTCAAGATGGTCAGTTGTTGTTCAGACCAAAATCTCAAAATGAGGAAGAATGACTTTGACTGTGGAATGATTGCTGGTACCAGATGGGATGGTTTGAGTATTTCAGAAATTGCTGATCTCCTGGGATTTTCATGCATGACAGTCTCTAGAGTTTGCAGGGAATGATGCCAGAAACAAAAAAAAATCCAGTGAACAGCAGTTCTGTGAATGAAAACATCTTGTGAATGAGAGAAATCAGAGTAGAATGTCCAGACTGGTCCAAGCTGACAGGAAGGCAACAGCAACACAAATGCGTTACAACCATGGTCTGCAGAAGAGCACCTCTGAATGCACAACATGTCCAACCTTGAAGTGGATGGCTACAGCAGAAGACCACAAACTTACTATTCCAGAATTCTACATAGATCAGAGATAAAACACTAAATTCAGCTTCTGCTCAGGCTGATGTGAACAATAAATTTAAAAGGAATCCCTCATCTGAGAGGTAGCACAAAGTCAAATACTTAATTCTCTTTGGAAAGTCTGTAAGAGCTTTTTGTCACAACACTATGAGCAATCTTTGGAGAAGGGTAGCTTCTAAAACCAAATAAATCAGGAGGTGCAGCATTTGA
Source organism: Mobula birostris (assembly GCF_030028105.1). Lineage (NCBI taxonomy): Eukaryota > Metazoa > Chordata > Chondrichthyes > Myliobatiformes > Myliobatidae > Mobula > Mobula birostris. The sequence goes on along the minus strand of NC_092387.1, from coordinate 56,111,135 downwards.
GAGTAGCAGGCAGCAGCTGTGTTTATTCAGAAGGCTATCTTTAATCCTCTGGCTTCTTGTCATTATCTCAGGCTAGAGGCCATTATCTCCAACTGGTCTCCATCTTCTTGTAGGTGACATGTTAAATGTAATTCAACACCAGAATTTTTATACTAATCAGAAGCCCTTTGTCAGGCTTTATCTAACTACAATTACCACATGACCTATTAATAATCCCTTCCAAATGGAAGTCCAAATTGACTCCTAGCAATTGCTACCAGATATAAGATTTCCAGGACAACTAGATAATTAGTTCAGAAACCCTTTCCTTGCCTTTGAATCTGTCATTCCGCAGTCCTCTAAGGAGGAAGGAGCTAAGAACTCTTTCTGAACCTCTTGACAAAGGCTGAGGCATGGCAGGTTCACAGGTTAGGTTACAGGGATAGCTATTCATCGACCTAAACCATGAATAGATGTCTTGTGTTTGAAACCCAACATGGCAGCTATTGAACTGGATCAATCTAAATATTAGACTCCTATCAGTGATGGTGACAGTGTAAATGACCCTGTTTTCAATAGATTTGTCACAGAAGGAAATCTGCCCTCCTTTCTTGGTCTGCCCTCCGTATTTTAAAGCTAATGAACTTCTGCTGGTACTACTAATGTCCAAATATCAATCAGTAATTATTTAAAATAGAGCAGGAAAGGGTGGAGTGGGCGTTGGGTTGGCCAACGCAGGAGCAGAGATCAGGATCAGAATCAGGTTTAGTATCACTGACATATGTCAGGAAATTTGACATTTTGTGGTAGCAGGACTGTGTAAGGCATAACAATTACTTTAATTAACTTACAATAAAAGCAAATAAATACTGCTGAAGAGGAATAGCGAGGTGGTGTTCATGACCTATTCTAAAATCTGATGGCAAAGGGGAAGAAGCTGCCTCTAAAATGTTGCATGTGAGGGTTCAGGCTCCTGTACCTCCCCCCTGATGGCAGCAATGAGACGAGTGCACGTCATGGATGTGAGGGTCTTTAATGATGGAGGTCGCCTTTTTCAGACACTGCCTTTTGAAGATGTCCTCGAAGGTGGAGAGGCTTGTGCCCCTGATGGAGCTGGCTGAGTCTACAATGCTCTGCAGTTTTTTCCGATCCTGTACGTTGGCACCTCCATACCAGACGGTGATGTAGCCAGTCAGAACGCTGTTAATAGTACAAATTTACTAGTCACTGGTGACATACCAATTCTCCTCAAACGTCTAATGAAGTTTATCCACTGGTGTGCTTTCTTCACGTTTGCATCAATATTTCATTGAGGTCCATGCCCAATAGCTTTGAAGTTGGACCCACATCTCAGGTCAAGAAGTCCTAAATCTCAGCTCTTGCTCACAATGGTTTTATTGGTGAGAATCAGCATGTGGATAACTGGATACAAATGGCAGAGGGGGCACTGGAATTGGCATATGCACCCATCAAACCAGGCACTTCCACTCCCAGTTTCTGCCCTTTATATCCCCCTGTCATATGGTGCTGATGCTCTGCAAAGCAATGATTAGTCTTTCATGGACTGCTAGCCAATCACTGCCCAGGCTATCACCTGAAGTGAAAACTGATGGGTGAGATACAGGAAGCTAAGGAATGCTGCTTAGGTGAAGTCAATGAGTGGGCCATAAGGGGAGACAGAGGCAGGTAGGGTAGTAGAGATAGCCCTCAGCATAGACAGTCGGTGCCTCATCCAGCTGTCCAACGGTGCAGTAATCCCAAACACAAAATGATGCCCCTCATAACCCCAGAAATTAGGAAACACACGTACACAGAGTGGCACACACAAAATATTGGAGGAGCTCAGCTGGTCAAAAGGTCAGAAGGGCTTATTTCGTGTTGCACCCCTAAATAAAAAAAAGCAAATAAAAATAAATTAAAAAATAAAATATCCCATAAATGACATCAACTTAAAAACACAGTCGGTACATTGCTGAGGGAGATGCTAAATGCATGTCCACTGAACTTATGTAATTCAGTTCTATTATGGTCATTCCATGCAAGGTACAAATCAAGGGACGAACTTCTACCTCCTACTTCAGGGGTTCCCAACCTGGGGCTCACAGACCCATCAGTCAATGGTAAGGCTCCAAGGCATAAAAAAAGGTTGGGAACCTCTGTTCTATTCAATAATAGATGATTATTTCTCTAAATTTATTATCCTCGTCATTTAAATGGCAATGTATATCAACACCATTGTTTGAGATGGAGTCAGGTATCCGACCTGGATCCAAAAAGGCCAGTTTATATGGGTCAGCCATGAAAGAAATTATAAATCTTTGGGATTGGTTGCCGGGAGCTCAGCCTGGTGTGTGATTGGTTGCTGGGAGCTCAGCCTGGTGTGTGATTGGTTGCTGGGAGCTCAGCCGGTGTGTGATTGGTTGCTGGGAGCTCAGTCCAGTGTGCCGTTGGCCACCCAGGGCTCAGGTTGGTGCACAGATGCTTGTGATTGGCTTCACTGTCCTCAGCTCTACGGTCAACGGGCCATCTACAGCTCAGTTCTGAATTTCAAAAAGACACTTGAGAAAGTTAAATTCAAGCAGTTATAAATGAGTTTTGAATTAAAAACAACACAACTGGTATCAGTGAACAGCGATGATGAAAATGCCTTTTTTGTCATAAAATCCCATCTGGTTCACTGACATCCTTGAAGAAAGCATTTTGAGCTGGCCTTACATTTTACCCGAGATTCACAAAAAAATTCCCAAATGTCCCAGCAAGGCATCCCTAATTGCCGACCTTATCAGCAATGTCTACTTTCCACTAACAATTAAAATAATTCTGTTTAGAAATAATAGAGGGAAATCAAAACTTAATGAATCATTCACTAGAAATGAAAATTGCTGGCATTTCTGGACAGAAAAAAGTCAACCTCATTACTGCGGGCCAGACTGGGTGAAGAAGGCAATTTCCTTCCCTGTAGCGAACCAGACAGGAATTTTACTGTGCACAATATCACTGAAGCTAGCTTTTTGCTCCAGATTTATTTAAATAATTTAAATGCTTCAGCTGTTGTGGTGGGATTTGACATTGCATCATCTGTGATAACCTCTGGATCCAGAAATTTAAACACCCTGCGACTGTGTGAATCCCCTACGTTAGTGAGTGAAGGGTGAAAGCAATGAGAAATAAACTTGCACAACAAAACATTACCCCATACACTCAGTGGCCATTTATTAGGTACACCTGCACACCTGCTCATTAATGCAAATATCTAATCAGCCAATCATGTGGCAGAAACTCAATGCATAAAAGCATGTAGACATAGTTAGGAGGTTCAGTTCTTGTTCAGACCAAACATCAGAATGGGGAAGAAATGTGATTTAAGTTACTTTGACTATGGGATGTTTGCTGGTGCCAGTCAGGGTGATCTGAGTATCTCAGCAACTGATCTGAGATTTTCATGCACAACAGTCTCTACAGTTTATAGAGAATGGTGCGAAAAACAAGAAAACAAAATCCAGTGAGCGGCAGTTCTGTGGGTGAAAAAGCCTTGTTAACGAGGGCAGTCAGGGGAGAATGGCCAGATTGGTTCAGACTAACAGGAAGATGACAGCAACTCAAACAACCACTCTACTGCACAACAGTGCTGTGCAGCAGAGCATCTCTGAATGCACAACATGTCGAACCCTGAAGTGGATGGGCTACAGCAGCAGATGTCCACACTAGGTTCCACTCCTATGGCCACTTTATTGGGTACTCTCCTGTACCTAATAAAGCAGCCACCGAGTATCAGCTGGCTTGCCCATTATTTTAGTGAGGGACTTACTAATTAAAAAAGCACAAGAATTAACTCCTCTACCAAATTGGGAATGGAATATTTCAAGACCTATGCACTAATCACTTCCACTTTACTAAAATTAAAATGGTGATATTCTCCAAAATTTCCTTCTGGATGCATTTCAGGCACTCAAAACACAAGACTGTGGAAATATTCATCTTTTCTTAATGGCACCACATGCAATTTTAACTTGAAGGGTTACAGAACTCATGTCAAGGCTACATCCACCATGGGGTGCCTGAGAATCACACACGATGTTACCATGGAGATAACACCTCTTTAATGTTTAATGATATTCAACGGCATGTAAGATAATAAAAGCAACACTAGAAATAGATGCTTTCCATCTTAGGTCAATCAGCTTAATTATTTGTGCTTTCTATAAATATCAGTGGAGGAAAGATTGGGTTTACAATCTCTGCACCGAGATGCATCACATGACTGTTACTAATGAAAGGCAGCTTTGGCTTCTGTTGAAGGTTAACCTGTGCTCAGAATCGCTAGAGAAAGAACACAGCGAGATGTGATTGAACTAGACATACAACGGACACCCTGCCTTGCGAGTGAGCTCCGCAGCACCATCCGTATGTGGTCCACTCACAAGGAAGGACAATAGCTTCCTCCGAGGTGACAGGAGAGAGATCAGAAGTGGAGAGAGTGAACAATTTCAAGTTCCTGAGTGTCAATATTTCGGAGGATCTAGTCTAGTCCCAAGTATAGATGCAGCTATAAAGAAGGCAAGAGAGTGGCTACATTTTTTTTAATCCGGAGTTTGAGGAGATTTGGTTTGTCACTTAAAACACTCTACAGATGTACAATGGTGAGCATTCTGACTGGCTGCATCACTGTCTGGTATGGGGGACAGGGGCTACTGCACAGGATCAAAGTAAGCTGCAGAGAGTTGTAAAATTAGTCAGCTCCATCATGGGTACTAGCCTCCATACTATCTAAGACATCTTCAAGGAGCGGTGCCCCAGAAAAGCGGCTTCCATCATCAAGGACGCCCACCACTCAGGACATGCCCTCTTCTCACATTACCATCAGGAAGAAGATACAGACGTCTGAAGGCACACATTCACTGATTCAGGGACACCTTCTTCCCTTCTGCCATCTATTTTCTAAACGGACATTGAACCCATGAACACTACCTCACTTCTTTTAATTTTACTTACCTTAGTTTACCTATTTAATATACACATATATACTTACTCTAATTCAGTTTTTTTCTCTCTTTATCATGTATTACATTGCTGCCGCAAAGTTAAAAAATTTCACAACATATGCCGGTGATATGAAAACTCATTTTGATTCTAACATCACAGTAGCATAGTGGTTGTGCAATGCTATTATGGCTCAAGGTGTCAGAGTTCAATTCCAGTGCTGTCTGGAATGACTTTGTAGGTCCTCCCCATGAACACTTGGGTTTCCCACGGGTGCTCTGGTTTCCACCCACATTCCACAGACATACTGGTCAGTAAGTTAACTGGTCATTGTAAATTGTCCCGTGATTAAGCTCCAGTTAAAATGGTGGGTTACTGGGTGGTGCAGCTCGGTGGACCAGAAGGGCCTGTTCCACGCCAAATTAATCTGTCAAAGATAGAGGTGAATCTCTTTCTCAACCCAAATTACTTTCACATCAATGAACATTGTTGATGGTTTATACAGGAGAGCACCTGGTAAAACCAAGTGGCAATCCCTCATCCAGGTTCTCAGGAAGTGAAGATCCAATCACAGTTTACTGAGGGATTTGTCCCAAACCAGTATGAAAGTGAGTGACATAACTATGGTACAAAGTAAAACTCTACGAACATAAAGTCTGCACTCAACACACATCAAAGTTGCTGGTGAACGCAGCAGGCCGGGCAGCATCTCTAGGAAGAGGTACAGTCGACGTTTTGGGCCCAGACCCTTTGTCAGGACTAACTGAAGGAAGAGCTAGTAAGAGATAAAGTCTGCACTATCAGTTTTATTGCCCTCCTCATAACTCTTGGAATATTTACCAAGATGCTGCCTGGATTAGACAACATCTTACGAGGATAAACTGAGTGAGTCAGGGCTTTTCTCTTTGGAACAAAGGAGAATGAGAAGCAACTTGATAGAGGTGTATAAAAACGAAAAGAGGCATAGATTGAGTGGACAGCCAACACTTTTGTCCCAAAGCTGCAATAGCTAATGCCAGAGGACATCCTTTAAAGGCAATTGAAGGAAAATTCAGAGGATATGTATGTCAGAGGCAGCTTCTTCACACGCAGAGTGGCAAGTGCCTGGAATGCACTGCCAAGGGTGGTGGTGGACGCTGATACATTAGGGAGGTTTAAGAGACTCTACGATAGGCACAATGTTGAAAGAAAAATGGACAGTTATGGGCTAGATTGATCTCAGAGGCTAAATCCATTACGTCATTCAGTGCACTGTACAATAAAGACTTTAAACCACTTTGTATACTGCTGTTTATATTATAAATACATGCTGGTATTTATGTACATTTTATTCCATATCTGTACTTTAACCTCGAACAATACCTTTATATAATTCTATATAATTATTGAATGTAGCTGTCTTTTGTTGCATGTTGTGCCCTGACCAACACACCAAATTCCTAATACATGTAAATGTACAGTATATGGCAAATAAAGTTGATCCGTGATCCTTGAAAAGGTTGGCACAACATTTTGAGCGGAAGGGCCCATACTGTGCTGTACTGGTCTCGGTTCTATTTTGCACATGCCAAACAAACCTTAATCACAGAAATACTGAAGTTGGTGGCACACCAGGAATTGAGGCCCAATTGGTTATTTTGGACTGTTGCAATGGTGATGACAGCCAGACACAGGGTATGGAGGAGGAAGGAATAGAAGGTCTGTTTCCTCCCTCAGATCAGACCAAAGGATTGACGTCTAACATCATAACTGCAAGCCCAATGCAACATTACAGCTGGAGAGAGAGCACCACTAACAATGGGACCAGAGAGGTGGTGCTGACACAAGACAAATATTCACATTTGTACCTTCAGTACAGATGGGACTCCAGTATTAAGTAAAAAGGTTTGCAACCATCAATTTTGAAATACATGAATAAATAAATAGATGACTGTAGTTAATTGCAAGAGGCCACTGCACAGGATCGAAACAAGCTGCAGAGAGTTGTAAACTTTATCAGCTCTATCATGGGCCCTAGACTCCGTCAGATCCAGGACAGCTTCAAGGAGCAATGCCTCAAAAGGGCAGCGTCCATCACTGAGGACCCCATCACCCAGGACAAGCCCTGTTCCCATTGCTACCATCAGGAAGGAGGTACAGAAGCCTAAAGGCACACACTCAACAATTCAGGAGCAGCTTCCTCCTCTCCTCTACCATCTGCCTTCTGAATGGACATTGAACCTATGACCACTACCTCATTACTTTTTTATTTCTATTTTTGCACTACTTATTTAGTTTAACTATTATATTTATATACATATGCATATCCACACAGATATACATGCACTGTGATTCATGGATTGTTTTTAACACTGTTATTTATTGTGTTGTACTGCTGCTGCCAAGTCAACAAATTTCATAACATAAGCCATTGATATTAAACGTGATTCTGATCGATTCCAAAAGGCAGTATGGATAATGTTCACAATGCTCCGTACAGCTACTAAATTCCTGTAACCTCAATGGCTATTTGTTATTCATCCCGGCAACATACACAAAATGCTGGAGGAACTCAGCGAGCCAGACATCATCTATAGAAAAAGTAGGCGACGTTACTTTTTTTCCCCCATAGATGCTGCCTGGCCTGCTGGGTTTCTCCAGCATTGTGTGTGTGTGTGTTGCTTGGATTTCCAGCATCTGCAGATTTTCTCTTGTTTTGTTGTTCATCCGATCCCTTTGACTGTCCCTTAGATTCAGTGAAAATTTAGTATCTCAGATACCTGGATTAAAGCAAACCTTCTGAGCCACCATGACAGCCTTCCAAACCTCACATAAGTGGGCAGTACCAGCCCGGCTGAGGGTCACATTCCTTGTCTATCAGGGATCAGAATCAGATTTATTGTCACTGGCACTGGTCATGAAATGTGTTGTTTTGTGGCAACGGTACAGTGAAAAGGAATAGCGAGACAGTTTTCACGGGGTCATGGACTGTTCAGAAATCTGATGGCAGAGGGGAACAAAGCTGTTCCTAAAAACGTTGAGTGTGCAGCTTCAGGCTCCTGTACCTCCTCCCCAATGGCAGTAATGAGAAGAGCGCACGTACCGGATGGTGAGAATCCTTTATGATGGGAGTCAGCTTTCTGAGGCATCACGTTTTAAAGATGTTCTTGATGACGGGGAAGGTTGCGCCCATGATGGGCTGGCAGACCCTACAACCTTCTGAAGCATCTCATGATACTGCGCATTTGCTTTTCCATACCAGACGGTGATGCAACCAGTCAGAATGCTCTTCACGGTAGAGCTGCAGAAATTTGTTGGGAGTCTGGTGACATCTCCTCAAACTCCTAATCAGGCCCTTGGCATACCTTCTTTGAATGCATCAACGTGTTGGGGCCAGGTTAAATCCTCTGAGAGATGTTGATGCCCAAGAACTTGAAGCTGCTCAGCCTTTCCACTGCTGACCCCTCAATGAGGACGGGTGAGTGTTCACAATACCTCGGTACAAGTGAAATTAATATACCAATCCCAATTCCAACTGCTGAGCGCATCGTAAAATATGCATTACAGGGCAGTATGAAGACTATGGAGTGTACACTACACCACCCAATATTGAATCTGCCTGCGCCAACACACCCATGTTTTCAAATTACACATCAATTTGTTATTGTTTCAACATGCTCCCTCCTGACTGATCAACTCTCCCATTTCTGCATGTGGCTTAAAACCGAGCAATCATCAGCAGATGGATTCTAAAGGGGCACTAAGCAGACGCGTTACTGGTTGAACTGGTTGCCAAGTAGACAAAGGTAACCCGGCTGCTTAGATCATGAGTGCCCCAGACTTACAGGTGGAACTTGGCATGGCTCGCTCGGCGTTGTGAAGGTCAAATTGGTGCAAACCAAGTAGGCAGGGAGCCATAATGACCTGTCTGGTGTGAGGCTCAAGATCCGAAGTTGAGGCTCAACTTGAAGGCCCGAGGCAAATGAGTGACCAACCCAAAAAAGCAACTAGTGGAGTAGGATGGAAAAGGCAGAATATGTCATCAGCCTCTGACTCTTCCTCCACCAGTACTGATTCCTCCTCTAGTCTACTGTAACTCCACCCTTGTGAGTGATCTAGAGAAGCAAAAGGCAAGGAGAAGTGTTGTCTTTATTCATCATCCAAAAACTCCTTACTACAGAATTAGTCCATGGTGCATGTATGAAAGCATTTGACAATTGTTGATGTGGAAAATGTTAGAGGCAGGTCACTCAGCCTATCTCGTCCAACTAGCAGCTATGCTCTACTGATCCTTTTTCAAACACCAGCTGGTGGGCCACTTTAACTGGAATATCATGGAGGCTCTGGCACAGGCAGGCATGAAGCAGGCATGAAAATTTTTAGAAGCATGGTTTTCTTCTGATAACTCTGTAAACAAGCATATCCAAATAGACACCATCTGTGAATCCTTAAGAGCCAAAGAAAAGTGAGCCAATAGATTTCAAAGTTCAACTGAAGGGGTAGCCATCAGGACTGATGAGACAAGCAAATGGGGGCCTATATAAATGTGAGAACACCCAGAGAGAAACACCAACAACTGCACACTGAAGATGTCACCTCAACTGGTGATGAAACCTCAGCAAGATAATTGCCAAACAAAGCGAACAGCATAGTATCAAATGCCTCAACCCGAGCCACCAATATTCACCACCATCCTAAACTTTTGCTCCTTTAACCCTGTTACTTAGACATTTTTTAAAGGTGGCAACAGCCAGATCCACACCCTGGTTGTGAAACTTCCTTCTAAACTCAACTCCTGTTAATCTGCTCTCATTGATGGCCTCTATTTCCCATCTAACCCATAAGGAAACGAGAAAAACTCTCCCGTGCACGGGATGGTGCACAGATGGAAAAGTGACACACAGACAGAAGGAAGTCGCGTTTTTTTTTTAAACTGCCTTATCACAGCTCTGAAAAATGCCTGAAATACCTCCCATACGATAAATTATTTCTAAAGCCTGTCACTATAACATAAAAAAACAAAATACTTCAGGCATTTTTTTTCCAAAGGGTCCATTGCTGAAAAAGTTAAAATTGCACTGTATGTTGTGTTTGAAATATTACCATCTTTCCTTACAACATTGATAGGGGCCATACCACCCACCGAGTTGACGGCAGCTCAAAACGCAGTCCCCTTCCCCCTCCAATTTTTCCTGTAGACTATTCTCGTCAGATGCCCACTGCTTTCCCAGGGTGCTTTTAACGATTTCTTTCAGTTTTTGGATAGGGTCAGCAAACCAGAATGTGGGGGAGAGGGAGAGATGGCATCACTGGATCCAAGGATCAATCACCTGTGTGAATTCCACTAGCACTGGGACCCTACAGTAACATCCCATTAGGCACGTTACTAGGACCTCAATGGGAATTACTTTGTTGTTGAGCGTGGCTTCACGTCAAAGCTTCCCTTGTTTACCATGGCATTATCGCACTAAAACGTGAAGACCAAACATCTGTTAGATCCAATAAAGTATATCACTTCAGCAGTGTGGTGAGGGTTGAGAGCACTCCACCAGCTGGTTTTTAATGTAATCCTTATGCCATCAGCATTAAAACAGTGACCCTTAGAAAGCCTCCAGATTGTCAGGGATAAACACCACATTGTGCTGGGTCATTATGAAATGACAGCAAGAAGCTGTTATTTTTCTTAACAAATTAAAAAAGGCCTGACCCACATTATGACTCCTCCCCAGAATCCTTCTATCTCCTACCCTGGCCATTCCCTTCTACTTTATAAAAATTGTAGCTCAAAAGCCAGTACGACCAGACTCAAGAATATCACAGAGATGTGAATACAGGCCAGCCCTATTGCAAGCCTCCCCTCTGTGGAGTCTTTTCTACACGTCCCACACCTTGGGGAAAGTGGCGCATTTCAGGGACCCCCTCCCATCCTCGCCATTCTCTCTGCTCTTCCCCTCTGTCAGGCAGCAGATACAAAAGTTTGAAAGCGCACACCGCCATGCTCAATGACAGCTTCTGTCCCACTGTTTTAAGAATCTAGAATGGGCTTCCTGTACAATATAGATGAAATCTTGATCCCTCAATCTACCTCGTCTAGTGACATCTTATCTGCACTGCACTTTCTCTGTAGCTATAACACTTTATTCTGCTTTCTGTTATCGCTTTCCCTTGTACTGCCTCAATGTACTGTACTTGCTTAGAATGATCTGTCTGGATTTCATGAAAAAAATGCTTTACACTGAATCTTAGTACATATGACAATGATATACCAACCACCCACTATTGTCAGATATCTGAACCAACTGCCTCTTTCACATCACCCTCTGGGGTGGGGTGGGGGGGGGGGTTGCTGCCTCATCTCAAACCCTGAATTCCACCTCTTTGCTATTGTCACTTCAGCATTTCTTTTGGGATGACCTCCATCTGCACTACTGGACTTTGCACTCATTACTGTGTTTAACTGTATTAATACCATGTATACTGTTTACTCTGGAGCAAGAAATTCCGTTGCACCCTGGTGTCTATGACAATAAACAAAACTGAAGCTGAATTTCCAGGTACCTACAATTCCAGTTCAATCAGCCATCCACCCTCTCTCATCAACGCGACTCCAAAAGCCAAGCCTCACCACCTGAACAGGTTAAGCAACTGATCTAGTTTAGCAAACAACTCATCATTGAATTTCAATTTAAATCTTACACTCATCCCACAACGCGAGGGAGTAAAAATCTTTGTGTTATGACTCTGTTGCAATGTACAGACATGTGAATTTAAAAGACTAATGGCTTGTAGAAAGAAGCTGTCCTGTAGCCTGTTGGTCCTGGCTTTTATGCTGCAGTACCATTGCCAGACGGAAGGAGCTAAAACAGTTTATAGTTGGGGTGACTGGTGTCCCTGATGATCTTCCAGGCCTTCTTTATGCACCTGCTGCTATAAATGTCCTCAATGGAGGGAAGTTCACATCCACAGATGCGCTGGGCTGTCTGTATCACCCTCTGCAGTGCCCAGCGATCAAGATTGGTGTAGTTCCCGTATCAGGCAGTGATACAGCTAGTGAGGATGCTCTCAATGGTGCCCGTACAGAAAGTCTAGAGGATTCTGGGTCTCATGCTGAATTTCTTCAGTCGCCTGAGATGGAAGAGATGATGTTGTGCTTTTTTTTGCCAAACAGACAGTGTGGACAATCCAGGTGAGATCTTCAGTGATGCATATACCGAGGAACTTGAAACAAAGTAAATTGCCACTAAACAAAAGACTTTCTGATCAATTACTGCCTGCATCGTGGCGGAAGCATTCCACCCCCCCCCCCCCCCCCCCCCGCCTTTCCACCTACTACCCCAGGAATAGTTACAGCTTTCTAGTCGGGATTAGGCTCAGCCGTGCTTTGATTACACCAAAGTTAAAAGAGTCGAGTCTCACTGCAGATGTAGAGCACCAAAATCTCTAGGCTGACGCTCCAGACGTGTATTGTACTAACTTTTAGATGAGGTATTAAGCCAGTGCTCCCAATCCCCTTTCGGGCAGACAAGAACACAAACTACCATGAGATCACTCCGAGAAGAACCCACAACATTCAAGCCATTATTTATCCCTCATCCATTCCAGTAGCACGTTGAGCAGTGATGCTGGTTAACACTTCAGCGACCAAGGTTTAACCCTAAACGCTACTGCTGTCTTTGCGGAGGTTGCACGTTTTCGCTGTGACAATGTTGGCTCTCTGCCTACTCTGGATCTTTTCATCTCTAATTGCTGGCGTGACACCTTCCCTGGTAACACTCCCCAACTCTTCCTGCACTACACTGCTGACTACATCTGAGCTGCTTCATGCACCCAAGCTGAGCTCATCAATTTCATCAAATCTGACCCCTTTCTCTATCTTTCTGTCTCCAGCTCTGGAGATAAACTGTCTACCAACATGTTTTATAAATCCAACAATTCCCAAAGCTATCTCTTCTTATTCTGTCTCCTGTAAAAATACTATTCCATTTTCTCAGTTCCTCTGTCTCCACCACATCTGTTCCCAGGATGTGGCTTTCCTTTTCAGGACATCAGTGTTATATTTCTTCTTCAAAGAATGGGGTTTCCCTTCCTCCACCACTGATGCTGCCCTCTCTTGCTTCTCCTCCAGTTCCTGGACATCCGCGCTCACCCCATCTTCCCGCCAAATTAACAGAGGCAGAGCTCCTCTTGTCCTCACCTACCACCCCATGAGGTTCCTCATCCAATCCACCATTCTCTACTTCTGCCATCTTCAATGAGATCCTACCACCAAACACACCTTTACTACCCACCTCCCCCACACTCTGCTTTCCACAGGGATCACACCCTCCATGTTTCCCTGTCCATTCGTTACCCCCCACTATCTCACTCATAGCACATATCGGTGCAAGCAACAGAAACGTTGCACCTGCCCTTTCACCCTCCCTCCACCTGCCTTACCTCCATTCTGGGCCTCAAACAGTCCTTCCAGGTGAGGCAACACTTCACTTGCCTTGTCACTCCATCTGTCAAAAGCACAATTTCCCAGTGGCCAAACATTTTAATTCCAATCCCCACACCCATTCCAACATGTCGGTCTATGGTTTCCTCTTTTGTCCGAACGCCACTCTCAGGATGGAGGAGCAACACCTCATATTTCGTCTGGGTAGCCTCCACCCTGATGGCATGAACATTGATTTCCCCTTCCAGTATTTTTCCCCCTCCCCCTTCCCCACTCTGGCCTCTCACCCTCTTCTCCTCACCTATCACCCCTCCCTGGTGCCCCTCCTTCTTCCCTCTCCTCTCCTAACAGATTCCTTCTTCTCCAGCCCTTTACCTTTGCCACCCACCTGGTTTCACCTATCACCTTCTAGATAGTCCTCCTACCCCTCCCCCCACCTTTTTATTCCGGCATCTTCCCCCTTCCTTTCCAGTGCTGAAGAACAGTCTCACCCCAAACCATCAACAGTTTTATTCATTTCCATAGATGCTGCCTAACCTGTTATTCCATCTCATCTGATTTAACATCTCCCTTAACCCCATTCTCCTGCCTTCTCGCTATAAATATACATAATGATTTGGCCTCCCCAGCTGTCGGTGGCAATGAATTCCACAGATTCACCCCCTCTGGCTAAAGAAAACCCTCCTCATCCTCCAGGGTCCCCTCTGACAGAAATACTTCAGCTTCATCTTCAACACGTGCTCCTAGATATTCCTGGAGACTCATTTTCACACCACCTTTATCCATACTTTTAATGATTAGAATCTTGCAGCTTTGCTTCAGGTCCTGGTTTCTGCCCTGATTCGCAATGCTGTCTGTTTGGTGTTTGCACATTCTTCCTGCAGCTGCATATGTTTCCACCAGGTGTCCTCTCATAACCCAAAGACCAACAGTAGGGTTGATTAATTGGACCCCACCCAACCCCCAGTGTAGGTGCTGAGTCACAAGAGATTCTACAGATGCTGAAAGTCCTCAGCAGCACAAACAGAAGCTTGCTGCAGAAACACTGCAAGTCAGGCAGCAGTCAACATTTTGGACTGAGACCCTCCATCAGGACCGGAAAGTAAGAGAGCAGGAACCAGAATAAGGCGGCGGGGGGGGGGGGGGGGGGTAAGGAGTACAAGCTGGCAGGTACGAGGTGAGACCAGTTGAGGGGGAAGGAGAGTGGGTGAAGGTGGATGAAGTAAGAAGCTGGGAGTGGATAGTTGGAAGACATGAAGGACTGAAGAAGGAATGTCCTAGGAGAGTGGACCATGGAAGTAAGGGAAGAAGGAGGGGAACCAAAGGGAGGTAATGACACAGCAAGAAATAAAGGAGTGAGAGGGTACACAGTGCCAAAATTTCATCTGTCAGCACCTGGAGGGAACGTGGGGAATGAACAATATCATTAACAATGAAGTCCAATGTTCAAAAAAGGACGTAACAGTACTGACGGCAACACACAAACCACTGGGTGGACAATCAACAATTCGGGTTGAGACCCTTCATCTGGCATGCAAGCAAAAGCCACATTCTAGAGAGCAAGATCCCATAAAGTTCAATGAAAATGGGCCACGTCGTGGCACAGAAGTTAGTACTGCTGCCTCACCATTCTAACGACCCCGAGATTGATCCTCGTCCCCAGTGGTGTCTGTGTGGAGATTATACATTCTTGCTGCGACCACGTGGGTTCCTCACACATTGCAAAGAGAAGTAGGGGTTAGGATTGTTGAGGGTGCATGGAGCTAGCACAGATTCAACTGGCTGAACGGCTTCCTCTTACATCTTGAGAAGCAACTGAGGATATGTGACAGTGACCTGCAGTTAATGAGGAAGAAATTAGAGGAGCGACATTCTTTGAAGTGTCCCACGGAATCATCTAGTTACCATGGAAGAGTCAGTCAAGACCTTAATTAAACATTATGTCCAGAAGGCAACATGTCTTGTGGCCACATCAGTCACAACAGCCCCCTTTAAAGCCTCAGGACATCCCAAAAATATTCTATGCTCAATAAAGTCCCATTGAAGTGCAGTTAATTCAGGATACGCTACATTCAATTTATTTACCACAAACTCTCACACGTGTTAGTGTGCAGATATCTGTTTTAGTGATGTTGGTTGCAGGGTGGGTGGAGGGGGAGGGGGAGAAATCCCCACATGTCTGACAGGATCCGAATGTGTGTGTCAGGTTGGGTATCAAAAGAAACGTAAATCGTGGTGCTGGCACCGGATGGATTGCATTAGCTACGGGTGGATCAGATGTCAACTATTTTCAAGAATGGACCTCTCGTTACATGTGGCGTTTGGGAAATGTTGCACATTTCCTTACAAGCCAATGAGGTCACTTGACCCATTGAGTCCAAGCTAGCTCACAGAAAATTTTCATTCACCATGTTAGAGTGAGTTTTTTGGTAGATGATTCATTTACACTTAAATGACTTGGCCACCAGTCTCCTGTTTGACAAAGTACTGTGGATCGAGTTCGTTTGTAACAGTGCAATTCCTAAAAGCTGTGAATACCAGATGCTGCTGTCGCCTCTGGGATGAAGTTTACAGGTAGTTTCAAAGACAGCATTATCTATACTTCATAGATATGGATTGTCTTCTATGTTAACACGTAAAATGCCAAATAAACGTATTGTGGATTTAACTTGCATTCCTAAAGGCTGTGGATACCAACCCAGACATGTTGGCGTTGGAAGGAAAGGATGAAGTCAGAAGGTGTGATGTTTTGTATGTAGCTTCAAAAGGAAGCATTGTCTATAACTTTTTAAATAGTGATTGCCCTTTGTGTTTAGCATATAAACAGGGCCCACATTGGGCTAGTAGACCTTTCCACCGAAAGAGTCTCCATCCGTATGATGCCTGCTGTACCTTGTTGTGTCAAATAAAGAAGCTCCTTTGTATCTACCCAGTAACTCTGTCTCTCCAGTGATTTCAACCACGCCACAACACACCATGCATTTTCCTTGTAACCTATTCCCTCTCCCACCAACTCACCCCCACATTCTACCACTCACTCACACACTGGGGGCAATCTACACCTGCCAATTAAGGTTAAAAGGTTCAATTAATAGCAGAATATTTATACAGAATACAACCTGAAATTCGCACTCTTCAGAGACATCCATGAAACAAGAAACATCTTACAATGAATGATAGAAACATCAAAGTCCGAAAGCCCTTCCTTAAGCAGCAGCAAAAGCATTTACCTCCCCCACCCACAACAGAAGGACCAACACCCCCTCCCTCACCACGCAAGCAACAGAAGCCCCAGAATCTTTGATCCAAGAGTCCATCGAAACTACAGTCGACAAACCAGCACCCGGTATTTCAGACAGGCTCCCTCTCCCAGCGAGAGAGATGGTAATTGGTTTATTATTGGCAGATTATTGAGATATGGTTTTGTTGTTTCCAATGGCAGGGTTTTTTCCTCTTCACACTTCTAATTTTTTCTTTTGTCAAGCCATTCCTCCTGCTCGTGGCCGCATCGATGGACAGCGGCAAAGCCATCTTGGATCTTAATAAGAGGGCATGTTTGGACCAGGTGGAAGACGTCCCGAGTTGGGGTACCACAGGGGTTATGTTGAAAAGTTAGCCTGGTTCATGATGAAGAGTGGTCTGGGAAAGGGCAGGCAAGAGTCTGTCCGACCGATATACAGTGAAAATCTTTCGTTTGCATGCCATCCAGACAAATCACTTCATATATAATTACATCGAGATAGTAAAAAGAAAAAAAGATACAGAATGTAGTATTAAGAATTACAAAGAAAGTGCAGTGCAGTTAGTCAAATAAAGTATGAGGGTTATGATGAGGTAGATTGATAGATTAAGAGCTCATCTCTTTTGGAGGTACAAGATGTCTATAAAAAGCAGTTTGGACACAGTCCTTTAGCCTGGTGGCCTGCTGGCATCTGTTCTCTTTTGTATTTTCTACTCAGTGCAACTGAGGGGAATAAAAATTATGGTGGCGGTGGGGAGGTGGGGGGAATGGGTGACTTTCTATGAGACAGCTTCACCAAGGTAGTGAGAAGTGCAGGAAGAGTCAACGGAGGGTAGTTTATTTTTCTTCCGGATGTGGGAGGAAAGTGGAGCACTCAGAGGATACCAGCTGGTCACAGGGAAAAGGTGCAGGGCCCACCCAGCACCGGAGGTCAGGATCTCTGGAGGTCGGACCTGGGTCTCTGGAGTTTCAAAGCATCAGCTCGACCAGCTACCTCGGATTAGTTTTATTCGTCACGTGTACATCGGAACAGTGAAATACGCCATTTGTATCAAATTAAATCAGCGAGGACTGTGCTTGGAGCAGCCCACAAGTGTTGCCACACTTCCGGGGCCAAGCTGGCATGCGCACAACTCACTAATCCAAATCCTAAATGTACACCTTTGGAATATGGGAGGAAACCAGAGCACGTGGAGGAAACCTGCACAGTCATGGGGAGAATGTACAAACTCATTACAGACAGAGGCAGGAATCGGACACTGATCAGTGATTGCTGTCCCCGTAAAGCGACTGCGCTAATCGCTACACTACGGTGCTGCCCACTGTGCCACTTCTTCCCCACCTCAGCATCCAGAAGGCTCCAGCCCTTCTCCACACAATCCATTATGCGCAGCAAGCGGGCGAGCACTGTTTAACATCTCGTACAAAAGGCAGCTCCTCTGACAGTGCAGCACGCCCTTGAAAACAGAGCAGGCCGTGAGGATTAGGTGCTCAAGACTCTGTGGGATTTAAAACCAATGACCTCCTGACTCAGGGAGAGGTACCTCTTGAGCCACAGTCACACAAACACATTATGCTTCTCTCTACGTTAAACAAACCACACTAAACAGCAATGGGAAACGGACAAAGACAGTTTATATTTCATTCTGCCTTGATGGCTGTGTACACTACATTGCATAGTTGCCTCTCCTCAGCTGAAAGATGGAATTAATCGCAAACCAGTTGTTACCTCAATAAATTTAGAACCTTCCAAACAGATGTTCAACTACGATGACCTGCTCTGTATCCAATCCCCCCTCCCCACAATTTGATTGCAAACACTCGCTTCCTTCATACAGTAGTTTATTATTGATGTGGGCACACTCCTCCCCCACTCTCAGGGAGATTCAATTCTGTATTCTTTTTCTAGCTAAATGGAGGGACAGGAGGTTGGTGGGGGTACGGTCGGGGGAAGGGGAATTAACAGGATGTATACTTTAATCAAGTTCCTTTCTGTAAGTCTGGTCAATCAACTTCACACTAGATTTTTATCTAACAAGCCGATTCCGTTTTATCTTTTACTTCTCGTGAGGCAGCTGGGCTTCGGTTAAGAGACACCTAAGGGTACTTCAGAAACCATGAATAATTTAGCTGCAAGCACAAGACCATGAGGTCCTTGGAATTACTTTCATGTTCAACGGGAGAAAGCGTATTTTATCTCTAGCGCTACATAATAACTAAACATTGTCCATATTAGGAACTACAGCTCTGATGTTTAAAAACACAAGACTTTTTTTTAAAAACCTCAAATAAATGTTTTTTTTAGAAAATAAAGGCACACATGGACTTTTCCTCCTGCTTGGGCTTTTTTTCCCCCGATCATTAAGAAACACTGTTTTTACAGCTTCAGTAGCTGTTTACCAGACTCCCCAACTGCTAATTAAAGGCTCTGCAAGACAGCTTAATAAAATGCCAAGCATCTCTCTCACGAGTTGTACTCGTGGTATTTCTGTGTTTAAGTGAGGTGGGGGGGGGGGGGGGGGGAGGGAAAATTGTTTCTTCAGAACCCACCCCACCCTTGGAGACTTATAACCAGAGAGCAGACTTCCCATATGAAAACAGAAAGTCCAATTAAATCACTTCCTTTGGTTATGTCTTACTAATGATTTGTAAGAAGCCTCCTTGCCTTCCGCTTATTTGTTATTCTGCTATTGATTTTTATCATAAACTTAATACAAAGCAACAGTGAGACACTTCCGAGGTGGTTAGGGCTTCAGGGCTTACACCCATTACTTCAGCATTGTACTATGAAAGTGCTAAGTACGGTAGCATAGTGGTTAGTGTAACACGATTTCAGCGCCAACGACCCAGGTTCAATTCCCATCGCTGTCTGGAAGGAGTCTGTACACTCTCCCTGTGACCATGTGGCTTCCTCCTACATTACAAAGACTTTGTAGGTTAATTGGTGTCATGGGTGTAACTTGGTGGCACAGGTACACTGGGCTGGAAAGGTCTTGTACCATTAATATCTAAATAAAAAAAATAAACCCAGCAGAATAGAATGGTCAGGAATGTCACAATTTTGATTTTGATGATTACAGATCTCATGACACAGGCTTGATGGTGGTGGTGCTGCCCCATGCTCCAGTGACCATGGATCGATCCTGTCTATGTGGAGTTTGCACGGTCTCTCTGTGTGACCGGTTGGGTTAGCTCTGGTTTTCCTCCCGCATCTCATGACACGCAGGCCAACAGGTTAGTTGGACTTTGTAAGTTTCCCCTTGTGTAATCAGTTCCTTAAGGTTGTTACTGCCGGGGGTGGTAATGAGGAAAAGCTCCCACTACCTATTAAATGCTACCAATGGCAATAGCCTCTGACAACCAAGTCCAGCTCCTGGCCTTCATGTGTGGCTTACCTACTAAGCCCAGCAGAACACTTTCTACTGGCAGAAGAAGGGGCAAAGGCAGGTTATTGATGCCTTAAAACCAGTCGTTTCATGCAGATGGGGCTCGTCTGTCATGATTAGTAGCTCATCTAGGAGAAGGAAAACTCCGATCTCAAACCTCCACTGCCTTGCTCTTGGGGAAGGCTTCTGGTGCAGACACCAAGGGGAAAACTCTGGAGCTGGAGACGCGAGGGCAGTCCCACGTTGAGTTCATTGCTGCTGGTACCAAACTGTATCGGTCTCTGCCGTTCCTTTGGGTTCATCAGATGCGTGGAGAGGGGGAACTTGCTACATGGGCAACAGCTTGCTCTCCTTATTGTACTGCCCAGGCTTGTATATCTAGACAGCCCGGATGCAACATCCCTGGTTGACCCTGACTGACAGAGGCCTCACTCACTCAGTCGGGAGGGAGTTGATGGGCACTGAGAAAGAAAATAGGTCATTGGGAAATACATAGAGGAATGAACATTCAAATTCAACATGGTGTAATGTCATTTCCAGTACACAAGTAGAGAGGAAAATGAAATAATTGTTACTCCAGCGCAAAAAAAACACAAAAGATAAAGAACAAAATAATATTAAAAAACACAATAAATACAAATACATAAGATAGCTTATATACATAGATTGATTATACGTCCATAAAGTGATATTAGGCTATACATAAGTGACCGACAGGAAATACTAAAGTAGTGGTAGGGTGGGTTAGTGGGTGGATGTATTTATCAGCCTTACTGCTTAGGGTGTGGATGCTACACAGCCTCTTCCCTGATGGGAGCAGGACAAACACTTGATTCCTCCAAATTCTCCAAAAAAAAACCTGCCTCAGCTTTGAATAACATTTGCTTCATAGCAGAAAATTGCAAGGAATCATTACTCTGAAGAGAAGACTTTCCACCTCCTGTAGACACAACGGGAACTGCTTCTGCATGGTTTTAATCTGAAACATTGACAATTCCTCTCCCAGTTCCACCAGCAGGTTGTTGCTGCAGATTCCACCGCATCTCAGTCTGAAACAAAACACCCATCTCTTGGGACAACCCCACTTCAAGTTCTAGATTCCCCAAACCACCAGAAGCATCCCAACCTGTCGCTGTCAAACGAAGTCCCTTTCTCCTCAGCTTTCTACACCAAATTAAATGGCCCTATCACCTGCCAGAAGGTACAGGTTGGGAGTTTGAAACCTGCCTATGGAATTTGTTACACAAACACACAAAATGCTGGAGGAACTCAATGGGCCAGACAGCATCGACAGAAAAGAGTAAACAGTCGACGTTTCAGGACGAGACCTGTCATCAGGATTGGAAAGGAACGGGAGAAGTCAGAGTAAGAGGTGAGGGGAGTGGACGAAGTAGTACAAGGTGACTGGGGGGGGGGTTGGGCAGGGGGGAAGGGGGTGTAGTAAAGAGCAAGGAACTTGATTGGTGAAAGAGATAAAGGGCTGGAGGAAGGGGGATCTGATAGCTGAGGATAGAAGACCATGGAAGAAAGAAGGGAGAGGAGCACCAAATGGAGGTGATGGGCAGGTAGGGAGATAGGGTGATCAGGGAAAACAGGAATGGGGAATGGTGAAGGGGGGGAAGCAATTACCAGAAATTTGAGAAATCTATGTTGATGCCATCAGGTTGGAGGCTAGCAATCAACCAATCAACTTCCCAGCTTACCTGCCCATCACCTCCCTCTGGTGCTCCTCCCCCTTCCCTCTCTTCCATGGCCTGCTGAGTTCCTCCAGTATTTTGTGTGTGTTGCTTTGGATTTCCAGCATCTGCAGATTTTCTTGTGTTAGGGAGGTTATCACCTTACTTTGGTTCTCCTCTTCCTTCTATGGATTCCTCTTAGATTACACTTTCTTCAGTCTTTTACCTCTTCCACCTATCACCTCCCAGCTTCTTACTTCATTCCCCCTCTCCCACCCAACTTCCCATCTCACCTAATCTCACCTATTACCTGCCAGCTTGTACTCCTTCCCTCCCCTACCTTCTTATTCTGTCTTCTGCCCCTTCATTTCCAGTTCTGATGAAGGGTTTCAGCCCAAAACTTCAACTTATTCCTCTCCATTGTCTGACTTGCTGAGTTTCTTCAGCATTTTGGGTGCATTGCTGGAGCATTTAAGCGTAACTACGTAAATAAAGTTCGTAAATTCCCGATGAAGGGTCTCAGCCTGAAACACTGATTGTTTTTTCCCTTCTACAGAGGCTGCCTGAATTGTTGAGTTCCTCCCGTATTTTGTGTGTGTTACGCCACAACTAGCTTCTAAGAAAAGACTACCTGGCCAGTATATTTTGCAGTTTTCTGCGTTTGACTGCTACGTCAAAACAACACCTCATTGGCTGACAAAAAGAGAGCAACCCCACATTGATATGAAAGGCATACACATAGCTCAGATTTCCAATGGATTGTAGTCAGGACACTTGTCATGAAGGGTGTATATAAGGTGGGTGGTCACAGTCTTCTTCCCAGGATAAGGGAGTCTAAAACCATACGACGTAAGCTTAAGGTGAGAGCAGAAAGATTAAAGGGAATCCGAAGAGCAACATTTTCCACACAGAGGGCAGTGGGTATATGAAAGATGCTGCCAGAGGAAGCTCTAGTGGTGGGTAGGACTACAATGCTTAAACAACATTTAGATGGATACACAGAAAAGGTACAGAGGCACATGGGCCAAATGTAGGTAAATGGAACTAGCCTGGTTAGAGTCATAGAAAAGTACAGCACAGAAACAAGCCCTTCAGCCCACCTAGTCAATGCCAAACCATTTAAACTGCTTACTTCCCCTCCCATCGACCTGCACCGGGACCATAGCCCTCATACCCCTATTATCCATGTACCTATCCAAACTCCTCTTAAGTGTTGAAATTGACCACTTGCACTGGCGGCTCATTCCGCACGCCACAACCCTCTGATGAAGTTTCCCTTCATGCTCCCCTTAAACTTTTCACTTTGCACCCTTAACCCATGACCTCTGGTTGTAGTTCTACCCAACCTCAGTGGGAAAAGCCTGCTTGCATACTGGTTGGCATAGCTAATTTAGGCCGAAGGGTCTGTTTCGTGCTGTACAGCTCTATGGCAACCTAGCAGCCACTGAAGTCATTTTTGGGGGTGTGGACGCAGGGGATCAGTAGGATGTATACTTGTATAAACATGTCTGGATATTGTTGGCTAAATACTGTAATTAGTCTCCAAAATTCAGACAGGGCGTTAACCTGGTTTTGTTCTCCACAGACGCTGCTCAGCCTGTTGAGAGTTTTTATTTGGTATCCGCAGCATCCGTACTTCAGAGTTCCAAGCAATGACTATATTCATCACCACAAATTGGCTCTGATTGTTTGTGGGTTTTAATGATAGCCTGGTAATGTCAAGATCATTACTACTGATGTCATTCTATCTTTCCAGAAACATATAATTAACTAAATTTTAATTCTCTGCTGCAGTGGCCCCTCCTGACTACCGATCCAGGCTATAGGATTATGAATTCAACAATACAGTCTTCAGGCTTCTGCTCACTGAGAGAAGCACGTCACACTTGGCTTACGCTTCCTTAGACTCTGCTTCAGGCTCATGCAGCAGTGAGTCCTGAATGGTATGGCATGCTATTTTTAAAGATTAGCTTTATTTATCACACGTACATCAAAACACAAAATGAAATGCATCATTTGCATTAAATCAAATCAGCAAGGACTGGGTAGGTAGCCTACCAGTGTGACCACACTTCTGGCACCAACCTGAAATGCCCCCCAACTCATTAACGCTAACCATATGTCTTTTAGAATGTAGGAGGAAACTAGAGCACCCAGAGGAAACCCATGCAGTCACAGGGAGAATGTGCAAACCCCTTGCAGTCAATGGTAGGAATCGAACCCTGATCTTACAGCTGCCACTGTAAAACACTGCATCAACTGCTACAATACCATTTTGTTATTTTGTGTGGCTGGTTATGTTTTTGGTCTCTCCTGTTGGAAGGCCATGGGCAAATACTGGGGAGGGGCGGGGTCCTTTCAGTAGGGAACGTGGGAACGCACTCTCACATGGACGATGTGCAAATACTGGGGAGGGACGGGGTCCTTTCAGTAGGGAACGTGGGAACGCACTCTCACATGGACATGATGTGCAAATACTGGGGAGGGGCAGTGTCCTATCAGTGGGGAACAGACTCTCACATGGATGATGTGCAAATACGGGGGAGGGACAGGGTCCTTTCAGAGGGGAACGTGGGAACGCAATCTCACATGGACATGATGTGGTTCTAGATGCTGAGCAGACACAGTAGGACATTATGGTTGGCCCCTTCAGCAGATCTGGTGGATGGGTGAAGAATCCGCCCTTGCCTTAAAATACCATCAAATTAAATGGGACAGAACCAGCACCTTTGGTCCATTGAGTCTATGCTGACCAACAGGCACTCCTAGGCCAATCCTACACTTCCCACTTTTGCATCAACTCTCCACAGATTCTACCCGTCACCTACACACTTAGGACAATTAATCCAACAGTCCATAAACCTACAGGGTACAGGAGGACACTCGAGCACCAGGAGGAAACCCACACTGTCAAAGGGTGAAAGGACAAAACTCCTTACAGGCAGCAGTGGGAAGTGAAACCTGATCACTGGTACCTGCTGATGCTGTACAGCGACGTGTTGATCACTAAACTATGAGCTGCCACTGTGATACTCCTCCCTGACCCAAACCCTACAAGTCTGGAGAAATGGCTGCTTGAAGCAAGGTGGTCTAGTGGTCGGGGGTGGGAGGGGGGTCCATTCACTAGTATTATGGAACAGTCAGGCCTTTTATTTAACAAAAAAAGCTCAGGGAAGGGTGGACAATATTCTAGTTAGGGTTATTAAGTTGTGAGAACACTATGCTGGTGCTGGAAGCATGGCAACTGCACAATCCTCATTGATTTGATGCAACCAATGCATTTTCACTGTATGTTGTGACGTTTTGATGTATATATGACCAATAAAGCTAATCCTTTAAAAGGTTAACTGTTGTTCTAATTGGGTTCTGCGGGTTAAAGAGGAGAACTAAATTGCTCAGCGTCTTGTGCTCAGTTCTAGTCACCCCATCAGAGGAAGGATGTGGAGGATTTGGAGAGGGTGCAGAAGAGGTTCACCAGGATGCTGCCTGCATTAGAGAGCACGAGCTATCAGGAGAGATTGGACTTTGACAGTCATCTCTGGAGCATCAGAGGCTGATGGGAGACCTGATAAAAGTTTTTAAAAATTATCATAGGCACAGATAGAATAGACAGTGAGAGTCTCTTTCCTAGGGTAGCAATGTCAAATACTAGGTGGCATAGCTCTAAGTTGAGAGGGTAAATGTTTAAAAATGTGTGGGGTAATTTGATTTATTTGAATGCACAGAGTGGTCCTGACAAAGGGTCTTGGCCTGAAACGTTGACTCTTTATTCCTAGGTGCTGCCTGACCTGTGTGAGTTCTTCCAGCATTTTGTGTGTGTTACTCTGGATTTCCAGCATCTGCAGAATGTCATGCGTTTTTGAGGTGCCTGGAAATGGCTTCCAGTGGTGGTGAGAGTGGAAGCAGACAGGCATTTAGACAGATACATGAAGGGATTGGAGGGATATGGATCCTGTGCAGGCAAATGGGATTCATTTCATTGGGCATCATGGTTGGCGTGGGTATTGTGGGCTGAAGGGCCTGTTCCTGTACTATACTGTTCCACATAACCACAGTGCTTATCTGCTGATGAATTGATATTCAGAATCAACTAAATTTAACCTTTTTACTAACACTATGAATCAGCATTTGTCACTTCTGCTCAGCTGTGAAAAACTGAGCTTGCTGGGGGACATGGTAGCACACGATTGATGTTGATTAGCAAGTGGGTTGTACCTCTTGTGATGACAGTGGCTTAATGCAGAGCCACTCTCAGAAAGGAGCAGCGACAACTCATGGTCCAGCTGGGTAGCCACCTACCTGTTGGCATGAACATCGATTTCTCTAACCCGGTAGTTTTTCTCCTCCCCCTTTCCCTCTTCTTCCATCCCCCACTCTGGCTCCCATCTCACATCTCCTTTTCTCCTTGCCTGCCTATCACCACCCCTGGTACCCCTCTTCCTTCCCTTTCCTTCATTGTCCTCTCTCCTATCAGGCTCTTCCTTCTTCAGCCCTTTACCTTTTCTAACTAGCATTTCCCCACCTCTTACTCTCTCCCCCACCTACCTGGTTTCACCTATCACCTTCTAGATTGTACTCCTTCCCCTCTCACTACCTTCTAATGCTGGCTTCTTCCTCCTCCTTTTCCAGTCCTGATTAAGTGCCTCAACCCTAAATGTCGACTCTTTATTCCTTTCTATTGATGATCTGCTGAGTTACATAGAACATAGAATAGTACGGCACAGTACAGGCCCTTTGGCCCAGATTGTTGTGCTGACCCTCAGACCCTGCCTCCCATATAACGTTAAATTCCTCCATATACCTGTCTAGTAGTCCCTTAAACTTCACTAGTGTATCTGCCTCCACCGACTCAGGCAGTGCATTCCACGCACCAACCACTCTCTGAGTAAAAAACCTTCCTCTAATATCCCCCTTGAACTTCCCACCTCTTACCTTAAAGCCATGTCCCCTTGTATTGAGCAGTGGTGCCCTGGGAAAGAGGCACTGGCTATCCACTCTATCTATTCCTCTTAATATCTTGCATACCTCTATCATGTCTCCTCTCATTCTCCTCCTCTCCAAACAGTAAAGCCCTAGCTCCCTTAATCTCTGATCATAATCCTTACTCTCTAAACCAGGCAGCATCCTGGTAAATCTCCTCTGTCCCCTTTCCAATGCTTCCACATCCTTCCTATAGTGAGGCGACCAGAACTGGACACAGTACTCCGAGTGTGGCCTAACCAGGGTTTTATAGAGCTTCATCATTACCTCGTGACTCTTAAACTCTATCCCTCGACTTACGAAAGCTAACACCCCATAAGCTTTCTTAACTACCCTACCTACCTGTGAGGCAACTTTCAGGAATCTGTGGACATGTACCCCCAGATCCCTCTGCTCCTCCACACTACCAAGTATCCTGCCATTTACTTTGTACTCTGCCTTGGAGTTTGTCCTTCCAAAGTATACCACCTCACTTCTCCTGCATCTTGTGTGTGTTGCTCTGAATTTCCAGCACCTGCAGAATCTCATGTTTATTAACGTAGGGTTTACCTTTACTTTAGATTCAGTTTCTGGAATTAGAGGATTGTGGTTCAAGTCCTACTTGATGATGCTGAGATACATCCTAGGATGCGCTGGGACACATCATTGACGTAACCTGGGGTCATCAGGCGTTTTGGGCCTTTCAACATCAGACACCCTCGCCCAGGTGACCAGCCAGGGTTGATGGGACCCTGGCTCGGTCCGGGCAACATTGGTCCACGGGTCACACCTCTTGATCCGTCGCCATCTGGAGGCTCGTTCAGCAGCCTGTGTCGGTCCTGCTGGCTTTTTTCTTGGCATTACGGGGGCTGCAAAGGAGAGAGTAGGCTCTGCACAAAGAGCCGCCAGCAAAACCGCTAGACTCCACGTCTATAGGCTCATTTTGCGCCGTCCCCCCGCTGTCTCTGGTACTGCTCCACCAGCTCCCGGCATGTGGTTTTCATACGTTCAGCTGCCTCCCCAATCCGGTCTTCCCAAGGAGGAAACCAGAACACCAGGAGAAAACCAAAGTGGTCAAGGGGAGAATGTACAAACTCTGGACAGGCTGCGGCAGGAATTGAACCCTGATCTACCATTTGCCAGCTTCTAACCGTAGCAGTTAATCGCTAGCACTAACAGCTACACTACCCTGCTGCACCTCTAAACTAGAAGCTCAAGAGTCACCCCTACAGACTGAGCCACTCACTTCAGTGACAGTACCCTCTGCATTCTAGGAAACAACACAACCACACCGGGGAGGAAGGAGTTACAACAGGAAGACTCTCTGCTTCAGACACTGCAGGCAGAAGCACAATTTTCAGTGCGTCTGGGCATTGGTCCAAGAGAAAGTCTGCGTCTGTTTCTATGAGAAGTTCTGCTGGTTTCCAAAGTAAATGCCCTCAGACTTGCAGGCTTCCTGGGAACCTGCTAAAGGAAGATTTTATTTTTAATTTCTATTTGACCAGAACTAGCCCTGTGCAGAATCATTGACCCCAACCCTAGCTGTAAACTCATTGGGCTGAGATCAGGAAACATAACCAGTGCATAGTTGGACTGAGACTTAAGGGTGGAGATGACGGGAGAAAATAACTACAACATACCAGGCAAACAAAATCCCAAGACTTCTCAGCAGCTCAATTTGGAAACAGTTACTGATTATTTTTTCTCACTAATCATAATCACTGAGCACGGAAACAGCCCTTCAGCCGATCAAGTCCACTAAGTACTCATCTACACTAATTCCATCGCCCATTTTATCCCTATGCTCCCAAAACCCCCCTCCAAATTCTACCACTCAGTTACAAACTAAGAGCAATTCACGGCAGCCAACGAACACAGAACATAGAACCATATAGGTTCGGCCAATTATGTTGTGCCAACCTTTGAACCCCCTGTAAAATCAACCTAACCCTTCCCTCCCACCTAGCCCTCCGTTTTTCTTTCATCCATGTGTCTACCAACCTGCATACCTTTGGGCTGTTGGAGGAAGCTGGGGCACCTGGGTGAAACCCATGTGGTCACGGGGAGAACGTGCAATCTCCACGCAGACAGCGCCAGAGGCCAGCATCGAATCTGCTCCACCAGAACTAGTACGGCACAATTCAGCGAGTACCGAGTTGCCAACAAACATAAGGTCAATTAAGCATGGGCACAGAGGTGACGGTTAAGTGGAAAATTTGCAATGGCTTGTTGAATTAAATTTAATTTGAAAAGCCCAGAAGCCTGTCCATGTGTGTGGGTGGGAGGTAGAGTGGGAGAAGGGAAAGGGGCTTGTTGTGTTCTGCTGAACGTGGTGGGTAGGCTCTGTTGACCCCAGAATGTGCACCACACTTACCGACTCCCTCCAGCACATCCTTGGGTGTGCTGGTTATTAACGCAAATGATGCAAGAACCTCAGCGAGAAATCTACTGTGGAATGGAGGAAAGGTGACTGATTATATAGATAGTAAATCTATTAATACATTGATTTTACAAACAGGAAATGTGCACATTTGCTGCAACTATAGAATTTACCAAATTGGACCATCTTCAGACAAAACTCAAGTGCTTGCAGCAACTTCAAGCTGGTGTGAATCTGGTGAGGGTTGACACTACATCATGTTTGCACATCTCCCCTTAACATTAATACAAACGTTTGTACTTGTATGGAACCATATAGTAAACACAAGAGATGCTGCTGATGCTATAGATTCAGAGTAACACACACAAGACGCTGGAGGAATTCAGAAGGTCAGGCAGCATCTATGGAGAGGAATAAACAGTCTACATTTCGGGCTGGGACCCTTCTTCAGGACTGCCCAGCCTGCTGGGTTCCTCCAGCAGTGTGTCACACAGGAACCAAGTAGGACCTCCAACCCCAGTGACCAGAAGTAATCACTCACATTTGATATTGTCTTATGGCATTTTAAAAAAAAAGGCCAATCAGCCAATTAAGGTGACGCATGTCCAAAAGTCCCATCCTCTCATCATCTTTGCTGGAAACCTTTCCCTCCCACAAGTCCACAGACACTATATCAGGATTGAACTGGGATCGCAGGAGCTGTGCTACCTGTTCCGCAGCATACCACCCATTGCATATGGAATAGAAACCAGCACACCTTCTCCCCATTCTGTCATCGGGCCAATTGCTTTACCCCAACCACTGATCCAATTCCAGCACAGCAGCCGCAACCTAGAACCAAATGCATACAAGCTGCAATGTTTTTTTTTAAATATAGTCGCTATAAGAATACAGCTGCTTCACTCAAATTCCATTGAGATCCAGATCCAACTGCTCCCGCAATTCCCGAACCCCAAAATCTTCCTCCTAGGTAGCCTCAGAAATTCAATCGCTTTTGGAAAGGTATATGCTCTTAATGTGTCCGCTGATTATTGACAGGAAGCCCATTCCCATTTTATCCTGATTATACTGTATCACTGACAAACAAAGACACACCTCAATGGTGCATGCTTAGCTCTTTGCTCTGTTCTCTCTACACTCAAACGTGGCTAAGGCACAACTCAAACGCCAACAATAAATTCGCTGTTGACACCACTGCCGTTGGCAGAATCTCAGCTGGCGATGAGGTGGTGTACAACAGGAGTGAGATGGATCAGCTGGCTTTGTGGTGTTGCAACAACAACCCGGCACTCAGTGTCAGTAAGACCAAGGAATTGATTGTGGACTTTAGGAAGAGGATATCGGGAGAACACTGAATACCAGTGCTCATCAAGGGGTCTGTAGTGGAAATGGTGAGCAGTTATCAAGATCTCTGAAACCTGTCCTGGTCCCAACATATTGATGCAATCGTGACAAATGCACACTGTTGGCTACACTTCATTAGAAGTCTGAAGAGATTTGGTAGACCAAAGACTAGCAAATTTCTACAGATGTACCATGGAGAGCATTCTGACTGGTACTGGGGGCGGGGGGGTCAATGCACAGGAGTGGAAAAAGCTGCAGAGGGTTGTAAATTCAGCCAGCTCCATCATGGGCAATGGCCTCCCCAGCATTGAGAACATCTTCTGTGGTTGATGCTATAGGAAGTGGCATCCATCATTAAAGACTACTACCATCCAGGCCATACCCTATTCCCATTACCACCATCAGGGAGGAAGTGCAGGAGCCCGGAGACACACACTTAATGTTTAAATAACAGCTTATTCCCCTACGACCTCCAAGAGCACCATAACCTTATCATTGGGTTTAGAGGCTTGCATGCCTCAATGACCCTGAGAGCTCTGCTGACTGGAGTCAGGGCTTCCAAAGTATAAGCACAAAATAATATGCAGATGCTGTGATCAAAGCAACACTTTCAGTACGCTGGATGAACTCAGCAGGTCGGGCAGCATCAGTTAGAAAAGATGAGTCGACGTTTCCGCCTCCTCCTTCTACTACCCATTGTTTTCAAGGGCTATGACGTCAATGCTTCCCCTCCCCACCCCTTTGTCTTTCAGATTACTGGTCTTTCAACTGAAGCTACAAGCATTCTTCAAATCCTTCCCCATCTTTCATTCTTCAGTCCTGACGAAGGGTTCCAGCCCGAAACATCAACTCATCGTTTCTAACTGATGCTGCCCGACCTGCTGAGTTCATCCAGCGTACTGAAAGTGTTCCAAAGTATAAGGTAGGGTCACCTATGCCAAATAGGTCAAAGGGTAAAGATCAGACTAAGAATAGTCCATCAATCCTCCAGGTTCGGGGGTTCAACTCAGGGTCAACAACCCTGACTGGTAAAACAAAACTGCTACAGAAACAGCAATGAAGAATCCTTTTACATCTGAGTGCGACAGTATTCCTGAGCTTTCACCCAGTACTTGCATGACTGACAGTAATCCAAGGGGAAGCTACCGACATGAAGAAAGCCCTGAACACTGCCAGAGATGGAGGACCTTCATTGTTGCCTTAAACACCAGTGCAGTAATGGAAAGTAAGTATTCCCCTAAGACATCAGATTTCTGAGAGGACCATGAACCCATGAACACTTCTTGTTCTCTTTCCGCACTACTTTAAAAAAAATTATTTCTGTAACTTATAATTTTATGTATTGCACTAACTGCTTCTGCAAAATAAGAAATGTCATGAAATAAGTCAGTGATAATAAACCTGATTCTGAGGAGCAATAAAGCCATCCTACCAATGATCAATAAAATCAGCATTCAATAGCGTGGACTGGGTGCCAAATGTGGTGACTTCCTACAACAGCACTGGTTTACCAAGCATCCACAGAGACAGGGCCGTTGCCAATTGCACACCATTTTCTCACCACAGCACCTTGGTGCAAGATTTATAACGGGCGGCGCGTGTCGAAATGTGCACACTCGCACGGTAGCGGCAGGGAGAGGGCAGGGTGGCGTAACTGGATGTAGTAAGTCACTCAATCAACGTCTGCACCAAGTGAAGCTTCCCTTTCTTTCCAAGAAGGG
Source organism: Mobula birostris (assembly GCF_030028105.1). NCBI lineage: Eukaryota > Metazoa > Chordata > Chondrichthyes > Myliobatiformes > Myliobatidae > Mobula > Mobula birostris. The sequence goes on along the minus strand of NC_092387.1, from coordinate 56,079,053 downwards.
GGAAATTTAATATCGTTGTTTGGCAGGCAGATTAAACTGCCGTGGCTAACCTCAGTGCATGTGGGGAAACTCAATAGCCCAATTAGATGTTTAAACGGGAGCAAAGAGGAAAATAAACTGAAGGCAGACTTCAAAGGAGGAGGAACTGTAGTAGCTGGTAAATTTGTTTTATCAGTGAAAGAAGAGTTTGGCATCAAAGTATCACAGTTCCAATCCCCCTCGCCCATCAGGAACCCTCTAATTACTGGTGTCAGGACAGCAAAAACAAGAATGAAATGAAAGTAATGGAAAAAAATTAATAAAAATAAAGAAAAAAGGAATGAAATGAACAAGAATGAAAAAAACAGGGTGGTAATAACTAATACGATAGGTCACATTTTTACGAAAATTTAAGGTGTGGGGTGGGGATGTCTGAGTTAAGTCTTTTATGCAGAGAGTGGTAGATGCATGGAACACATTGCCAGGCCACTTAAGAGATTCTTAGATAAGCAGATGGATGAAATACAATGGAGGGATATCGGCCATGTGAGAGGGAAGGATTAGATGGAGTAGTTTAAAGGGGTACAACATCGTGGGCTGAAAGCTGGTGCTGTCCTGCGCTCTTCTAGTTCTATGTCTGAACAGAAACAAGTGAGTTTCACCTTAATGCCCACTCTAGGTCAGGTTATCGGCACAGTTACAATGGACTGGCCAGCTATGGTACGATAGCAGAAATGGCTGAAACCTTCCCAATGGCACCACACTGCAAGTCAAGTGAAGTTTATTGTCATTTAACTACATACATGTATATAACGTATATAAACACCTAATATATAGAGACAGCATTTCTTCGAACCAGGGTGTAAAGCACAGTAGTATACATAACACACAATAACTTATGAAGGTAAGGATAAAACCTACAGATGAATCACACATAAATAACAAATTAACGTGCATAAATTAAATATTGTAAGGTATGGAACAGATTAACCAGTGATGCTTCGAATACGATGTGGTTGGGAGTTCAGAAGCTTAATGGCCAGGGGGAAGAAACTGTTTCTCATCCTGACCAGTCTTGCTTTTATGCATCATAGTCTCCTGCCTGATGGTAGAAAGTCAAAAAGAATACTGGATGGATGGGTGGGATCCTTCATAATACTAAAGGCCCTGTGTACACAGCACACCTGATAAATGTCCCTGATGGATGGTAGGAAAACTATGATCCTCTCAGCCGTTCTCACAGTCCTTTGTAGGGACTTCTGGCCTGATGCTTGACTGCTCCCATACCAGATGAAGATGCAACTTGTCAGGACATTCTCAATGGTGCTCCTGTAAAACGCAGTTAAGATTGTGGGGGGGGGGGGGGGGGAGCCTTGCTTGCCTCAAACTTCTTAGGATGTGGAGAAACTGCTGTGCCTTCTTGTTCAGGGAGGTGATACTAAGGATTCAGGTGAGGTCATCCGTGATATGAACTCCCAGGAACTTGGGGCATTTAATTCACTCTACGGAGGAGCTATGTGATCACAGAGGGGGGATGGTTTGTCTGCACCTTCCTGAAATCCACAATGACTTCCTTTGCCTTCTCCTATGTTCAGGCATAGGTTGTTCTTCTCACACCAATCCACCAGCCACTCTACTTCCTCTCCATCTCATCATCATTCTTGATAAGGCCAACCACTGTTGTGACATCAACAAACTTGATGCAAGAATATTGGGGGGGGGGTGTATTTATCAAGGGTTAAAGTAAAGATTTTAAAAAAATGTTCACTCCAAAAATGCAATACCTAGAGAGATGACCTGATTTGACCTGGAGGTCTTAGGTCAACAGGTGTCATCAATCATTTTTACAGTCCATGGACAGTTAGTTTACATGAAGTGTTACTGCCAGTTTGAAACTAAACTGCACCCAACATGGTGGACCAAGGGGGGCAACTTAAGCAAAGGAAGAAGTACCTTGCGTGTACAGTGGCAGGCTAATGATAATGGGGAGTGATCACCTGTTGTTCCACCTTTGACACTCTTATCTCCTATCAGAAGTTCTGGGTTCGAGTCTCACTCTGGAGAGAGGAGTAAAAGGCCTGGCCCAGCATTGCTGCTACAGCGCCATGGGAGTTCTGGAAAGACAGCAGCACCATCTCACGGAGTCACAGAACACAGAAAAAGGTCTTTTGACCAACACATCGCTGCTGGCCATCAAATGTCCATCCACATAGCTTGTGGTCTGTAGCTTTCCATACTTTGGTCATTCAAGAATTCGTCAAAATGACTAAATGTTGTGAGAGTCTCTACCTTCACCACACACTCGGGCAGTGAATTCCAGTTTCTAACATCCTGGGTGAAAATGTTCGTCCTTGTATTCCCTATAACCTTCAAATCCATAAAACATGCCTTCTAATTATAAATAACCTCTCCCACAGGGAAAAGTTTCCTATTTTCAGATGAGATATTAAATGTGACCCCATCTGCTCTCCCAGATATAAAGAAAATCCCACGGAGAACAGCAGTGGAGTTTTCCCTGGCATTGGGCCAACATTTAATCCCTCAGACGGCACCAAAAATGAAACTAGCGGTCTAACCTCACCGCAGTCCGTGGGATCTTGCTGCACAAATGCTGGTCGCCACCCTTCCGATCTCTCTCTAATCCAAGAGGTGCTGCGGCAAGGTGCGTTGGGCGAGAGCCAGGCCTGGGAGAGAGGCGAGCCTGCCTTCCTTCAACCTGAAGCGTGGCGCTCTTCGACAGGGAACCTGTTGCCTCGGAAAAGCCCTCGCTGACAGATGCCGGCTAATTAAATTACGAGCTCAGCAACACTAAAGCACCTTCGTATTTGCACAGTTCAGTCAAAGACGCTCGCTTTTGACAGGCCAAGTACTGCTGGCACGATGCAGCTATTAATCTTTTGATACTCATCCAAAACATAGCAGTTGTGCCAGAGGCTCTCCTCGGCTCGCTGTTCTTTGAAAGCACCATTTGGCTTCTTGCCAACCATCACAGTTTCAATTTCCATGCTAACAGATGGCAGCGATTACTAGCTCTGGTTTGTGGTACAGTTACACTAATAGCCTCTCCACTCTGTCAAGAAAAATACTTGTTCCTATCTCTCAACACTCGCTTCGTCTTCCCCCTCCCACTCACCTCTCCCACCCACCCTGTCAAAGATGCTTAACCCATTTAGCACTGTAAAAACTCTTCGCAATTATCCCTCAGCGTAGCTAATCCTGTGGCAACTGAAACTGGAAATTCTGAGTTCTCGACCTTCTCCAAGTTCACACAGTGACTTAGGGATGGGATGATGCCATAGCTTTCAGCACTGCCATCTCACAGCCCCAAGGTTCAATCCTGACCTTGGGTGCTGCCTGTGTCCAGTCTGAAAATTCGCACCTTGGATTCCACCCCACTCTGGTTTCCTCCCCCCTTCCCAGTGACGGGTTAACAAACGACAGTAAATCACAAACACGAAAGGGCTGCAGGTGCAGGAAATCCAGAGTAACACACACAAAACACTGGAGGAACTCAGCGGGTCGGGCAGCGTCTATGGAAAAGAGTAAACAGTCGATGTTTCGGGCCAAGACCCTTCATCAGCACTGAGAAAGGAGGAGGAAGATGCCAGAATAAAAAAAGTTAGGGGCGGGGAAGGGGGCTAGCTGGAAGCCAGGTGGGTGGATAAAGTCAAAGGATCTGATAGGAGAGGAGAGGAGACCAGCAAGAATCTGCTAGGAGAGGAGAGTGGACAATAGGAGAAAGGGAGGGAGGAAGGGACCCAGGGGAAAGTGATAGGCAGGTGAGAAGGAGCAATAGGTTAGAGTGAGGAATAGACGAAGGGGGTGGGGGGAGGGGAAGAGAGAAAAGAGAGTTATTTACCAGAAAGAGAAATCGATATCGATGCCCTCAGGTTGAAGGCTACCCAGATGAAATAGAAGGTGTTGCTCTCACTCCTTATTGAAAGCAAGTGGCAAAAAGAATTAACCTAGAACATAGACCAGTGGGGCACAGGAGCATGCCCTTCGGCCCATGATGTGAATTAAACTGATTATTTTCTTTCTCTCCATATTTATGTGTCTAACAGCCTCTTAAATGCCACTATTGGGTCTGTTTCTACCACCGCCATCCTGGACAGCCTGTTCTAGGCAGTGATCAGTCTTTGTGCAAAAATAAATATCCCCACACATCACCTCCTCTAACCTTAAATGCATATCCTCTCATCCTTAACATTTCTACCCTGGGAAAAAGATTTTGACTACATAACTCTGTTTATGCCTCTCATAATTTTACAGACTTCTGTCAGGTTTCCCCCTCAGCCTCTGAAGCTCTGAAGAAAACAGCCTAAGTTTGTCCAGCTCATACCCTCTTCTCCAGGAAACATCCTGGTAAACCTCTTCTGCACCCTCACCAAAGCCTCCATGTCCTTCCTGTAATGGGGCAACAAGAATTGCACAAAGATCAAAGGGGAACTAATGGTCAAAAATGTAAGAGAGAAAAGGTTGCGGGGTTCAAGGAAATAAGGAAGAGGAACAGGGCTAATAGAGTTCCTCTCCTGGGAGTTGGCACAGATGCAAGTGGTGTCCATTTGTGATATAACAAGCATTTAAAATATCTCACATCCTCTCTCAAGGTCAAGCTAACATGACAGCATAAGAGAGGAATTATAGGTGGAAAAACATGTTGTGATTCTGCAACAGGATATAGACTGACTGAGTGATTTGTCTAAAGCCTGGCAAATGTGGTTTAATAAATGAGAACTCTGAAAACGAATGAACATATAGAATAGGCCCTTCAGCCCAGTGCTGTGCTGACCTTTTCATCTACTCTAAGCCCAACTTAACTCTTCCCTCCTACGTACCCCTCCATTTTTAGACCATAAGACACAGGAGCAGAATTAGGCCACTCAGCCAATCAAGTCTGCTCTGCCATTTCATCATGGCTGATTCATTATCCCTCTCAACCCCATTCTCCTGCCTTCTCCCCTTTAACCTGTGATCCTTGACTAACCTCTACTTTAAATATACTCAATGACTTGGCCTCCACAGCCATCCGTGGCAGTGAATTCCACAGATTCATCACCCTCTGGCTAAAGAAATTCCTTCTCAACTCTCCTCTCAATGGATATCCCTTGATTTTGAGGCTTTGCCCTCTGGTCCTAGACTCACCCATTACAGGAAACACCGTTTCCATATCCACTGCCTAGGCCTTTCAATATTTGATTGGTGTCAATAAGCTTCCTTCTCCCTCCTCCCAACCTCAATGAGTACAGGCCCAGAGCCATCAAATGCTCCTCAAACCCTTTCATTCACAAAATTATTCTCCTGAATCTCCTTTGGACCCTCTCAAATGCCAGCACATCTTTTCTTTGATAAGGGGCCCAAACTGCTCACAAAACTCCAAGTGCAGTCTGACCAATGCTTTATGAAGGCTCAGCATCACATCCTTGCTCTTATATTCTCGATATGAATGCTAACATTGCATTTGCCTTCCTTACCACTAACTCAACCTGCAAGTTAACCTGTAGGAAATCCTGTACAAGGACTCCCAAGTCCCTTTGCACTCTGATTTTTGAATTTTCTCCTCAATTAGAAAATAGTCTATGCCCTTATTCCTTCAAACATAGTGCATGACCATACCCTTCCCTACACTATATTCCTTCTGCCTATTCTTTGCCCATTCTCCAAATCTGTCCAAATCCTTCTGCAGACTCCCTGCTTCCTCAATACTACCTGTCCCTCTACCTATCTTTGTATCATCTGCAAACCTGGCCACAAGGCATCCTACTCTGGCATCCAAATCCCTGACATATAACATGAGAAGAAGCAGTTCTAACACCGTCCCTTGCGGAACACCACCTGTCACCAGCAGCCAACCAGAATAGGCCCCCTTAACTCAGACCCTTTGCCTCCTGCTAATCAGCCAATCATCTATCCAAGCTGGCATCTTTCCTGTAACACCACGAGCTCTCATCTTGTACAGCAGCCTCATGTGCAGCACCATGTCAAATTCTTCGAAAATCTAAGTAAACAAAATCTACTGACTATGCTTTGTCTATCCTGCCTGTTATTTCCTCAAAGTATTCCAACAGATTTGTCAGGCAAAATTTCCTCTTAAGGAAATCATGCTGACTCTGGCCTTCTTTATCATGTGCCTTGAAGTACTCCAAAACCTCATCCTTAATAATGGACCCCAACATCTTCCCAACCACTGAAGTCAGGATAACTGGCCTTTCTTGCCACTCTTAAAGAGTGGAATTTTCCTGACTTCCTGAACTATTCAAAAATATAGTGATTCTGGAAAGATTATTACTAATACCTCCACAATCTCCTCAGCTACCTCTTTCGGAACCCTGGAATGTGGTCCATGTGACTTACCTAATTCCTGATTTTTCAGCTTTAAAGCAAGCACCTTCCCCTTAGTAATAGCAAACTGCACTTGCTTCTGCCCCAACACTCATGAATTTCTGGCATACTGCATACTTCCACAGTGCAGACTGACATAAAATACTTAAGTTCATCTGTCATTTCCCTGTCCCTGATTACTAACTCTCCAACAATTTTCCAGCAATCTAACATGCACTCTTGCCTCTTTTACATTTTATGTATCTGAGGAAAGCTTCTAGTGCCCCCTTTGATATTTTTAGCTAGCATACTTTCATATTTAATCTTTTTTCTCCATATTGTTCTTTTAGTTGCCTTATGTTGATTTTTAAAAAGCTTCCAAATCCCTAACTTCCCACTAATTTTTAATATATGCCCTCCCTTTTGCTTTTATGCTGTCTTTGACTTCCCTTCCCACCCAGGGTTCCCTCACCCTCCCTTTAGAATACTACTTCACCTTTGGGATGTATCTATCCTGCATCTTCTGAATTGCCACCAGAAACTCTAGCCTTCACTGTTCTGTCGACATCCCCGCTAGCGTTCCCTTCCAATTAACTTTGGTCTTTGTAATTCCCTTTACTCTACTGTAATATTGATACATTTGACTTTAGCTTCTCCCTCTCAAACTTCAGGGTGAATTCTATCATATTATGATCACTGCCTCTCAAGGGGTCCTTTAACTGAAACTCCCTAATCAAATCTAGTTCATTATACAACACCTAATCCAAAACTGTCTTTCCCCAATTCGCTAAACCACAAGCTGCTCTAGTAGGCATTCTACATACCACCTCTTTTGGGATCCAGCAGCAACATAATTTTTCAAATCTATGTGCAGACTGAAATCCCCCATGACTATCGTAACATTGCCCTTATTCTATTTCTCGTTGAAATTTATATCACACATCCTGGTTATTGTTTGGGGGTCTATATATAACTCCCACCAGGGTCTCTTTACCCCAGCAGTTTCTTAACTCTACCCACAAGGATTCCATATCTTCTGATCCTCTGTCACATTTTCCAAAGTATTTGATTTCATTTTGTATTAACAGAGCCACATCACCCCTCTGCCTACCTGCCTGTCCTTTTGATACAACGCGCATCTTTAGATATCAAGGTCCCAAATATGATCTTTTCTCAGGCATGTCTCAGTGATGCATACCTGCCAATCTCTACCCGAACTACAAGATCATCGACCTTACACTGTAAAAGGCGTGCATTTAAGTACCTTCAGTCCTGTATTCATCACCCTTTTTGGTTTTTCCCCTATGTTATCTTTCACCTCATCCCACTGACTGTAATTTTGCCCAATCATTTGTCATTTTACACATTACATCGACTTGAATACCAACTGCTCCATCCTCAACCTTATCACTCTGGTTCCCATCCCCCTGCCAAACTAGTTTTCTATCATCTTACCTGAGAGTTTCTTAAATTCCTCTAAACACCCTGGCAGGGTGTTACTCATAACACCCTGTAAAAACATACCTCTGACAACCCCCCTATACTTTCCTCCAATCACCTTTAAAATATAACCCCTGCTAAAAGACATTTCCACCCTGGGAAAAGGACTCTGGCTATCCACTCGATCTTTGCCTCATCACTTTTTATACCTCTGTCTCTCTCACTATACTCCTTGCCCATCCTCTGGGCTTCCCCCCTCCCCCTTTCTTTCTCCCTAGGCCTCCCGTCCTATGATCTTCTCATATCCCTTTTGCCAATCAATTGTCCAGCTCTTGGCTCCATCCCTCCCCCTCCTGTCTTCTCCTATCATTTTGAATATCCCCCTAGCCCTCCCCCTTTCAAATCTCTTACTACCTCTTCTTTCAGTTAGTCCTGATGAAGGGTCTCGGCCCAAAACATCGACTGTACCTCTTCCTAGAGATGCTGCCTGGCCTGCTGTGTTCACCAGCAACTCTGATGTGTGTTGCTTCACCTATCACCTTCTAGTTTGTACTCCTTCCCCTCTTCCCCTCTTCCCACCTTCTTATTCTGGCTTCTTCCCTCTTCCTCTCCAGTCCTGATGGAAGAGTCTCGACCTAACATGTTGCCTTTTTATTCCTTTCTATAAATGCTGTCTGACCTGCTGGGCATCTTCAGAATTTTGTGTTTGTTATTCCAAATGTGGATTCTTCTTTTAAACAAGCAACACACTGACTTCCAATAACAAAGGGCCCTGAAGAAATGGAAGGAGGAGATGTTTCTAACTTGTACTTGCCTGAAGGATTCTTGATGCAAGATTAAAGTTGGACTACAAATTCTAGCATGCACTGGAGCATGAACTAAAAAGGAAATGAATGTCGGCAGCAGCAATGGTTTCAGTCCCACTACCCCCATCCCATCCAGAAATACCAACTGAGGCAAAATGGAAAAGAGTAAACAGGATTGAAACCTGTTCGAAACGTCAACAGGTTACTCTTTTCCATTGATGCTGCCTGGCCAGCTGATTTCCTCCAGAACTTTGTGAGCAATGCTTTGGATATCCAGCATCAGCAGATTTTCTCGTGTTTGAACTGAGGCAAAATCCCAGGGAACAAGCAAGTGTGGAATCCAGGAGCTGGGGAGACAGAGAAAGTTTGGAATTTGTACAGTGGACCTTGGGGAGAATGGGGTGTGAGAATGATTGAAGCCAAAGATCAGGGAAGAGATAGAGCATAAAGCATAGAACAGCAGAGTACAGGCCCTTCGGCCCATGATGTTGTGCCGATCTTTTAACCCAAGTCTTCCCTGCTACATGGCCCTCCATTTTGCTTTCATCCATGTACCCAAGAGTCTCATAAACATCCCTAATGCATCTGCCTCTACCAGCACCCCAGCAGGACTTTCCACACACTCTGTGACTAGCCCTGCGCATCTCCTTTGAGCTTACCTCCTCTCACTTCTAGTATTAAACATTTTGACGTTAGGGAAAAAAGATAGCAGTTGTATTCACTATCCACGCCTCTTACTTCTGTGAGATCCCTCCTCACCCTCCAGCGCTCCAGAGAAAACTCAGTACTGTTCAACGCCTCTTTATAGCACATACCCTCCAAACCAGACAGCATCCTGGTAAACCTCTCCTGCTCCCTCTCCAAAGATCCCCATCCTTGCTGTACTGAGGCAACCTGAACTGAGTGCAATGAGATGGGTTTCTTTACGCGCTTTGTGGAATCAAGTGATTGTTAAAAGGATTGCCATGAGATGAAGGCTCGACACTGTGCACCCAAAGACTCCTCAATAAACAATGCCACAAGTGGCTTTGACTGAAAGATAAAAATCAGATTACTTTCCCTTTAAAACCACCTACCACACTCACTAATAGAGCAAATCAGGCTTTAGTTTAGGATCCCATCCTCTGGATAACCTTTCCAACAAGGCCGCACTCACTTAGAAGTGTGGTCCAGGTGAAGGCAACATACACCAAGACTTTCCAACATGCTTTGAAAGGATCCCATATTCCAGGTCTCCCATTCTTTTCCTGGGTACGAATGGGCTCGTTGTGGAGGAAAGAGTATTTATATCTGATCCCTGATTGCTGAGTTGCTTCTGATGGCCATTTTGAATCAAATCCCACTGCTTGGGAAGTGGAGTTACACAGCAGTATCAGTGGTGCAGCCTCCGGCGCTGTCTGTGTGGAGTTTGCATGTTCCTTCTACGCTACGGTTCCAAAGACGTGCTGGTCCTTTAACGTCCTGGGCAGCAGGAGAATTGGGTGGGGGAATTGATGGGCATGTGGGAAGGAATGGGTCAGGAAAATAAGATTGATGAGTTTGCCCAGCTGGGAGCCAGCATAAACAATGGGTTGAATAGCCTCCCATTGTGCTGTAATACTATGACAGAAGCACAAAAGAAGAACTCAGCTGGACTGAGGTTGTCAAGTTTATTTTCCCCTGTAAGAAAGATGTCAATGAACTCAATATTTTAATGACCACCACCCTTTTAATTTGAAGTCACCTTTCAAACTCATAGTCACTACATAATTGTAGGAGATTTGCTGAGAGTGCTAAAATGCTTACGACAAAAGTCAAACTTCAAGCTAATACACTTAATGTGTCTCCTGGAAGGATTGCAGGTATATTAGATACGAACTTGGGTCTTTGACAAACAAGTGGTACATGGCATCAGTAACCAGAGCAGACAGAGTCAAAATTAATTCCTTCTTGCACCCCTCCCCATCTTAAGAATAAAGGGTGAAGATGAAGAGAAATATTGTCTTTCTGAACAAGTTAATCAGATCAGGTGGGGGATACAAGTGGAAGAGCAGGCTCAATATTCAAAATAAAAATCAGATGTATTCGTGGAAAAAGCCAAAAAATCTGCAGGGCTACAGAACAGTGTCCAGTAGAGAATTCAATTGTGGGGCTCTTCCAGTGGGCTAGCATAACCTGATGTGATAAATGGCCTCCCATCCTGCAGAAGGTGATGCACCTCTGGATCTTCTCACAGGGAGCGATGAACTTCTGGAATTTATCTACCTCCAGTTGGTCATAGGGTCAGAGTTGGACATATTTGGCCCACATCCTTCTCGACCTTTCTTACGCACGTACCTGTCCAACTGTCTTTTAAGCTGTTCTTATGTGTTGTGGAAGCAGGATCAGTGAAAGTGATTAAAGAGGAGGCAGATAAACTACTGAAAGACTGGGCAACTGAGGGCTCTGGGGAACAGGGAGAGGGAGAGTCGAAGCCTCAGACAGATCAACTGTGATTGTATGGAATGCCAAGGTGGAGTTGAAGGAACTGGTGCTTTATTATCTCCCTACTGTGTTCCCGTTTCTAATCCAATGAATCAGAAGAATCAGATTACTGGAGGAAGTCAGCAAGTCAGGCAGCATCTATGCAGGATACCTGTGCTATCTAACAGTCAACGTTTTACTCTGACACCCCTCATTAAGACCCTGGGGTGGCACACTAGAGTGATGGTTAGCCCCAGCTACAAGATTGTGGCGCAATTCCCTCTGCTGTCTGTAAGGAGTTTGTACGCTCTTCCTGTGACTGCATGGGTTTTCCCGAACTGCTCCAGTTCCCTCCCACATTCCAAAGATGCAAGGGCTAGGATTAGTAAGCTGTGGGCATTCTCTGTCGGTGCCAAAAGCATAGCGACACTTGCAGCCCCTAGCACATATTGGTACCTCATTCGTCTTTGACCCAAAATAAGGAATATCTATGTTTTGATGTGACAAATAAAACTAAACTAATCTGTGTTTATTCCCCTCCACAGATGGGGCCTAACACGTTGAGTTCCTCCAGCATTTGCTGTATGTTACTCTGGATTTCAGCATCTGCAGAACCAGAATCAAGTTTATTCTCACTCACAAGCAGTGAAATCTGTTGTTTTGTGATAGCAGTACAGTTCAAGACATGAAAATCACTATAAGTTGCAACAAATATAGAGCAAATTTGTATCTTTCAGATTCCCATCTTTGCTAGCTTGCTTATCCAAATCTAATTAGAAGCTCGTAAGCAGAGGTGAGGGTGCTGTAGCCCTGCCTCAGTATCACCCTTTCTCTAAAACCCACCAATGAAGAGGAGTAGTCTACCATCTGGGCAACATGGGAGCAAGTAACTAGTACAGGGGTTAACAGGATAGCTCACACACACAGCAACATCCACATTCTCATACATCATTGGAAGATTTTGTTTCCTTGAGGCAAGGTTCTGCCAACTAATTTCAACCTCCAATGCTGAATGATTTTCCCAGTTTTACAAATGAAAAAAAAATCAATTGCCCCGAAGTTTTCAGAGAGTCAAAATAGAAGTCATTCAGAAAGACCAACTTGACACTTGATACTATTTTTACTTCACTGTTTACAATTTTCACAGATCACACTTAATGTCGTTGTCGTCAATCCAACAGACCAAAAAAGTGTTTTTATTCAATAGTATCTACAGTCTTTTATCAGTCTGATCACTATACCACTCCGGACTGCAGCACTATAACTAACCTCTGAAATGGAGAAGTGAGATACTCGGTTATTTCATAACTAGCTTCCCCAACACCAGAAGACTGGGGTTCAAGAAGGTTCCTCACACCACCTCACAAATGACAACCAATGGTGCCCTTGTCAGTGACATCCACATCGGCAGAAGAGTAAACATATTAAAAATTGCATAAACAGCTGTGGAAGTGATGCATCAGTACACTGATAGAATAAAATGATACGGCAGAAATGGGATTATAAAGCCAATACTATTGTACAGCAAACCATATGTTCTGCTTTCTACATACATTCCCCAGACAGCCTTCTGAATCCCAGAAAAGAATGCTTTCAATGTTAAATTAAACCGCAAACCATCACAGATCTGATGTCCAAATGTGGCTGAGGAATGAGACTAAACACCATTCATCCTAGTACAGATTGGGAACATGTTCTGTGCCTTGCATGCCAGCTGAGCGAGCTGACTCCAATAGAGATTTCCCCAACCCCTTCCAGTTCACGTTGCAGGGATTCAACAAAGATTACCACATCGTAATTCAGGCGTGTGAGCATTTAATTTTGGTGGCTTTATGGTCAAGTTATAAGGGAAGTGAATTACCTGTTTGAACTGTTCTTCGTAACCCCACTCATGGTGGCCAGGGGGTGACTTTGAATGTGCTTGACTTGGCGAAATTGACTGAGTGCTTCCTGGTTGCTGGGATTGTCCACTAACAGACGGGCGGTGGGCAGGGGGTAGCCTTTGAGGCAGCACAGCTGAGGCTGCCTGTTTCCTGAGATATTCCTCCTCCTCCTCATCCTCCTCCTCCTCTTCTTCATCATCCTCATCCTCATGGCCTCCTTGTGCCATCCCCTCATCCTCCAGATCACTGCCCGGGTCCTCGCCCTCAAAGGCGTCGTCTTCGGGATCAGAATCCATGCTGTTCTTATCGGTCACCCGCGGGAGGCTGGGCCCGGCGGCCAAGGTTCTGCTGCCCAGGGTTGCCGGGGACGACCGGGAGGAAGGGGCCAGCACGGCCTGCTGGGCAGCAAACTGCTGAGTGTAGAAAATGTGAGCTTCCCGGAGCCCTCGGTCCTTCCTCTCCCTTCCCTCCATCTCCAGCCGAGCCTGTTGCTGTCTCTGCAAATGCTCCATCACAGCCTCCAGCTTCATTCCCTGATGGTGGAGCTGAGAGTTTCCAGCCAGAACCAGATTTAATCCTTCTCCCGTCAACAAGCCGGGCTGTCAAAACAAGGCAGCAAAAATTAAACACAATTCAGTACCAGGCGAAAGAAGTGGGGTGGGTGGGTGGGGCACGGGGGAGAAGCACGGTCGCATATTGGATAGCGTATAGCGTAAGGAGGGTTACGGTGTCTGCAACCTGGGTTCAGTCGCCACTGTCTGTAGGGAGTTTGTACATTCTCCCTGTGATAGAATGGCTTTTCCCACATTCCTAAGACATATGGGTTAGTAGGTTAATTGGTCACATGGGTGTAATTGGGCGGCATGAGCTCATTGGCTGGAAGGGCCTGTTACCATGCTGTATCTCGAAATAAAATAAAATAAATTACAATTGATATCAATGCGACCTTATAATCGGAGGTATGGGCCAAACACGGGGAAATCTGGCTACCTTAGATTGGCATCTTGGTTGGCATGGAAAAGTTGGGCCAAAGGGCCTGCACCCACGCTGTGTTACTCTACGCTGGGACTGTGCCACCTTCCCCAAAGTGTGACAGCATATACTGTTACCAAAGCTTGGAAGGCCACTTCCTCAATTTGGCCCCAAAATTCTCTTGGTTCCCAACAGTGGCAATGCCTTCACTTGCCAAGGCCTTACGCTTCGGAACACCCAAACACACCCTCAAACCTCTCTAATTGTCTTTCCTCATATTTAAAATTCTCCATAAAACCTCTCCCTTCAGTCAAGTGTTCTCCCATTTGCTCAGTATCTGTTTACGGAGCTCAGCAATCTTGTTGTTTGAAGCATTTGGGGTTGCTTCTCCACATCAGAAAGGTGTTAAAATGAATTGGAAGAGGCTGTTGTATTACTACCAAGTGTTGCAACCCAATATTTAGCAACAAAACAACAGATGTAAACCACCCAGCCAAGAGAGCATAGCGGTTAGCATGATGCTTTACAGTACAGGCGACCCAGGTTCAATTCCCACCCCTGCCTGTAAGGAGTTTGTACATTCTCCCTGTGTCTGCATGGGTTTCCTCCCACAGTCCAAAGACTGGTTAATTGGTCATTGTAAATTGTCCCGTGATTAGGCGCAGATTAAGTCAAGGGTTGCTGGGCATCACAGCTCAAAGGGTCAGAAGGGCCTATTCCATGAATAAATAAACCAACATCTGCATCTCAACTCCACAAACCCAAATCTCATTCTCAAGCAACACACACAAAATGCTGAAGAAACTCAACAGGTTAAGCAGCATTTATGGAGAGAAATGAACCGTCGATGTTTCAGGCCGAGACCCTTCCGCAGGGGTATCCAAAACCAGCAGAATCTCCTGTGTTTACCAATTTCATTCCATTTTGCAATTTGCACTTCCAACCCCAGCAGGAGTCAGGGTAAGTGTCCAGATTTCTACTGACGTTAAGTCTGAATAACCTGCCTCTGGGTTAGAGAAATGGTTCCCCTGTCTTAACTCCACCCAGGCCTCCACCTTACCTTTCAGTCAGGGTTTCTCACCAACTGCCTACCAAATCCTTTAATCACCATAAACACCTCAAATCTGATCACCTGTTAATTTTCTGTAAATTCTTGTTGGAAAGACTGAAGGTAATTTATCACACAATTGGATCCCACCCAGATTTGGTCATCAAGCACAAAATCCAGTCACTAGGCAACCAAAATATTTGCAATGAATCAATTGTCTTAATTATAAGGTTACAACATAGACCTACGGTGAACTAACATAGGAGAAGTTATTTTGGATTATAACAAACTTGTAACTCACTTGCATCTGACTAATACAGCTTCCAAGCTGCAGAAACCAATAGCCACCTGATGTCTACTCCATTTCGAGGCTCTGCCACTGAAATTAATTTTATTGAAAGAGCTACTATTTATAATTGTAACAGAATTCAGTTGCAATAAATAAATTCCCAATCAACATTGTGTTTTCACAGAGGAGCAACTTGCAGGTCTGCTTGAGGAACTCAGGCAACATCTATCAAGAGGCTTAAACAGTCGATGTTTCAGGCCAAGACCTGTCACCAATCCTGATTCGGCAAGATTTGTCTTCAGCAGCAGTGCGATACTCCCTCAGTACTGGAGTGGGGAGACTGGACTGGAAGCATTGCTGAAGCCTCAGTGACTGGGTTTGAACTGAGGATAATATACTCAGTGGTCACTTTATTAAGTACACCTGTACACCTGCTCGTTAATGCAAATATCTAATCAGACCATCATGGGGCAGCAACTCAATGTATAAAAGCATGCAGACACGGTCAAGGAGGTTGAGTTCAATCATCAGAATGGGGGGGAAAGAAATGTGATGTCACGTACACTCCAGCAGCCAGGGGTCCCCAACCTTTTTGCACCACGGACCGGTTTAATATTAACAATATTCTTGCCGACTGGGGGTGGTGTTCAAGTAGGGTTAAACTCACCATGTCTTTTACAGTTAGGGTTGCCAACTTTCTCACTCCCAAATAAGGAACAAAAGTAGCAGTCAAATATGGGACAATGTTTACCCCGAGAAAGACTACCATGACCATGTGTGCGCATGCGCGTACATGCCGATTTTTTTCCACAAATCGGTTTTGACTTTATCTTCCCGACTACACTGTACATACATTATTTCCACTTTATATAGGCTGTGTATTTATCATATCATTCCTGATTTTACTATATGTTAGTGTTATTTTAGGTTTTATGTGTTATTTGGAATGATTTGGTAGGTTATTTTTTGGTTCTGGGAACGCTCAAAAATTTTTCCCATATAAATTAATGGTAATTGCTTCTTCGCTTTACACCATTTCGGCACGAAAGGTTTCATAGGTATGCGCTACCTTAGCAGGGGAAATATGGAACAAGGGCGGTCCCGTATGGGACAAACCAATTTAACCCAATATACGGGATGTACTGGCAATACGGGACAGTTGACAACCCTATGTTCAAGTTCAACAGTGCGTGACAGGGAACGAGGAAAGGTGCGGCTGACTCGTATCGTTTCCTCGCGGCCCGGTACCAGTGGTTGGGGACCACTGAGTTAACCTACCAACCCCCATGTCTTCAGGGACCAGGAGGAAACTGCAGCACATGGCGGAAACCCGCACGGCCACAGGGAGAACATGCAAACACCACAGAGAAAGCACAAAGGTCAGGATCGAAACTGGATCACTGGAATTGCAAGACAGTGGCTCTACTAGATGTGCCAGTGTCTTGTGTCACACTTTGCCAGTGTCACTTAACAAAATACCGTGAGTATTTAGTTATACTAGCAGCAGCTTCTCGCGTGACTGCAGGAAGCTGCAGAGAGTTGTGGACACAGCTCAGCACATCACAAAAACCAGGCTCCCCT